>NC_056662.1:62129264-62754264 GCF_018350195.1 Panthera tigris
ATAAGCGGAGGAGATGTCAGAGGATGGAGGGCAGAGAGAACCTTCAGGTCAAGTAATCTGGACCCAAGAGCTTTCTTTTTTAAAACAACTTCTGCTTACTTGTGTGTCCCCAGCCCCCCACTTCCCCTTCACCAAGGCTGTTCTCTCCTGATTGTAGCTGAGCCCTGAGCCAGGATGCTAGGAAGTAATTAACCTCTCTCCACTTATAGGCCCAATGTTCACCACCCTATTCAAATTGCCGGGCCTAGCAGCTCAGCTTTGTGAATGAGGAAGAAAGATTTTGTGCCTTTGTCCCACAGGACCCTTACAGGGGAGGATGAAGTGTAGGGTACTGGTTGGGTTCTGAGTGGCCTCGCCCTGCTGGCTTGATTAGGGCTTCCTTCTCTGACAGAATCTCCAGCGTCATCTTCACTTTACCCTGGAAACACCATAGGTGGTGGGAGGCTGAGTTTATTATAACAGGTGCGAGAATAGTTTAAGACCCCTTCCCATAGAAAGGAAAAGGGATTTAGCAAAGGTCCCCAGAAGTCTGTTAGAGCCAAGTTACGTGGCATAGTAGTCCTATGCAATAGACACCTTCCCCAGAGCCTACCGACAAGCGCCATTTGCCACCATCGAGGACCTGGCAAGGCCACCAGCCCGTTACAGTCTTCTTCTTGAAGAGGGAGACGTGCTTATACTGGAGGAAGTAAGGCCACTTGGAATCTGTATCCATCATCCTGATGGAGCACATATTGGCGTGCCGGGCTGGTAGAGGCATGTCAGATAAATCCAGCTCCAGGACCCCTGAGCCCAAAGAAATGCTGTCAGCAAGAAGGAGCTCCCTGTCCTGTGGTCATGGACCCTATTCCAGATCTCACCTAGGAAGTCATCAGCGGAGAAGATGTCGTTGTCCCAGATCTGGATGATGAGCCGGGCTGGGAACTTCATCACTGTGGGGTCCAGGCTCCATATGTAGTCCTGGAGGGTGACAGAAGAGCGTATTCCTGGCCTGTCTCCCTTGAGATTGCCCTTGGCCCCCTTAGTAGCCCATTACCCAGCAGTGATAGACTCTCAGAGAAGTCTCTGCCTGAGGCCACATTCCAAGTGTTCAGCTTACAGTTCTCTGAGGAAGCGGGAGAGGGAGCACAGCCCCCACCCCCACTCCCAGTTCTGTTACCTTCTGGCTCTGGACACACATATGCTCAGCTGCCAGGTAGTCCATGGTGAAGATGAACCGCCAGTTGAAGTCGCTCTTCCCAGTGAGGGAGTAGTAGTGGATATCTGTCTTCTGCATGTCCTTCTCTAGCCCGAACAGCCACCTGGGGCAAAAGTCATTTCACCTGGGGCTCACATGTATTGTCCCCCTCCCCTTCCCCTTGTGGGAAGCACTGCTCAACAGACACCAGGCACAGGTGGGAGTGGAGAGATGTGGCCCCAGAATTGGGGGTGGGAGGCATAGGGATGATACAACTGGGGAACTCTGAGGGAACACTGCTGGAGCCCTGCCATCTTTCTCACCCTTTGACATAGATGTCGCTTATCTCGCCAGATAGACTTTTCCCCAGGTCCATTTGGGCAGTTTTCCAAATGATGCAGCGCAGCTCATACCTGCAGCCACTGTAGTCTGAGGCTTTGCTGAGGAATAGCTCCCCAACTTGGTGCAGGAAGACAGGCCTGGGAGGCTGCCCTCCATGCCCAGACCAGGCACGCCACATTTGGGAGGATGCAGGGGAAGGAAGCTCCCAGGACTCCCAAGAGAAGGAAGGAATTTGCTGTTCCTTAGTGTGTGAGCACACCCATGTTCCATGCCCTGGGAAGTACAGTGACGGGGATGAGGTAGGTCACTTACCTCTTAGGCTTTCTGGGCTTGATGTTGACTGGGGGGCCAGGAGGCCCAAGCTTCTTGGGAAAGATGTCCACCCACATTTGCACCTTTCCCTAGAGTGGAGATGGATTAGCTGGCTGGGGGTTGCCAGCCTCTGTTCTGAGCATGCTGTGGCCTGGGAGCCCTGTCCCAGGTTCTGGGGTCTGTGGAGGCTGTGTCCCCACCATAGGAGGGTGGGGTAAGGAGATGGAATGGACTTCAGACAGGAAGTCTGGCAACTCCCCGCCGGATTCCCTTTTCTCATTTTGGCTGGAAGAATGGTACAGAGTAAGGCTGGTAGTGTATGATGGCTTCAAGGCTGATGGCCACAGCGGGTTATCACTTGTGACTGGGGGTTAATGCTGTTGAGCAGGCCGTGCTCCTCAGCCTCTCTGCACAGAGCACCACAGTGGGGTTGGGGCTTCATTTATTAACCAGCTTAGTGGCCCCAAGAAAGAGCAAACTAGATGGTCAGTCCAAGTGTCCAGGTTGCTTTATGTTGTGTAAGCATATTGTAAGGGTATGAAGCTGTCCACCAAGCATAGAGGTCTGTCTTAAGAAGGGAGGGATGAAAATGGTGAGAAAAAGGAAGAGAAAAAACTAAAAGAGTAGAACTACTAACACTGGAAGGTATTGACAAATATATTCTTTCAAACTGACCTCATTTTATTCTTTTGAAGTTGACCCCATTTAAGAAAACAGGTTTAATGAGAATGGTTTATAAAAAGTGCTCAGCAGAGAACTTTGTGTCTGGAATGTGGTATCAGCTTGAGAAATGTGGAGAATGAGATGAGCTGTTCTGGTGGCTGGAGGGTAGAGGGTGGATGATAATTAGGGTGCCCATGGGGATTTTTATTCCTTCTGTTTGGGGTTCCTTGCCATGGAGAAAACACAGCCTGCAATTAACAGGTAAACCAGGGTTGTAATGTCTGCACATCTGACCCCAGGTGCTACCTCCCCACCCTCCCTCAGGAGAGACTAAAGCAGCGTAGGCACTGGCTGGTAAGGTTGCGCCTTACCGCTTCTACCAACTGATGTACGGCCTAGGTTTCTTGTAGACGACTTTTCCTGCTCCGAATTTCTCCATTCTGAGTGACATCATTGGAACTTCTCACTTCTAACAGAACATGCTTGTCTTTTGTGCGCATGCATCTGTGAATTCTTGGCCTCCCCTTCCCCTCTCGTCATGTCTATGTCCTGGGTGGATGGGCTCCCTGGTCTCCTGATCCAGCCCCTCGAGTCTCATACCTGGTCGATGCCTGGCTGGCTGTCGCTGTATAGTGTGCGGGTCTCCACATGCTCAGGGACCAGCCCCTGGGTGTGCAGGAGGTACAGTGCAAGGCGTTCTTTCTTAGGTCCCAAATAATGAACAGTAGGGGGCTTGGGCTCTAGATGGAAGGAGGTGGAAGGGGAGGGGATCACGAGGTTGTTAGCTTTCCTGTCTCCCAGGCAGGTGCGCCCCCTTCCCTACCCCAGCCTGGACAGTGGCCGTGGTTGCCCTCCACAAGAGGAAAGGGCAAAATGGGGCAGGTGCCCTCTTGTTTCAGAGGCCTGTCTCTGTGCCTTCCAGCAGCTTGCTGTACTTCTCACCAAAGCTTTGCAGTCTGAATTGTTTCCCATTGTAAAAAACAGAGTCCTCCTCAGGATTGAACAGAGGCGGAGGCAGCCCTTTCTGTTTGGCATGGCGTTCCAAGAGGAAGCTTGGGTGCATTTGATCCCGCCACCTAAAGGGCCCTGACCTGTGAGGTTAAGGGAGAGGAACAAGTGGGGAGGTTTGGGTCCTGGAGAACATTCTGCTTTGAACTGCAGGATGAGCAGTGGTGGGGGCATGGATGGAGCCAGGTTCAGGCCCTGGTTCCCCAGCCTGGGATGCAACCTCTGCAAAGGGAACTGGGGGCTCCCTCCTCCACCCCTCCCCTATTCTCTTGCCCAGCCTCAGGTGTACTTACTGGCAGTAGGATTTGGAGAGCCCACAACGGGCTCCAAAGCCAGACAAGAGTCGGTTTTCAAGGTCAATGACTGTGGTTCCAATCTTATCATCAGGTGAAAACAGGTCAAAGTCATATAGCTGGATCTCCAGGTCTTTCTCCAGGGGGATGGTACAGCTGAGTTCAAACATCCTAGGGGTGAGGGTGTTGGACACTGCAGACTGTGCACCATGTTATCTACAGGCCTCCTTGTCTAGCATCTCAGCCCCTTGTTTGGTCATGGTGAATATGGAGAGCAGAGCCTGGGGTGGCTGTCACCTGCCAATAACTATCCCCTAGCTATGGCTAGAAACAACTTTTGGTAGGCCTGGGTTGTGGGACCCTGAACTCCTTTCCCAGGCAAAGTGTTTGAGAAGGAGGGTAGAACTGACCACCCTTCCATCTGTTGAGCACTGTGAGACCCCGTGCTAGGAACTCAGAGGTTAGAAAGAAATGCAAGAGTTGTTCGCCTTCTGGAGCTTACTCCTGGAGAAGTGTGGGATTGGGTGAGTTGGGGCAGCTCACATGCCAAAGATGGGATCCACAGTGTTGGGCTGGTACTTGTGCCGGTTGCCAATCTTTGTCTGTCCCAGTTTCAGGATCACATAAGGGTCACACTGGGGTTCAGTCATAGGGAGGGAAATGTGACAGGAAATGGAAAGTCAGCCCAGGTTGGCCAGGGAGGGTGGGGGTGGGGCAGAAGTGAGCCCCTTGTACCAGATGGAGCCTGTGGTGAGGTGGCGGTCTGGGTATCCGCAGCCTGAGGGAGCTCCAGGACCCTGTGGGAGGCATCTGGGCTGGGTGGGCCCGGGGACCATGAACACCATGGGTTTGGGGCTGCTCATTACCAGGCCGTTGGCATCTTGGGGCTGCAGGTTGATTGCTCGGACTATGTACACTCGCACCAAGCACTCCTGAGGGAAGTCCTCTTTCTCACGCCAAACTGTGAACTGACGGGGGGGCTTGGGGGCTTCTGGATCCTCAGGAAAGGGGTAGACGCGGAAAAGGCCCTGTGTGTGTGTTGGGGAGGGAAGGTGTTGGCAGTGCGGGCCCGGCTCTGTTAAGCCCTCCATGAGGTGCCCCTGGTCTAAGCTCAAGCGAGAGCAGGCTGTGTTGAGGATGGCAGGGATGGAAGGCCGCAAGGACAGGAGAGGGCGGGTGCGGCAGGGACTCCACGGGGACAACTGTGTTTAGGAAGAGTGTCGGGCAAAGAACTCTAGTCATTAGGTGAGTTTCCAGTTTCTGCTGATGCAGACCCCCATTCCATGCCCGTCCATCCCTTCGGGTTGGAACTTGTTCTCTAAGGCTTATAGGTTTTGGGAGCTCCACGTAGGCCAGAGCTGGTGTGAGGAGGCCCCTGCCCATCCGATGTAAAGGGAGGTCACTCTAAATCCCAGCATAGGTCACCTTCTGCTCCCCTGCTCCCTCAACTGTTTTTCAAGCCCTCCCTGCCCTATCCTCTCACAGAGCATAGAGAGCCAGGGGTTTTATTAGAGTCTTCTGGTGACAGAAGGGGCACAGGAGACAGGGGCAGCTCAGCTGGGGTGGACATGCACCTTGAACTCCCCTACCACAGGGCTGTCCAACTTGGGCTCTTCCTGGTAGAGTTTAAAGGTCTGGCAGAAGTCCTGCAGGCCTTCAAAGGCGGGCACAGCCTCCAGCTCGCAGTCATACACCTGTAGGAGGGTGCATGGGACCCAGGCTGGTGGGGAGAGCGGGCTCAGCCAGAGGGGGACCATTCCTGCCATCAGGGGGCTGAGGGGCCACCAGTTCCTAGGTCTGGCTTCAAAGCATCTGCCTGGTCAGTGGCCCCAGAGTCAGCACCTCCTGCTGCAGATGGGGCAGTCCTGGTTCCCAAAAAGGCATGACTGGTGGAGGTGTGGCCTGGAGTCTTAGGGAGACAAGAAGGAAACTACCCCCTCTCCTGCCTGCCCCCATCCCCGCTGGTGGTTCCTAGAGGAATCAGGGTGAGGTTTGCTGGTCTCTGCCAGCAGATTTTATTCCGAGTCTCAGCAGTCTCCCCCGCCTAGAGGCCTCCAAACCTTCAGGGTGTGGTAGTCTTTGTGCTTGTACTGCAAGGACTTGGCATCTCCTGTGGCCCAGAACAGCTTGTTCCACCAGTCCACTTCATGCTCGTATTCGTCCTGGCAGGGAAGGTCATTCTGGCCTTCAGGGAGAAGGCACAGTGGCCTTCCTCTGCCCAGGGTCATGCTGCCCCCTGCCTCCCTGAGCTGCCCAGAGTCGTTCCTTTGTTCCCTGAGTCTGAGCCTACGTCACCTCAGCTTTGCTGGACTCGAACCAGAACTTTTCATAGAGGTAATCTAGGACCTGAAAAGTGAGAGTAGGAGAGTGGATGAGGTATGGTGTCCCCTGCCTGGCCCACTCACCATCCCTGACTTCTGAGGAGAAAGGGAGTGGAGGGCAGGGCTCCCTTCCCTGGCTCCCTTGCTCCTCATGGAGTCCTTTCAATTCCAAGATCGTCAGACATGGGTTTGGGGACCAGAAGGAGGGTAAACTTAGTTCTTATCCTCAATGCCCACAGCTTCAGATGGAACTCTGGGAGGGCCCAGAAATGCAGAACCTGAAGCTTCACCCCAGGCCTACTAAGTCAGAACCTGCTTTTGCTCCAGATGTCCCCAAGATGCCTGTGCATTCAGGTTTGATAAGTGCAGCTCTCAAGGGATAGTTCTGAACCTTGAAAACATTGAAATCACTGGAGAGGGGTGGGGCTTGAAAAAAATGCTGATACTTGGGTCCTTCCCGCTAGCTATCCTGTGGCCTGGCTACAGCATTTCTTTAAACTCTTGGACTGTTCTAACATGCTGTCCACATTGGGAATCACAGCTTTAGAGTTCTCGTGTACACTGAGAGCACATGTCTCAGAACTCTGTTTAATCTCTGCCCCTCCTCGGGGACAAGGGCTGCTCCCTATAAATGGTGTAGAAGAAGGTGGGACCTTGAGCCCTTTACTCACCTTCTGGTACTTGTTCATAGACAGCACTGAGGAGAAAGAGCAATCATGAATCTCAGGAGCAGCAAGAAGGGTGAGGAGGAGGGACACCAGCCCCGCAGGGCCGCCAGGGCTGCCCCCACTCCCAGTGCCAGCTTAGGGGTGAGGCTGGGGAAGGGCAGGGAGAAAGGGCCATACTTGGAAGCTGTGGAGGCACATAGTCCTCAGCCCAGGGGTCGCAGAAGTAGGGCTGTAGGGAGTTGATGTTGGCCTGACCCACCACAGTCTGCTGGCCGAAGTCCTGACTGTCCACCACCTTCAATGTGAGGGGTGGCGCGTAGACCTCCTCCATAGGCATGAACTGCAGCCCCAAGGAGAGGCCCGGGCATGAGGCCTCCCAGGGGAGAGGGCTGCCCCAGCCCCGGCTTTGCCCGAGGTTGCCTTACCACTGTGAGGAAGAGGACTGACTGGGCGAAGTTGGGGTTGGTCTGGAAGTCCTTGATGGGCTGTGTCTGCAGGGACTCTTCCCAGCATTCTACCAGGAGCTGGGGGGAGCGCACCTGCTTCATGTTCCGAAGGCCCCAGATCAGGATCTGCCAGAACAGAGAAGGAGGGGCAGGGCAAAGGACAGACAGGGCCTCTGTACTGGGGTCCTGGCCAGAGAGAGGGGACTGTCCTGGGAGTGATGATGCATCAGGGAGTATCCAGGGCCCGGGAATGAGCTGGCCAAAGTCAGAGTCTAAAGGTTACCCAGGTCTTCCTTCCTGTGGGGGATCAGTGCTTGTCCTCAAGGCCTCCGTGAGGGAGTGCCCTCTGGCTACTGTGATATCCTTCACTGACCTCCAGGGCCCCTTAGGTATTGTCCTTCCTCCCCTGCTGCTTTGTCTGGCCTCCAGTCACTGCTCAGGAGTGAGTCCCTAAGGCTGGCTGCCTTGAAGGCCCAGAGTAGCAGGGGGGGTCCAGATTTCTCAGGTGTCCCTTTTGCTATGTAGCTCACTGGTGACTCAGATCCCATAGAACTCCATGGTCATTCAGTGTTCTCAAGTGACAGACACTGGGCACCCCAGAAAACATCCATGCTGTTACTCATGAAGGCCTCTTCAGGGGACCAGAGTGGGGTTGCCTGATCTTGTGGGGGGGTCTCCAGGGTCAGGAGGACCTGACCAGATTTGTGGCTGGGCACAAAGGTTCCGACGTGGGGACCTCCAGGCTACTGTCATTTGGAATCAGGCAGGGCCAGGCCCAGATTCTGGCTCTGCCACTTAACCCTGTGTCACTGTGCATGGGCTCTCTGCTCTCACAGAGCCTCAGTTTTGTCTGAAAAGTGGTCCCTACTGTAGAGGGCCATCGAGGGGCTTGGATGTGGTAAGGAATGCCAAAGCCCTTTGTCTATGACCTGCCACAGAGGATTTCATTAAAATAATTTAACCTATTCTATCAGAGGTTCTGCCCTTCATTCCTCCCCTGTCTCCCTCCATCTCTCAGAGAGTGTCTTTTTGGGGTCCACGCTTTGGATCAGGTAGTCAGGAGGGCCCAAGGAGATTGAGCAGAGAGACCTCCACGGAACTCAACTGCTGTGGGGGGTGCTTGCCCTCCCCACTGCCCCACACCATTATCACCTCGATAGCCATTTTCTTTAGTGTGGGCTGGATGCTCTTGGGGAGTGTGTAGACCCCATTCTTCCAGGGAACACTTAAGATGGGCGGCCTCTCTTTGAGACTCTGAAGGGGTGAGGTGAGAGAGCAGGGAGCATGAGGCCCTAGTGGGCTTGTCCTTCCCACCCCCAAATCAAGTCCCTAGCAGGGCTCAAGTGAGGAGGCTCCAGAGCCCCATGGGCAGTAGCAGGCAGGGAGTTAGGGAGACGTCACCGGCTGGCATCACCAAGCCCGGTGTTCTAATTCCTCAGGCCCCAGGCCTTTCCTGGGGGGTGGAGTTGGGGACCACAGGTTGTGGTAACTGGGGGCAGGGAGGTGGGGTGGGGTGGGAGTGAGCAAGGCGCCCCCCACCCCCAGCCAGGCCCTCCTTCTCAGTACCTCAGTCTCGAGGATCAGCTCACAGGATGCCAGGATCTCACCCTCTTCCTCCCCTAGCAATTTTACAAGGGGGTGCCACCTCAGCGGGGGCAGGATCCGTTTTTGGGCATCCAGCCAGACCACTGGAGACCACATGCTCCGGCCCCACAAGCTCTCCTTTCCCTGCAGGGAAAGGGAAGTTCACCAAACACTGAGGCCAAGCTGGCAGGGTTCTGGCTCTCCTCCCCTGGGATTCTGACAACTCTAGGATCAGGGCCAACATTTATGTTGACATACTGCTCTCTGTGAATCATGCCCCATGGGAGGCCTTTCTGTATATTCTCCTCTAAAAGAAAAACTCAGCAACTCTGCCCACTCCAGCCCACCTTACCTGAGAGTCCTGCTGCCACAGTTCCAACACCACGAGTGGTGGACTTGTTTCGGTGTCCTGAGGGTTCTCATACAGAAGGAGGTGCTGGAAAATGAGCGTCTGGGCCCACGTGGGGGCTGCAGAGCCCCTCAGGGTTTGGGTGCACTGGCTATGGTTCAAGAAGACCAACCGAATGAAGGGCCCTGGGGGATAGAAGGAGAGGAGGGGGTCCTGCCATTGAGCTTGTCAAGCCAGGTGCTCGTCTCTGGCAGCTGCTACCACTGGACCAGACACCGGGGAGGCCTAGGCTGGGCAATCACAGCCACTGCCAGCAGCCCAGAAGGCCACCTCAGTGCAAGTACAGAGCAAATGGCTATGTAACCAGAGGCCAAGGACCATTTGGTTCCACACACATCTATTTGACACCACCTGGTTGACGTCTGAGTGGCACAGAGATGGAAGGTCCCGTGGCTCCTCTGGAGGAGTTCTGGGGACCAGCTACACATGGCTGTCCTTCCACAGCATCAGTGAGTGGCTGTGGCATAAGGGGACATCATGTGGCCCTCTCAATGTGGGCGCCGATGCCCAATGGACACAGCTCCCGGCAGACACTCCCTGCCCTGGCTCTGCCCCTCATCCAGCAGCTTGGTTCCTTACAAACAGCGTTACCAAAAGGATGGGGCAGGAGCACACATCTCTCCTGAAAGCTTCACTGGGTCCTCCTCACGGGACCAAGGACAGGCTCCTCATGCACATGGCTGGAAATCGCCTCACCTCTTCCCCATACCCCCCCATCTTCTGACACAGGGACGTGTGGTCCCCAGGTGTGTCACTCTCTCTCCCCCTTCTTGAATCCCCAGTACTGGGGACACATCTCAAGAACAGCCCCACCTTATACTCTTTGTTTTTATATCTCTCCCCCAAGCCAGGGCCCTAACCTACTGGGGAGAGGGGTCTGCATGTTTGTCACCCCCTTCCCTGTCAAATTCTTTATGCTGCTGGGTGGCCACATCATGGCGTCCTGGAGACTTGGGGAGAAAGGGGTGCCTGTTGCCTACCCTGGAATGTCTGGATCTGGTTGGACATTCGGTTCCAGGCCTGGTAGATGTAGCAGAAAAGCTGGTAGTAGTGGGGCTCTGGGTAAGAGAGGAGCCACGTCCATCACCTGCCCCCAGGATCCCCACCTTGGCCCCTCCTCACTCCCTGACCTCAGATGCAAGGCCTCTGGAGCCACCCAAGCAGACTTTGGGCATTGTCAAATGCTCACTGTTGAAGACGCAGTAGATGAAGGGTAGGTCAAGTGGGTGAGTGTCCTGTGGGGCAGTCTTCCAGAAGCTCATGAATGATTTGTTCAGACCCTGTGACAGCATCCTGTTCTCTTCCTTCTTAGCCTGCTCTTGCATATCCATAACCTGTGCCCAAGACATTCTCCCTGAAGCTCTTGGGTGCTTTTCTTGTCTCCTCTAGTGCAGGCCCAGGTCACCCTTCTCCCCTTATAGACTGAGGGTGTGAATCTGGGGCGCACACTCCCCCCACCCCCGCCCCAAGCCATCAATGCCCCAACCTGGGGCATCTCCAGCTGTCTGCCACACCCAGCCCGGGCCCTGGCTCTGGGATATAGCGTTGCCAGGAGTCACCTAGCCCCCTGAGGCTTTACCAACGATCCCTCCAGCAGGAAAATGGGTGCGATGCCCTTGTCCTTGTTTGGGACCAGCCTGCGGTGCCAGCAGCGGCGGCGGAACCGGCTCTGGGGCTGAGGAGTCAGGTGGAACTTGGAGCCGAAGGTGCCGTATTCCCAGCCCCCCTCCTCCTTGGCTGCGCTGGGGTGGTGCTGCAGGGAGGGGAGCAGAATGTCACCACCCCCGCCATGGCACAGGGTGGGGGGACCCTGCCCAGGCGGCCCCCTCACCAGCTGTAGGAAGGATAGGGTCTCCTGCTCCAGGCCCAGCTTCCCGTGGTTCCGGCAGCGCAAACGCACCCAGCGCCGCCGGCGGCATGTGTAGTAGGTCTTCTCCACCGAGTTCCAGACCTGGGGCAGGCCCAACGGCTCGATCCCCACTCCGTACTCCCAGCCTGCGGAGGCAGGGCCACGGCCTGTGGGTGCCCAAGTGCCCATGGGCTGGGAGGAGTGGACAGGCCTGAGAGATGGGCCCCAGAAGGCAGGCTAAAGGGAGAGGAAATGCTTTCCCTCATGTCCAGGTCTTTTGGGGCCCTGAGGTGTGGAAAGGATGGGGTGGTCACCAGGATGGCTTGGGCCCAACCGCCCATCTTACAAATGAAGCTGGGGCTCAGAGATGTCTTGTGACCCACACACAGTCACACAGCCCACATGTAGCACAGTCACATCTTGAGCTCAGGTCTTCAGACTTCCAGCCCATCACTCCTTCCCTGGAGCTACCTCAGGTGAACCCAGGCTCCATGAGCATTTCCTCTTTCTAGAAAGTGCTCAGGAGGCACTTACAACCTGCCCTGTTTCAAAACTGGGGCCTATGTCTATAGAAAGGGTGGAGGCTCCACTCTCCAGAGTCTGGGGGACCCCCAGAAATTCAGGCCCATCCCACCTGAGAACTTGATTGCTGTGAGGCTGTGGGAAGTGTCAGTCCCTGGCAGCTCCAGGGCCTCCTTCCCTCAGCCTGTGACCAGAGGACTGACCCTCATTGTCCACTGCGTGGTTCAGCTCCACATCCCAGTTCTCCTTAATGTGCCAGCCTTGGGGACACTTCATATTCTCCCGGGACTCCACGGGCTCTCCATTCTGAGGGTGGACAGACAGGGTGGGCCAGGGGCATCTGAGCTAAGAGGCCTCCAACTCTCTCTGCCCACATGTTTGCTCACCTAGCGTGGCCATAGTGCTCTCCTTGGAGCAGATAGTGCTTGCTACTTCTGATGCCACCCACATATCCACTTAACATGCTTTTACTGACTTGCCTTTTCAAATAGTAAAAGTATTTTTATTTATTATTATTATTTTAAATGTTTATTTTGAGAGAGAGAGAGAGTAAGCGAGTGCAAGCATGAGCAGAAGAGAGGCAGAGAGAGAGGGAGACAGAGAATCCCAAGCAGGCTCCATGCTTTCAACTCAGAGCCTGATGTGGGGTCGATTCCTTAACCTGAGAGATCATGACCTAAGCTGAAATCAAGTCAGCCGCTTAACTGACTGAGCCACCCTGGCACCCCGGAATGGTAAACATATTTTTAAAAGAAAACTTTATATAACCACTATCAATTATGGAAGTCACTATCTGATTTTATGGAAAATCAGTACCATAAATAGAAAATACCCATACTAATGACTAGGAAAGGGAAATAGTGTGACCGATCTCAGCTAGTCGCTGCTGCCTGCCCTGTCTCTGTCGCTGCTGAGGAGGGGAGGGTAGTGTGCATGAGACATGGGTTTGACCTGTGCTGTCTGATGCAGCAGCCACCAACCTCCTGCGGCCACTTAAATGCAAATTAATTAAAATGAAACAAAGTCCTAAGTTCTGTTCCTCACTCTCACAAGTACCACATTTCAAGTACTCGATGGCCAATTCAATAGCTAGACAGTGCAGACACAGAACATTTCCATCATCACAGAAAGTTCTATTGGACTTTCTATTAGTCTATTGTGGGGCTTAGACTAGCCCCACAAAGATTCTCTCCTGCTGGGTAAGCGTTACCTTTGAAAGAAGCCTAGGAAGGAAACACTGCCCCGCTATGCTGCTCCTTACAGTCTTATGGAAGTTACCTCTACCTGCCATCTTGGGATAGAACCCCATCAGTGTGCACCCAGGGTCCCACGCAGAATAGGGAGCAGGGCTCAGATGGTAACCCTTGGTCCAGTGCTCTTTCCACTCAGACAACCCAGCTTCCAAGGCGCCCACCTGGTTGCACTGCTTGTCCCCCCACATCCCCAGAAGCAGCTTCAGCCCCTGCTCACCATGTCCGTGTTGCGGATGGTTGCTGGCACCCAGGCCCCCGTGGTGTCGCGACACTGGTTCTCATATACTTCCTCCAGCACTTGGCTCTTGTTGATGTGTATGTCCAGGAGGAGTCTGGGGACAGGGAGACCCCAAGTTCCCAGCACATCTCCCTTAACTCTCAGGCCCCTGGGGTCCTCCTCTGCGGGCCCAGTGTTCCCCTACCTGGCACCCCCACCTGCTCTGGGCAAGGCTGGGCAGCGGGGCTTGGCATCCAGGGCAGGGTGGTGGGCACTCTGGCCCCCAGGAGCAGGCTACAGTGGCCATGTGCCTAGCTCTCTGGGCTGCTGCTGACAGCTCTCACCCCAGGGTTGCACGTCTAGGGGCACACAGGCTCTAGGCTTGTGTGCTAGCCTTACCTCCTCTGAGGCTCCACTGTCCACTGCCCCTTCCAGTGCCATCCGTGGGGTGCCTTGAAATCCTCCTTGGGAAGGGCCTTGTGCCCCATGACGTCCGAGAAGTTGGGGCAGTGGTACAGCCCCTGCTGTCCCCACTGATCTTTATACTTGGCCTGGTTCTCGTACTGGGGGAGGGGCAGCTGTCAGTGCCTTGTAGTGCCAGCTCACAGTGGGACATTGAGCCCCTCCTTGGCTCCCCTACTTGGCTCCAGGCACCTCCAGAGCTTATCACAGGTAGCACTTTCCCTCGACGGCACTCGTTTAGCACAGGCAGACTCTGTTCATCTAGCTCTTCCCTTGGGCCAGGCCCATGTCTAGGGTTTTACATGAACTGTCCCCTGTAATTCTCACAGTCCCATTTCACAGGCAGGGAGACTGAGGCTCAGAGGTCAATTCTACCCCAGGTGCTCGGCCACTGAAGGGTAGAGTGGGGTGGGTGCCTGTGTTAGAGCCTGGTGGCACCTGCAGTGTGGTCCCTTAGTGCTGTTGCTGCTGATCCGGGGAACCCAATGCTGCTCCACCACTTGCCACATCTTTGCAGCCTCTGAGCTTTTTTTCCCCACATTCTCCTAGCTGGACATACAGCCCCTGCTGCCTGCATCTCCTCCTAAATCCCCACTCATCTTGGCGTTGCCCAGCCCTTCGTAGGGGGTGGTTATGTATGTTAGGGTATATCTGTTCACAGCATGCAACTTAGGAACCACGAAAGTATGTTTTTAACTTGGTAAATTAAGCTGAAAACTCTTAAACTCCATTCCCACTGCTCTCAGAGCCTTCTTCTGAGCCATGTCCTCCCTCAGGGAGCAAGGATCTTCTTTCCCTCCTCTGATTCTAGAGCAGTCTCTGACCGGCTGGCTGCTTACCCACCCGTGGGTCTATGGTTCTCTGGGAAGATGCCTCATTTCCTGCTCCTCTGAACGTTCCAGGCCCCACCCTACCCAGAACCACCAGACTGGCCTGGAGGACCCAGCTGGAGTTTGCAGGGGTCCTAGGCTGCCATGTGGGTGACAGAGGAGACCCCTGCCAGTGGAGCCTCGCTCACCTCGCAGGCCTTGAAGGAACTGGAAGAAACTCTTGGTGAACCTCCGTCAGCGAGAGAGCGACTGGCCCTAAGGGACCACTTGGCTGCCCCTGTTGTCATTACATGCACATGCCCTGAGCTGGCGGCATCTGAGACTGCTTTAGGCTCTGCCACCGCTCCTGATGACGCCCATTTCATAATCCTCAGATTCCGCTGGTAACCGTTTTCTCCACCTTTGGTGCTAGGCTATTTGCAGCTTGACCTCCCTGCTCTGTCCTACCCGGGTGCCGCTTACCGTCTCCGCGTACACGACAACTTCGCCCTGGCGGAGCAGCTGCAGATCCTTGCTGTCTGTGATATTGCCGAGCCACATGCAGACCCGGAGGTGGGCCGGGAGCGTGTCCTTCTGTCCTTCACCCTCTGGGTACTGAACCGGAGGCAGGTCAACCCCACAGGGGTACACGTTCCCCAGGGGGCAGGGGCCCGGGTGAGCGACGGACACACACCTGCTCCTTCACCCTGAACCCTGGGAGCAGGGGCCTTCCACTGAGTGGGGTGCTGGGGCTAAAAGTGAATGATGCAGGGTTCCTGCCTTCCAGAGGGAGAGGGCAAGCAGATGGTTATACCTGTGACCCCATGCATAACAGAGAGGCTGGTGGGGTTGCAGGGAGAGGGGCAGTGCCACGTAGGGAGCCTGGGAAGGCTCCAAAGAGGAGTGGTGATGGTGGTGACATGGACATATGCTCTGGTCCTCACACACTACCATTGTGGGGTGGGGCATCATTTTCACTAGGCCTATTTAACAGAGGAGCAGACTGAGACCTGGACATGGTCAAGGGTTGGTCTGGGGTCACACAAGCCAGTGAGTGGTAAAGCCAGGAGTCAAGTCTCATGGTTCTTGTAGGATGAGGGACTCAGATGGGCATCGGAGGGCCCTTCCACAATGGTAGAAAGGGCACAGGGCAGGCAGGTTTGGGGGCGGGGAAGCCAAGAGTAGCCTGTTGAAAGTATGTAGCCCTAAGGAGGTTATGGCAGTGAGAAGGGGCTGGGGCCCAGCCAGGGCAGTTGAGCCTTCTCCAGAAGGCAATGGGGAGCCAAGGACATCAAGAGCGAGGGAGAGCTCCCCACCTGCTTCCCGGGGGTGGGGGTGGGGTGAGGTGGAGAAGGCTGGGAGTAGTGGCTGTCATCAGGGCAGGAGTGCTGGTCAGCCAGCCTTATGTATGGCCTGCATCTGATATGATGGGCTGGTGCCCAAGCCATGTAAACATTAAATATTTTGGAAAGCACCCAATCGTGGTTCAGGGGAGAGATGAGAAGGGACTGGACCAAGTGTAGTGTAAGGATGAGGGAAGACATGAATTTGAGGAACACTTATGAGGGATGTGGACTTGGCATTAACCACATGATGGTGGTCATTGTCCCCTGCCTTCCTCTGGAGACTCTTTAAACCCCACTTTATCTGGTAGAGGGTCCAGGAGAGACGAAGTGGGCATGCCCTCAGGGAGACTCATGGGGGCTGCCTCAAGAGTTCAGGGCTTCTCTCTTGGGGTGTTTCTGGGCCCTTTCCTCCCCCGAGGAACAGGATGGCCTGAGGATTCCCAGCTTTCCCACCTGCAAGAAGAGGGTCTGTGTCTTCCCACAGAACCTGCCAGAGTGCAGAACCCCTGTCGGGGAGAACAGGATGCTATGGGCAGGCACCTGTGCATAGGCCACTCGCTGCCCCTTGGACATCAGCCAGATCATCACATCTGGGAGGCTCACCTGGGGCTGCCGAGACGGGATGGTGTCAGGCCTGCGGCAGGCTTCAAGTCCCACCTCCCCCAGCAGCATGTCCGGTGCCTACCTCAGGGAGCATGGCATTGAGGCGGTACAGCCAGTTCTCCACAGTGGCCACCATGTTCCTGGGCTTGGCTTCCTTGGCCTTTTGGGCCAGTTCCTGCAGGAGGAGGCTGCGGAGCTGCCACCTCTTCTTGTCCAGCTCGGTGGCTCTGTGCTGATGGGTCATGCAGGGCAGAGGGTGCCTGTGGCCAGGACCGGGAAAGAGGGGGCTGGGCCTCTCTCCATCTTACCTCCTGCCATGCCTTAGGCCAAGGTACCCTTCTTAGACTTGAGATCCTGTCCTGTCCCCTGATGGCCCGGCCCACCGGTTCTCAGGAGAACCCTCTCCCACAGGCCTGTGCTCAGGGAGCCCCTTGTGGAGGTGGGTGAGAGCCCAGAAACAAGGGTCAACCAAGCCCTGGGGGGTAGGGGTGGAGATCCAAGTGGGGTGTGGGGCTGGGGCTGGGAGAGGCCTTATGATGCATCTTCCAGAACAGGCAGAGCCCTGTGGAGGGCACTGTGGACAGGAGCAGCAGCAGGGAAAAAGTTGCTTGTCAAGATGACAGGGAGAGGTCTGGGTTGGTAGGAGCATCAGGTATGTGTATAGGGACAGCCAGATAAGGCTGGGTGGGGAGGCCAAGGCCAGCTTCCAGAGGGCCTGAATGGGGGAGGAGAAGCAGCAATGTCCTGTGGACTTTGAGCCTGAGAGAGATTTGAGCAGAACCCCTTTCTTGAGGAGTTAGGAGCTGGGTGATGTTCTGTAGGGTGCTGGTCTGAACCCCCACCCCATGTGAACCTGACCTGGCTCAGCCCCAGCCCCAGGGCAGTGCGCTCCTCCCCTACTTGCAGTCCTCCACCAGTTCTCTCAGCAGCTTCTTCCACTGGGGGAGCAGAGCGGGGTCCTTCGGATTCCGTATGGACTTCAGGGTGTCCAGATTGGCTTTCTGTCCAGCGGGAGACAGGAAATGAGCATGGGGGCTCATCCGGGAGGGGTTACAGGGCCGACTGGCCTGAGATGTTTTCAGTCAGGACCTGGGGGCCTTTGGGGTAACCTGAGGATATCCGTCCAAAGCTGTCACATGCCCTTGCAAGGCTGGGATCCTCACGCACCCTCTCCATGACCCAATGGAATAAGTGGCAGGAAGTGGAAGGATAGGGCAGGACTGTAAGGGGTATAGTCTTGACCCAGGGCTTCCCTTCTGTAGGTGCAAGAAAGTCTTATCTAAGGTGGCTCTCCTGCCTAAAACTGTTCAGTGACTTCCCTCCTTAACAGATGCATAACACTTTTTGTGATCTGACCCCTTCCAGTTTCTCTGGCCTTATTTCCACATCACCTCCTTGTCCCTGCCACCCCTGAACTTCGTGTCACATGGCTTTGCACATTGTTCCCTTCTCTGCACCCCCACCACGCCACCAGCAAACTCATTCTTCAAGACTCTCCTCAAATGTTACCTCCATTTCAAACACTTCCTCTGATTATCCTGTCTTTGTCTCCCCTTCCCCACCCCTAATCTCTGTGCCCCCACAGCTCTGGGTACTGTATCTCCAGCCCTAGCTCCTCTGTATAGTAGCTATTTGCATGTCTGACTTCCCCGGTGGTGGGGCTGGGTGCTATGTTTATTCAGCTTCGGGTCTTCAGTATCTAGCACAGTGCTGGACACTTCCATCTTCATTGGTGCGGAGTGTGTGAGCAAGGAGCGTGACCGGCTCCCTAGGACTGTGATTTAGTTTCCAAAGCCTCCCATCCATGGCCCGGCCCTACCCCTGCACCCTCTTGCACCACTCACCAGGCGGTCCCGAATGAAGTGAAGGAGGTTGAGGCAGTTCATGCGGGAGCTGACGTCCTCCCAGTAGGAGGTCACGGCCACCACTGGCTTGGTGTTGTACCAGGGCACATAATGGTAGATGTTTCCTGAGACACAGACGTGGTGGGGGTGGGAGGCGGGGGAGGTGTCTGAGGGACTGTGGGAAGTCCCCTTTTACTGCGCCCCCTCAGAGGACCTTCCCTGAGCTATTCCATTCCTCAAGAATGCCTGCAATCTGTTAACAATCCTAATTGGACCCCTCCCTCCAGAGGGTGGGCTGGTGGCCAGTTGAGAACTTATGCACTATGATGAACATGTCTGGCCTTACCAAGTATTCATTGTGCTCAGGGTGTCATGTCGCCTTTCAAAAGTCCCCATTTTATATGTGGGAAAATCTAGGCACGGCCAGGTGATCATAATTCAGGTGTCTAGCTCCAAAGCCCCATGCCCATAACCTCAGGCGAGATGCCAAGGCAGGTGGCATGACTTGAGGTAGGGTCTCCCTTCTGGGTGGGCTGCAAGGCAGAGGGGAGACCCAGGGTTTGGCTGGAGTGGGCAGACATCTAACATAAAGGGCCTGCCAGTGCAGAGGCGTGGGGTCAGGAGAGCAAAGATGGATAAAAACCAGTGATGAGTTTGGCAAACTGAGTTCTCTGGCCATGTTCCTTATTGAAATAGGTGGGGGGGGGGGGGAATGCTAGATGGAACATAAATGCATTTAAAAATGTTTCTGAATTGTGTTGCTGACTTGATATAAGGAAAGAAGTCTACAGAAATCAAAATAAAGAGCGAGCAGAAAACCTGTGAGGCAAGCAAAAACAAAGCTGGCTTTTGCCCTCTAAGTTTCTGGAAATCTTGGAGAACTCTTTGGCAAGTGCCAGGGCAGGGGGTTCAGCAGAGAAAGCCTGGCACTGCCCACAATGGGCAGTCTAATAGGAGACCCCATGTGTTATGGGTTGAATTGTGTCCCCTATACAGATATGTTGAAGTCCTAACCCTACTACCTCAGAATGTGACTTTATTTGGAAATAGGGTCATTGCAACTGTCATTAGTCAAGATGAGGTCATCCGGAGTAGGCTGGAGCCTTAACACAATGTAGATGTTCCTATAAGAAGAAGAGACGGGCACAGAGAGAGGACAGCCATGTGAAGACACAGGGACGGAGGAAGAACACCACGTGAAGACAGAGGGCAGAGGTGGAGTGGTGCGTCTACATGCCAAGGAGCACCAAAGATTGTAGGCAACCACCAGATGCTGGGAGAGAGGCTGGGAACAGATTCTCCCTCAGATCCATCGGAAGGATGCCTGGGGTGCTTGGCTGGCTGAGTTGGTAGAGCGTGTCACTCTTGATCTCAGGGTTGTAGGTTTGAGCCCTGCATCGGGCTCCATGCTGACAGTGCAGAGCCTGCTTGGGATTCTCTCTCTGCCCCTCCCCTGTTCACACTCTCTCTCAAAATAAATAAATAAACTTAAAAAAAATCTCAAAAGGAAATTAAAAAACTAAGTAAAAAAAACAAAGAACGCCTTGATTTGGGATGTCTAGCCTCCAGAATGGAGAACAAGCCTCCTGTTGTGCTAAGCCACCCAGTTTGTGGTGCTTTGTTAGGGCAGCCCTTACCAAACTAATCTGCCATGCAAAGCTGCCACTCCAAAACCTAAACCCTCAGTCAAGGAGTCAAGGAGTCAAGGAGTCAAGGAGAAATAACCCACCACACAGAAGACAACACTGAGGAATCTGGCCTATCTCCAGCATAGCTCCAGGTAGAGGGGGCAGGACATTTTCTCATTTGTAACATTTGTAACTTTAAGTGGAGCCTCACACAGGTTGTATTCTGCATTCGTATCACCTGTGTGGGCTGGAGAAAATTTAAAGTGGTCTTTAGTTGGCAGTGCCCCAGGTAACTGGAGGAAGCAAAAGAATCCTCTCTGGAGTTGAAACTTTAAAGTCCCAAAGGTTTCCTACAGATAAAGTTCCAAGAAACAAGCAGCTCAGAACCAATATACACACTCTCTAGCCCTGCAGTTCCACCATTCTTTTTTTTTTTTTTTTTAATGTTTATTTATTTTTGACAGAGAGACAGAGCATAAGCAGGGAAGAAGAGTCAGAGAGAGAGAGGGACACACAGAATCTGAAGCAGGCTTCAGGCCCTGAGCTGTCAGCACAGAGCCCAAAGGGGGGCTCAAGCTCACGAACTGCAAGATCATGACCTGAGTCAACCTCGGGTGCTCAACCGACTGAGCCACCCATGCACCTCATAGCCTCGCAGTTCTGCTTCCAGGTATATACCCAACGGAAAGGGGTCACAACATTATCAAAAGACAGGGTGCAAAATGTTCATGGCAGCACTGTTCATAATAGTCCAAAACTGGAAACCACCAAAATCTCTCTCAGTAATGGAAGGAAAAAATAAATTACGGTATATTTGCACAATGGAATACTATACAGTATGAGAACAAGCTACAGCTACAGCCAGCAACATCTAGGTTTGTGAATGCATTTCACAAAATGGTGAGCAAAAGAAACCAGACACAAAAGACTGCATGCTATGTGATTGTTTTTATAAACCTAACCACCAGACAAAATGGAGGTTAGGAGGGTGGTGCCCTTGGTGGGGCTGGGGGTAGAGAGGCTCAAGGAGCCTCTGGGATATCAGGACTCTGTTTCATGGTCTGAATGTTGTTACGTGGGTGTGTTTGCTTCGTGATAATTCATTGAGTTGGATGCTTTGCTTTGTGTACTTTTCAGTAGCTATGTTATACTTGAATCAAAAGTTTTTTTGTTTATTTTTTTTGAGAGAGAGAGCTATTGCATGTGAGAGCGGGAGGGGCAGAGACAGCAGGAGAGAGAGAATCCTAAGCAGGCTGTTAGCATGGAGCCCGATGCAGGGCTCAATCCCATGAACTGTGAGATCATGACCTGAGCCGAAATCAAGAGTCCGACGCTTAACCAACTGAGCCACCCAGGCACCCCTGAATCAAAAGTTTACTTAAGAACTTAAAGAATAGTAGAGGCAAAAAAGACAAAAATACATTAAAATACAGTGTGTCAAATGGTAGAAAATACTATGGGGAAGAATAAAGTGGGGACCAGGGATCAGGAGCTGCCAAAACATCTTAAATATATGGGTTACCTAAGGCCCTTCCAAGAAGATCTAGAAGTTATGCAGAATGCAGCTCACAGAGATGGCAAATATGGAAGAGAAATTTAAAAATACGAAGAACAGAATGACAAGTTCCACAGAGAATAGAGTCCGTTTGAGAAGGAGCTATAAGAGACAAGGATAAAAAGTAGTTTTCAAAGTGAAAATATCTTATAATTTTCCAGAATTGTTGGCAGACCCCAGTTGCAGACTCTGGCACTGAATGAATCATTACAATGGTAAATGAGCAGAGGTCCAGGACTGGGGTTCTCAGATATGAACGTGCAGATACAAGATGGCAATTTTCTTCTTCTACTCTTGGATGGCGTACAAAAGCAACAAGGAGGAGGAAAACAACTCCATTTTCAGCAAAACAAGGAGACAGATATAATCTGCAGACTCAAAATACACATAAGGGCTGCCAAAAGCAACTATGATTGCCCTCAAAGCCGAAGCTGGAAGGGGTGAAGTGCAACAGAAGTCACCTGCGGGGAAGCGATGAGCCAGACAGACAGCTGGAAGCACAGCTGGATGGGAGCGGAGTGCAGAAAGCGCCAGCAAAAATACACTCCCAGAACAAACTCAGGGCTCAGAGGAGGAAATGTGAGCTGGCAAAATGCAGACAAAAAGTAGAAGTAGAAACACAAACACCCTAGAAGGAAGACAACATAAAAAGAAGCCTAAGGGAGATTAGACCCTGCAGACAATCCGGTGAGAGGTATAGAAATAAGGATAGAAATAAAAGAGTGACCAAAATAAAATGTAAATAAAGAGTCAAAAAGGATCAAGGAGAAGATGATGGATACAGAAGAAAACCAAGGAAAACTGTTAAGTGCATAAATGAAGCCCCTGAAGTAGAAAACCTAAACAATGGGACAGAATATTTAAAGATATAACTAAAAAGGGGCACCTGGGTGGCTCAGTTGGTTAAATGTCCAACTCTTGATTTCGGCTCAGGTCATGATCTCACAGTTCTTGGGATCGAGCCCCATGTCGGGTTCTGCGCTGACAGAGTGGAACCCACTTGGAATTTTCTCTCCTTCTCTCTCTGCCCCTCCATACCCCTTCTCAAAACAAATAAATAAACATTAAAAAAACATATATATATCTAAAGAAGACTCACATGGGAAGAGAAGTCTTTATTTTTATTAAAAAAATTTTTTTAATGTTTATTTATTATTGAGAGACAGAGAGACACAGAGCATGAGCAGGGGAGGGGTAGAGAGAGGTAGAATCCAAAGCAGGCTCCAGGCTCTGAGCAATCAGCACAGAGTCTGCTTGAACTCACAAACTGCGAGATCATGACCTGAGCCAAAGTCGGTCTCCCAACCAACTGAGCCACCCAGGTGCCCCTAGAGATAGTCTTTTTAACAAATGGTGCTTGAAAAATTGCATTCATATACAAATTAATTCAAAATGGATCATACAGCTAAATATAAGAACCAAAAGTATAAAACTTTTAGAAGATAGGGAGAAAAATCTTCATAACCTTGGGTTAGGCAAAGGGATCTCAGATATGACACCATAAAAGAAAAAAATTGTACTTCCTCCAAATTAAAGATATTCACACTTCAAAGATACTGTTAAGAAAATGAAAAGATAAGCCAGATTATTTGCAAATCTTATACCTAATAAAAGACTTGTATCCAGTATATATAAGGAACTCTTATAACCCCATAATAAGAAGACATACAATCCAATTAAAAAACTGTAAAAAATATATATACCACTAAAGA
Source organism: Panthera tigris (assembly GCF_018350195.1). NCBI lineage: Eukaryota > Metazoa > Chordata > Mammalia > Carnivora > Felidae > Panthera > Panthera tigris. The sequence goes on from NC_056662.1 coordinate 62,152,288, forward strand.
AACTACTAACAGAATAAGATTCTAATCTTGTATCCATGAAAGAGTACATGATGTGCCAGGGAAAACTGACCCCAAAGGATCAACACTTCAACATGTCCTGGTGAAGTTAGTAGACTTGCAAAATAAAGGATATTTGGGGAGCTGGACAAAAAGATCAAGAAATTTATGGGGAAAAATATCAGAAAAAGGGAAGGTATTGGTTATGAAACTTTTAAGAAACCACAAACTTCTAGAACAAAACATGAGAGAATTCTCCTTAATAAATCTGGAGTGGAGAAGACCTTTCTAATTATGACTCAAAAACCAGAAGCCATTAAAGAAGTAATTTGAGTACATAAAAAAAAAAAAGACTTCATGGGAAAAAAAATCCCAAACACCATAGACAAAGATATGAGACAAATATGGGAGAAATACTTACAGGTCATATCATAAGGGCTTAATCTCCCTCATCTAGGAAGGGTTCCTAGAAATCAATAAGAAAATAACTAGTATCCTAATAGAATAAAAGAGAAAATAAACAGGAAATTAATGAGAAACACAAATGACTTGTAAACATATGAAAAGATGCCCAACTTCATTTATAACAACAGAAAAAAAAAAAAGAAAACTACACCAAAATGCCTCTTTTCACTTACCAGACTGATCAGGGTCTCATACATTGCTGGTGGGAATGTTGAATGGTACAACGTTTATGGAGGATTATCAGTCAGGGTACAGCCAGGAAAAGAAAAAGACCATGGCAGATATTGGAAATAGAAGGAATTTAATGTGTTGAAAGGGCCAAGAGATCAAGAAGGGGAAAGTGACCTTATTCTCATGTTAATAACAGGAGGAAGAGACTTCTGTTTCTAGGGCTAGGGAACAAAATGGAGGCAGTGGTGTGACCAGAGACAGGTGCACAATATCACTTCATCATCGAGATAGCTGTGCAGGGCGCTGGAGTCACTAAGAAGGTGATGTCCAGCCATTAGTGGGTGGCATGGCAGAGGAGCAGATGCCAGGCCAAGGCTGGAACCATGGAGGAGGGGCCAGCCAAAGGTGGGATCTTTGAAGGGATGTAGCTACTTCCAGAGATGTCTCCTGAATCAGGGGTGGGAGGGAGGGAGAGGGAGAGGCAGAAAGACAGAGTGAAGAGGTGAAAAGGTGTAACAGAACAGTATCTTCTCTTTTTATCAGCTGGCATGGGACTCTGGGAAATGTAGTTTGCAGGTGTTCAGCTCTGAGATACAGAGTAGATGCAGGAAGGGCAAGAATGAAGTTTGATATAGAACAGAGCATGCAAAATCTCTCCTTGCTGGAGATGATGACAGCAAACGGGAAAATGCCCAGCACAAAGGGCAGTTTTGTAATATCTGCCAAGATGCAAATACACTGACCAATTTCACTTTGGGAAATTTATCCTACTGTTATACTGACTCATGTGACTCACTTGTGAATAAGATTATATCTTGACAGCATTACTTGTAAAAGATTGGAAAAGTCTGTCAAGAATTATGAAAAGAAAGCGCACGTGTGTGCCCATACCCTCAAAGAATAAAGTAAGGACAGCTATTTTTAGATATTACAGAGATAAATAGATAATAGTAAGAAACTATGGTAGAAAATAGTTTGGTGGTTCCTCAAAAAGTTAAACAGAATTACTATACGATCCAGTGCTTCCACTCCTAGGCATAAACCCTAAATAACTAAAAACAGGGACTCCGGTATGTGTACACTGATGTTCATAAGCAGCATTATTCACAACAGTTACTGTGGAAACAACAGCTAATAGCTATTAGCTATTAATAGCTAATAGCTAAAACAATTTAGGCAATAGCAAAAATGTGGAAACAACCCATGTGTCCATCAACAGATGAATGGATAAACAAAATGTGATACGTACATACCAAGGGATATTATTCAGCCATAAAAAGCAATGCAGTTCTAACACATGTTATAACATGGATGAACCTTGAAAACAAATGCTAAGTGAAATAAGTCAAACACAAAGGACACATATTATTTGATTCCACATATGAGGTATAGGCAAATTTAGAGAAACAAAAAGTAGAAGAGAGGCTACCAGGGGCTGTGGGGAGGAGGACAAGGGGATTTATTGTCTAAAGGGTAGAGTTTCTGTTTGTGATGATGAAAGAGTTCTAGAAATAGAGGTGATAGTGACACAACATTGTGAATGTACTTAATTCCACTGAATTGTATATCTAAAGATGGTTAAAATGGTACATTTTATGTTATGTGTATTTTGCCAAAAAAAAATTCTTTAAAGATACTATGAATAATTTTATGCTGAAAATTTTGAAAACTTACATGAAGGGAATTTATAAATTCCTAAATAAATTAAACCTACCAAATTGACTTAAAAAGAAATAGAAAAGCTGAATAATTAAAATAAATCTGTATTTAAATCAATCAATTAGAAAAAAACACCAGGCTTATATTTAGAGGTGAGTTCTATCAAACTTTCAAGAAACAGATAATTACAGTCTTACCCAAATGCTCCTAGTGAGTAAAAAGAGGAAATGCTACTCAATTTCATGAGGCTAGCATAACTTTGATATAAAAACCGAACAAAGGACACTACAAGAAAGAAAATTACAAGAAAGATCAATCTTATTCATACAGATGCAAGAATCCTAAACAAAATATTAGCAAACCAACTCTAAATGAATAACAAAGGTGAAAATACAATTATACTATTATGATTGCATTTTATTTTATATATAACAATTATATGTGAATATATAAAATATGTGAAGTAGTTATAATATTAACTCAAGGTAGACGATGATAGACTAAAGATCAATATTGCAATCTCTTGACCAACTGCTACAAATAATCCAGAGATATATAGCCAGAGAGGAGATAGAGCATAATACTAAAAAAAAACCCAAAACTAAACAAACAAAAAACACTTGATTAGAACAAAAGAAGATAGGAAAATTCCAGCAGGCTTTTTGTAGAAATTGTCAAGCTGATGCTAAAGTTTACATGAAAATGGAAAGGAACGAGAATAGCCAGAAATTGTATTATTTTGTAAAAGAATAACAAAGTTGGAAGACTTACACAAACTGATTTCAAGACTTGCTTTAGAGCTATAGTAATCAAAACAGTGTGGTATCAGCATAAAGACAGATCAATGGAACAGAACAATGATTCTAGAAAGAGACCCACAACATATGGTTAATCAATTTTCAACAAAGGTGTCAGAGTAATTGTAAGTGGGAATTAATAGTTTTTTTTCCCCAGCAAATGTTACTGAATTGGTTATCTTTATAGAAATAAGAACCTGACCTCACACCATATACAAAAATCAAGTCAGGTTAGATCATAAACCTAAATAAAGAAGCTAAAATTATAAAGCTTGTAGAATGAAACACAGGAGAATACTCATGATCTTGAGGTAGACAGTATTTCTTGGACCAAATAGTATATTACTTAAAAGAAAAGATAATCTCACTTTATTTATTTATTTATTTATTTATTTATTTATGATCTCTACACCCAACCTGGGCCTTGAACTCATGAACCTGAGATCAAGGGTTGCATGCTCTTCTGACTGAGCCAGCCAGGTGCCCCTCAAAATTAGAATTTATTTGCTTCACCAAAATTAGAAACTTTTTATCTTCAAAAGACACTGCTTGGAAATTGAAAAGTCAAGCCACAGAGTGGAACGTATTAGCAAAACAGACCTGACGAAGGACTTGTATCCAAAATACAAAAGAATTATTGGAATGCAATGTAAAAAGCCAAACAACCCAGTGAAAGACTGGCAAAAGATTTGAACAGTGCCTTCACTACAGAAATATAGGTGAACATGAAAAGACACTCACTATTGCTACTGATTGGAGAAATGGAAATTAAAATTACCATTATGTACATCACACCCTCTAGAATGACTCAAATGTAAAGGTCAACAGTATCAAAAGTTGGCAAGGGTGGGGGGCAAGTACAACTCTCAAACACTGCTGTGGGTATGTAAAATAATACAAACAGTTTGGAAGATTGTTATTCTCTTTAAAACCCAAATTCCAGGGGTACCTGGGTGGCTCAGTTGGTTAAGTGTCCGACTTCGGCTCAGATCATGATCTCACGGTTCGTGGGTTCGAGCCCCATATCGGGCTCTGTGCTGACAGGTTGCAGCCTGGAGCTTGCTTCAGATTCTGTGTCTCCTGCTCTCTCTCTGCCCCTCCCCTGCTTATGCTGTCTCTTTCTGTCTCTCAAAAATAAAATAAATGTAAAAAAAAATTTTTTTTAAAACCACCCCAAATTCCATTTGTAGGTATGTAGCCAAGAGAAATGCAAGCACATGTTCATAGAGAGACTTGTATGGGACTGTTCACAGTGGCTTTATTCATAATACTCCAGAAGTTGAATCAATCTAAATGTCCACAAACAGGGGGATGGGGAAATAAACGGACATTATGGAGTACCTATCAGAAATAAAAAGGAACAAAACATTTGTCTATGTGAATAGATGTAGGATGAACACAGAATACTATACTGAGCCAAAGAAGCCATAGAAAGAGAACTGTATGTATGATTTCACACATATGAAGTTGTAGGAAAAGCAAAACAAATATACAGTGATAGCACAGCAGTGACTGCCCCCAGGGGTTGGGGATATTGACTGAAAAGGGGCATATGGCAGCTTTCTGGAGTGATGGAACTTTCTGCCCATGGTGGTTACATAGGTATATGTATTTGTCAAAATGCATCAAATTGTATACTTAAAATATGTGCATTTTATAGTTTGCAAACAATATCTCAATTAAACAAATAAAAAATCATCATTAAGAGAATGAAAAGCCCCAAACTTAGGGAAGATACTTCCAATACACCCATTGACAAAGGATCGTTCCCAGAAAATATAATGTAAAGTCAATACGAAAAAGACAAGCCTAATAGAATAATGGATAAGACATATTAATAGGCTTTTTACAGATGAGAAAAACAAATGTTTGTAAACACATGAAAAGGCACTCATCCTCCATTAATAATTAGGAAAATGCACATCAAGATCTTATAAGATACCATTTTACATCCATCAGATTGGCAAAAATGAAAAGGCTGGGCAACATCAAGTACTGGTGAGAAAGCGGAGTAATAGGAATTCTCATATGCTGATGAGAGTGTAATTTGGTATAATTACTTTTGCTTTGAATCTCTCTTTCACTCCAGGGTATATAATTTAGAGGAAGTCTTGCACTTGAGACCAGGAGACATGTACAAGAATGTTTATAACAAAATTATTATAGTAGGAAAAGAAGACACATCCCAAATGTCTACATATACCACATAATTAGTGTTATAATCATACAGTAGAACATATACAGAAGTGAAAATGAACTTCAGCTACACACACCAACATGAAAAAAATTAATATGGAGCAAAAGATGGAAAATAGATGAATATAGACTACAAAATTCCACTCGAACAAAATGCAAAAATAGTATGCTGTTTAGAGTTGCCTACATAGGTGGTAAAAATTGAAAAGTAGAGTAAGGGAGTGATTATCATGAGGGTCAGGATTGTGGTTATTTTGTGGGTAAATGGATGTGGGAAGAGCATACAGGGAACTTCTAAGTGCTGGCAATTTTCTATCTTTTAAGCTGGGTAGTGAGTTCAGGGGTACTCATTTTATTTTTCTTTAAATTGTATACATACATTTACTATACTTTTGTATACATCATAATTTAAAAATAAGTAGACCATTATGCTAAGTGAAAGAAGCCAGACTCCAAGGACTACATATTGTGAATCCATGTGTATGGTAAAATGTCCAGAATAGGAAACTCATAGAGACAGAAAGTAGATTAGTGGTTGCCTGAGTTTGGGGACATAGGGGAGAAATAGCGAGTGACTGCTAGTGGGTACAGGGTTTCTTTCTGGAACGATGAAAATGTTCTAGAATCAACGAGATGGTTGCCCAATTCCGTGAATACACTAAGAACAACTGAATTGCATACTATACGTGGATGAATTGTATGGTGTGTGAATTCTATTTCAATAAGCTGTTCTTAAAAAACCAGGGAAGTTTTTTTAAGCACAGAAAGGCTCTCAATGGGCAATGAGACTGCAAAGCTGTTGAAGTGGAAGGGGAGGCAGTATTCCTCTAGAACAGTGGCTCTCAAACTCTAGCATGCATCTGAATCACGTGAAGGGCTTGTCAAAACACAGATCGCAGGGCATCATCCCCAGATTTTCTGATTCTGTAGAACTGAGGTGGGGCCAAGAATCTGCATTTCTAAAAGTTCCAAGGTGATGCTGATGCCTGGCCCAGGGACTGCACTTTGAGAACTGCTACTCTATTGTGTCCGGTATAGGTGTTTAATAAGTATATATTGGATGAATGGATGAATGGATGAATGGATGGAAGGGAGGCTGGCTGTTTGGGACAGTGGATGGGTGGGAGATAATGGATGAAAGGGTGGATGAGTGGATTAATGGATGGATAGAAGGTGGGAAGACAAGTAGCAGCAGATAGTTGCATGGATGGATCAGGGGTGGTTCAGAGTAGTAGGGAAGAATATGGGGTTGGCAAAGTTGTAGTGTGGAACTTACTGTAGAGAAGGACTTGACACAAACACCTACTTTTAACTCCTGTCATGGGCTCACTGCCTGCTAGCTGTGCAATGTTTGGCAGGTGACTTCACCTCCCCAAAGCTCATTTTCCTCATGTGTGACATGTGGGTTAACAATACCTATGAATGTTCCATGAGCTAATACCCTTAAAAGGGCCAAGCACAAGCCTGGCATGCAGTGGATGCTCTCTATTCTTTGGTTGGATCTGACTATTACCATCATATATCACTGGGCTGTACTGTGTGGTTGAGACGAGAGGCTTGTAACTCAGGTCTGTCTTGTTCCCGTAGTGGCCAATGCTGACCTCGAATTGGATCAGGTCCTTAAAGTTGGGCATCATGGTACAGGAAAGGAAGATGACGCACAGCCCATACTTTTGGCGGTTGTGGTGCTTCTAAAACAAGAACCCCCACATCCCCAGTACATAAGCCAAGGCTACATAGATACGCAGGGAGGCAAAGATGAGGTGCCCTGTTTCTTTCAAAGTCATCTTTGCTTCTCTTCAGGGTGAACTGGTGACCATCTTTGAAACCCGCCCCCTTCAAATCCTGCTTTGACTCCCGCTCAAGGGCAGTTCCTCCCAGGACCTCTATCACCTGGCCCCCTCCTCCCAGTCAGCTGTGGTTCCTTTCCTTCCTGAAAAGGAGGCTTCTCCCTCTGAGGCAGAGAGGGCCAGACTAGGCTCTGACTTGGGCCACCTCATCCCTTCCCATTTTGCCTAAACGCCCTCCCCTGATGGAATGAGTGTGGGCAGGGGTGTGATGAAGGTGACATACACACACACATCTGCTCTGAGCCCTTCTCTAACTGCCTCCTCCCACATATGCTCGAGGTCCTCCATCTACCAGGTCAGCTGCTCTTATTTCTGTGGCCAACCCCTGCCCTCTTCTTGCACTCACCCAGTCTGTTCACTAGCTCGTCTCCCCTGTCATAAAAAATAACCCTCCTCACTTCTGAGCCTCTATTTAGCTACCACCTGATCTTGTCTCCTTCTATTTTCCGGCCAAGTTTCGATGCACTTGCCTGTATGCACAGTTTGCATGCAGTTTCTCCCTCACACGCATGCAGTCTGGCAACTCTTTCTTCAGGGGGCTGCCTCAGTGCTCTCCTTTGCAGACTCCTCCTCAGTCTCTTCTGCAAGCCCCTCCTCTTCCTCAACCTGCCTTAGGCTGTGGCACTCTTTCACCAGCCCACTCCTCCCAGGCAGTTCCTCCACAACCCTGTGTTCAGATCCCGGTGTGCTGACAACACACCATCTGTCTAGCAGCCTCGGGGACTGGTCTTCATGGATGTCTCACAAGCACATGTCAAAGATGGGATTACATCGTCCACCCCCCAGGCCTGCTTCTCCTTCAGGGAGTCCATGTTGGTGCATGCCACCCCTGACCACCTTGCCACCTGAGGCAGAAAATGGGCATCAGCTTAGGGCAGTTGGCCTCATTTCTTATTTCTTGTTAGTCTGTGGCTCGGATCATTCTGTGTCCAAAAGGTCTCTGGAACTTGCTCCCTCCTCTCAGGCTCTCCTTCCCTGTGACGGTATTCCCATTTTTTTAAAAAATAAGTGGGTGGTTATTCTTAACACTGCTCCTCCTGCCCCTTCCTGCATCAGTGGTCTTCCCCAGCCTTCAGGAAGAAATAAAAACTCCTTAGAACATAATTTCTCCTTAACTAGATTACACATTTCTTAAACCGAAACCTCATCTTGTATTTACTGGGTGCCTGATGCAGCATGAAGTCCCCATAGGGGCTTGATAAAGACTCAGGTGGGTTGACCAAACGTCCTCATGTACCCAACAGGTCATTCAGCTTGTGGCCAGGGCCTCTGCAGTGTCAGGAACAGGACCCGCAGTAGATTTGGGGTGGGCAGAGGGACTCTTTACTCCTGAGTTACCTTTTCCTGTAGTTACCTCTATATTGGTTACTTCAGAGGAGAGATCCTTCTTAACATCTTGATGAGGACTGAGGTTGGTGAATAACTCCAGGAAGATCCGGCCTCGATAAGCTAAGCCATCCTTAACAGCATTGGGAATATTCTAGGGCAACAGGAAGGGAAACAATGACAAAAGGGATGTGAAAAAAAAGACCAAATTTATCCTGACACCTTTGCAGCAAAGACACTATTGCCTAGTAACTTCCTGCCTAGGGCTGACCACAATCTAGGGGCAGAATTCCAGACACCCCAGACCTGGCTGTGCCCAGAAACCTCTGGGCCCTGACCCCTCTTCTGTACTGAGGCCCACTCCTCCTCTTCGTGCATTTTACCTGCTGATCAAATCAAAGTACCGATTCCCAGCAAATGCTTCCAGCTTGGAGGAGGCTGTGATAACTACTGGGTTTGTGCTTCCAGCCTGGCAAATCAGGGCATGCCCCGCCTTCTTAGCAACAGTGATTGGTCCAAGGAGAGTACACATGACCTAAGGCAGCTAATTAGAATGCTCCCCTGGCCTTCCCTATCAGAGGCTTGGATGGCCACTGGCCAGCAGGGAGGCTTGACTGAAGTAGCAAAGGATGAAGGCCACAGGTTGACGAGAAGCTGAGACAAGAGATGGAATGAATGAGCTAGCCTCTTAATGGCATTGAGGTCCTGGTGCCTGCAGCTCATCCTCACTCAAGAATTCTTCCCAGCCCTGTTCCCTTCCTTTAAGCCAGTTGGACTTGGCCTCCTGGCATTTATCACCAATCTTTAATAGCCCAGTACTTTCCACGTTTACTTATGCTGTTTTAGTCTTCTATGTCCTTTCCACCTGCTGGAAATCTTACCTGACATTTCATCTCAATGACCCTTTCTCAGTGAATGCCCAGAGTTCTCCATCTGTTCCTTTCTTGTGACACAACACACGTCCCATATACACATAGTCATTTACACATAGATTACATGTCCTCTAATAGCATAATGGACAGAAACCAGGGCCGGGCCCTCCCCAGTCACGTCCCAGGCCCCAGCACCTTTCAAATGGTTGGTTTTTACCTCCACTGTTCCCTAGAGCTGTCATGAGAGGCTTACAATGTCTTCTTCCTGGATCCTGAAAGGGGCCTTTTTACCCCCATGAAGAGTCAGGAAGCTGGGGCCAAAACAGGGTAGGAAGCCAGAATACATTCCTGCAAGAAGAAAGGGTTAGGGCGACAGGGCCAGGTGGGAGAAGGGCAGGAGGCAGGGGCCTGGGGGATCGCTTGCCTTCTATTTCTGCTCCGGTGGATGAGATTTGGTTGAGGAACAGACTGACAGTCCCTATCTCATCCTGGCACCTGTTCTTGGGGCTGGAGAGAAACATAGTCTGCAGGTTGAGCTGCTGGCCCAGCTCAGATTTTCTCCTCCTGTACTTGTTTTTCAGCTTCTACCCAGCGGCTCACCAGTCCAAGACTCTGAACTTGATGTAGCTGGAGAGACAGGGCAACTGCAAGAGGAAAGCGAGAACAGCAGTGGGTGCATGTTTGAGTGGTCTGGTCCTCAAGGAGACTGAGTGCAGCTGGGAAGTTCTGGGTCTGGGTCCAAGGCCTGGCTCAATCATCAGTAAGCCATGTCACCACAGCCAAAATGAATTTACCATGGGGACATATAAGCCTGTGGCTATGGACTCCCCACTTGCATGGGCCCCTTGAAAGGACCTGGGAGAGGCCTAGGAGTGTGTCCCATGGTTGCTTTGGTATTATTATTCTTTTTTTTTTAAGTTTACTTATTTATTTTGAGAAAGAGCACATGAGAGAGCATGAGCAGGGGAAGGGCAGAGAGAGAAAGAGAGAGAGAATCCCAAGCAGGTTGCGTGCCAGTCTGTCTTGCATGGAGGTTGTGGCCTAAAATGCATTCTTCACCACTAGCAGTTAACTTTTAAACAGCAAGACACCTATCTCCTCAGAGAGTAAATAGTAGTAGCTGCTGTTGTGGGGAGGGTTTCTGTTGTCCTGTGGCCTGTGCTAAATGATCCACATGGATCACCTGAGTGACTCCTCCCAACAATCCCATAAGCCAGGTGCTATTATTCCCATTTCCAGACAGGAAAATTGAGGCACAGAGCAACTGAGTTCCTGAAGTTCTCAAGTTATATGCAGGGGCTGAAGCAGCTTTAGAGGTCCTAATGACTCTGCCATAACCCAGTGAGGACTGTGATTGTTCCTAATTACAGATGGGAAATGAGGCCCAGAGAAGCAGAAGGACTTGCTCACGGTCACCCAGTAAGAAGTGCAGTCAGATGGGAACCCAAGCTTCTGGGTCTTATCTCCTCTGCCATAGGGTCCCCTCAGTTACGAAAACAAAAAAACCAACCCATATGGAAAACAGCTGCTGGGCTTGAGATCGGAGTGGGACTCAGGTCCTCTCAGTCGGGCCCTTTCCCCTCATAGCAGCTCCTGGGGCTGTCCATTCTCTCCTTGTCAGGGAAGCTGGGGGCAAGGGGGGAAGTGGGGAAAGGGCTTTCCAGTTGAGCAAGTATCTAGTAAGAAATGAGGAAAGGCCCACTGGAAGTTGAGAGATGAGCACTGTAAGACATCCAGGTCTTCCAAAATTACAAATCCTCCAAATTCAAACTCATGGCTGAACCATCTTTTCATCAACCCTGTTGAGAATTCTCTTCCCCTTTCCCAGTTCCTTGTCTTGACTGCCCTTCTGTCCTGGGGCACTTGGACTGTGAACTGGCAAACACCCATTTTTAGCGAAGTTTCCCCTGCAGCCTGCCTTGCTGGGGCCCTGACCAACTGGCCTCAGATGCTACCGTATCTGTGGCCATCCTGCCATTCAGAGTGAGGCTCACACCTGCCTGCTGCATTTCTACAGGGCTAGTGACAATCAGGCCTGCATCCAAATGGCTCCAGCCTAGGAGACTGTGTTTCGTGGGAAACGCGTGAGGAGCCAGGGAGTGTATGGACATCTTTAAACGTTGGAAGGTCTCTTTCAGGGATGAAGGAAGGCCTGGCCTGTGCCACTGGTTTCTGAGCCTAAAGGCAGCTGGACACAAGGGAAGACTTTCAAGACTCTGAGCATCTGGCCACGAGCCTCATCACAGCCAGAGAGGTGGGAGGGATCAAAGGTGGGGGATAAACTAGGCTCCCTTTAAAATCTCTTCCTACTGGGGCACCAGTAGGAGGTGGCTCAGTTGGTTGAGTATTCGACTTGGTTTTGACTCAGGTCATGATCTCACAGTTCAAGGATCAAGCCCTGCCTCCAGCTCTATGCTGACAGAACAGAGCCTACTTGGGATTCTCTCTCCCTCACTCTCTGCCCCTCCCCTGCTCACGTGTGTGTGTGTGTGTGTGTGTGTGTGTGTGTGTGTGTGCATGCATGCGTGCACGTGCGCACTATCTCTCTTTCAAAATAAATAAAATCTCTTCCTATTTTAAGAGTCTATAAAATCACCCAGGAAGGTAGAGATTATGAAGAATGGTTAAAGATGATGCCTCACAGGAGGCAGACTAGGGAAGCTTCTAGGAGAAGCAAGGAAGAGGGTGCCAGCAAAGTAGAGGGGAGCTCATTAGTGATTTTTGTGTCACACAAATGTAAGGTATAAGGAAAGCAAAATACTCTCTGGGTAGCCAAATAGAAGCCACACAAAGTTCTATGCACTCATCCTTTTGACAGTGCTCAAGTTATCTTTCAGAATTGCGTATTCTTATTCTACATGCAGCTCTTAGAAGCCTGGCATGAAGTCAAAAAGCAAACAAGGCTCTCCCAGGCTTTAAGAGAACTGGCATCTACACCACTGATAGGTGACTAAGAAGGACTGAAAAACTATAAAAATCAGACCACAGAATCCCACAAAGAGCATCCTGGAGCCATTTAGCATAGGCACAAATAGCCCATACTACATGTAGCCCATATACTAACTATGTTCCCACAATACCTCTAGGCCATTAACAAAGAGCTATAATTATCTTCAGGGCACTTTGCCTAGATGATAAGAAAATGCACAATGCAATTCAGAATAAGTCTTTAAATCAATTTTAAATGATTTTTTGGTTTTGTTTTGTAATGTATGTGAAAGGGCATTTTAAGTTTTCTGGAAAGTTCAGTTGTATGGCCCATTCATTTCTTACCACTGGACAAATAAAATAAATTTTCTGTAACATGTCCTTCTTCATGTTCCCCATCAGGCAGATCCTGCCCCCCATCCACCCCATGCTTCTTGGTCCCTACCTTCTATCCACACCCGTACACAAACACCCAAACTTTCTTTCGTTTGTGGGCCATGAGGAGGAGAGTCGTCAAGATGGAACAGCGATATCTACCTGAATCCGGAAGGTCAGGAGCTGGTTCCATATTGGGTTCTCGGTTTGGGTCAGCACATTTGTCTTGAGCTAGAAACATTCCACAGCAGTGTCAGTGCCAGCCTGTGCCCTCCTTCCTCCACTGGCCTCAGCTTCCAGCCCTTCCAGCCCAGCCCACAGATGGATGCTTTCTCCAGCACAGGGCTGATCACGGGAATGGTCTAAAGACACTTTGACAACTTCTCAGCTACAACTTCAGTCCTTTGTGTATCTTCCCGTCTCCAGATTCCCTAATATTTGCCCTTCAATCATCTTTCAATTGACTTTGTTTTTATTTAAAAAAATTTTTTTTAACATTTATTCATTTTTTGAGTGACAGAGAGAGAGCACAAGCAGGGGGAGGGGCAGAGAGAGGGGGAGACACAGAATCTGAAACAGGCTCCAGGCTCTGACCTGTCAGCACAGAGCCCGATGTGGGGCTTGAACTCATGAAATGCAAGATCATGACCTGAGCCGAAGTTGGATGCTTAACCAACTGAGCCACCCAGGTGCCCCTCAATTGACTTTGTTTTTAAATAGTCATAGCATTACTAACTTTCTTATATGAATGCATACACATAGATTTTGTTAGATAAACTCTAAGATCCCAATAGAAAAGTGAACAAAAACCATGTCGACAGTGGCAGTACACAATGTAATACCCTTTTCCAAAGCATCACTTGACTTCATTTTTTTTAAGTAGGCTTCACACCCAACATAGGGCCAAATAGGGTGCCCGAACTCATGACCTGGAGATCAAGACCTGAGCTGAGATCAAGAGTCAGATGCTTAACTGACGGAGCCACCAGGCACCTCTACTTGACTTCATTTTTAAACCTGGCTCTATTCTAAGCAATCATGTTGGTGAAATCAAGGTTGGTTGGACTGATTGAACTTTTTAATACACACTAAGAAATCAGGGCGCCTGGGTAGCTTACTTGGCTAAGTGTCTGACTTCGGCTCAAGTCACGATCTCATAGCTGGGGAGTTGGAGCCCCACATTGGGCTCTCTGCTGTCAGTGTGGAGTCTGGAGCCTGGAGCCTGCTTCAGATCCTCTGTCCCCATCTCCCTTTGCCACCCCCCCCTTGCACGTGCATGCGCTCTCTCTCTCGCTCAACAATAAACATTAAAAAAAATACACACTAAGAAAACCACAGAGATACTAAAGTTTTTGAAAATTTTGTGCCACCTATCACCCAAGATCATCTCCCTAGACCAGAGCACCCAAACCCCACTCAGTGTGGTAGTTTTAAAATATGTCCACAAATCCTTTGGTATATCTTCCTTTGAAAGGTAGACACTGATTTCCCTCCTTTTATGTATGGGCTAGATTTAATGACACTTTTAATAGGTAGAATATGGTAGAAACCAGGGTTTATGAATTCTATGGTTTATGAATTTAAAGAGACAAACCTCTTTAACCTTAACCCAGCATTCCCCAAATTTGAACATAGGATCCTTTTTTTGCACATAACATCCATTAGCACACTTTGGAAAATGCTACTCTCTATTTACAGAGGATCATGGAATGTCAGCAACTCTCTGGCCTAGAACCTTCCATTTATAGACGAAGAAACCAAGGCCCAAAGAAGACAGTGACAGTTTCAGTGTTGTTTGTGGGCATGTTGTTTCATTCACTCATTCACTCATTTGTGCCCTTTGTGTATATTTGGCTTTCACTGGGCATTTTCTCCATGCAGGGCACTGAGCACAGCTCTGGGATACAGGGTGACTAATCCATGGCCTCCACCTTCAAAGAGTTCCTGGTCCAGTGATCAGTCACAGCCCATTGATGGAGGAACTTAGATACTAATCCTGGGCTCCTGCCCACCAACTCCATCTTTCCCCATACACCATCTAGGTGACAATTTCTCTAAACCTCAGACCCTTTCTACACTTACCTTTTCCCCAATTAGTTCCACCTCCAACACAGGACTCACTAAGTGCTGTTTCTCTGTGAACAAGAGTTACAAGATTTATGAGACAGAAGTATTTTTTTTTAAGGGGAGGAAATGGAGAGGTGATAGAACCACTTGAAACCCTATGCCATCAATTGGCATGGTGCCCTCTAGGCAGACCTCTCCCATTTCCACTCTATCTCTGTGTGCTGTATGTGTCATGGCACATAATGGGCAGCAGGGATGGGTGCTAGCATAAGGAACTGTGAGTCTGCCTCTGGGCATCGAAGACAGTCAGGGACATATGGCCAATTTTAAAGGGTATCTGTAGGGCCTTCATAAAACAAATTTTGGTGGATTTCCGTCTCACCTGTTCCTCTCCACCTAAATCTTAGGTTAGCACCAAAATGGAACAGGGAAGCCCCAGGAGAATCCAGGTCGCCACTGTGTAGGGAACCTCCAGAGTCACTCCCTCCCCGCCACCTGACTCTAACTGAGATGAAGGTCCTCCGCGCAGTAGATGAAGAAATGTAAGTAGGCCAAGTTGACCGGGACCACCGTCGACTTGAAGATCTGAGTGCTGGTGTCATCAGTCCCATAGGGCAGCTTTTGATCTACCTGTAGAGACCAGACCTGATAGGGTCAGAGTCATAGGATGGCCATGGCCATGGCCACCAGATTTGGCTTCCCCAACATTCCACTTGGTATAGGGGAGGGATGGACAATCCTTGAGTGGCACAGTGTACGAATTAAAGCAGGTGAAGATCAATGGCCACACTGGGGGCCCAGGGGTACCCTACAGAAGCAGCTACAGTAGGAAATGTTATTGGGGTGTCTAGGGAAGCCTCACCGGAGCCTGGTCTCCCACACTGAGGACACAAATGGTGACTTTCAGGTAGCCTCTCACTCCATTGCTGGGTTCATTTGGCTGGCAGAGGCCTAACCATTTCCTCAGGAGTGTGTGACCTGGAGGGGCAGAGGGCCCATGGGAGACTGGCCTTCAGTCTCCATCCTTCTTCCCTGAAACCAGGAGAGGGGTGTGGAAGTGTGTCTCCTAAATTCTGGTTCCCTTACAGTAGCAGAGGAAAATGGGAGTCACTTCTACCACTGGGCAAAGCTAGTATACTCCCAGGCTACCAGCCATTGCCTTTAGGAAACAGAGACCCCTCTCTCCCATCCTGGGAACCTACAGTTGTTAGTATCCTGGTCTGAGAGAGGCAAGCATTTTCCCCAACCCTAAGTCCAAACCTCAACCTGGTATGTATGTTGTGGCCAGGTTGTGTGTGATGGTTACAGTGGAAACCTCTACTCAAACATCAGTCCCCCAAGACTGGCCTCAAAAAATAGAAATTCAATTCCAGGTTGCAATAAAAGGTTAGCATTTGATCCAAAGGGATGCTTTGAAGTTTTACAGAGAAAGATCTTATGATTATAAATATTATCAAATACAGAAAATAATTCATACCCTCTAATACTCTCCCCCCATGTGTTGAACATACAGGAATTTTGAGATGTTTGGACAACTGATCTGCTTTTTCTCAGAAGGCACACGTATTTGCAACAACTGTTACCTACCTGCAGAACGGTAGATAAAACCAATATCTGTCTGGAAAGACAAGAATAGAGTAAGGATTAGTTACTCAAGATTTTCAACACCAATGAACAATAGTACTGTACTGACAGTATTAGCCACCAGTGCTTGAGAACTTGCCTTGCCCTAACTCCTTTACTCTTTACAACAACCTAGAAGTTGGTCCATTATTACCTCCACTCTGCAGAGGAGGGTATTTAGTGTGAGAAAAGTGCCTAAAGTCTTACAACTAGTAATTACATGAGGAGATCTGGATTGAAAGGATCCTTAACCACCACATAGCACTGCCTGGCCAACATAGCATTGACTCTTCCCTGTTTCTGGATTGAGAAAGTTGTCTCCCATCCTGGGGAAGAGGATGGTTAAGGGAGGAGCTGGCAAAGAGACTATGGGCTTTCCCTTTCCCCTGGGAGAGGGTTTCTGACCAAGGCCTGAGGGTTGTGGTACAGGATTGAAGGTGGCGGGTGGCAAGGCACCGCGAAATATTCAGGTCACCCTTGTATCCCACATCTGAAGGTTCTATAGAGTAGTCCCCAAATTCTTCATGTTAGGTCTGCTTTAAAACCCAGTTACCCTTTTGGAGTGTCTGGGTAGCTCAGTCGGTTGAGCATCTGACTTCGACTCAGGTCAAGATCTCCTGGTTCAAAAATTTGAGCCCCATGTTGGGCTCTGTGCTGACAGCTCAGAGCCTGGAGCCTGCTTCAGATTCAGTGTCTCCCTCTCTCCCTGTCCCTCCCCCAACTCACTCTGTCTCTGTCTCTCTCTCAAAAAAAAATAAACATTAAAAAAAAAACACCAAAAAAGTCAGTTACCCCTTTGGGTTAGGTAGGCAAAGATTTTTTTTAGCTACAACAAGAAAAGCACAATCCATAAAAGAAAAATTTGATGAGGTGGACTCCACTGAAATGTAAAACTTCTGCTCTTTGAAAGACACTTAAGGAAATGGAAAGACATCATATACTGGGAGAAAATATTTCCAAGTCATATATCTGATAAAAGGACTTGTATCCCAAATATATAAGAAAGCCTCAAAACTCAGCAGTAAGAAAGTGACCCAATGCAAATGAGCAAAAGATATGGACACTTCAACAAAGAAAATATATAGGTGACAAATAAGCACATGAAAAGGTACTCAACATCACGAGTCACTGGGGAAGTGTAAGTTAGAATCACAGTGGAATACTACTCAGCAATAAAGAGGAATGATTATTAACACATGCAACAAAATGTATGAATCTCAAAATAAATATGCCAGTGAAAGAAGCCAAACAAAAAAGAATACATGCTGTATTATCCTATTTATATAAAATTTGAGGAAATGCAAACCAAGTTATAGTTCTAGAAAGCAGACCAGTGGCTGGCTGGGGATGGGAGTGGGTGGGATGGGGGTGAGAAGGAAGAATTACAAAGGAGCACAAGGAAACTTTTGGGGGTGATAGATGTTCATTATTTTGATTGTGACGATCGTTTCAAATGATACTTTTTAAAATATGTGCAATTCATTGTATGTCAATTATACCTCAATAAAGCTGGAAGAAAACAAAGAAAAACTCAGGCACCGCTAATGAAGAAATAGATCCAGGCAGTGATCATCAATGGCTGTTAAGGACATAAAAAGAGAGACCAACATACATTCTGTGCCTTCTGCTGAAGTCATTTTGCCAGATAATGGACCCAAATCTAGCGAGCCTCTAGACAGCAAACACCTGGGCAGAGAGGTATGTGAAATGATCCTTCAGAGATGCGGTCAGCAAAATCCAGACTAGAGGAAAACTCTACAGGACAAACTATCCACTTTCTTTAACAAATTACAAGGAGAAAAAGGGAGCGGGACCAACAGAATCACAGAGACCTAAAAATACATTTTAACCAACTGCAGAGCACGCACCTGGTTTGGATCCTAACTTGAACAAAACATAAAAGGAATTCATAAGATAATTAGGGGAATTTGAACACCGATTAGTATTTAATGCTATCCAGGAATTATAAAGGTTTTAAAATGTGATAATTACATTTGTTTATGCTTAATAAGATATTTATGTATAGAAATATTAACTGAAATGTTTAAAAATATGATGTCTGAGATTTGATTCAAAATAATCCAGTGGGTGGGGAGGTAGGCCAGGGGTAGACAATACATCACTGGCAATGAATTAGTGAAGTTGAGTGATTGGGATGTGGGAACTCATGATACTATTCTCTCTGCTTTTGTGTATGTTTGAAATTTTTCAAAGAAGTAATTTAAGGAAAAAGACTCATTGGGGCGCCTGGGTAGCTCAGTTAGTTGAGTATCTGACTTCAGCTCACGTCATGATCTCACGGTTTGTGAGCCCAAGCTCTGCATCAGGCTTGCATAGGGCTTGGGCTGGCTGCTTTCAGCATAGAGCCCACTTCAGATCCTCTGTCTCCTTCTCTCTGCCCCTCCCAGGCTTGCACTCTTTCAATAATAAATAAACATTTATGTATTTAAAAAAAATTTAATGTTTATTTTTGAGAGACAGAGAGAGAGACAGAGAGAGAGACAGAGAGAGAGACAGAGCATGATCAGGGGAGGGGCAGAGAGAGAGGGAAACACAGAATCCAGAGCAGGCTCCAGGCTCTGAGCTGTCAGCACACAGCCCAACATGGGGCTCAAACTCACAAACTGTGAGATTGTGACCTGAGCTGAAGTTGGATGCTTAACCCACTGAGCCACCCAGGCTCCCCCCCCACCAAAAAAAAAATTAAAAAAAATTATTTTAAAAAAAGGCTTAGTTTTCTCTCATGTCTATAAATTATTTAACAGTTCATTATCATTAGTCCTTGTCTGGAAATTGTGCGATGGTCTTTGCCGAAAGCACAACATTTTTTACTACCTGCCATATAACCTCTCCAGAATCTCTCATTTCGAAGCCCATGTTGCTTCTTTGAGGGACAGGTCATGACTCTTCATGTGCTTCTTACAAGTAGTGAGAAAGAAACCTTACTTTGATTTGTCCTAAATATACCTTTCTCAACACGGAAGACTTTCCCAGGGGTTGCCAGATTTAGCAAATAAAAATAGATGCCCACTTAAGTTAGAACTGCAGATAAACAATGACTACATTTTTAGTATACGTATGTCCCCTGGAGTATTCGTCAGGAGCCATGCAATTATTTAGGACATACTTGTATTTAAAAAGTACCTGTTGTTTAAGATTCAAATGTAATGGGACATCCTGTATTTAATCTGGCAACCCTACCTTTTCCTGATCTTCCTGGATTTGAAGAATCTTATTTAGCCCTTCATGAATGTCAGCTTTCCATATCTCCCAGCCTGTGTCTTTCCAAAGCAAACCTTTCTTTCTGTTCTCATAGACAGCAATTTTCTCTGTGTTTCTTAGGTTGGCATTTTTGGACCTTCTGCTTCCATTTCCTGGAGGCAGAGGTTTGAAATGTGTCCATTGTATTCAACATGGCACCCAGCTCTTTCATAAATGGTACACACTTTTATCCTTACAACAACTCTGTGGGTTGAGTATGTCATTATTCCCATTGTATATATGAGAAAGAGATTCTGAATAACTTGGGTAGATTCAAATCTGGATATTTCTGCAGGAAAATCCAAGTTTTTGCCCCTAGACTCAGGCATGGAACCCATGGTGAGTCTCTGTTAATTGTTTCACCAAACCTCCTCCTTCATCCAGAGCTCACTTGGAATCTCCCAATCTCTGCGTTGAATCTCATTAGTGTGGAATTCATCACCTGCAGAGGGGTTCCCAGAAAGATTTGTTATTCACATCCCTCATTTCCCCCATCCCCATGGGAGGGATTGTAAGGGCACATTTGGAATGTATTTAATGCTTCCTAATGGCCCTCTAGAATTTATATAATGTTTCCTAATGGCCCACACTTCCACATAGTTCTTCTCATCTAATTCTCAGAGGTACCCTGTAAGGTTCAGAATTTTAGTTCCATTTTACTGATGAGGAAATCGATCAGAGGGTCCAATCCACTTGGTCAACCCAAAGATCAGCCCAGAGAAAACTGTTGCACTTGACTTTCTCCATTGCATGCTGTCCTGATCATTTCCCATGTTCCGGTGTTCCCAAGAACATGTACACTCTTCAAGGGAGAGACCTCCTTGCTCCCCTTAGCCCTGTGATGGGCACATAGGAGGCATTTGGTAACCACACATTCACCACTGTTACCGAGTTTCTTCTGATAGGGAATGGAATGTCCCATGTTGAGGGAACATTTGAGGGGTCCTTTGGTGACATGAGAATCCTGGCACATGGGAAGGGGCTATTCACCTCGGGGCCCAGCTCAGGGTCTAGTGATTGGTATTCTATAACATTTGTTAAGTGAATGTGGGAAGTCTGGGCTGCCAGGGAGTGACGAAGGTGGTGGAGGTTGTGTCTTGGGGTCAGAAGGACCATCTGAAGTGACTGGCTCCAAGGGTGGGGGTGGGGAGCTGAAGTCCTTCCGAGGATTGAGGTGGGACAAGAAAATGGACCCATATTGTTTGGCTCCTCACCTGGATTAAGATGGTCTCATCAAAGAACTTTGCAGGCACTTCATGAAAATTCTGGAAGAAGATCTGAGGTAGAGAGAATGGGGATAGGGGTTGGATGACATTTCTTCTACCACTTCACCCAAGGACTCAGTAAGCCTGGAGGCTCAGAATAGCAAGCTTCTTGCCCCAGCCCTTGCCCATTTCATGCTCTTCCTCCAGAAGCAGAGGCCTGCCAGGCTCCTGCAGGGGGTGTTTTGCCTAGGTAAAGGGCAGGGGTAGGGAATCCCAGGAGGATCTGTCATGAGCAGCTCAAGGCCCAGCTAGCTGCCCTGGGATGGAGACCCAAGCCTTTGCCTCCTTCTAGATTTCCCCATCAGTCCACTGCTCCCCAGCCCCTGCTGCAGCCAGAAACCTCTTTCCCAAGTGCAAACCCAGCCCCGTCACTCTCCTGATTCTTTCCATGACTCCCAAGTGTCATCCATGACAGGGTCCCAGTGCACTTTGCAGGTTTCCCTCCAGCCACTCCCCTCCAGCCACACTCATATCTACAGTTCTGCCAAGTCCTGCTGCTTCTCATTTCTAGGCTTCTGAAGACACAGTTGTTTTTTCCTCACTTTTAATTCTCTATGATGTCCCTCTTTCACTGGTAGATTCTTCCTTGAAGGTTTCAGGAGCCCTTCCTCAGTCCACCCATTCCTCCCTGCTCCCACTGTGCTTTAATCTTTGGTCTATTCACTGATTAATTCAGTGAGTAGTCATGGACTTCCAACTGTGTATCAGATACAATACTACAGCTTAGGGCTTCAGCAGTGACAAGACATACATAGTCTGGGCCTGCATTTCATGCTGCATTAACAGCACCCCCAGATCAGATCTCTGTTAACCCCAATCTTATCTCATTCTCATTGTTTATGTGTTCACATGCTGGTTCCCTCCACAGTCTACTGACTCTTCCAGTGTGAGGCTTCGAATTATTTCATTTGTATTTCCAGTGCCAAGCAGTGCTTGGCCAATGCTCAGTCAGTGTTTGTGGAAGATGCAAGCTTGCCTGATGCCTGAGGGAAATGCCCAGCCTCTGGCTGGCCCACTTGGCCCAAGTGCCCTGTTCAGCTCTGAAGGTCATGTGTGGCCCACCTCATTGAAGAAAGCATTGTTTCCCATCTTGATCCGTGTTTTGTGCTGGTAGCCTCCAATGACCACCTTCACCACCGGCTTGATGTTGTTGCCCATGAGCTGTCGGGCTTCATACACCTTCACTCGGACCTACAGGGGAACACAGGGGAACCTCATGTTGGGGCCTGGGCTCCCCCTTTTCCAACAAAGACTCTTTTCTTAAAGAACAAAGTGTTCTGATGAGAGGCATCTATTGCAGACAGAAGGAAGACACACAGGGAGCTGCCAGCCTGAAGACAAGTGCTGGGAAGGCTGTGGCTCCTTCTGTTTCCTTTTCTGGGAACTGTCCTCTCCACTGCTTTGTCCTTTCCATCTTGTGTAGACTTAGTGTTTCTCAATTGCTATGGACTTGTTACAGAACACAGAATGAAGTCTAATCTTACCCAGTTTGTTGGCTTTTTTTTTTTTTTACTTTTGTCTACAATCTTTTTAAGGAATTAAGAATTTTAAAGTTCCATGCAATTGAATCAATGATCTGTGATTTACTTTCTGACTTGTTATTTCTCCTTCCCCTTTATATATTTTACTGGGACTCAGACTAGATTAGAAGGAAGGAGAGGAAGAGCAATGCAGAGCCCAGAAAAGACCCAGGCTGGCTGAGGCCCAAGGGGAGAAAGAACAGGAGTTGGCAGTGGCCAGCAGGGCAGAGTCATGGAAACTTGCCATCTTACTATAGATAGTAAACTGCATATGGATCTCCCAGCCCAGGCTATGGATTGGCCTTTCTCCATGAGGCCTTACGTGTCTCCATCAAGTCCAGGGACCCTTCAGGGAATGATATACATACAGAATGGCACCCAGAGAAGCAAGATGTGCAGCAAGGTTCAGAAGACCGGTAGCTCTGGCCCTTTGCCATGACTTTGTGGAGAGATGGGGATGAACTGGGAATGCAGTGAGACAGTCAGGTGAATCATGAGGACTTTCAACCTGGAAGGTCCTCACCTGAAAGTGCTGAGGCTTTGAAGACAGAGGCTTGGACATGGTGGAGCTGGGGACCATCAGTTTCTGCATAGCCACTTCTCGTGCACTTATGCCCAGAAGGTCGCCATCGCCTGGGGAAACACAGTCTGGGTGGGCTCTCGGAGGCTGGGGCTCAGGTTTTGAGGCAATGGCCACATTTCGTTGTTCTATCCCTAGTGACTAGGTGCTGACTAAAACCATGGCCAAGAGGCCTCAAAAGGGGCACATATCCTCCTCAGAAAATAGGCTCTCTCTCACTCTCAGTAATCCTGGGCCCCACACTCCACACATGGGGGGCTCTTAGAATGGCTATTCTTGCTTCCCTCTGCAGCCATTGGAGGCTGGGGTTTATCTTTAGAGATGTCAAGTGGAAATACTGGCGGGGCCGGGGGGGTCGGGGACAGATAACCTCAGCTAGGTGTTTCGAGATCTGGCCTCTAAACCCTAACCTGGTCATAATCTTTCTGTAGGCCTTGAGGGATGGCCTCAAAAGTCCCAAAGAGCCCATCCAGCTATGCTTGGAGAAGAGCAGGGGTAAGTCCCAAGTACATACCTATCTTCTCAATATCCTGGTTTCTCATAAGGGCCACCTGTAGAGTGACAGTGCACTGCAAGGCAAAGGCAGGGGAGCTTTAAGCCAGATCCTGCTATCCTTGGCCGCATCATAACACTGGAACCTTACCTGGCCTGGCTGAATTCATGCCCAGTCCCCCTGTGGGGAGCGATGATGGCCATGGTACCAGGCCATGCCACGCCATGGGGTCTGTGAAATCTGGGGTGGAGGGAGGTTATGAACTAGTAGGGGGAGAGCAATGGGTTATAGCAGAGGGGATGTGGAGAATAGAAGAGGCACATGGTAGTGGTGGTGACAAGGGGGGTGCGGTGGGGTAGGGAGGAGAGGGAGAGGCACCTTGGGACCAGTCCAGAACTGCTAATGCCAACAGCAATCCTCCTAGCCCAACATCTCCTGACCTCAGGTGAGGACTCCTGCAAATACCTCTTAATTAACCTCTTGCCTCCAAGTGCTCACTACCCATCCAAACTCTAAACCTTTGCCAGAATTGCTTCCTAAACACTGTGTAAGTGCCCTAACCGATGAGAGTAAAGTCACAACTCACCAGCATAGACCATAAGGCCCTTCACCTCAGGCCCCTGGTCTCAGCTAGTCTCAGCTCTCCCACCACTCCCTTCACATCCTCCCAACTCCCGTGTGCCAGCAGTACAGCAACCAAGCCTCCCTGCACCTGCTGTCTGCCTCTGTCTCCCTCCAGCCTTCACACATGCACCTTACACCCTTGCCTGGGATTGTCTTTCTTTCCCATCCGTTGGGCAAACTTGGGCCTACTGAGAAACTCAATATACAAAAGGACAGTGGCCAGACCTTATATAAAAATGGAACTCTGACCCACATCTGCAGCAATCAATTCAGGAAACCAACCCAATAAATCTACAGTAACCATTCTGGGAAGTCAGCCTGCTATTTCTAAGTCAGGCTTGTAGGAAGTCGGAGTACTCCTCTAGCAACCAGTCCAGGAAGTCAAACAATAACCCCTGTAACAATTGGCCCCAAATAGCCAGGACTGATTAATTAATTAATTGACTGATTAACTAATTAAACTGATTGACTAATTAATAACTGATAGCTTCCCTAATTTTTGTCCTTTCTTCCCACCTAGGACCAACCAGAGAAAGCCAAATACATACCCCTAACCAATCACATAGGATGCCCAGCTTCTAGCTGGTCCGCTTATAGCTTCCCCCACCAGTAGCCTCCAATTAGGGCACACCGAGAGCCTTCCCTGTTTCCACTGTACAGCTTTCCCCCTCCTCTGCCTGTCTTTGAGTCTCTGCCAAAATACATAACCAGGTCTGCATAAACAGCCTTTGCTTATTCTCCTTTGGTTGGTCTTTGTCTGCCTCCATCTATCTCAATCACATCTTTTACAAAGCCTTCCGCTACCTCCCACATGGAATCATTCACTTCCTCCTGACCTCAGTGACCTAGCCTTCCTGACCCTTGTGCTGGAGCACTTGTCACTGTGAGTGGTATCAATGGACCATGGGCTTCATTCAGTTTTGCATCCCAGGCTTAACACGGTGGCTGACACCCAATGGACAACTGACTAATCAATCTAAATGGGTAGATGTAGGGGTGAGAGGGTAGATGGATGGCAGGATGGGGAGGTCAGGGAGGTGATGGCAATGTGATGGGGCCTCCTAGGGCAGGAAGTGCTGTCTGGTGGGGGCATTGGGCCTCTGTTAAAGTGGAGTAGCCCAGCTTCACCGGCTCCCCCCACTCCTCTAGCCACCATTCCTGAGGCCCAACTCACATCTGTGGACATCATGGCATGGTTAAGCAGGGTCAGGTCCTTCACAAAAAGGACGTTGCTTGGTTTTTGCACCAAGGGCTGGAGCAGTACTGTAGCCCGGCCAATGAACCTGGGGAGATGAGGAATACATATAAGATCCTGAGCCAAGGGGAAAGGGTGTCTTCTGTCCCAGGCATGACTTTATTTATCTAGGGTTTTCTCTATTACAGGCTGTGTTGTCCATACAGAGGCTGAAGGAAGAATGCAGTGATGTGAAGCATCCACCAGAGGACGCAGGGTTCTCGCGTCTCTGGTAATTGACTTTGGAGCTCTGAGCACTGGGTGCCCAGTTACTGGCTCTGCCCTGCCCAGCCCCTTCCCAGAAGCTCCCTCTCACACTCCTCCTGAATGGGAACAGTACCACGTAACAGCTGATTGGACCGGGGGTAGACACCTGATGGAAGCTTGGCCAATCAGATTCCCCATCCCAGGAATTTTGACTTGGGATGCCCTAGCTCCAGTCTCAGTGGGTGTTAGTCTCCACTGGGTACTAGAATGTGTCCATGATGGGAAGCCAGGGTTGGGTAGAGAGAAGCAGAGATTTGAGATCCTGTGGCTTCAGAAGAGACAGAACTGCCCCTGGCTTCCCAGGTTCCTGGTTCTAGTCTGCATACCCAGCCTCACCACCCTTCCGCAGATCCCCCACCATTTTTTCCCCCATTAATTAGCTGGAATGGGTATGATCCTTGCCACCTGAGTGAGCTATGGATAGAGACAGGAGATGCAGCATGTGCTGTGGCTTTTGATCAGAGTCAGCCTCCGGCCTCTCTCTGCCTCACCTTTCTTTCTTTATTTCGCCCATGTCCCGAAGGATGATTTGCAGACAAGAGTCATTTGGCAAGGAGCAGTCCCAGAGGTGCCAGATTAGCGTCTGTGGGAGGCACGGGGAGGTCAGCATCTTTCCTCCACCCTCCCCTTCCCACCCTTCTAGGAAAGGAGGAAAGATGCAGGGAATGCGCTGGCACATTGTTTGTCTTCAACTGAGGAACCTCTCTCAAGTCTGGTTTCTTTAACAGGATGGCATTAGCTACCTTTCACCAAAATGCTGAGCATCCTTCCTGGACTCCGCAGTGTGACTGCAATATCATGGGCATCTTAGTAGTTATGGAGTTTGGGGACCTGGGTTGGGGGTGGGGGATATGGATGGATGGAAGATGAGAGGGATCCTGCACAGGGAGCCTGGTCTCTGCTTCAGGTTTCTGGGAACATCAGGATGGCCAGGTTCGACAACATGGGCTATATCGTGGGTCCATCCCCGGAGTGGAGGGAAAGGGCCAAGAACAGCTCTCTGGGCAGATGTGGCTGCTGTGACCCTCAGACCTGCACAGCCATATCGGCTCAGGGGCTCCTCCCAGGCTGAGATGCCCTAGCCTTGGGGAAAGCTTGTGAGGCTCCCTATCCTCTCTCTAGAATTCTGAGCATTGCCAGGACCCAAATTCACTATTGGGGTTGTCACTGCTTCTTTTGGATTTGTCCTGATGTGTTTTACCTCATTCCATGTGGGGTTATTCCCTTCCACTTCACTAGTTCTCCTCTTGACATCTGCAAAGGTACCAAGAGGCTGTCATTGGTGGTAGGAAATATTTCAAACTCTAGGTTCAAGTGTGGTAGAGAGAGGTAGGACTCTAAGAAAACTTCAAATCTACATTGGGAGATGTGCCACGAAGTTGATTCTTAACTCTGGGCATTTCAAAATTTCTCACTTTTTGTAAGAGTAACATCATCCCATGTGACAGATAATGTGTTTGCTTCATTTTCTTCCATTGTACATAGTTCCTAGTCATCTTGCAGCCAGGTGGTGCCGCGTGACTCGTTCTGGCAAATGCAGTGTGGGAATGATTTTCATCACTGCCAAGATCGGCTCCTAAAATCTCCCAGGACATTCTTCCTCTCTCCACTCTTCACATCCACCCTCACGATCTATGGGCAGGGTGGTGCCAGGATGACTTTGCAGCTAAAAGCAGCAAGCAGCTGGTCCCTAAACCCTGCTTGGAGGAGCCACTCAGGATTGCTGCCCCATCAATGCAGGACTTGGTGTGAAAAAGACATAAACTTTTATTGTGTTAGGGCATTGAGATTTAAAGGTTTGTTTGTTACCAGAGCAAAGTCTAGTGGACCTTAAGTCATGCCAAAACATCTATAATGGGTTGAGAGTTCTTCATCCACTAAAATCCCCTTCCTCCAGAAATATCTTTAACAAAGAACAATCTATAGAGCTGCAAAGAACCTCTAAATTGCTAAATTACCTTGATATCCTTCCCAAGAAAAGAATGTGAAAGACGGGGAGAGAGAGTGTGTATGCAAGCATGCACTTGCTGGGTAGTGTGAAGGGGTGCAGGGTAGTGGATGGTATATGGGGGAAGAGGGGCTCGGAAAGGTGAAAAGGGAATGAAAAATATCAAACATTCAGTTATAAGAATTTGTAGGTAAATCTGTGGGAAAGCCCTGGGATTTAGGCATCTTTGTAGGAGGCATTTCTGGGAGGAGAAAGATAATGCCTTCGAGGTGGTAGGAAAGAAGGCTCCGAATCAGGCTATCCCCTGGCTCACAGCTAAGACACACTAAACGTCCACTACACCTCTCTAAACCTGTACCTGGGGACATCAACATGTATGGCCCTTGAGCCTGGAGTCCCAGATGTCCACTCTCTGAGGGGTGTTGTCACATTCAGTGAGCACGGTTTCACAACCCAGAAAAAACAAATTAAGGAACCTCATTCTTTACTCATGCCTGTTATAGAAACTACTGTGCCTTCTTTCTCTTGGCCCTAATTTTCTCACTCCCCACATGTGCTAGGAAACCTCATTTGCCTGCTTCCACCTCCGCCTACTTTCCACCAACAGACTATTTCTCCTGGCCTTCTTCTTTTTTGCCCCCAGCTCTGTGTTACACAGACATACTTAATCTTCTTCACATTCTCCCCCAAATCCTTTCATCCCCCAACCTTCTTGGACACTTTTCCTTATCTATAAAAAATGGAGACAATAAAACTTGCCTCATGGGATCATTGTGAGGAGAAAAAATCATTATGTTTATGAAAAGGCTCTCATAGGATGGAATGGTCATTACTGGATGTTGTACAAAGAGCTGTACACATATTATCTTTTAAAATCCTCACATCGATCCTATGAAGCAGGTACTTTTTTTTTTTTTTAAGCCTCAGTTTGTGGCACAAGCCCTAGTTCACAGAAGCAGCTTGAGAAGTATTAATCTTCTCTTTTCCCTGTAGCCATTTCCCTGGAAAAAAAACGGGAGGCAGAGATGTCATAATAGGAGAAATAATAGCAATAAACATAAGTTTTGAAAGAACTGGATGGTGTCTACCTCACCTTTCTGTCACACAGGGCATCTTTATAGAGCAGGGCACCAATAAGTCTATTTTTTCACTGAATGCATGTTCCCTCTTGGGGCTCTCTCTCCATCGTGGCTCTCACCTTGGAAGTAGATGGACACGCAGGGTCTGGGTGGGGGGCTTAGGGGTGGGCTAATCTTGGCTGACTCCACGACAACCCGCAGCATGTCTTCCACCTCCTCCTCTCCTTCCCTCTGCAGCAAAGCCTCCTTCTTGGAGCACCTTGGTCCAACGTTCTCCCAGGGCTCATGGGGGTGAAGAGAGCCCCAGGTCTGTTGCTTAGCAGTAGAAGTGATGTCACAAAGGTGAGTGGTTCTTGGTTCTGGAGAGGAATGGAGGGGAACGACAGGAAGAAGAAGTCACAGGAGTATGGAGCCAGTGGCTTGAGGTGACTGGGCCTGTAGAAACAAAATAATTTGGCCACTTTGCGTTTCCTCTTTCTTTTCTCTTTCTGTCTTATTCTCACCGTCCTGATTTCAAGATCAGGTATACAGTTAATGTTTCCTCTTTACATAAGCAAGTTATCTGGAGTGAATCATTGCCAGAGTCACACAATTTAGATGAGAAAATAAGAGAAGCGAGGTGATGTGAGAAAAGGAATAGGGAAATCAAAGACTGTTTCAATAAAGATTCAGGAGAATCCCTTCCTAATGTGTAAGCAGATATGTAGGCCTCCTTTTTTCTAAAGGAAACCTAAGTCCAGAAATGGGTCTGTCTTTAAAAAAGGGAAAAAATCAGCTTTTTCATTAATGACCTCTTATGTCACTTTCTTATGTAAAGTGAAAGAAAAATCTCAACGTCAGTACAGTTTTGCTATGGCATCTTGACTACTCTTGAGGCCTCTTGTCATTACGATGGAGCTGGATCATTTGCTCTCATCTCTTCCACACTAAGATTTCTTCTGCTTAAGGTCTGAACATTGTATAAATTGCATCTTATCCAAAAGTGCAAAGATTAATGGATATTTTAAAAACATATATAAGCCAATGAAACAATTTAACAGTAACCTCACTATGCCTCCTAAAAGATGCATGGCTTTCAAAAAGCTACATGTGGGGAAAAAGCTATATGTGGGATCTTGGTGCTACAACTGGTTTCCACTGCAGCAGATTTAAAAAGAAAAAGTTCTTCCTGACAGTTTTTCTTGAAATCTGAACACAACACAAAGCTTTTTGCGTTGTTCATGATTTTCCAAACCAAACATCATTGACATGAAAGGCAAACCCTGAAAAGGAAAAGGCTGATAGGTTTGACCCCATAAAATTTAAATTCCTATGCAGAAAAACATACCTTAAACGACAAATATCAAAGTAGGTAAATACATACCTATGTGCAACATAGGTATTGTTTGAAATGTTAGTAGCCTTTTTAGCATGAGCTTTTTTAAAATGTATGCTTTTTTTAAAGACTTTTTTTAAGTAATCTCTACACCCAATGTGGGGCTTGAACTCACAACCCCAAGATCAAGAGTTGTATGCTCCACCTGACTGAGTCAGCCAGGTGCTCCTAATGTGAGTTTTTATAATTCAATAAGAAAAAGACGAATAGGGGCGCCTGGGTGGCGCAGTCGGTTGGGCGTCCGACTTCAGCCAGGTCACGATCTCGCAGTCCGTGAGTTCGAGCCCCGCGTCAGGCTCTGGGCTGATGGCTCAGAGCCTGGAGCCTGTTTCCGATTCTGTGTCTCCCTCTCTCTCTGCCCCTCCCCCGTTCATGCTCTGTCTCTCTCTGTCCCAAAAATAAATAAATGTTGGAAAAAAAAAAAAAGAAAAAGACGAATATTCCCAAGGAAGATGGGGGAAAGTTTATAACATATGATTGCCCAAATGGACCAAAAAAAAAAAAAAAAAGATGTAGCAAAAATCAGTTTCTGTTCATCAAAGAAACTAAATGAGATACCATTTATCACTTTGCCAAGTTGGATTCCAAAGCACCTGCCCCCCACCAAGAAAAGATGTAAAAAATTTTGAGCCCATCAAGAACAACCAAAGAAATGCAAGAAATCATTTATCATCTCCCAAATTAGCAAAGAATGAAAAAAACGGTAAGACTGATGTGCTGAGGAAGGAACAGGGCAGAGAGAAGATAAAAATCCCTACATGGCACTAATGGGAGAATAAATAGAAAAACAGCAGAAATCTGGCCCAAGATAAGTACCAGGGAGAGAGAATAAAGGGTGGGAGAGATGGAGCAAGAAGTGCTCTTTTTGGTCATTTCTACTAATATTAACCTCTATGTTTCTAAATAGCAACCCTTGAATTTTTCAATTTGACACATTGTCTATTAAGTCAACTCTTACCCTATCTGTCATTTCTTCTGGCCTCCCAGCGTCTCTCTCCCAAAACTTCCTGATTCATCACTTTCAGACATTTCTACTGCTGTTTATCATGCACAGGAGTTTAGGTTTCTCTCACTCTGCCTTTTCTGCATTCTGTTCTCCCAATATAATGATACCTCATCTGGGGACTAAATCTATATTCACTATTTTCTTTACTATGATGATGTATATTTTTTCACTGCGTATCAAGTAATATACAGTTGACCTTTGAACAACACATTTGAACTGTATGGGTCCCCTTGTTTTTTTTGTTTTTTAATTTTAGAGAGATAGAGACAGTATGAGTGGGGGAGGAAACAGAGGAAGGGAGAGAGAGAGAAAGAGACAGGGAAAATCCCAAGCAGGCTCCACGCTTAGCCCAGAGCCCGACCTGGGGCTTGATCCCACAACTTTGGAATCATGACCTGAGCAGAAGTCAAGAGTCAGTTGCCCAGGCCACCCAGGCATCCCTGTGTGGGTCCACTAGTGAGTGGATTTTTTTCAATAAATACAGTACAGTACTGTAGATGTATTTTCTCTTCCTTATAATATTCTTAGTAACATTCTCTTCTTTCTGGCTTACTTTATTATTAGAATATAGTACATAACACATATAACATATAAAATATGTGTTAATTGACCATTTATATCATTGGTAAGGCTTCCGGTCAACAGTAAGCTATTAGTAGTTAAGTTTGGGGGGAGTCAAAAGTTATACATCGATTTTCGACTGTGCAAGGCAGGGTAGTTGGCATCCCTAATCCCGGCATTGTTCAAGGGTCAACTGCACTCTCATTCCATATCCTTTCTTATATAACTTTGTATTTTACTGTAAGTTAGGGGTGCTTTGTTTTTTCATTTGCTTGCTCATCTTGAAAGTCTGACCAAGTCTTCCAACATCCTTCAGTAGCTCTGTGATACTCCTTCCCCTCCCCCCCACCAAGTAATCTCTACACCCTATGTGGGGCTCGAACTTATGGCCCTGAGATCAAGAGTTGCATGCTCTTCTGACTGAGCCAGCCAGGTGCCCCTGTGATACTCCTTTTAATACAATTTCCCCCAGATTCAAATCCATCAGTTTTTTTTTTTTTTTTTTTTTTTTTACCAGTTTTACTGTTTTTCCTGGGGATATCCCTCCTGGCCTTCTGTCCAGCATACACTGGTTGCTCCCCAGCCCTGTAGCACAGCTACCATCCCAGCACTTCCCCTCACCATCATCTTTAGAATTCCCTGTGTCTGCTTCCTGTGTTGGATCCTGTTTCCCAGATCCCATGTCTTCTTCATTCTTAAGTTACTCTCTCATCCTAGTGGGACACACTTTTCCATAGCTTTTTGAATTTTTTGAGTGTCTGCTGGTCTGTACATGTCTTTACTCTGCCCATGCACTAGATTGATAGCCTGGCTGAATGTGTCAGTCAGGATGGGTTATGTTATAGTGAGATAACAAACAACTCCAAAATCTCAGTGGTTTAAAATAATAAAGTTTTGGGGGCTCCTGGGTGACTCAGTCAGTTAAGCATACGACTCTTGATTTTGGCTCAGTTCATGATCTCATGGTTCACAGGATTGAGCCCCATGTCAGGCTTAGTGCTGACAGTGCAAAGCCTGCTTGGGATTCTCTCTCTCCCCCTCTCTCTGTCCCTCCCCTGCTCATGCACATGCACTCTTTCTCTCTCTCTCAAAATAAATATTTTTAAAAAATAAAGTTTTTTTATAGCAGATTTACTGATATATAATTCACATACCACAAATCCAGGCTTTTAAACTGTAACATTCAGGTTTTTAATATATTCACAATGTTGTGGGACTATCACCACTAATTCCAGAATATTCCATCACCCTAAAGAGAAATCTCATATCCATTAGCAGTCACTCCCCATTTTCCCCTTCCCCTAACCTCTGGAAACATGTATCCACTTTTTTTGTCTATGGATTTGCCTGTTCTGGACATTTCACATAAATGGAATTGTACAATATGTGGCCTTTTTTGACTGGCTTCTTTAACTGAGTGTAATGTTTTCAGGGTTCATCCATGTTGTGACATGTATCAGTACTTCACTCCTTTTTATGGCTTAATAAATCCACTGTATAGATATACCACATTTTATATATCCATTCACCAGTTTATGACATTTAGGTTGTTAACACTTTTTAGCTATTATAAATAATGCTGCTCTGAACACTTGTATTCTTGTTTTTATGTGTACATGTTTTCAATTCTCTTGAGTATACCTGTAAGAATGGAATTACTGTTATGTTTAACTTTCTGAGGAACTGTCAGACTGTTTTCCAAAGTGGCTGCATTATTTTGCAATCCAGCCAGTAATGTATGAGGATTTAAATTTCTCCACATACTTGCCAACACTTTTTATCATTTTTTAAAAAAGGAGTCTTGGGGCACCTGGGTGGCTTAGTCGGTTAAGCATCCAACTTCGGCTCAGGTCATGATCTCATGGTTCTTGGGTTCGAGCCCCACGTGGGCTCTGTGCTGACAGTGCAGAGCCTGGAGCCTGCTTCAGATTCTATGTCTCCCTCTCGCTCTGCCCCTCCTCAGTTTATGCTTTGTCTCTCTCTCTCAAAAATGAATAAATGTTAAAAAAAATTGTAATAATAATAAAAAAAGTAATCTCTCTGTCCAACACGGGGCTTGAATTCACAACCTTAAGATCAGGACTCTCACAATCTACCGACTGAGTCAGCCAGGTACTCCTTACCATGTTTTTGTTGTCACTGTTGACTTTTTAGCCATCCTAGTGGATATGAAGTAGTAAAGATTTATTTTTCAACTCGAACCATGTCTCTTGCCTTGATGTCATGCTATCTGCCAACCAATACATAGACTAATGAGCCAACACAGAAACCACACCCTATGTCCTGGGCTATGTTCTCTGCTGAAGGATATAAAGAAGGTTAATGCCCGTGACTTTGAGGATCTACTCTTTATTTACCAAATACAGGAAAGTTAACACAAGGCAGTCTATGGTCAGTACCAAAATTCTTACTGGGACAACTAGGGCCCTGCAGGTTCTGGCTTATGTCTCTCTCCAACTTTGTCTCTTTTCACCTGTTTCCTAGTTGTACTGTTCTCACCTTTTTTTTTTTTTCCCCTTTAATGTTATCAAGTTTCTTTCTGCCTCAGAGCCTTTTCCCCCCTGTTCTTCTTTCTCCTGGAGATCTTCTCTCCCAACACATACCACATTATCTCATTCTCTTGGTTTCAGCTTCATTGTTACCTTCACAAGGACAACTTTCCCATCACCCAAGCCAAGGCTGGCTCACTGTTCTATATGCTCATCACCTTGCTCTTTATCTAATCACAGTAGGCATGGTGGGGAGTGGAGCTGTGAGGGATTAAATGCCTAGGTTCTGGAGCCAGACTGTCTGGGTTCCAGTTCTGCCTTTGATACTTACTAGCTGTGTAACATCAGGCAAAATACTTTACCTCCTTGGATACAACTATAATAGAACCTAGCATATAAAGCCATTGAGAGGGTTAAAAGAAAAAAGTCATTTAAGTCACACCTGGAACTTGTTTGGTATTCTTTAAATGCTAGCCCTTATTTTCACAGTTATAAATTTAACAATTTTTTTATGTAGATTAAAAAGAAGCATGCCTCATCAGTGCTGTATCCTCAGCACCTAGCACAGTACCTATCACATAGTAGGAATTTAATAAATATTTGTGAGTGAATGAATGAATGAATGAAGGCCAAGTGTATCCTACAGGATATCAGAGGAAGGAAAGGCATTTTAGGGAAGAGATGGCCAACCCTAATCAATTGGTAGTGACATTCTGGAGTCCTGTGTGGAGAAATGATTTTGAAGTTGCATGTGGGTTCACAGTGGGCTGTATTTGATTAAACATGTCTGCCAAGGCACTGGAAACAAAACAAAACAAAACAAAACCCCTGCAAAGTAAGCACTAAGGTTTTGACATCTCTGCTATAGAGAATACTCACTATCCTGTTGGAAACAGTCTGGAATTGTGAAATGACCACAGTTTGCCTCCTTTGTCTCAACTGCTTCCCCACTCCCTGACCTTCCATCTTTCCCCTGGGCACTCTGGGCTCTGTGTTGCATTCATTGTAAAGGCCCTCTGCTGCATTGTGTTTCTTTATTTGGGCTGCTCTCTGCACCTATTTCCATCAGCTTTACTTCAGCTGTCTCACTCCTGCTCTGATAGGCAACGAAAATGAGTTGAACCAATCCACTAAAGACCCTAAGATGACTGGACTTGACTCTTGATTGTGTTTTCCATTCCATTTAACCTGCAGTTAAATCTAGACTGGGGGTGGGGTGTGTGTGTGTGTGTGTGTGGTATAGGGCTGGGTAACCATGCCATGGTGGAGAGCAGGGGAGCGGGCGGCCAAGGAGGCCTAGTGAAGTGGACCAGAGTGAGGGCATATGCACACTCCATGCCTGCCACACTGGAAAGTGAGTCCAGTGCTGCCACAGCCTCCAACTTTCCAAGAGAACCCAGAAATCTGGATTTTTACATGAAACCTCCCTAGTTTCAAATGTTTGCAATTAAATAAATTTTAAAGAAAGCAATGGGTAGACCAAAGAAAATGGTGTTGGGCTGTACTTGGCCCATTTGCTATCCCCGAGTCTGCCCTTACTAACCTTTCCAATCCCTCTGCAATGGCCTGGTCCTTCAGAATCCAGCCTTACGTGACTTCCCCTTCATGACACCACCTCAATCCTTTCGTCAGAAATCTTTCTTTTTGTAGAACACTCTGGGGGTCCCTCATGGTAATTACCATCGTGAGATCTACTTGTGTTCCTGCCAGGTACCAGGCATTCCCCATTTCATTCTCTCAGCCGCCTAGTGAAGTATTTGCACATTTAGAGATGGTGCGGGAGGGTGGAGGGACGCTGAGCTCTTGCTGGGGTCATAAAGCCAAAGAGTTAAGTGTTGGCGCTGAGATTCCAACCCCTCAAGTCTGGTCTCTACCTTTTATGGCACTGCCTCCTTAAACTCCTCAGCCGCAGGGCCGTGGTGTCGTCGCCTCGGGACTCAGTACTGACTCTGCCTGCGAGACTCGCGGGCCTCCTGCCTTTTCTCTTCCCGCCTTTTGGTCGCAGCGTTTCCCTCTCCGGGTTTTCTCGCTCACCGCCCTTCTCAGGCGAGAATCCTCTTCCGCGCTTTGCGGAGAGCCGGGCGTGGAGGCGGTAACGCGCACGCGCGCAGGGATCCGGCCCGGGCCGAACGCGCGGCCCGGCGATTGCGGGTGAGGGAAGGGCCGGCGCCGGCGGGATGGCCGGTCCGGGGGTGGGGGGAGGGGGTCTCGGGGCGGGGCGGGCGGGGACCTCGGCGAAGGCTTCAGGACTCCCTGGGCATGCGGCGACCGGAGGCCAGAGCCCGGGGCGGGGCCGCTGTGGTCGGACGGGCGCGTTGGGCCGGGGGAGGACTTGGGCCGCCTTGACGCGGGCGCCCAGCCGGGCCGGGGCCCGTGACGCGGGCGGGAGGCGGGTGCGAGGCGGCTCCTCCTCGTCGCGAACTCTCGGTGACCTTGGCCAAGTCACTTCATTCCCCCCTCCCGAGCCGGCGCCTTCGTCTGTAAAGTGCGAATTATAAGCCCTGCCTACTAGATGGGGCGTTTTAAGGTTCGGTGGCGAGACCTCGGCGGAGTACGTGGAGTACCGGGCGGTTTGCCGGGGACTGCCCACCCTGGGGCGGGGGAGAGGGGCCTTCCTGGGACAGCGTTTTGTTGCAGCCTTTGGGCAGGAGTTCTCCTTTGGAGATTTTAGAGACTCCAGAGAATTACGAAACAGTTGCAAAACTTTTAACGTACAAAGAAACTTGAAGGGCTTCCTTGAGGCCCACGTTGCCCTGCTGTTAGGAGGGTGCTCACGCCCTGGCCGTGGAGACGCGAGGGTGCTCACGCCCTGGCCGTGGAGACGCTCCGAGAAGATTTAGAAAATCGTGTGGAGCAGCCGAGCGAGCGACACCCTTAGCTTTGGAAGAATTGTTTGTGATTTCTGTTGTTTGCCAAAACCCTGTATGGGATTTATGGTGCTGGCCAAGCAAGTTTAGTATGTGTCCATGTGAGGCCTTTGTAAGCAGTGGATTTAGTCAGCTTTACAGTAAACGGATTTTGTAGAGATTGAGTATGGAGGGTCCTAATGGTGCCAAAAGCCTTTTTGATTGGTGGTGTGGGATCTCAGGAGCCCTTCCTATGGTGGGCAAAGGTCTGCGGTGTAATGGACACTCTATTTATGAACGATAGGTCACAAAAGAAGCGTATTAGATATTCTAGGTTGGAAGACGTTTATAGACTCTTTGAATTGACTTAAACTGAAACTTCTCACTGCAGGTGACTAGTATGCAGATACCCATTCTCTGACTTGCTGGCCCTCTACTGACATGGCCCACCGGGGTGGGGAGAGGGACTTCCAGACTTCAGCGCGGCGCATGGGCACCTCGCTGCTCTTCCAGCTTTCAGTGCATGAGCGGGAGCTGGACCTGGTTTTTCTGGATCATAGCTATGCCAAGCCATGGAGTGCCCACCCAGATGCCAGTAGTGCTCGCCCCACCCGCATGCTCTTTGTGACTCCCCGGAGGCAACACGAAAGTAACATGTGAGTTTGGGCTTCTCTCCTAAGGGCTGCTGTTGCCCTAATTGGGCAGTAATCAGATGGTGGAGATTAGAGAGAATTTTATTGTGGGAGCTTGTATCGGGGGCCTTGGATACTTACTTCAGGCATCTCTGTTAAGCAGTGTGGGGATATCAGGCCTATATGTAGACCTTTGCATTCAAGACATCTAACAAATTAGGAAAGCAAACAACATCTACATAATATGGTATATGATATAGGTATCTATAATAGGACTTAGATGGAAAGAGTGAAGAAAAAGACTGAAGAGTTATTACCACTCAGGATTAGACTCATTCCCTTTAGTCTGGTGTTCTGGCTTGTTCCAACACTGGCAGCAATAACCTTTTTATGGTGATGTGATTTCCTTTTGCTGGCTTCACCCAGCAAAGTTTAGGAGCATATTCCAAGACCTTGCTTTCTCTCTTAGCTTGTCACCACCCATGGGTGCTAGGTCTGATTATGTTTTCAACTGGACGACATTATAGGGTAAGGACTTTTTTCATAAACTTACTGTGTAATATTCATACAGTTACAGTTGGCCTAAATAAACCTGTTTAGCAGTTCTTTTGAGCTTTAAGGTATGGTATTTGAATTCTATTTCCAAATTGGTTGATATATTCTATTTTGATGATCAAATCATGGCCTTAATAATTTTATCAACTTTTGTGGGGGAAGAGACTTTTTTTCTTTGTTTTACTCTGATTCAATGTCTAATCTTTACTACAGGTTTTAGGTTTGTTGGTGAATAGAGAGCTTGGATTTTGCTTCTTTATATCTCTCATTGAGCCTTAATGAGCTAGAGGTACCATGATGTGTGTGTTTTAAACAGTGTAGAATAGTGGTTTTATTTCATTTCCCAGTGAAGGCAGCATTTTGTTAGCTCTTTTAGTTGTACAGGGCGGGGGATTTGTGACTTTTAGGGATAATCCAGCATAATCTTGCCTCTGGCCTAGGGCATAACTGAAGAGCTCTTTTAAAGCTTGTTAACGTTGAAAACTCCTATGTTCAGATCTCAGGATATTTTCTTTAAGTGACATTCTGTGGACTTGCTCATTTCAGTGCTTAGAAAATTATTTCCTCTTATAAGCCATCTCCACATACAGGTCCTGAAAGTGGGAATTTAGCATGTTTTAGGGACTCTTTTTAAGTCCTTGTGCCTAGAATATGGTTATAGTGAGGGTGTTCGTGGGAGCTAAGGGAGAAGTAGGCACAGACTACCTCGTGTAAGAATTTGATGAGTGATAAGAAGTCACTGAAGGATTTTAAGCTAGAGATTGGATTTATATTTTCAAAAGATCGCTTTGAATTTTTATTGAATAGATACAGTTCAGAAGTGGAAATAGAGAAGGCTTGCTAGGAGACTATTGTAGTAGTGGGGGCCAGAGATTGTGACAGGTTGGATAGGGGCAGGAATAGTACAGATGGAGAAAAAGGATGGCCTTGAGATATATTTCATAGGTAGAGCCAACAGGACCTGCTGTGGTGAGTTGGAAAGATGGGCCAGGACTGAAGGGAAAGGTGAAATTAGGATGACTCAGATTTTTGGCTTAAGTAGTTGGGTGGTGCTATGAGTTGGGGACTGGGGGCTTAGAGGATAGGTTTGGAATTGTGAAATCCAGAGTTCCTTTTTAGACATACAAGTCTAAGTGCCTTGCCCAGTGTCTGGTCCAGAGAAGATAATCAGCTCTTTCACCCACCACCCAATCTAGCTGCACATTATTTCACTTCGTTTCATAATGATATAGTTATTCCAGCTATTGGGAATGGGTGTCATTAAGATCATTGGGGTCAGAAAGTTGAAGTGATGTTTGGTAGACAGCCAATAGACAATTTTTATTGGTATAGTATTTTGGGTGACTAAGTTGGTACAGCGAAGAGCCCTTATGGCACTAGGATTTCATTAACATTTTAAAATATGAAAGACCCATCACATGTCCATTTCTATGTGTTTCTGTTCTAGGCTTCTTACACAATGAGTTAAATAACTAAGGTGTCTACATTCCAAGAGATCTGTCTTAGACAATCATAGACTTTTACAGCCTATAATTAACTACGGGTTGACTTGCTAACAAAAGAGAAAGTATGTAAGAATAATTTAAAACTCTAGACTAGCACTGTCCAACAGAACTCTCAGCAATGAAAAAATGCTCTGTATCTGTGCTATCTAACATAGTAGCAGCTAGCCACATCTGTCTGTTGAACACTTGAAATGTGGCTAGTGCAACTGAGGCACTGAATTTTTAATTCTGTTTAATTTTTATGTAAACAGTTGAATGTGGCTTATAGCTACTGTATTGGAGAGCACATCTAGGTGGTCAGGTTTGCTTGTAGAATATATTTGTCTTTTAAAAACTACAGGTGTTTGTTATTTTTTGTATGGACTCACTTAAAAATGACTTTGTGTTCCCCCAGCACATAACAGCATGTCAGAGGGCAGAGATCTAGACAAGTGTGGGAAAGATGACTTTGGATCATAATTTTCTTGTGGGTATAATATGCTTATACATACTTTAAAACTGATTATATTAAAGAGTCATTTTTTGGCAACCAGATGATCGTTAAAACACCTGTGTTGTGTGAAGTACGTGTGGCCTGGTCCTATTTCCTCACCTGTTTACAGTGAATCAGACGTCCCAATAGATGTGGAGACAGTCACATCAACCCCTGTGCCGCTCTACGACAATCAGAAGGCACGCAGTGTGATGAACGAGTGTGAACGGCATGTCATCTTCGCCAGGACCGATGCAGATGCTCCTCCTCCACCAGAGGACTGGGAGGAGCATGTCAACAGGTAGGCCGCTGCTCGGGAGGACTGGTCACTACAGGGTTAATAGTCATCACCTTGTAAATATTTTGTATCATCATCTTCATTGAAACACATCTGTTAGGAGCTTATTTCATTTGCAGCCACACAAGTCAGAATGTTTTCTTTTTTGTTGTTTATTTTAGAGAGAGAGCACATGTGCGCGACAGCACACACAAGTGGGGGACGGGCATAAAGAGAGGGGAACAGAGGATCTGAAGAGGGCAAATCAGAATGTTTTCTTAACTCTCTGTGTTATAACTCTCAGCTCAGGATGCAGTGAGGTGCTTGAGGAGGGCTTGCGTCTTACCCATCTTTGCATCCCTGACACCTAGGACACTGCCTGGCACATAGTAGGCATATAATAAATGTTTATTGAATAAGTAAATGAATCAAATATGATAGGTATAACTAGTTCTGTATTTTACATAGTACAGGTTTTATATGATATGGGACTACAAACAAACCATTAAATAAGAGTACATTTGTAAGATACTGTACTTATATGGTCTATAACTAGAGTAATGAAAATGTTTTGGAGTCGCTTGAAAAGCTAACAGATGTTTGATTTGCATGGCTTTTAAAAATAGTTTTGCAATCTGGTTTTGAGGGAACACTTCAGCCCATTTTCATGAGTTTGTTAGCTGATTTTATTCCCATGCTTCCCACTGACCCAGGGGACTCCACTCTTCTCCAGTTCATTTGTCATTGTTTCTTTAGCATACTTTGTTTTACATTTTTTAAATGTTTTATTATTTATTTTTGAGAAAGAGACAGAGTGTGAATGTGGGAGGGTCAGAGAGAGAGGGAGACACAGAATCTGAAGCAGGCTCCAGGCTCTGAGCTATCAGCACAGAGCCTGACACAGGGCTCGAACTCACAAGCTGTGAGATCATGACCTGAGCTAAAATTGGATGCTTAGTGGACTGAGCCACCCAGGTGCCCCTAGCATACTTTTTTTTTTTTAAGTTTATTTATTTATTTATTAGAGAAGGTGCAAGTCACGGAGGGTCAGAGAGAGAGGGAAAGAGAGAATCCCAAACAGGTTCCACACTGTCAGTGCAGAGCCCAATGGGTTTGAACCCACGAACTGTAAGATCATGACCTGAGCTGAAGTTGGATGCTTAACTGACTGAGCCACTCAGGCGCCCCTCCTGAACAAATGCTAAACAAATAGCATTTGTTTATTTTTTACTTACTGCATGATAGCGTTATGAAGATAAAATTTATGTACCATACAAATTACCTATTTAATGTGTACAAACAGTGGTTTTTACTTTATGCACCACCACAATTTGGTGAACATTTTTGTCTTCCACAAAAGAAACTATACCCATTAACAGTCACTTCCATTTCTTCCCAACCCCTTCAAGCCCTAACAACCTCCAGTCTACTTTCTGTCTCTCTAAATTTGCCTACTCTGGATGTTTCATATAAATGGAACCATACAGTATGTGGCCTTTTGTGTCTGTCACTTAGCATAATATTTTCAAGATTCATTCATGTTGTAGCACCAGTTAATACTTCATTCCCTTTTATTGCTGAAATTCCATTGTGTGGATATACCACATTTTGTTTATCCATTCGTCACTGATGGATATTTGGGTTGCTAACATTTTTTGACTATCTTGAATAATGTTGCTATGAACATTCATGTACTTATTTTTTTGTGGACATATGTTTTCAGTTCTCTTGCATATATACCTAGGAGTGGAATTGCTGGGTCATATATGGTAACTCTTTTTAACTTTTGAGGAATTTCAGATCATTTTCTTTTAAAAAATTGTTTTTAATCCTCAAATCAGTTTTCTAGGTGTGCAGGATGGTTTAGTGTTGATCTGGCTATTTCATGGACACGAGACACAAAAAAAACTTCCGTGCTGTTCTGCCATCTTGGCTCCTCTTTTTAAAAAATTTTTAAAAATGTTTATTTTTGAGAGACACACACACACACACACACACACACACACACACACAGAATGCGAGCGGGGGAGGGACAGAGAGAGGGAGACACAGAATCCGAAGCAGGCTCCAGGCTCTGAGCTGTCAGCACAGAACCTGACGCGGGGCTCAAACTCACAGACTGCAAGATCATGACCTGAGCTGAAGTCGGACGCTCAACCGACTGAGCCACCCAGGCACCCCTCCTCAGACCATTTTCTAAAGGGGCTACACCATATTACATTCCCACCAGCAGTGTGTGAGAGTTCCAGTTTTTTCACATGTTGGCCAGTACTAGTACTGTCTGCCTTTTTTGTTTTTATTATTATTCTAGTGGATGTGAAGTGACATCTCATTGTGTTTTTAATTTGCATTTCCCTGATGGCTCTATCTCTATTTATCTACTATGTGTAAGGGAATGTTAAAATCTTTACATCAATAGTTGATAGGTAGTAAACTTGCCATAATGATGGAGATCTCTTGTTTTATAGTAAAGAGGAAGAGGGAGGTAGATAGGAAGAAGGGTACAAAGGTTTG
This sequence comes from Panthera tigris, assembly GCF_018350195.1. Taxonomy (NCBI): domain Eukaryota; kingdom Metazoa; phylum Chordata; class Mammalia; order Carnivora; family Felidae; genus Panthera; species Panthera tigris. The sequence continues at coordinate 62,195,117 of NC_056662.1, forward strand.
AGGCAATTGGCATGATTTACGAATCTGGTCAGAAACAGGGAATGAGATTGAACAGGTATACTTGTGTAAGCAAAGTAGTAGCTATTGTAAGAGGAGCCGTTCTGCACCTGGGTGAAGAGGTTGTGAAAAAGTTGTTTGGGGTCTTGAATTGGAATTAATGTTGTGCCTTAAGAAGGAGAAATGCTCTCCAGAGCTTTACCTAAACAGGGACACTTCTGCTGTAATTGAAGATCAATGACTGGAATATTAACCAGAGTCAGTGAATTCAGCAAAACGGCTTATCACCATTGTTACAGTTAATAGTAATTAAAAAAATAGTGACAATGGTAGTAACAAAAAAGAACTACCATTTGCTGAGTGCTTCCTAGGTGCCAGGCATTGTGCCAAGCGCTTCATATGCATTACTTCTTTTAATCCTCACAATAATGCTCTGAGATATATCCCTTCTCCATCTCTCTTTTATAAGATGAAGAAACTGAGCTCAGGGAGTTTAAGAAACCTTAGTTTAGGAAGTGGTGGAGCAGAGATTTATTCAAAGCAAGCCATCTGACTCCAGAGTTCAGTGTTTTTGGCTGTGTACCCTTTCTTTAAGGGCACATCTGTCAAAGAGACACCAGTTAGTGGTGGCTGAACAGGGTGGCCTCACACCATCCTTTTGTGGTGTTACTGGCTGCCTTGTCCTCAGTTTGCAATTTCTGAAACTGCATGGGAAAAATGCATGAAGTTTTTTTTATCTATTCACCATGGTCGTGATCAAGAAGTTTTGGGGGACTCTTCAAACTTAACCAAAGTCATTAGAGACTTAATGCATGTGAATATCAGTTTCTTAATTTATAAGAAGAGAAATAACTTGCAAGGCAGATGAGATACGGGGGTGGCCTGGCCAGAGCATCGATTCTCAGTTGGAGTCTGGGAAGCTGTTCTGTTCCAGAAATGGGTGGTGAGTGGACATTTTGCTCTGGAAGCACCCTCCTTCAACAAGGCAGCTAGCACCCATCTTTCCTCAAAGCAAGATGGGCCCACAAAGTAGGCCAGGGTACATCTTCACCTGCCCAGTCCTGCAGAGAAACATTGACCGAGTCTTATCTTTGGCTTGTCTTTCTCCATGTGGATCTCCATCCTTCTGTTATGACATTGCCACAGATTGAAATGATTAATTAGCGCTCAGTTTATCTCAGATTATTTGTTTTTTAGTGTCTGATGAGATTTTGGAGGCGTCTTCTCATTAGCAACAGGCTTACAAACCATCTCTTCAGGTAGGTCACTTTTGCACATAGCTAATTTCATTATTTGATGATACTTACTGGCTTCAATTTCAGAGGTCACCATTTTATGACCTTGTACCTCCCCACCCTCACCCCTGAATTCTGGATGTGTAGCCTGTGTAGAGCTTGCAGTTAGTTCCCTCTGCTCTGATTATAATCATCTTGTTTCCATTCTTTCCCTTGACTTGATTGTTAAATTGCTGCTTCTTTTCTTCCTGTATAAAATCATGTAAAATTACCATTTCCCACATCAAGAACTCATGGGCTATAGGACAGCACTCTAGAAATCTGTTTTTCCTCAGAGCTTATTGATCTATCAGTAGAGTCAGAAAATTAATTTTTATTGTTAGTGCCCCTTTTCCCCCTTTTGAATTATTTTGGTAGAAACTACCTTTAGATAGCTTTCTCTGTATAGATAATTAGGGCCACCTCCCACCCCCAACTAACTCTTTCTCTAGTAATGCCTGATATTTTGTGAAACAGTTTAAATATCCCTCTCTGCCTGATTTAATTGTCTAGATCAGGGGTTGGCATACTGTGGCCCTTGTACCAAATTTGACCTATTGCCTGTTTTTCTATGGCCCATGAGCTAAGAATGTTTTTTCCATTTTTAAGTGGTTGAAAAAAAGTCAAAAGACACGTGAAATTCAGATTTCTGTGTCCATAAATATAGTTCCATTGGAACACAGTCATGCACGGTATTTAGTTATTGTTCATAGCTGCTTTTGCACTATACCCACAGAGTTGCAAAGTGGTGACCCAGACCAAATGGCCCACAAACTCTGAAATAACAAAGTCCGTTATAACAAAGTTTGCTAACCTCTGGTTAGATCGTGTTCTTATATCTGCATGTCAAAGTCATGTGACGTGGAGAACCTTTGAAAATGGTTTACATTTGCTGGTATAGCAATGTTGTCCTGAGGAAGTTGGACTGGCTTTTTTTTTTTTTTTTTTCTCCCAGATGTTTTGTCAAATGCCAAGTTTAATTAGATGCACAGCTTTTGGAAGACATTTAACAAAATACTTCTGACACATGATATTTCTCAGCATTGCTCAAATGAATTTTAGGACATTTCCAACATTTCAGTAAAAGAATCTAGTGTCCTCAAGCAGGTTGTCTTATCTTAGAATTCAGAACTTCTGAATTCACCCAAAGGAAAATTGTTCCCCGTTTAAAATTTGCTCTAATTATATTTCTCAATATTGTGTGTATCTATCTGTGTATTAACCTTAATTGGATGTTTGATATTTTGAGTCTAAGGTCCTTGAGTTGTTTTTCCCTCTCCCACTCCCTTCCTCTTCCTTTTTGCCTTTCTCCTAGTGTCTAAACAAAGAATTTTTATAATCTGAAAAAAATAAGTGTGGCCTATTCAGTCTCTCTGATGTTCTTTGTCTCTCCTCGTTTGACTTTTGGTTAAAGAGAAAATCCTTTAGACATTTTAATATTGAGTTAGTCTCCTTTAAAACAGAGAATAGATTGCCTTTGAAAGTATCTGGCTTTTCTGGGACCAATGTGACTTTGGCTGCTTTGGATAAGATGAGCCAGAGGTCAGACATCATTCAGGTTCTATCAAAGCTTGGGGAACATGAGATTATCTGATCTCATCTAAGAAATGAAGAAAAGGCACTTTTGCACTCATGAAAATTGAATTGGTTTAGGTGGGGGGAGCACATTGACTCACCGCAGTTCCCATCAGCTATTTGACTGTTTAGACTTGTATTTAAAATTCTGTCTCCTGTTTTTAAAATTTTCCTTAATTATATCTTTTGCATGCTCTTTATCTTAATCTTGGGTTAGATCATTTTTTTTTTTCCTGCCCACTTAATTTTCCAGCCTCCCACGAAGCTAACAAAATATAGAGAACACGTTTCAGTTCTTGGAATCACTTTGTTATATATCCAGCAACAATCCTAAGAACTTTTTCTGGGATTTAGACTCTCAACCTTGTGGTTTTTCAATTTAATTTCAGCTGTCGTTGGTGTATGGTAGTAATTTCTAAGTAGCTTTCTGGCCCCCATTTTGTTCACATCATTTTCCTTGCTCTCATCATTTTGGGTTTTAGAATAAATATAGAGTAAAAAAAACAAATAGAGAAAACATCCTGTTATATAATAAAGAGCAGGATAATTTTGCAAAGCTGTTGGTGCCTTGTAAATAAATTATGTCTTATTCTCTGTCCTTGGAATTAAAGTATGCAACATGATTGATAGACTTTGGGAAAACACAAGAGATTATTGAACATGAAGAAATTGTATTCATTGCTTAACCTGTTTGATTAAAAGTGAGCATTATTACCGGGGGTGAGGCTACAGTGTAATACTACTTTTGAAGTGTTGCAGTTTCTTTAAACATATTATTTTCACAGAACTTCAAATTTGAAGTTTCCAGAACTGGAAATTTGAAATGTTTAACACAGCTAGCTTTTGATCTTTTGTTTCCACTTCAAGAAATACTTGCATTCTACAGAGATACTTGCATGCCCATATAAAGATGTAGACAGATGTGTGTATGTGTGTATTGGTGGGGAAAGAAAGGGTGGTCACTGCAACTGTGTATAATAGCAATAAAAGGCACAACCTAAATGCCCACCAATAAGGTAGAACCAGCCATTAAAAACAAAGAGGTGTGTTGGGCGCCTGCGCGTCTCAGTTGGTTGAGCATCTGACTCTTGATTTCAGCTCAGGTCATGATCTCATGGTTCATGAAATCAAGCCCCGGGTGCTCTGTGCTGACAGCATGGTGGAAATACATCCATGTATTTCTAAGTCCACCTGAGAATCACTACCCATGAGAAAGATACTACTCATAGGAATGTGTTGTGCATTTAAATAATGTGCAGGAAAATGAGATTATGAAACAATCACAGGTCTTCCTGATCCCAAGGTATCCTGAGTCCCGACATTGAGTTGAAGCTTCTCCCCACCTCCCAAGTCAAAAGTCTCTGAAATAATCAAACCACCACAAAAACGGACTGGATTCTGATGAAGTAGCAGGAATTAAGCCAAGAGAACGAGGGGAAAATAAGAAAAAGGACAATTCCACAAAACCTGAGACTGCTTTTAGTACCCCAGGTTACAGAAGGGTGGGAAGCTTCAGAGGTTAAGGGATTTAGCTGTAGCAAGGATAGCTACTTAAGATAGAGGGTGCTTCTGAATTCTTGATCATGGACTTCAGCTACTCTCTTAAAACTTCTGCTTCGTCAGTTATCATAGCTACCTGAGTTTTTGGTTGCTGGAAGGAGGTCCTCAGAGGTCGTGCTTTCCACACGTATTTTACAGACAAGGATACTGAAGACACACAGCAAGCTCTTTATTACAGAGCTGATTAGAGTCCTGGCTCCTAGTTAGTGTTCTCCTGGACTGTGTGTAACTAGTGAGTTGTAAAACCTCCACCAAGGTGGAGATTTTATTTTTTATTTTACTGAGGACCATTATTTTCTCCCTTTCTAGAGGGTATTTACTCTAAGGACAGTATAGGATAGTTGTAAAAAGTGAATAACAAAGGGCAATTTGCCCTGCATCTGCATATTTACTGGGCCATGTTACTAGTATTCTTAGATGACCTGTATAAAATAGGGTATCTTGGTGGTGGTGTATGATGGAAGGGATACTAGTCTGTTATAGAGTAAGAAAAATTGAGATTGTTGAAGTTTCAAGCAGCCTCCTTCAGTTTGCCCATCCTGGTATCAGGAAGGGCTCAGTTGACAGTTGAACCTGAGTCCTGTTTTGGCATTCCTCTCCTGCTCAGTACCCATGTGCTTAGTGTGGTAGGGAGTGTGAGGGTTGGAATCTGTACTCAGCTGTTTACAAGGCTTGGTATGTGATGAATGTGCATACAGTTCATCCATTTATTCAGCAAATGTTTAAGTGGCTCTTATGTGTCAGACACTTTTACATGCTGGGGATGTAACACTTAAAACCGATAAAAATCCCTGCCATCTTGGCATTTACATTCAAGCAGAGGGAGACAGACTAAACAAAGAAGTAAAATGGAGCATGAGGTGGGGAGCTGGCTGGAAAGGGGAATAGGAAATCTGGGTGTTGGTAGTTTTAAATAAGGTTGAGTCAGGGGAAGGCTCATTAGAAGGTGATGTTTGAGCAACAACCTGAAGGAGAAGGAGCCATTGTTTCAGGTAGAAGGGATGGATGACAAGGGCCCAGTCTGTGATGTAGAAGCTTATAGGGTGTGTGGAGAGTGGGTTGGGGCATGTGGTGAAGCCCAGTAGGTCAGGGGCAGTCAGGGATGATGAGGTTGGAGAGACTGTTGGGTCTAGACTGTAAGGAGGTGGTTGTTTTCAACTGATTGAAATGGGGCCACTAAAGGCCTTTGAGCAGAGTGACATGATCTGACTTAGGTTTTTTGATTGATTTTCTTTTTCCCCCGTAATTGATTTTCCAAACTGACTTTCCAAAAGGTTGTACTAATTTATATTTCCATCAACAAACTATGGAGAGACCTATTTTCTTACATTTTCAGAACACAGAGTATTAGTAAACTTCTTAATAACTTTTAAGTCACTAAATAATAACTTCATATTTATTTAATCTTCAATAACTTTTAATAACTTTAATGTTTAATAACCTGATAACTTTGTAACTTCACCCATTTGATAGGTGAAAAATAATGTTTTATGACTTTAATTTGCATGTTTGATTTTGAAGGGAGTTTACTTTTTTTGTGTGAACTGCCTTTTTCATTTTCTTTGCCCATTGTTTTCGTTTCGAGTGTTTTGTCACTTCCTCACTAATTTTCTGGAGGCTTTTTCTATTTTAATGAAATGGCAAGTACTTTTTCCATTGCGTTTTGACTTTGTTTATGATAGTTTAGTGTTTTCCTTTACAGAAGTTTGAAATTTTTATTAATCTTTATATCTTTAATATTTATCTTTCTTTTATGGCTTCTGTTTAGGTCTTAGGTCATACTTAGAAATGTCTCGCTCATTCTGGGTAAATATATATTTGCCACTTTTTTCCTATTCCTTTTGTAACTTTATATTTTTTAATATTTAACTTTTCTACCTAGAATTTATTTTGGTATAGTGATACGTAGGTGTCCAGATTTTCTTCTTCCTATTGGCTAGTGGTCATCTCAGCGCTACTTACTTTAACCCTACTGATTGAAATGCTGCTATGATCTCATTCCAGGTTCTCATTTGGGTCTGGCATCCACTTAAATTGTTTTTTTAAAGGTAACTTCATCACCAGTTTTTGTGTGTGTGTGTGGTTTTTTTTTAAGGCAGTGGGAGTTAATAAATATTGATTGGGCATCTATTACTTTCTCTTAATCTCTTTACGAAGATTACTGACCAGAGTTGGGAGTATCAGAGTCATTAAGATTGCCAGGAATGGGCTGAAGGAGGCTTTAAAAGCCCCTTGTAATGAGGTGTGATGAGGTGGGAACAAGAGCAGGAGGACTAGTTTCTAATTGCAGGGAGTTTACAGCTAAGTTGGAGGACAATACACAAAGCCTTCCCTAATCAAAGTAGAAGTGTGTATGCCAGTGGCATGTGAGTATGGTTCAGTACTAACTCACATGGAACAGACCATTCAAAAGTTAATTTGCTAATTGTGTAGTATACAGAAAAATATTAAAAATATACACAGAAAAGGGAGAGAGGTAGTATGGGGTGGAATATTAGGGAGTGGGAGAAAAGCGTCATCTGTTATATTCCTAAAGCATTATTTTTGGGGTGCCTGGGTGGCTCAGTTAGCTAAGCATCCAATTCTTGATCTCAGCTCAGGTCTTGATCTCAGGATTGTGAATTCAAGCCTTGTGTTGGGGTCCACACTGGGTGTGAAGACTACTTTAAAAAAGAAAGCTAATTTATTATTTATTTATTTATTTATTTATTTATTTATTTATGTTTTTTAAAGTAATCTCTACACCCGCCGTGGGGCTCAAACTCACAACCCCGAGATTGAAAGTCACACGCTCTACTGACTAAGCCACCTAGACCCCCCCTAAAGCTAATTAAAATAGGCCTCTTATCTTAGTCTGAGGTTTTAGTACACTAAAATGCTTGTTCATGCTGTCTTTTTTTGTGAAATATTAAATTCTTGAAACTCTTGAAATTCAAATATATTTGTGCAATGGTGCCATGCTTTTATTAGTGGATTATTTTAGCCTCTAGATAATTAGCTTTGCTAGCCCTGAAAAAATTTCACTCATAACTGGTTTTGACTTATAGTATATATATTAATATAAATGTAAACTAAGGTGACTTATGGGCAGGATTGGGACCAGAATCTAGGTCTTGTGCTTTAGCTGAGTGGTCTTAGATTAAAGCTGCTTTGAGTTCTATTGTTTCACAGTGGAGACCAAAAAAAAAAAAAAAAAAAAAAAAAAAAAAAGTGGCGTAATCTTTGTACAGTGTACTTGCATGAGGAGTGTCTCCGGAGTTTGACTTTAATTCCTCAGAGTTTCTCTTATAGGACTGGTTGGACAATGGCCCAGAACAAGCTCTTTAACAAGATCCTCAAAGCCCTGCAGTCTGACCGGCTTGCCCGCTTGGCCAATGAAGGGGTAAGACTCTAGAAGGGCTCTGCCTTGTTCAGCCTTACTGGCTGACTACCTTGACGATCCCCCTACCTACTCCAGTTGTTAATAAGGTGGCCCTTCATGTGTTATCACTTCACTTACATCATCCAGGCTTGCAATGAGCCAGTACTACGCCGTGTTGCTGTGGACAAGTGTGCGAGGAGAGTGCGGCAGGCTCTCGCAAGCGTGAGCTGGGACACCAAGCTGATCCAGTGGCTGCATACCACCCTGGTGGAGACCTTGAGTCTGCCCATGCTGGCTGCCTACCTGGATGCTTTGCAGACACTGAAAGGGAAGGTAAGGCTGTGATTGGCATCTGTCCTATCCTGGGGTAGCAGTCTCTGCTGTGGGTTCAGGAAGTGGGGTTGGGCAAGGTCACTGCCTGGTCAGCCTGGAGGACATGACTGAAGCTAAATAGGAGACGTGTTATCATTTCACGTTTTGTCTGGTGTAAATGTCTTCAGTTCTGCTGTCTCCAGGATGGAGCGTAGGGCTTGAAAACCAAAATGTACTTTAGCCTCTCTAGTCCTGTCTGCAGCTGGTGGTTTGAGTCACCTCTGAGGTCAGATGAGAAAAGAATTACCACAGAGGAGACAAAGGACTTAACAGGGAGGCGTGTTGAGAAGGAGGCAAGAAGCCGACTTAGCTGTTTGGAGTACAGGATTGCAGAGTGGGGAGTTTTCCAGAGCATTGTCCATTCTAGGCTGCGCTCTCAGCAGTGGTTCCTCTATTCTCAGATTCTTCTTAGACTATCAGGTTCTGTCTAAAATTTTTTAAAATTTATTTTTTATTTTTATTATTGAAGCATAATTGGGATATAGTTTCAGGTGTGCAGCATAGTTTCTTGACAATTCTGTACATTACTCAAGTGTTCCCCACAGTAAGTGTAGTCACCATCTGTCACCATAGAATGTTATTATAGTGTTATTGACTAAATTTCCTATGCTGTACTTTTCGTCTCTGTGACATAATTTATTTTATAATTGGAAGTTATATCTCTTAATCCCCTTCACCTATTTCGCCTGTCCCCCAACTGTCTTTCCTCTGGCAACCACCAGTTCTCTGTATTTATGAGTCTGTTTTGTAGCTTGTTCATTTGTTTTTTAGATTCCACATATAAGTGGAATCACTTGGTGTTCGTCTTTCTCTGACTTACTTCACTTAGCATAATATCCTTCAGGTCCATCCATGTTGTCACAGATGGCAGAATCTCATTCTTTTTCATGGCTGAGTATATTCCATTATATATATACCACATCATCTTTATCCATTCATCTGTTGGTGGGTACTTGGTTGCTTGCATACCTTAGTTATTACAAATAATGCTGTAGTGAACATAGAGGTGCTTATTATATCTTTTCAAATTAGTGTTTTCTTTTTCTTTTTTTTTCTTTTTTTAATGTTTATTTGTTTTGAGAGAGAGAGTGTGTGAGCAGGGGAGAAGCAGGAGAGTGGGGGAGAGAGAGAGAATCCCAAGTAGGCTCCATGCTCAGTGCCGAGCCCAACATGGGGCTTGATCCCACGACTATGAGATCATGACCTGAGCTGAAATCAAGAGTTGGACTCTTAACTGACTGAGCTAACCAGGCACTCCAGTGTTTTCATTTTCTTTGGATAAATACCCAGCAGTGAATTTCTGGTTCATATGGTAATTCTATTTTTAATTTTTTGAGGAACCTCCATATTGTTTTCCCCAGTGGTTGCACCAATTTACATTCCCACCAATAGTGCACACAAGGGTTCCCTTATCACCACATCCTTGCCAACACTTGTTATTTTTTGTCATTTTGATATTAGCCATTCTACCTGGTATAAGGTGGTGAGTGCTTGTGGTTTTAATTTGCATTTCCCTCATGGTTAATGATGTTGAGCATCTTTTCATGTGTTTATTGGCCACGTGCATGCCTTCTTTGGTAAAGTATTCAGGTCCTCTGCCCATTTTTTAATTGGGTTATTTATTTTTTGGTGTTGAGTTGCATAAGTTCTTTATGTATTTTAGATACTAACTCCTTATCAGATCTATCATTTGCAAATATCTTCTCCCATTTAGGAGGTTGCCTTTTCATTTTGTTGATGGTTTCTTTTGCTGTGCAAAACCTTTTTATTTTGGTGTAATCCCAATAGTTTATTTTTGCTTTTGTTTTTCTTGCCTGAGGGAACATATCCATAATTATGTTGTTAAGGTCAGTGTCCAAGAGATTACTGCCTATAGTTTCTCCCTTCCTTCCTTCCTTCCTTCCTTCCTTCCTTCCTTCCTTCCTTCCTTCCTTCCTTCCTTCCTGTAATGTTTGTCTGTTTTTGAGAGAGAGAGAGAGAATAGGGGAGGGGCAAAGAGAGAGGGAGACACAGAATCTGAAGCAGGCTCCAGGCTCTGAGCTGTCAGCACAGAGCCCGATGCTGAGCTTGAACCCACGAACTGTGAGGTCATGACCTGAGCTGAAGTCAGACACTTAACCGACTGAGCCACTCAGGCGCCCCTGTGATTTCTTCTAGGAGTTTTGTGGTTTTAGATCTCACATTTAGATCTTTAATCCATTTTAAATTTATTTTTGTGTATGGTATAAGAAAGTGGTCCAGTTTCATTCTTTTGCATGTAGCTGTCTGGTTTTCTCAACATAATTTGTTGAAGAGACTGTATTTGCCCCATTGTATTCTTGCCTTTGTCATAGAGTAATTGATTATATAAGCATAGGTTTATTTCTGGGTTGTCTATTCTGTTTCATTGATCCATGTGTCTGTTTTTATGCCTCAATCATACTGTTTTGATTGCCATTGCCTGATAATATAGTTTGAAATCAGGGAGCATGATGTGTCTAGCTTTTGTTCTTTCTCATGATTGCTTTGGATATTTGGTGGGTTTTTTTTTTTTTTTTTGTGGTTCCATACAAATTTTAGGGTTGTGCTATTTCTGTGAAAAGTCCTGTTGGAATTTAATAGGTATTGCATTGAATCTGCAGATTGCTTTGGGTATTTTGGATATTTTGGATATTTTAACGACATTCTTCCAATCTGTGAGCAAAAATATCTGTTTGTGTCTTTTTCAGTTTCTTTCATTAACGTCTTACATTTTTCAGTGCATATGTCTTTCACTTCCCTGGTTAAATTTATTCCTTCCTAGGTATTTTATTCTTTTTGATACAGTTGTAAGCAGGATTGTCTTTTAAATTTCTCTTTCTGCTAGTTAGTTATTAGTGTATAGAAATGTGACAGATGTTTGTATATCGATTTTGTATCCTGAAACTTTACTGAATTTGTTTATTAGTTCTTTTAATTAAATTAAATTTTTTAAATTTACATCCAAGTTAGCATATAGTGCAACAATGATTTCAGAGGTAGATTCCTTAATGCCCCTTACCCATTTAGCCCATCCTCCCTCCCACAATCCCTCCAGTAACCCTCTGTTTGTTCTCCATATTTAAGAGTCTCTTATGTTTCGACCCCTCCCTGTTTTTATATTATTTTTGCTTCCCTTCCCTTGTGTTCATCTGTTCTGTGTCTTAAAGTCCTCATATGAATGAAGTCATATGACATTTGTCTTTCTCTGATTTCCCTTAGCATGATACCCTTTAGTTCCATCCACATAGTGGATGACACTTAACTGACTTGCAAATGGCAAGATTTTATTCTTTTTGATTGCTGAGTAAGACTCCACTATATATATGTATATGTGTGTGTGTGTACACACACACACACACACACACACACATCTTCTTTATCCATTCGTCTATTGATGGACATTTGGGCTCTTCCCATACTTTGGCTTTGTTGATAGTGCTGCTATAAACATTGGGGTGTCTACGTCCCTTTGAAACAGCATACCTGTATCCCTTGGATAAATACCTAGTAGTGCAATTGCTGGGTCATAGGGTAGTTCTATTTTTAATTCTTTCAGAAGCCTCCAGACTGTTTCCCAGGGTGGCTGCACCAGTTTGCATTCCCACCAGCAGTGCAAAAGAGATCCTCTCACTCCACATCCTTGCCAACATCTGTTGTTACCTGAGTTGTTAATGTTAGCCATTCTGACAGGTGTGAGGTGGTATCTCATTGTGGTTTTGATTTGTATTTCCCTGATGATGAGTGATGTTGAATATTTTTTCATGTGTCGGTTGGCCATCTAGATGTCTTCTTTGGAGAAGTCTATTCATGTCTTTTGCCCGTTTCTTCACTGGATTGTTTTTTGGGTGTTGAATTTGATAAGTTCTTTATAGATTTTGGATACCAGCCCTTTATCTGAGATGTTGTTTGCAAATATCTTCTCCCATTCTGTCAATTGCCTTTTAGTTTTGCTGATTGTTTCCTTCACTGTGCAGAAGCTTTTTATTTTGATGAGGTCCCAATAGTTCATTTTTGCTTTTGTTTCCTTTGCCTCTGGAGATGTGTTGAAGTAAGAAGTAAGAAGGTCAAAGAGGTTTTTGCTTGCTTTCTCCTTGAGGATTCTGATGGCTTCCTGCCTTACATTTAGGTCTTTCATCCATTTTGAGTTTATTTTTGTGTATGGTTGAGAAAGTGTTCCAGGTTCATTCTGCATGTCGCTGTCCAGTTTTCCCAGAAGCACTTGCTGCTTTATTCCATTGGATATTCTTTCCTGCTTTGTCAAAGATTAGTTGACCATACGTTTGTGTGTCCATTTCTGGGTTCTCTGTTCTGTTCCATTGATCTGAGTGTCTGTTTTTGTGCCATGAATTTGTTTATTAGTTCTAACAGCTTTTTGGTGGAGTTGTTAGGGTTTTCTGTATATAATATGTCATCTACAAATAGTGACAGTTTTACTTCTTCGTTTCTAATTTGGATGCCTTTTATTTTTCTTGTCTAATTGCTCTAGCTAGGACTAATAGTAATACTGCGTTGAATAAAAGTAGTAAGAGTGGGCATTCTTATATTGTTCCTGATCTTAGAAGAAATCTCTTAGGTTTTCACTATTGGGTATGGTGTTAGCTGTGGATTGACCTTTTATAACCCACATCACCATTGTACTTTTCATTGTCCAGTTTCTCAAAACCTTTTTGTTTTTCTAAAGACTACCTTTAACATTAAAAAATTTTTCCTTTTCCCTAGGTCACTTTGACCTTTTGTGGGTAATGTGAAATTCCCAGAGATATTTCTTCTCAGTGTAAGCATTAGAATGTCTGAAACTTATATTTTACACATCTGTGAGGTCACATTTCTGGTGAATAGTGAAAAATAGGATATAGTATAAATCACAATATACACAATACATAAGTTATATTATTTTGAACACAATAACAGATTTCCTTAATATGCCAAAGTTTGAAGGCAGTATTCTAGATGAAAATGCAGATTTAAAAAAAAAAATTTATAAAATCAATGTTCATTGAAGAAATTTAGAAAATACAGCAATCTAAAAAGGGAAGAGCTGTCCATAACTCCATAAAGATCACTATTAATATTTTGTCATATTTTCTAACAGCACTTTTTCTCTATTTTATTTTTAATATTTTAGTAAAGTTGTGTTCCTGTGTTACTACAAATTCTTTTAAATACCTTAAATTAACCCTTAATATCTAGTTATATGGATAATTTGCTTAACCACTCTTATAGATATATTTAGGTTGTTTCATCTTTTTGATTATTATTGAGAGAGAATTTATCTTTTGCATTCCCCCCCCCCCCCCCCCCCCCCCGTGAACCCGATATGTGTGTGTTTGTGGTTTTGATATATTTTGTTGGGAAAGGTTCTCAGAAGTAGAATCCTTTGGGAAAGGGATAGGAATGAATTTAAGTCTCTTGATGCATATCACTGGGGTCCTTTCCAGAGGAGTGTATCCGTTTACCTTCAGTGATGGGAGACATACTTTTCAACTATCCACTTATTTGTACTTTTGCCCCTGAGTAAAGTTTGAGAGGCTTAGTTGAAGTCTGTCTGTGGCTCATAATGGGGTTCTGTCCTCCCACCCTATTACTGTGGTAGACAGGTCTCTTGCTTCACACTGGAAGCATCTTTGCTTTTGCTTTTAGATCCCTACTTTGATTGACCGGATGCTTGTGTCATCTAACACGAAGACTGGGGCTGCAGGAGCTGAGGCCTTGTCCCTCCTGTTGAAGAGGCCCTGGGATCCTGCTGTGGGGGTGCTTTCTCATAACAAACCAGTAAGTTAGAGCAGCTCAAAACTTAACTTTGGCCCATGAAGTTTTTAGAATCCAGTCTCAGAATCTTAGCAAGAGGGTAATAAATAACTTGTTTAACTTTTCCCATTAATAACTGGTTGTGTATACTGCTTAGCATAGTTTCATAAGGAAATTAGCATTGGTTGGGATAAGAAAGGTATTGGGATACTTGGGATTTTGTGGAGCAGCACCTCTTCCTCACTGGTTCTCTGTTGGGGTTCTTTCTTCTTAGAGCAAACTCCCTGGCTCTCCTCTCATTCTCATTGCGTCCTCTGGGCCTTCTAGCTCCGTGTTCCCCACCTCACGCCGCCACCGCTTCTGGCAATCTCAGCTATCCTGCTTAGGCAAGGTATGTGTGGGAACAAGCGGAACTGTCTCCTGGGTGGACATAGAGGCTTGGAGGACTAAGCAGACAGAATGCAGGAGGGGATCAAAATTGATGGACTTAAGTGTTGAGCATCCCCTCCACTCTCTTTTGGTTTTTAATTTGAATGGTGCTTATCCAAGGTTGAAGAGATTTAGGGTAGGTTAGGCAGAATTGAGAGAAGATTTGAAACTAACTTCTGCTGGTATGGTTACCACTTTCTTTCCTTTAGGTCATCCCCGTAGCCACCCATCTGCTGAACAATGGTAGTGGAGTAGGAGTTCTGCAGTGTCTTGAGCATATGATTGGGGCAGTGAGAAGCAAAGTGCTGGAGGTGAGAATGCCCTCAGTTCACTGGGGCACACCCAGCGTTCTGGGGTTGTTCTGCACCCAGCTATAGCCTCCTGTCTTACTGTCTGCTTTCTCTTCCCGCAAAGATTCACAGCCATTTCCCCCACAAACCCATTATCTTGATTGGCTGGAATACAGGAGCATTGGTGGCCTGTCACGTAAGTAATTCCCATCTCATTTGGAGGTTGTCCTATGATAGATACTAGTACTGCTGATTGCTACCACTGAGTTCTTTTTTATGTTCCAGGCACTGTGCTAGATGATCTGCCTACATAAATGCATTTTAAAGTGTAGAAGACGATTTTTTAACTTTATTGTGAAAATTTTAAGCAGAAACTTAAAAGGAGAATAGTCCTATAATAAACCCTGTGAGCCCCTCACCCAGTGTTACCAGTGATTAACTTATGATCAGGCTCTTTTCATCTTACTCCTGCCCACTTTCTCTCTCCTCCGATTATTTTGAAGAAAATCCCAAATATCATTTCATTTATATATATTTCAGCATGTATTTCTGAAAAAAATATTCTTCCCCCACCCCCAAATGTAAATACTATTCTCTCACCTAAAAAAAAACCAAAAAAACCCCACCAAAAAAAATGATAATTGTAACAGGCATAAATTTTAATAGCTTTGGAATTTGATGTTGTGTTCATATTTTATGCCTTTCTAAGACATCAGGGAACCTTTTCTTTATTATTTTACGTACATTAGCTTGTGTAAGTGTCCCTGACCTGTCCAAAGCCCCAGTTTTCAAGTGGATCAAATAAGCGAAGTCTGTGCTGCTTCATGTCGTCTGGTTAAGTATGACATCCAGGGCCACCAGAAGAAGAGGGCTATCTCCCTAAACTCCCTGGTCCTGGGAATGGCAGAATTTAGTCAGCGACTGCAAGTGCCTGGAGCTAACTATTAAATTCAAAAAGGAGAGATTTTCTTCATGTAAGGAAGAAGAGCAATATTTGTGTTCTCCTGATTGCATTTGCTATTAGTGGAGGAAAAAGTGAACAAGACATTAGTATAGAGAATTGGTAGGATTGGAAGCACTGAACTTCCCATCCTGTGGTTCAGCCCTCTACTGGGATCCTCTCAGGGCTTCACTTCTCCAGGTGGTACAGTGTATCTTGTGCCCTGTGCTCTTACTGCTGCCACTATGGCTGGTACCCTTGAGGATTAGGACTGGTGGGGAGGAGATGGGATTAGCTGGTAGGTCTGGACTACCTCCGGACTCGGGGTGGTAGCTCTGGATGTAGCTACAGTGAAGTTGACCTTGAGACAAACTTTTGTATTATTTCCAGGTGTCAGTGATGGAGTACGTCACTGCAGTTGTCTGCCTTGGGTTTCCTTTACTTACTGTGGATGGTCCCAGAGGGGTAAGCATGGGGTGTAGCTGATTGCTGGGTCATTGGCTGGTAAGGGTAAGGGGGTGCATACCTCGCCCAAACTGGTTAGTGACTGTAGTTGCCAGGCTGACTCCCCTCAGTGGACTTGCCAGGTCAGTGCACAGTGAATATTAATTGGCTGATAGTAAAATTTATACATGTTTTAGGATGTGGATGATCCCCTCTTGGATATGAAGACTCCAGTCCTCTTTGTCATTGGGCAGAATTCCTTGCAGTGTCATCCTGAAGCCATGGAGGATTTCCGGGAGAAGATTCGAGCTGAGAACAGCTTGGTGGTAGTTGGGGGAGCTGACGATAATCTCAGGTGCGTAGGTTCTCCCAGAGCTGTGAGAGAGCCATGTTACAGTGTTGGAGAGATGCCTGTGAAGTGATGATGTAACTATAGACTAAATCTGCTTCCGTGAAAACGGGAACTGTTTTACATGAACTAATTCAGATTTATAAAGAGTTGCAAAAATAGTACAAAAAATTCTTACATACCCTTAACTCAGATTTCCACGTGTTGATGTCTCACATATCCAAAGTATAATTATCAAAATGAGAAAATTAACATTGTATGACACTATAATCTGTAGGTGCTGATAGTGTCCATCGTTTCACTGATGTCCTTTTTCTGTGCGGTATCCAGTCCAGGATCATATGTTGTTTTTAGTTGCCTTGTTTCCTCAGTCTCCATGAATTTGATACTATTCCTTAGTCTTTCATGACCTTGACATCTTAAAGACTTGTGGCCAGTTATTTTGTAGGCTGCCCCTCAATGTAGGTTTTTAACATTTTGTGATTAGGTAGAGCATATGCATTTTTGGCAGGAATGCGAGAGGTGATAAGCCCTCAGCACATCTTCTCTGGGGATACATGATGTTGATGTGTCTTATCATAGATGGTGTTAACCTTGATTGTGTGGTTAAGGTGGCATCTTCTAGGTTTCTCCACTGTAAAGTTACTATATTTCCCTTTGTGATTAGTAGTCACCCTATGGGAAGGAGATACTTTGAGACCTTGTGAAGGCAGTCTTGGTCACTGTGCTTTCACTGGGGTAGGCATTTTTTATATTTTCTTTCCTTACTAAGGATGTATGTGAACTTAGATTTTATTTGTATTAAGCATCGTTTTATGTATTTTGGAGTAAAAACAGCCAGAGTTTGGAAGGGGCACCTTTGGTCATTGAGATGGCCACTGGTCCTTTACAAGACTGGCTGCCTGTAGGGACTTTAATTGTGTTTTCATGAAATTACTGAAAAAGAGATTGTGTCATTTATTGGGCTTCCTTTTTTTATATGCTCAATTTTAGAGATTTAATTTCTTAAAAACTTTCTTTAATGTTTATAATTTTGAGAGAGAGGGACAACATGAGTTGGGGGATGGGCAGAGAGAGAGAGGGAGACACAGAATACAAAATAGGCTCTAGGCTCTGAGCTGTTAGCATAGAGGCCAGCATAGGGCTCGAACTCACCACGAGATCATGACCTGAGCCAAAGTCAGATGCTTAACTGACTGAGCTACCCAGGCGCCCCGAGATTAATTTCATTTGTGTTTTTTAGCTAGTAGCTTAAAGCAAGTATCTGCCCCCATCTGTCTTGTCAGTTTCTTACCCAGAGATGTTTTGGAGAAGTCCTGGTCTTTGTCATTTGGCAGCTTCTTTTGGGCCTAGAAGCAAATGCTTTGGTTCTCAAGGTAGTGTTTTCATGTAAATTGATTGTCTTTGTTGGTCATTCAGACGTTCTTATCTGTAGAAAGGTATCATGTGTGTGTTGAGTGGCAGGGAGGGAACATGAGAGGTGGGGATACCTTCATGGAGTTGTGTCAGGAGGCTGCTTATGAGACATATTTGCATGATGCCATGAGCATCAGCCTGAGGATTGGGAGACCTTAATTTAGTTTTGGCTGCTTTGCTAAGAAGCTTGGGTAAACTGCTTAACTTTTGGGACTCAGCGATCCTTATCTGTAAGATGAGGGTGCTACCCTAGGTTAGAGGCCAACAGCCAGTAAATTGGGGTCTCAGAATTTGGAGACTCAGAATGTTGTTCTCTACCCTGTCATTGGGGGCTCTGTTTTTCTCTTTGCTGAGGCCCCCAGTCAGAAACCAGGGGTTTTCAGACTAGCTTTCAAAGAGGAGAATGCAGCCATCTGTGGCCATTTTCTCTTATCCCTTTAGAACTAACCTGTGACCACCTTTCCTCTTCTACTAATCTCATTTCAACAGCAACCAGTGATCTCAGGGTTTGGGCCTCCGTTGGGAGACTTCTAGATAAGGTCTTAGAAGTCAGATAGAGTTTATCTGTGAAGCCAAAGGTATAGGACTTCTGTAGTATACAGTCCTAGGCAATTTCCATATGTTATTTGTTTTTTTATATGTGTTATTTTTGTAATCCTCACTATTCCATGAGTGAGGTGTTATGATTCCCCATTTTGCAGACATGGAAACAGGTTCAGAGAGGTTGTGATAACTGCGTGAGGGCTAACGTAGTCCTCCTTCCTGAGCCTAGAAAAGAACCAACACAGAAGAGAAACCCATTCTCGCTTCCATGTGATGCCATTTTCTCCTCTCTGTCTCTGTCTCTTAGAATAAGCAAAACAAAGAAGAAATCAGAGGGACTGACTCAGAGCATGGTGGACAGATGTATTCAGGTACACAGTTGCTTTATGTGTTTTTCTCAGCTAGGCTTGCCTTTCTATAACCTTTAGGCTTGATCTTGTTGGCAGCAGCCTCTTTGGCTCTGAAGGAGTATCCACTGGGGCCTCTGGTAGAACTAAATCATAAGCAAAGGAAAGGGGAAATGAGAGTGACAGTCTAAGATGCATACAGAGCATCAGGGGAGAAAGAGTTTATTGGAGGAGTGAGGGAGCACAACCATCCCAGAACACCACCCCACAGAGGCCTTGGGGCATAGGCTCCTGCTGGTCTTTGACTGAGGCTTGGATTTGTGCCTGGCTCTGTGTGCCTGGAGAAGGACTGAAGGCACACCTGACGCCAAAGGCAGGGTTGATTGAATTGAGTTAACCCTGTCGGGGAGGTTCCTATTCCCTAGACTGAAGGACTCAGCGGCCTGGGCCCCTCTTCATACTAGGATGAGATCGTGGACTTTCTGACTGGAGTGCTCACTCGCACCGAAGGGCACATGGGCTCCGAGCCTCGGGATCAGGATGCTGAGAAGAAGAAGAAGCCTCGGGATGCAGCCCGCAGAGACCTGGCCTTTGAGGTTCCTGAGCGGGGCAGTCGGCCTGCCTCACCAGCTGCCAAGCTTCCTGCCTCACCCTCAGGCTCAGAGGTAATGTAGGCAGGGAGGGAGTGCTTTTGCTGGGGAAGGAAGACTGTGGATTTGGTTCCTAGGGATGCTTGTCTACTTTGCCAGTGCTGTAGGCCTTAGAGTTGCTTTGAGGAGAATTCCTGACCAGGGAATTCCAGGGGACTTGATAATTAATGGTTAAATCCAAACAGCATTGGCTCAGCTCTTACTCTTCTCACCCTACTCAGGATCTTTCCAGTGTGTCCAGCAGCCCCACTTCCAGTCCCAAGACCAAAGTGACCACAGTGACCTCTGCCCAGAAGTCCAGTCAAATCGGGAGCTCTCAGCTCCTGAAGAGACATGTGCAGCGGACAGAAGCTGTGCTGACCCACAAACAAGCCCAAGGTATTGGCTCCTCCTGGCCTAGTAGCCTCTCAGGTTATCTTCTGCAGTGACATCATATGGCATTTGGAAAGTATTGACATCTGTAACTTCTGGGGCATGTGAGAGGCACCGTTTCCCACATTTCTGTTCAAACAAAATTAGGTTGAAATGAATACTGAGGATTGTTTTCAAGAGTAAGACATCACAAAAGGTCTGTGCATTAGTGGGGTTGTATAGTTCCACTAATTATAGCTTTGCATTGGTGTTCTGGGGAGTTAGGCTTTATGAGCTGACTCCATGTGTATTTGCCTAAAAATTTTTTCTGACTCCCAGTTGGGGAAGCTACTTCTTCTGTTTTAGGCCCTGCCCAGCCACTCCTGCAGTCAGGACACTCTTCAGATCATGTGGACAGGGTGATTAGCTTTATTCATCAGATTCCAGGGCAACTCAACTGGCATCATGCCCTTTCTTTGTTTCCACCTTGAAGGTTCAGCCTCCCATATTGAGACTTTCAGTGAAGTTTATCAGTCTCTCTGCAGATAGGTTTTAGAGTAGACTGGGAAATGTTTGTATGGTTGAGATCAGAGTTTGGAGAACAATGAGTGCTACTAAAGCCACAGAAAAGGGAGAGTTTTGCGGGTAGGTGGAAAAGAAACAGTGGCTCTCCCCGTGCCCCCATTTTGATCCTGTTGGGCAGCCCTGAGGTAAGGCCTCTTGGTCATTGTGTGTGTATGTATCCAGGAGCATGTATCATCTGAGGTCTCACGTGCCTGGAAAGTGGCAGCACCAGAGCTGGCTGTCCAGTAGAGAGATGTAGAGATGACAGCAGGCTGATCTGCTCACTTCCCCTGTGTTTCTTTTTAGTAGAGCCAAAGGACTTAAACCCAGGCATCTTAAGAAGGTGCCCTTAAGAGCGGTGCTAACAAGGAGCACAAGTGTGTGAGGGGATCTGTGAAGGCAAAAAAAAAAACAAAAAAAGGAAAAAAGGCCAAGCTTCTAGTGTGCACGGGGATGGTCTGTGACCTGGATCTTCTTAAGTGGTGGCCAGAGCCAAGTTCTGGGTGGGTGGGTGGGTGGTGTTTCCATAGGCTTTTGATGAAGAGAGAACCAGTGGTTGGCTCTGCTTATGGAGGGGATAATTAGTTGAGAATCTAAGGAGTTCTTGAAGGGTGATTGGTGACCTGGGTTCGAAACAGGACCCAGAATATGGTGCAGAGCAGCAGCCCTAGCGCCCTGACTTTGACAGAGCTCAGAGGCAAGAGGGAATGATTATAGCTAACTTTTATGGAGCCCTGACTATGTGCCATGCTGTCTTCTTGGCACTTGACTTGCTATTGCTCGTTGAATCGTGGCAACGGCAAATGAAGCAGGTACATTTATTATTTTCAGTTATGGGTGATTCCATGGAATCATCATGGGAGTTAGGTTTCGAACCCATGCAGTAATTCTGGAAGGGGCCCATGATGACCATTTTCTAGAACATTTTCATATCTTTTTCTTACTCCCTCTCCTTTTCTCTTTTCTCTGGCTGGCTGTGATTCTGTAATTCTTTCTGATTCATTCCAGCACAGTTTGCTGCTTTTCTGAAACAAAATATGCTGGTGAGGAAAGCTCTTCCTCCCGGCACCTCCTCCTGTCTTTTTGGTGAGTATTGCTTTTCCTTTCACCTTTTCACGCTCTGTTCTCTGCTTCTGTCCACTTTTCCCTCAGTTGCTTCCCCATTCTGTTTCTCATTTGTTTCTGGTTTCCTACTTTTCTTTTTCTGCCTTTTTGTCTTCAGTTCTTTTCTTGGCTGACTTCTTTTGCTTACTCCATAGTCTGCTTTTTCTCTGTACTTTCTGTTGGCCTCTCATGATTTTTCTTTTTTTTGTCTCTTGTGGTTCTTGGCTGTGCTTCTCCTATGTGTGCCTGTGGCCCATTGCCTGTGAACCTGAGTTTCCTTGTGTGTTTTTCTCCCTGTCTCTGGTTTCCTGCTTCCATCCTGGCTGCTACAAGCACATCAGCCACTTACAATAAGCATAAAACCTGTAGCTCTTCTCCCTTTTACTCTCCTTCCTATTCTGATTTTAGTCACTGCATTTGTCCCCTAAGTGGTCCTTCCAGCTGGTATTGCCCTGTGGTCCGGCGTAGCTCTCTGTGGCCCAGGCCAGGAGCCCCATCCCTGCCCGCCATCCTCATATACTACTGCTTTCCTCCCCACCCTTCCCCTGATTGCCTATGCTAAGAAGAGGGACTGGAGTGGGCTTCTGGTTTTAAAAAGAAGGGGATCTCTGAGGTGCCTGGGTGGCTCAGTTGGTTAAGTGTGTGACTCTTGATATCAGCTCAGGTCTTGATCTCAGGGTCATGAGTTTAAGCCCTACATTGGGCTCCACGCTGGGTGGGAAGCCTACTTAAAATAAAAATAAATTTAAAAAAAAAGAAGGGGATCTCTGAGGAAACCTGAAGGATAACTTCAGAGTCCAGGAGGCTTGGCCATGTGCAGGATGAGTCTGTTTGATTCAGTGGAAGGGGAGCTCATGTGCGAACAGTTGGCCTTTCTCTGTACTAGTGCAAATGACCTGGGGACTAGTTGTGACATGGACCACCATTGCCCTGTTACTTTTGGGCAGGAGCTATAAAGTTGTCTTGGCTGAGATGCTCCCTTGCCTAGTAGCCACTCAAAGCCACCCTTAATTCCTGGCAATAATCCTTCTTGTTGCCTTCATTTGGCAAGCAAATCTTCAACCTTGGGTGCTTAGGACAGAGTAGGACTCCGAGAGCCTTGTGAAAGTCTCTTTTTTTGAGAGGACTGGGTAGTGTGCTTCTCTGCTTCTTCTTTGTGGAATGTTCACTGTCCCCCAGCTGTATGATGTGAGGTTGGGCTTGAAAGAGGAAAATTATCACATTGTTTGAGTCCAGGAAGCACTGCTTATATTCACTATAGTGAGTCCTCTCTTTTTTGGTTGGCCTTCGCTAGGTAAGATCAGGGTGTCTTCTTGTTTCCTTTTTGTTTCTACCAACTCAGAGCTCCCTTCCTCCCTCAGAGCCTACTCCAGAACAGGGTAAGGGTTGGGCATGGAGCCATTCCCTGAGAGGACAAGATGGTGTCTACCACAGATGGGACCTGAGTGAGGTGGGACTGAATCATTGGCAATTGCCTTTGAAGTGTGACTTTGTATGTGACACACAGTCATGCCCTTGCTGCTACTGTCTGTCAGTGTCTCTCGGGCTTTTTTGGATTGTGGAAGACCTCACCTCAGCTCCATCTCTTAGTTCCCATTTCATCAGAACAAACGGAGGAGGCAGAGAAAGAGGATCTTAGGGTCCAGCTGAAGCGCCACCATCCTTCCAGTCCTCTTCCTGGCAGCAAGACCTCCAAGCGACCGAAGATTAAGGTGTCCCTTATCTCCCAAGGGGACACAGCTGGAGGGCCTTGTACTCCTTCCCAAGGAGGAGCTCCAGAAGGTGAGTGTCTCTTCGCCTGTCTAAATAAAAACCGAGCTCTCTCAAAAAAAAAAAAAAAAAACCGAGCTCTCTCAGAGCACACATCATTGCTGCCTTGGTGGCTACTTGCTGGACATCTCAGCCTGTACTTCAGTGTAAGATGTGCCTGGAGCAGAGAAGACAGAAGGTAGCATGTGGGGCAAAAGTGGGCAGTGACCTGATCTGAACTAGAATAATCAGGAAGGCAGAATGAGGATCAGGGGGAGCATCCGGAGCATCATTATATTTTGTTCTCTATCAGTTTCAATTAAAGATAAAATATTCCAGCACCTGGCTGGTTCAGAGGAGCATGCAACTCTTGATCTCAGGGTCCTGAGTTTGAGCCCCACATGGAAGGTATAGAGATTACTTAAAATCTTTAGGAAAAAAATATAATAAAATATTACAAAAAGTTTAGAAAATGGAAGAAAAAATACCTCCAGCTCTCCCTATTCTACTGTTCTACTTATTCGTCATTTTTCTTCTTCCAGTCTTTGTTCATAGTATTTTGGATTTAGCCTGGGCTGTGAAACCCTGAAAGGGGCCAAGCAGGACTGACCAGTGGCCTTGGGGTTTTCTGTTTTGCAGTTGCAGGAGGGAAGCCCATCACCATGACGCTGGGGCAGACTTCAGCAGGGCCCAAGGAGCTCACAGGGCTTCTCACCACTACCAAGTGAGTCTGTTTCTTAGCTTTTCTGGCTCTGAACCTTTCTTTTTACCTTTTCTCTGGTCCATTTAGTGCTTTGGAAAGATGATAGTCTGGGTTCTGTCAGTTTTGGGAATGTGACTTTTTTCTCAGTGGGATCTTTGCCCTTTTGGTGGGGGTGGGGGGTGGGGGGCAGTGCCGTGGGGTGGGGAGGGGATCAGTTCAATTCTTTTTTACTGAAAATTTGCAAAGCTTCCCATAGCTCTTGCTTTAAGGTTTGAAATCTTTATTTTAGGCCTGACTTTCAGAAGGATTAGAGACCAGATTCAGAAAGTGGAACAAAGAAAACTATAGGTTCTAGTGTCTAGAAAGCCTTGCTGGGCCCTACAACCCTCCCTGTGTTGCTGGGGTCTGCTGCCCTCCAACCTTTGAATAATGGAGCTCCTGTCTTCGTCTCCAGGTCAAATGCTTCTGAAGGGGGAGTCTCAGCCAGCCCAGCCTCCTCAGTCTCCAGCAGCACTGCACCCAGTGCCTTGCATACACTCCAGAGCCGCCTAGTGGCCACCTCTGCTGGCAGCTCCCTCCCAGGTATCTGGTAGCCCAGCATTTCCCGCCTCCCAGCAAAATCTCCTTTCAGCTGCTGCTGGAGGGTGGTCCTAGGAAAGCAGCTGAATCTGGAGGATTCTCCTCTGGGTTGCAGGCTTTCATAGAGGCTTGATGTGAAGTTAGAATTAGCTTTAAAGTGGGAGAGTTCTTGGTCTTAATATCTACAGTGAGTAAAGAGCCCAGTCTGCAGGTGGGGTCTTTTGTACTATAAGGAGGAGAAATAGCTGGTGGGAAATGTATGTATTGTGTTCACTGTGGTGTTCTTAAACACATCTGATTGCAGAAAATTGGAGATTGTGCTGTGCTAGCATTAGCAAGATGAGGCACCTTTCTGCCTCTGCTTGTCTCCTCACTTTCACCACCCCACCCTACATGGGAAGGCTGGTTGCCTGAGTCCAGCAGGGCCAAGGCTGTGCAGGTGTCCTCCTTCAGGAGGACCTCCCTCTTTGCTTTGTGGCCACTGGGCTGTGTGTAGTGAAGTGTAAATCAGGTATTTGGAATTCTTTTGGCTTCAGAAGCTGTCCCCTTCCCTGGAAGGGATGGAATTTAGATTTCTGAAGTGGGATTCCAACTTTCTGGTTTTCCTAAAATTGTCCAAGATGTTGGACAGGTAGTTTAGAGCAGGTTGGGATATGCAGAGCAAATCCAAGGCAGTATGTCTAGAATAGTAGCTTTCCTCATGTGGGCATGCAGTGTGCATGCCTGGGGAGTCCTTCCTGGCATCTTTCTGAGAGCCCTGGAAATGTCCCAGGGAAAGAGCATTGGTATTTTAGTTGGTTGTTGAAGATGGATGGGTGTGGCTGCTCTTGGGATGAGGGCTTGAGCCTATATTGACATTTGTTATATCCTCTCCTAGGGGCTACATCAGCCAGCAGCCTCCTTCAAGGTCTCAGCTTCAGCTTGCAGGATATCAGCAGCAAGACCTCTGGCCTCCCAGCAAATCCCTCCCCAGGGCCAGCCCCACAGGTGCACATCTGCCTTCTGCTGGGTTGGGCAGGTGTGGGGAGGAGGCATTCTCAGTTTAGTTGGTTTTGACAGGGAAACTGGGTCTGGAATCTGGGTCAAGACAGCCTTCTGACTTCACCCTGGGAACTACCAGAGGTT
This sequence comes from Panthera tigris, assembly GCF_018350195.1. Lineage (NCBI taxonomy): Eukaryota > Metazoa > Chordata > Mammalia > Carnivora > Felidae > Panthera > Panthera tigris. Next base: position 62,220,587 of record NC_056662.1, read on the forward strand.
AAGGCTCCATCACTTACTGTGTGATCTTGGGCAAGTTTTTTGATCTCTCTGTGTCTTCGTTTCCTTGTCTGTAAAATTAGGATAATAGTATCTCTCTCAAAGGGTTGTTTTGAGGATTAAGTAAGCTAGTATATGGAAAATGCCTGGAAGAGTACCTTGCATGTAGTAGGTGCTCAGTGGATGGTAGCCTTTAATGCTATGGGCCCTCCATACTCGAACATTGCTTTTGGGCAATAGCTTCTGATCACCTGGGCTTGTGTGTCCCACAGGCCACCAGTGTGAAGTTGCCCACCCCCATGCAGAGCCTGGGTGCCATCACCACGGGCACCAGCACCATTGTACGTACCATTCCTGTGGCCACCACTCTCTCCTCCTTGGGTGCCACTCCTGGTGGGAAGCCCACAGCCATCCACCAGCTGCTGACCAATGGGGGCCTCGCTAAGTTGGCAAGCAGCCTCCCTGGCCTGGCTCAGATCTCTAACCAAGCATCAGGTGAGTCTCTCATGACAGCCGTGGGGACTCTTAGATATGGGATCTTTCCCCAGGACCTTCCCATCTCACATGGGCAAGGCATGTTGTTGAACCCAACTCACCAGGGTCCTGGCATTGACCCCCCAAGGATTCAGCTGTGTGAGACCAGCCCCCAGAGAGGTCAAAAGAACACAGCTGTTTCCTGCTGCCTTTCAGACTGACTGATAGAGCATAGATAACCCAGCTGGGGAAACTGAGGTGGGAGGCCGAGGGGGTGGTGTGTGTCATGTGAAGAAACTCTCCAGGAGAAGAAAATGGAGGCTATGACCAAAAACAACCTTCCCCCCATCTCTGTCAGGCTTGAAGGTCCCTACCACCATTACTCTGACACTGCGTGGCCAGCCCAGCCGAATCACTACACTGAGCCCCATGGGCTCAGGAGCAGCCCCGTCAGATGAGCCCAACTCCCAGGCGCTGCCCTCCAGCTCACAGGTGAGTCTGCCTGGAAAGACTGAGGACGCAGGCTCCGGTATTGGGAAGTTTGGGGCCGACTGACTGGCTTATCAGAGTAGCTGCCAGTGCACTGGACTTGTAGGCAGACCATGGTCAAATCCAGACCTAGGGGTTTCTAGCTTTGTAATATTGAGCAAGTTGTGGACTTCTTTGAGTCTCCTCTTCCATGGCACCCCCTGGATTATTTTGGGATTAAACATGGAACTATGTTCAGGTGTGTAGCAGTGCTCAGTAAGTAAGTTTTGTTTGCTTTCCCTCTCCATTCCTTTTCTCTTCCCATTCTTGGTTTCATCATTCACAGGTTGTGGTAGAGGCGAGTTAGTTGATTAACAACCTTACTTTGACCAGTTTTCCAACATTGTGCTGTTCCAGCTCTTGGCATTCATTTCATCTTTTTAGGACACACTAGATTTCTATAGCTCTTACCCACAAGTCACCAGCAGTTCCTTGTAGCTGATCGGATTTCTATTGTAACCTTGTCACGTAAAATGTTTCTAATCTTAAGTCATGATCTGAGAGCTACCTAGAGATCAGAGGCAAAAGAAAAAAAATAGCTGGAGTCCAGTGTTGAGTGTGATTTCCTTCAAGTGTGCACTGACCCTTTCAGCCTTGGCCTTCCCTCGTGGGAGCGAGGGTGCTATGCAGGCTGCCATGACAGAAAGCCAGGCCCTGTTCCCGTCATTCCCACTACACCAGCCCTGCCCAGGAAGTGGGGGGCGGGCCCCTATTGGCACTTGACAGCTTCCAACTGTTCTAGATGATCTTCTGCCTCCTCCTTTTTAGAGGAAAATACTGCACAGAGATTGTTACCTGGCATTCATTGGGATCATAGTTACCGCCCCCCCCCACCGCCTTTTTGGCAGAAAAATGGAGGTGTTTTTATTTCTTTTTTTTTGTTAATTCCTTATTTTTTCAATTACAGAAATGTGCTTATTTTAAATAATTCAAACATTACAGAAATAATTACAGAAGTAATTTAGAAAGTGAAAATGTCCCATGATACCACTCTCAGAGATGATAACCCACTAACAGCTTGGTATGCATTCTCCTAGATTTTTCTTGCTATACAAAGTATATTATCTTATTTTACTTTTTTGACAAAAATGGGATCACAGAATATGGACTATTTTGTAACTGGCCTTTGTTTACAACACATGTTGTGACATGCTTCCCTGTGGGTTACATAGAGACTTATCTACTTCTTGTCAGTTGCTACCTCATGTTTCACTAGGTGGATGTACGAAAGTGTATTTCACCACCTCCTGTTAGAGAGTTGGGCTGTTTTGTTTTTGATACAGAAAATAATGGTTCAGTGAACACCCTTGCTCCTGAGTTTTGCATGCCTCTGGGAGCTTTCTACAGTCTAGAGATCAATAGTGGAGAGTTGTGCATCTGACACCTGGCTAGCTGCTGGCTAATTGTCTTTCAGAGGTTCTGCTGGTTACAGTTCAAACCACAACGATGAGAATACCTATTTTCCTATGCCTTTATCATTTATGGAAATCAGTATTTTCAATTTAATTTATTAATTTGATGAGTGAAGTGAAATGGTTTTTTTTTTAATTTTTTTCTTTTTCTTTTAGTATTATTTTTTAAAAATTTACATGCAAGTTAGTTAGCATATAGTGCAACAATGATTTCAGGAGCAGATTTCTTAATGCCCCTTACTCATTTAGCCCAACCCCCCTCCCACAACCCCTCCAATAACCCTCTATTTGTTCTCCATATTTAAGAGTCTCTTATGTTTCGTCCCCCTTCCTGTTTTTATATTTTTTGCTTCCCTTCCCTTGTGTTCATCTGTTCTGTGTCTTAAAGTCCTCATATGAGTGAAGTCATATGATACTTGTCTTTCTCTAATTTCCCTTAGCATGATACCCTCTAGTGCCATCCACATAGTTGCAAATGGCAAGATTTCATTATTTTTGATTGCTGAGTAATACTCCATTGCATATGTGTATGTATGTGTGTATATACATGTATATATGTATGTGTATATGTGTATACATATATATGTATATATACATGTATGTATATGTGTATATATGTATATATACACGTATATATGTGTGTACATATACGTACATACACGCACACACATACACACACACCACATCTTTATCTATTCATCTATTTATAGCAGCTTTATACATTCAGATGTTTCCTTTATCTATTTAAAAAATTTTAAAAAATATTTATTATTGAGAGAGAGAGAGACAGAGCATGAGCAGGGGAGGGGCAGAGAGAGAGGGAGACATAGAATCCAAAGCAGGCTCCAGGCCCTGAGCTGTAAGACGCAGAGCCCAACGCGGGGCTCAAACCCACAAACCCCGAGATCCTGACCTGAGCTGAAGTTGGACACTGGATCCATCTAGTCACTCCAGTCCTTTGTCTATTGTACAAGTTGTATATACTTCAGTCAACTGCTTTTTTTTTTTCTTTCTGTTGAAGTATTAAGTGCTTGTTTTTTGATATTTGTTTTGGGATCTTTTATGACACATTAAAAATTTTTACATAGTGAGGCTACCTGCTTGGCTCAGTGGGTTGAGCGTCTGACTTTAGCTCAGGTCATGATCTCATGGTTTGTGAGTTCAAGCCCCACATCAGTCTTGCTGCTGTCAGCACAGAGCCCACTTCAGAACCTCTGTCTCCCTCCCTCTCTCTCTCTCTCTCCCTGTGAACCTGCCCCATTGACTCATGCTCTGTCTCTCTCAAAAATAAACATTAAGAAAGTTTTTTTTTTTACGTAGCAAAATCTTCAAATCTTTCCCTTTATAGCTCCAAGGTTTTGTGTCTTAAGAAAGCTCTTACCATTGCAAGAATATAATCTGTCTGTGTTTTTTTTATATTTTATTTTTTTAATTGTAAAATACATATGTACAGTTTATCATTTTGCCCTATTTTAGGCTTTAGGCTTGCTGTTCAGTGGCATTAGTATATTTACATTGCTGTGCAACCATCACCACAATTCAGGTCTAGAACTTTCCATTATCCTATACTGAAACTCTGTTTTTGTGTTTTCTTATAATGCATTTGTTTGTTTACCTTTAGTTTTTCAGTCCATTTGGAATTTATTTTTCTATGCTAAGGTAAGGATCTAACTTTATTGAAGAATCCATTATCCTTTCTTTCTATCCATTTGAAACCTGCTGCTCTCACATTCTCGATTACTACATACACCTGGGCCTTTTTGTACCTGTGACCCATCTGTTCTCACACTAGCTTTATGAAATTGTTTAATAATGCAGGTCTTCCAGTTAATGAAGTGTCCAGAATGTTTATAATTTGCTACTGTTACTCTTTTCCTTTTTCTTGATAAATAATGGGTTTTGAATTTTGTTCATTGCCATTTTGGAATCACATGAGATGAATGAGCATACACATTTCCTCTGAGTTAGTTAAAATGATGAATTACTTTAATAGATTTCCTAATGTCAGATTATCTAAATTCTACATTCAGTAGCTTGTTCAATACGTCCCATTATTTTTTTGCATATGTCCCAGTTTATTTGTATTGTGCACATGTAGGAAACGAGACCCTATCAAAAGAGAACAAAAAAAATAATAAAGAAGCCAAGTGTTTCAGAGGAAAAGCATGTCCACTCTTTTGATTTGCTTTTATTTTACTTAGGATTTTGGCCTCTGTGTTTATTAGTGAGATAGGCCTATAGTTTTCTTCCCATCCATCCCTGCTTTTACGTGTGTGCTTTCCTTGTCCAGTTGTATGAAGGGGTAAATCTATCCTTATAGAATGAGACGGAAGCATGTTTTTCTCCTATTGTTTTTTTTTTTAATTTTTTTTAATGTTTATTTTTGAGAGAGACGGAGCACAAGCAGGGGAGGGCAGAGAGAGAGGAGGCACAGAATCCAAAGTAGGCTCCAGGCTCTGAGCTGTCTGCATAGAGCTGGATGTGGGGCTCAAACCCATGAACCATGAGATCATGACTTGAGCTGAAGTCAGATGCTTAACCAGCTGAGCCACCCAGGCACCCTTCTCCTATTCTAAAAACATTTATATTGCACAGAAATTATGAGTTCCTTGATAGTGTGATGCAAATTATCTATAAAACCATTTGGGTCTATTATCAGGCAGTCTTAACCTTTGTTGATAATCATATTGATGCCCAACTAGAATGCATATCCCCACTATGTGATACCTCTTTCTCTCTTAGTGGTCCTCTTCAGCTTGCTCCAGCCTGGGAGAGCTAGTTAGTGGTAAGAAGAGGCTAGATAGAGCTCATTGAGAATCGTTTTCCATGGCTAAATTGAAGCACAGAATAAAGATCAAGATCTGACTTCTACCTGATAGCATTAACTTGAGAGCTTAGTTTTTATCTCAGAAAAATGAGTGTATAATTACTAGGAGGGTTCTAGTGGTTCTCTTCTTACAGAGAAAGGGCACATTATTAGATTAAGACTTGCTGACTTGAAAACTTCTAATGATTACCTCAGTGTTCACACTGCCAGACCATGTGATATCAGGGAAAGCAGTGGGCTGTGGGTCAGGTGCTCTGTCTTTAGCCAGCTGTGTGGTCCTGGGCAAATCACCTAACTTCTCTGGGTTTTGGTTTTCTTATGTGGTCTAGTAGGCCTAAATTAGTGATGATTGTGATAGGATTGATTAATAGGGGCTGTCTCAGAATCTCCTCAGACTGGGAAATTGAATTTTAAAAGGTTGAGAAATCACCCATTTATGATGTTTATGAGACAATTGGAAATTTGAACACTGGGTAATGTTGATATTAAGGAATTATTAACCCTTTAATATGTGATAATGGTGTTTACATTTGAAAAAAGAATCCTTTTTTAACGTTTATTTATTTATTTATTTATTTTTAACGTTTTATTTATTTTTGAGACAGAGACAGAGCATGAATGGGGGAGGGGCAGAGAGAGAGGGAGACACAGAATCGGAAGCAGGCTCCAGGCTCTGAGCCATCAGCCCAGAGCCCAACGCGGGGCTCGAACTCACAGACCACGAGATCGTGACCTGAGCTGAAGTCGGACATTTAACCGACTGAGCCACCCAGGCGCCCCAACATTTATTTATTTTTGAGACAGAGAGAGACAGAGCATGAATGGGGGAGGGTCAGAGAGAGAGGGAGACACAGAATCTGAAACAGGCTGCAGGCTCTGAGCTGTCAGCACAGAGCCTGACGCAGGGCTGAAACTCACGGACCGTGAGATCATGACCTGAGCCGAAGTCGGACACTTAACCGACTGAGCCACCCAGGTGCCCCAAATATAATCCTTTTTTAATTTTGAGTTACATAATATGATATTTATGGATAGGCTGAAAAAGAAAAAGATTATAAACACTGGCTAGACTTTTCTAAGGTCTTTGCAAACAATTATCTGTTTTATTTCTGGCACTGATAAATATTTATTGTGTTTCTTTTATGGAACTGGACTCTTATGTCCTCTTTTTTTTTTATTTTTTTAGGTTAGTTGGGGGGAGGGAGGGGGAGGGGAGAGAGAGAGAGAGAGAGAGAGGGAGGGAGGGAGAGAGAGGGAGAGGGGAACGAACTGGGGCGGGGGGGGGAGCAGAAAGGGGGTCAGAAGATCTCAAGCAGGCTCCATGCTGACAGCAGACAGCCCTATAAGGGGCTCAATCTCACGAACCATGAAATAACGACCTGAGCCAAAGTTGGGCACTTAACTGTCTGAGCCACCCAAGCACCCATACTTTTATATACTGTTTACAGCTGAAAAGCTGTCCGAGGAAGAGGAGGGACAGAGACTCTGTTGTGCCTTGCCTCAGAGTCCTGAGAATGGACTCCTTGCCTGTGGTTACAAGGTCTTTCTCCTCTCTAGCCACATGGTGGTCTGCCCAGCCAGGGGGCATCCCTGCAACTCTCTCAGTAGGCCCTGGGAGAGCAGACCCTCTAATCAGGACAGAGTAATCCTCTGTGCACAGCCCTGCCTTTGGGCAGGGTGAGCAAATGTTGTAGGCAGATTCTTTTAAGTTTTGATTGTCAAACCCTTCTTCGTTTCCCCTCTCCTGTGCCCTCCCATTTTCCCCTTTTTTTCTGCATTCTTATAAACCTCTTAGGAATTTTCCAAAAGTGAAATCTAGAAAAGTGAGAAAAACCCTGGTGAAAAAAAAGTCAACTGTTTCTACTTTGCTTTTTTCTTCCTAAGCTACAGGGCTCAACAAATTGTGGCGTCCTCCATACCAACTGAAAATGGATAAGACCTAAAAAACTGATATTGTCAGAACAGTCATGGAAAACTTCCTTATCTCTATCACCCTTAACAATTTACCCTTTCCTTTTCCCTGCATTCTCTTTCTGCCCTTATGCATAACAATAAGAGCAAACCTTTGTAGTTGAACACCTATTATACTCAAGGTGCTTTATGCAGATTGTCTGGTTTAATCTCATAACATCCCTGGGGAGTAGAGACTGTCCTTGTGTTTTACAGATGAGGAAGAGGAGATTTAGCATTCATCACTTGCCCTAAAAAGTGAGGTGGGTCTCTTAACTGCAGAGTCCACATTCTGGTAACCACTTGGCTGCTAGAACACATACTCTTGTACATCCAGCTTTTTCCCCATTGAGAATGACTTCTTTGAAATAATTTCTCAGGGTCTGAGGGTGTGTTAACCTGGCAAAGTTTTGACTCTTGTTCCCTCCCTCTCCTGCCATAGCGCCTACCTCCAGCGCCCTGAAGATGCCGTGTGATATACCTTCCTTCACCAAGCTGGTGATGGCTGCTGCACAGTGAGCCCTGGGTGCACACATGCTGTCCTGCTGAGCTGTCCACTTGTCTGAAGACTTCTTAAGACTGCCATTTTTGCCTCCCTGCCAACTGTCTTCAGAATGGGCCTCTGGGTCTTATGAAACCATTAGGCTAGGTGATATGGCGCCAGCAGAGGAAACATCGTCCTCTGGGATCTATGGGTCTCATTCCCGGAATCCCCAGGTTCCTGAGCAGATTTGGCCATGCATGGATCAGAGGCACTTCTCCAGCATTCGCTGTGACTTGACCCAAGTAGCAGTGTTGGACTGCTCACTGCATTTAATAAAGGAGTTCCTTTTGGAAGTCTGTGCTACCCCCATGCCAAGTTGGGAGGAGACAGCCACATGGTCTGGGGCCATTCAGGAGTTAGGATTGAGAGCCCTTTGCTGAGGACAGGGGTCATCCTGGCCCACCAACACTTGTGCCGTACCAGAGGGCTGGTTTTGGACGTCACTGTTACTTTCACTGAGCAGCCATGGGTGAGCACATCTCTGTCTTACGAACCACATCAGATACTGAGTTAGCCTGCTGAGACTTGGGAACTCCTAAATTCAAACCCATGATAGATCAAAGAGGACTAGGCTGTCATCTTTCAGTCCCTTTGGCCACTATAGATGGCGGGGGCGGCAGTTGGCCAGTAGGTGAAAGCTGGCCCCTTTCTTGTTTTCATCATGCTTCGGGCAGTTCCTGTGTGCAGAAAACCTGCAGGTCCAGAAAGACTGAAAAAGAGGAATGGAACAAATGAAGTGGCTTGAAGGATATGCCAGTAAGTCCTGTGGAGAAAATGATAGGGCTTCAGGTTTTGCACCTAGTACCTAAGGAACTGTTGATTCGACATGGAGATGAGAAGAAGGATTTTCCAAGTCACAGGGAAGAAACCCCAATCCCTGAAATTTCTATCTCCAGTGCTTGGAAGTGAAATAGGGATAACTGGCTAAGTTAACATCTTGGCCTGGCTTCCCAGGAAGCTTAAGCATCAAGATAATGAAGGCAGTACTTTAGTGTTTCTGTTTCCATTCTATGCCACTTCTTGTCTTCTTGCTTAGTAGTGGGAAGGTTACTGGCATTGACTCTACTGTGTGAGGCTCTTGGTACTAGCCTGAGTCCTGGAGAATGATCACTGAAGACAGGAGTTCTGAGCCCCTCCTTATGTCCTCACAATACTTGTATGCCAAGGTAGTTTTAGATTTGGCATCATACCTGTCCTCCAGATCAGGCTCTCAACCTTCTGTACTCTAGAAAATTTCTAGCCAAGGTGTCAATAAATAGAGCAACCCAGATGTGACTCCGACTCTGTTCAGGATCAGTAGGCAGGAGGGTGCACAGCATGCCATTGCCGTGGTCCAGCGTCCTGACCCATGGTGCAGCATATATCCAAACCAGGTCCCCTGTATTTAGTCCAGCAGCCTCACCTGCCAGTCTGACTGGCAGCCAGGAGGGAGTACACAGTGTGTAGGAGTCTGAGACAAAGCAAAAAGGAGTGCTGTGGGCAAGGAGGGGGCATGTGTGATAGGTGTGCAGAGAGCCTCTTGAACAACCAGGCCTCCCTCCCCGACCTCCTGCAGAGCTGGTCTCAGCAGTGATTTGCATAATATTAGGCTTCATTCTTGCATTAGTTGGTAGGTAACTGCTTTTGGAAATTTATTTAAGTAAGTTTGAGGAAGATATGAAATCTGAAAGAGGCATCCATGGGTCAGGGGTTTGGTAACTTTAAAGGCAGGATAACATGCCAGTAGGAACCAAGGGCAGTAAGACTGTGTGAGACTACCGGAAACTTTTAGGAATCATTTAGGATAGGCAAAGGGTGCTGAGCAATCCATTCATGACTTAGAAGTACAGCCTAGACAATGCTGGAGGGGTTGCTCCTGAAAGATGCTCGCCCAGTGTGTGCTGGGACCAAAGGAAAAACTAACGTATTGTCCTGCATCTGTGTAAACCCTCGTATGCTTCCCATGGATGACTTCCTGAGGCTTTGGTTGTACACCTTGAAGAAAAGCCAAACCTGGGAAGGGGAGTTGTAAGAACATTTCACCTTGGAGTTACAGACTAAAGGGGGAGGTGGTTGAACTAAGGGAGTCATGTTCTTCACACTTCTGCACCCACTCTTCTCGAAATGTGAAAAGAAGCTTTCCTCCATCTATCACGTATCAGACCTAGAGTCCTTAACCTCAGAAGGCAATACTACTGGCTGAGAATGTAGAAGGATCAAGAAGGCTTTAGTTCAATTCTTGACATTCAACATGACAGGTGCATGTTGATGCCTGATGGAAGATGTCCTTGTGCTTTAAGAAGAGGTCACTGATGGAGATCTTCTACCTGTTCTTGGCCCCACCACTAGAATAATCTTGGGCTGGGTGGGTTATAGAATTGAGGCACTGTCACAGTTCATTCTTATATTAGTAAAAACAAAAATAAAAGCAACTTTGGATTTCTTCAACTTGTTTTCAGTTGACTTCTCATATTTATTCTGATGACCACTCAGTGAAGTGGCACAGAAAATAAAAGCCAAGATAGTGTGGTAATGCCAGAGATCATCTCATGGATGCCTGGTGCCATGAGTACCGTACTTTGCACTGTACCATGGGTACCGTAATTCCCTTTTTACATGTGAGGAAATAGGCACAGAGAAGTCACAGCAGGAAGTGGCAGAAGTAGGACTAGAATCCATGCAGTCTGCCACCACTGTCTGTTCTCTGCACTGTTCTGGGGTTCTGAGATGGGACGCAGAAATGGACATTAGCCCAGGAGGTGAGATGATGGCTTTGCCTTCCTGTGGCCCTTTCCTGTTAACTTCCCATCAGGCCTGAAGTGATTCCTGCGGCTGTGGTGGGCTCTTGGCTGGGTCAGAATCAGTAGGTAGGGTCCTTGCCTTGGGTCCTGAGAGTGTGAAATCTCTTTGAACATTCTATACCTCTGTCCCCTCCCATAAGTAAATAAAGACAGGAATGAATGAATGAATGAATTCCAACCTCCAGATTATTTGTGAACTTGTACCCATGAGGACCTTCCTTCCTGTTCTTGAATTCCAGGTCCCTCCACTTAGCATTGGAACCCTTATGGGTAGAAGCCATGGTTCTGGTAGTCTACATGAAGTGTCCTAGTGCACGTGGGCTCATCTTGCTACCATCCTGTGTAGAGACGGTGCATTCTTTCCCTTCCAACTTTGGTCTCGCTGACTTGAGTGAGTCAAATGAAGTGAGAGATGAAGATTAAATTATTTAAATGATAGCCATCTTAAATTTCAGGAGTATAGGAATGGGGTCATAGCAAATTATAATGCAGAAACATGTTCATTACCTTTTTATGGTCCTTTCTAACGCATGTTTTAGTCAGGATCAATGGTTGCAAGAAGCAGGAATCATTCACCCCCATGAATTCTAAAACAGCATATTGTTTCAATAGGCACTCTCACAGACAGGGAGCCTGACAGTTATTGCTACTTGCTTTGTAACCTCAACTGACGTGCTCCTGCCAGGGGCTGTTTTTGATCCTGCTGCCACAGGACTTTGCTGATGTGGACCCCTCTGTGGATGGTTGGTCCCTGTCTTTTGGATCACATTCTGAATGTGGTGTGCTTAGTGGCTCAGCCTACCTTCATACCTGTCCCTAACTCTGTTCCTAGGCCACCTCCTTTCTTGCCTCAGTGACTTCATCCTCCCTTGTATGCCGGCTCTTCACAGTGCTGTGCCCTGTGCCAGGGATGCCGTTCCCATTGCTCCTTTCTTTATCCTCTGGGATTCAGCTCACATGCATTACCTCATTGACACCAGGCAGTTAGCTCTTCTGACTGCTCCTGGCTATGACTTGCTACCTCCAAAACCTTGGATTACACTGGGTTGGGCTGCATTTGATCCACTTGCAGATCAACCTCTCCCAGGCTTGGCCTAGAGGGACTCAAGGTCAGAGTCATATCATCTTCCTCTAGCTTAGTGTCTGTTTACTGGTGGGAGCCCAGTAAACGCTAGAGGATGAGTGGCTATGAGCCATCAGCCCAGCCCTGCCTTCCCTCCCCCTGCACGGAAGTCCCCAGACTCAAGTCATAGATGACATTTGCTCGTCTCACAGGGGACATTAGGAGAAAGAAGAGAAGGCCCTTCTCCAAATTCACACTGAATAGTGTAGCTCACCCCAGGGGCCAAAATGCCATTTGGAACCCAAATGTGGGAAACAGCATCTTTTTTTTTTTTTTTTAACTTATTTATTATCGAGAGAGAGAGTGAACATGCACAAGCTGGGGAGAGGCAGACAGAGAGGGAGACACGGGATCCGAAGCAGATTCCAGACTTCAAACTGTCAGCACAGAGCCCAACGCAGGGCTTGCAACCACAGACCCACAGACCGTGAGATCATGACCTGAGCCGAAGTCAGACACCCAACCAACTGAGCTACCTAGGGTCCCCTAGGAAATGGGATCTTTAATCAGCCTTCTTCCAGCCAACCTTATACCACCATGGTTGCAGCCCTCCCACCTGTAGTTTTCTGCACTTAAACACAGTTTGCCTTCCTCTCTTCCTCTTCCTCCATCCCTTTTCATTCCTTCTCCCCACTCCCCCACTATGTAATAATTACCTTTTTCACTCAGCACTCAGGCATATCAGTTGTTTCCATCTCCAACCCCTGGAGTTGGATGAGAGCCAAATCAATGTTCCTATTTCACAGATGAAGAATTAATTCAAGGTTAGGACCAGGGAGGCCTTCCATGTAGGGAGTGTGGAGGCAGCCTGAATCCCTGCTTCTGTCCCATGAGGGACACCAGGAAGGACCTTGTGAAAGGCGGGGTGGCTCAGTCATCAGAGAGGGAACAGTCCAATGTCAAGATGAGGGGCAAGGAGGATCCTGGGCAGGTTAGGAGTGGGCCCAAACTCTGTGACTGATCTCTACCCTAGGACACCTCAAAGGGGAGAGAGCACTGCATGAAAGCCATGGGAACCATTTGGTTACTCCCTTAAATTGGGAGGTGGGGGCAGGGCAAGTGAGCCCAGTTGCTGAGGGTGGGAGGACATGATAGGGTAGAGAAGGGGCCAGCAAAGAGAAGAGGGAGGAAATGGCACATGGAGCCCCACTTTCCCATAGAGCCACCCATGCCCACGCTGGTACAAACATGGAAAGAGATGGTACCAGAGGGGAAGTGCCTGGCGTTCAGCACACAGTGTGTGTTAGCACCCTAGGGGTGTGGCTCCATGAGAAAGTGCTCAGTCCCCAGCCTCCAGTCTGACTTGGCAATAACAAATCTCAAGCTGAGCTTGGGTTGGGCCGGTCTTGGCCCGTTCTTCCCCATGGCAGAAGGTGGAGAGGTGGGGAGTCCCTAGGAGTGACTCTAGGAGGGTGAAAGAGACAGCATCAAGAAGGGAGGCATGGAGCAGGGGGCCATGGAGGGCAGGGACACATGAGGAGCCACCTTGTAGGGGTCCAAGCAGCACACACTTGGTTTGAGTTCTCTGTTTCTCTGTGGGTTTCTGAGAGCAGCTGGTGTTTTCAGAAAAGGAAAGAGGGCTGGAGATACACCAGGGAGATCGGTTCCAGTATCCATCCAACCTATTGTCCCCCGGGCCGCCTCCCTCCACCTGACACGTTCTCCATCTCCCACCCCAACATCTGCATGGCTCCTAGATGCCTCCCTCCTGGGACATTAGTGACTCCTAGGCTTTGACCTCCATTTTTGAAGACTTTTAATAGAGGGAAAGCATCCCTGTCTATGATATGAGAGGGTTGCACTTGGATTAAAACTCCAAAGGGAATTGGGGAGAGGGGATTTGGTCCCATTCATCAGAACCTATACCTAAAGTCTAGAAGTTCATGGGTGAGGTGATGAGTGGAGAAGTAGTTCCAGCTTCTTCTGTCCCTGCAGCAGGGAGGTGCATGTGTATTCGTTGTTCTGAGGTAGCCAGGGCTGGAGACACACAGGGTACAGGTGGTGCATATTTGGGACCCTACTGACCTCTAAGTAGCCCTTTGGAAACTTTGAAGGCTATGCCTCCCCCTCCCCCAACCTAGATTAAAAAACTTGTTGCTTTCCCAGGTTACAGTTAGGACATTAGAGTAGAAAATGCAGATTGGGTCTGCATAAGTATTTTAGGAATTTGTCCTAAAAGCAGTTACCAAAGAATGACTTCCCCTGTGGACAGAAGGGCCAACCACTGCCCCCTCACCCACCAAAAAACCCTAATTCATGCCAGGTATACGTCTTGTGCCTGGGGGACCCAGGCCAGTGGATGGGTTAGCCCAGGTGGTTTCAGAGACTGATCACAGGCATACTGAGCAGAACAAAGGGATGGAGGTGGGCAAGGTGGCTTTGGTCCTGGGAGAGGGCTATGAGAGTCAGTCCTGGTGACTCTGAGGCCCCTGTCCTCACCTGGGGTCCTGTCCTGGCGGGGTAGCAGCTACCACAGGTTCCAAGGCCAGGGAAGGGTACTTGGGGCTGAGGGAAGCTAGTGGGGGTGGGGCAGGGGGAGCCCAAGCTGAGCTAGGAGCCTGACCTGGATGAAGTAACTTCCAAGGTGGAAGATCTCCTTGTTGTTCCAGGGGAGAGCTGGGCTGGGCCCTTAGTGCCTTGGGTGAGACCTCAAGGATCGCAGAAGGGGTGCTGAAGGCCAGAGAGGAGCAGGGGTCTCCTGGGGATCCAGACAAGCTGCCCTTCCTGTAATCCAGAGAAGTTCTGCCTTGAAGGACACCTCAGGGCCCCAGGAACAATGTGGAAGGATGGTGTCCCAGATGGCTTCCCCACTGTGTCCCCTGAGTTTCCCTTCATCTTGGGCACTCACTTTGACCCCCAGGGCCAGATGGACCCAAAGACATTGGGTTTTCCTTAGAACAGCTGAGGCAAGCTTGCATTTTCAAAAAGAAGTTTATTAGCATTGAAAGGGACAAATGAGATAAGAGAAAATGCAGAGGCCCAATCTCTAAAGCAAGACCTGTGCTCTCACAGTCATCACACTCTGGCCCGTGGACTGGGCAGCTATGTAGCCCTTTGGGGTGGAGCTGACACAGGCTCTGCCTGTCTCCACCTGCCATAGTGCTCTTTTCCTGTGCTCTGGGGACATCATCCAGGATACACTGCTCTGTAAGGTCAAAACCCTTTTCTTTCCTGTCACCCAACTGGTTCCTGCAGATGTCCAGTTGGGTGAGGCGCCCTGAGCTGGCAATAGTCCGGGGAGTGACCTCATCCCTCCAGGTCGGATCCTGGCCGTCCTTACTTCCATGGCACTGTAAACCCCCTGTCCTGAGAGGGGCCTTATGACTCCAGTGAGACCTCCGCCTGCAGCTTCTCTGTAGCCTTTGCCTTCCTAGAGGCCTCCCGGTACCTAGCAGAAGGCTGGTAGGAACTTTCATCACTGGCTGAGCCCTGCCAGCTCTGGCTGAGGCCCAGCAGGGCCCGGCCCTGCCGGAGGAAGTTGGGGCTTGAGAAGCAGTAGAGCACAGGGTCCAGGACACTGTTGAGGTAGGTGAAGGCCAGGGAGCCGTGGAAGAGCTGGGAGCAGATGTTGAGGATGTGGCAGGCATGCAGGCGAAAAGCCACCATGGAAGCCATGCCAAGGATGACACTGGGCAGGAAGCAGATGATGTAGACAGCCACCACCACGGCCAGCATGCGCACGGCCCTCCGCGGGCCTGTCTGCCCACCCAGGCTGCGGCGCCGGATGGTGAGCCCGATGCTCACGATGGCAAAGAGGATGAGTGCCAGCGGCAGGAAGAATTCCAATACAAACAGTGCCTGGTGCCAGCGGAGTGAGGCCGAGGTGTTCTTGCCCAGCTGGTAACTGAGGCAGGAGTGGTTAGTATAGGCAGTCAGGAGCAGGTGTCCGTTGAGGAGCAGGATGCCCGCCCACAGTCCCCCGGCCACTCTGGCGGCTGCCCACACAGAAGCCCGGCTCAGCATGTGGTGGGGCCGCACCACCTTCAGGTAGCGGTTGAGTGCGATGGCCGTGAGGAAGACCACGCTGGCCGAGCGGTTGGTGGACAGCATGAAGAGGTTGACTTTGCAGACAGTGGCCCCGAAGCGCCAGATCTCGCGCAGGAAGTAGTAGTCCACACGAAGGGGCAGGTTGATGATCAGGAGAAAGTCGGCAATGACCAGGCTGACCAGGAACACTGTGTTGGACGTCCAGGGCCGCGTGTGGAAGCAGAAGATGAAGAGTGCCAGGCTGTTCCCCAGAAGGCCCAGGACAAACTCCACACCCAGGGCTGGTGCCAGGAAGGCAGATACTATGGGGGAGGAGGCTGGGTGGCAGGGAGCCGAGGCCTCTCCAGGTGACCCCCAGTCTGTGGTGAAGGCAGAGGGAGAGGAGGAGAGGGAAGGAGGGAGGGAGGCAGGAAGAGTAGAGGGAGGGAGAGAAAGGAGGGGAGAGGAAGAGCTCAGGTTATGAGATTCCATGGGCTGCTTAGGCCACGGACCTGAGAGAAGTTTCCAGTCTTTCTACCCCTGCAAGAGTGTTCAGGGCAGAGTGGAATGATGCTCACTATTAGCCGGCCACCACGATGACTCAATATCCTGGGGTTTTCATCAGCATCCTTGCAGCCACTGAGAAACACCCAGCGTTCCTGTTTGTAGCCTCCCCCCCACCCCTGCAGCCCTCCCTCCTCCCTCCCTGCCCTACATCGAGTGACCTGGCCACATTGTCTCTGAAGGGGGGTGGGGGGAGTCTATGCTGCCCTGGGCAGGGGAGGAGAGCAAGGCTCAGCAGTGGGGTGATGGAAGCCCAAGAGGACCCTGAAGTGGGAGGAAGGCCCAGCTGGGGTAAGGTGGGGAAAAGCGTTCATAGCCCCGAGGGATCAGACATTTGCTTGCCTGAAGGCTGGAGCTGGTCCTGGCACCCATAGCTCAGGATCATGCAGGCCACCCTGGACATCAGCCCCCACCCCATTACATACAGACTGGGCGGTTGTGTCCCTGCCCTCACCAGTTCTGGTGGCAAGGGAGTGTGGTGCCAACAGAACATTGTTCCAGGCGAGTGCAGTGGGCAGTCCAGTCAATACCTTGACTGTGGTGCTCATGGCCTCGTGGAATAAGCCTGTTGTGCCCTGCCAGCTTGCTGTCGTTACTCCCAGGTTCCCGATGGTCCAGAGTCCATGTACAGGATGAAATACCTCCCACAGGCAGAGGGTTCCCTGCCAATTTCCACTGCCATGGCCTGGGACCTGGATGTTTCTCCCCCAGACAGAACAATCCTTAAAGCCTTCCAGATTCCCTGTCCACTGTCTACCCCACTCCATCCCTACCCAGCATTCACTACAGAGAGAGGAGTGGAGGCTGGGGCTGTCTTCAGACAAGGTGCAAGTCCTGCTCCTCCACTGCGTGGTGTTCTCAGGAGGCCATGGGGCCAGGCCTGTGCATGGACACGAGGGTCTCAAGCTCCTGATAACCTGGGACAGCACCAAAGGAGGCTGCGGTTCCATGCTGCAGAACCTGACACCCCCTTCGCCAGCGGGCTGGGGTCAGCAGAGTGCCACGTGTGCCAACTCTGCCAAGGCCTCTGGGTTTTGGGCACAGTGGCCATTGGTCTCTTTCTCTCTCAGAGCCTCCAGGCCTCTCCCCTGTCCTGGGCTCCCATCTGGCCAAGGCTGAGGGAGACAGGCTGCGACCGCAGAGTGCAGGGTGGTAAGCCCACCAGCCTGAGCTTTGAATGCAGACAGGCCTTGCTTGGAAACAGAGCTGCTGGTTTCCCAAACCTCTCTGAGCTTCCTAGAGTATGGTGAGGATTCAATGAGATAATGTATGTAAAAACTTCTAGGGAATTCCCTAGCGCAGAGCTAACGTTCAGAAAAACATCTAATTTTTATCATTTGTTTGGATTATCTGCCCTGGGCACCAGGGACAAACTCGTTTTCTCATGGCCGCTTGGCCCTGCACAGGGGGCCTCCCTGGGACATTCCCGTGTTCTCCCTTCATTTCCCGCACAGAGCAATGCCCTGCTGCAGCCCAAGTTCGCGCCAGCCTCTGCCTTCACATCCTGGACTGTCACCCAGTGACCCCCACCATCCCAGACACACACACACACACAGTCACAGGAGCACACAAGGTCTGCCATTAGTGACAGTCTGTGTACATGCGGATACACGAGTGTCCACCAGGAAGCCTTTATTGAGGGCCTTTTTGGTGGCAGGCAAGTGCTGTGCTGAGTATGTGGGGACAGAGGGATGGAGAGGCAGCCCCGCCTCAAGGAGCAGACCAGCTAGCAGAACCGTGCAGGGCAGTGAGCAGAGAGCTGTTAGAGGAGAAGGGGGTGTGACCAGCCCCCCAAGAGCCTGGCATCTCAGCTGAGAGGATGATGATGATGTCCAGGGTCCGGCTCCGGGACGCTGAGTGGCTCAGCAGTGGTACATGCAGAAGCAGAGAGGGCAGGAGACTGATGGTGGGGGGGAGGCTGTTTTGGGGCCACTCAGAGGATCACCCCAGGGGCTTCTTGCGGGCAGGATCCTGAGTCACAGCCAGGGCCACAGAGCCTTGCCCTCGCTCCCAGGCATACCTGTGGAGACACGGGTGGGCAGGGGTCAGACAGGTGGGCCCTGAGGATCCCAGGGAAAGGAGCGGGCTCCCACACCTGGGGGAAAGTCCTCCCATGCACTCACGCATTCCCAGCTGGCACCAAGAGGCTGTCATCGGGGGCCAGGCTCAGGCGCTGTTCCCCAATTGTCACCACAGAGGAGCCCTCCTGGGAAAGAGGAGCAGGAGAACTGAATGGAGGCTGTTGGGCCTCAACACCTGTCCAAGAGTCCCTGAGTCTGCCTTGGCAAGGAGGCCCTGGGAGCTGCCCCAGGCTCTGGGAGTCCAAAGTCCAGGAGCAGCCTGTCCCCATGGGCAGAAGGATGTACCACCCTCTCCCAGGGGCCCCACTTGCCAACTGCCACAGCCACACATCCACGTCCTGTCTTGGGCCTTTGCTGCTGCCTTGTCCATGGACAATCACCTGGTAGGAAGTGACATACATCTTTCTGTTGCTTCTGCCCCACATAGGAGATGGTCTTGAACCTGGCCCCCGGACACCAGGCCCACAGCACCAGGCACAGCCTTATCTTCATGTGTAGAGCAAAGACCGGGACTCAGAGAGGAAGGCTGCCAGGCCCAGGCTTCCCTGCTGCATCTGTGATGAACAGAGCTGCCCACATGTTATCTGGGATCACACATGCTTGCCTTTCACACACACATGCACATCGGATTCCTCTGATGCCCATCACAACTACTGCTGACCCATGCGAAGGCATGAGTGCCAGGGGCACACTTGGGACACACACACTTGCGTGTACACGGCCTAGTGTGGACTTATGTATCACACACACATAGTTCCCCAGAGAGCCACCTCCCTTCTTCCATGAGATTCTGGCCTAAGAACGAG
This sequence comes from Panthera tigris, assembly GCF_018350195.1. Lineage (NCBI taxonomy): Eukaryota > Metazoa > Chordata > Mammalia > Carnivora > Felidae > Panthera > Panthera tigris. The sequence goes on from NC_056662.1 coordinate 62,239,639, forward strand.
GAAGGAGATGGGTGGGGATGAACCTCTTTGGCCTGCATTCGCCTGGAAGCACACAGCTACTGTGCAGGCTGCGCTCCTGCTGGCCCAGAGTGGGACTCAGTAGATACCTGCCACCATAAACCGGAGCAGGTGGGAGCAGGGGTGTGAAAGAGGTGGAAGGCGGGGCCATGAGGCCAGCTGGTGCTGAAGGCCATTGCCCTGATGGGCTGGGAGGGGCTTTGTGGTGTGCACCTGCTTTCACAGCCGCGCGTAAGCTCAGGTGTCTGCAGGCCAGACCTTTCAGGGCAGGTCTGTATCCAGTGAGCATCTCTCCACGAGAATGTCTAATTCAAACAGCAAGGGATGTGCCAGTGGCAAACTGTAAAGCACAAGCAAGCACGAGCCTCCTAGCAGGTCTCCTTGCCTCCACGCTTGCCCTTGCCTTCTGATCCTGTCCCCACACAGTACAGTGATCTTTCTGAAGGGGGATTCGTCATCTCCCTGCTTTAATGCTTGGGGGAAGCTCTGTTGTCTCCAGGATAAATCCTTGCACCTTGTCCAGCCCAGGAGACCTGTCAGGACCTGGGCACTGCTTGCTACTCCTGCCATCTAGCAATGGTGCCTGCTGCCCCCACTTCCCTGTCCTGGCTCCTGCCAACCTCAGCTACTTGCAGTGCCAGGCTGTTTCAAGCTTCCATGCCCTTACTCATGCTTCTCCCTCACTTGGGATGCTCTCAGTCTCTCTTTCTTCCTTTTGCAAATGCCTAAATTTGCTTTAAAATGCAGCTTACACATCACCTCCTGCAGGAAGTCTTCCCTGACTTCCCTCCCAGCCTGGGTTCCACCTTTATTGTCTTATGGCTTGCTGAAGCTTCTCTATCAAATAACATACCACGTGATTATGGTAATTGTTGAACTTGTCTGTTTATCAGACCATACACTCTTCGAGGCAGTGACTCTAATTTTCCTACCAAAGCCGGACACATAATAAGCACTCAATAAATGTTGAATGAAAGAAGGCCAGCTTTGTTTGGGTGGGTCTCTCCCTGTCCATCACTCCACCCACCCCTCACCCCCAGGCACCTCTCTTCCTTCTGGCTCCCCAGGCTAACACTGGCCAAAGGCTCAGGAATTCCTAATAGAGGGATAACTCTAAACCCTCAGGAACTAGTCAGTAGATGGGGCAACTCCTACTCTGAAGGCAAAGAAAGACTGCTTGAGACCATGTACTCCACTCATAGCAAAGTCATCATTCTCTGAGTCAAGGAGAAAACAGGAAGGCCCTGTTCATGTCACAACTTCCCAAACTCTGTGTGTGTGTGTGTGTGTGATTAGTTACCATTTCTTAGGGCTGCTAGGTAGATGTCCTGAGTGGCCCAGGGCTTCATTACCTGTGTCTCATAGGTATCCCCAAACAGGCTGAGGGGTGTGCCTGCCTGCAGCTCTCTGCGGTGGCGATCCAGCCAGGCCTCCAGGGACATCGGCTCCATGACAGATCGGGTGCTCAGGGGGAATGGCGGTTCCTTGAGCAGCTGGTCTGCACCCACAGCACAGCTGTGTCAGTGGCCTCTGGCCCAGCCTGCCCAGCCCCAGCAGGCCCAGGGGTCCCAGCTCTAGATCACCAGAAAGGGCTCTGGAGGCAGCTCAAGCCCCAAGCAGCCATGTGGAGGGTACTATTTGGTGCCATGATCTCACACTCTGGGTACTAGGCAGAGTCCTCAAAAGGAGACTGGCACTCTGGGCCAAGACCCATTCTACTCTGGGAAAGCAGAGAGGGAGGGGGAAATGTGGTTCAGGGGGCTCACCAGGAATGGGCTCTCCTGTTTTGTGCTGCTCAGAGCTGAAGAACCTGCAGGGAGAAATGGGGAGGAGGAGTGGCCAGTGAGACACACATGTACACACATACTCGTATACTCTCAGGTGTGGGAGCCCACACCCTCGTAGGCCCCCCACAACTTGCTGTGGGTTCCCCTCACTTCCAGCCCCATGAAGCAGTCCCCTTCTCCCCCTCAGGCCCTCCCACCCCAGGAGGGCCGACCTTCCCCACCAAATCCCAGGCATGATGGCTCCAATGTGGGGGCTACTTCTACAGAGTATCGCTGGGATGGGTCTGCCCTTCCCAGCCGGTGCAGGGGGCCTCAGAGAGCAAGATGCAGGGGCTGGGCTGGGGGCTCACTCCTGGATGATGGGGGCCAACTGTGTGCCAAGGTCCTCGCAGTAGAACCACTTCTCAAACAGGACGTCTGTGGTGTCTCCCACGTAGTACCTGCCAGAGCAAAGGACAGGCAACCCAGCTCCCCACCTGGATAGCCTCAGGCAGCCTGGCTCTGCTTGTGGAAGTCTGGACCCTGGCTAGCCTTGCAGAGCTGGCTGCCTGCTTCACCCTGTTAGCACACCCTAGTGGCCAATGCTTGCTTGCCCAAACCTGGCTCTCCCAAAAGCACCATGTACCTCAAATTCCGGAGTGGGTATTATTGACCCCGTTTGCCTTCCTGGTTCCCCAAACTTTACAAAATGGATAGGAACTGTGAGGCTCAGAGAAGCTGGGTAACTTGGCAAGGATTACATAGCATTACAAGATCTGAGAGTCTTAGAAACACAGAAAACATCAATTACAAAGAGGAAGCCAAGGCTGAGCCTGAATACGGGGCCTGTGGCTGGATGCTCTGCCTGCCTGCCTAGCTCTAGATCAGAGCGCATGGAACCTTAAGAATCCAACATGCAGAAGATGCCCCCCAGATGAGGTGTCCTGCTCCTTGAAGGGTAATGGATGCCTTTGAGAATTGGAGCAAAGCACTAGACCTCTTCTCCAGAGGGAGGTCATTGTGCACGGGCGCACAGTCTCTAGGAAACTCTTGGAAGCCCACCCAATCCCCAGCCTGGCTCGGTGAGCTCCTCCGCTAGCAGATGGGGGCTGTGCGTCAGGCCCCTGTGTGTGCAGCACTTCTGCTGACCGAATGTCTAACCTCAGGCTCAGCTCCCAGGGCCCAGGCCAGCTCCGTCCACTTTTCAACCCCTCCTGAAAAAGAGAAGTGCTCCTGCTCATGGGACATGGTTTACAGACACGCTCCCCGTCTGGCACCTCACGTTCTATCCTGGCATGGAGCTGGCCACCAGGAAGCATGCCTTCAGAGTGGCATTTTAATGCTGAGTCCCTGGCTTTTACTAAGGGTCAAAAGTAGCCAGAGGCACCTGGCTGGCTCAGTCGGTGGAGCAGGTGACTTGACCTCGGGGCTGTGGGTTCGAGCCCCACATTGGGTATAGAGATTACTTAAAAATAAATCTTAAGAGGAAAAAAGGCATCCAGATAAAATCTGTTATTGAATTTGCTATAAAAATGTTACTGAGGACACTGTCCACTCTGTCACTAAAGACTCCCTTATATAAAGCCCCATGTGAAAAATTATTTTGGAATTGAAAGGCAGGCCTCTGTTTCTACAACAGACCATTATGCAGTAGATCAGTATATGCAACCACTAACATTAAGGGGGTTTTTGTTGTTGTTTTTTAGAGAGAGAGCATATGCCTGAGCAGGGAGGGGCAGAGGGGAGAGAGAGAGAGAGAGAAAATGAGAGTGAGAGAGAGGGAGAGAGAGAGAGAGACAGAGAGAGAGAGAGAGAGAGAGAATAAAAAAATTCTTTTTAAATTTATTTGTTTTGAGAGAGAGAGCAAGCAGGGAGGGTAGGGGCAGAGAAAGAATCCCAAGCAGGCTCTGAGCTGTCAGCTTGAAGCCTGATGTGGGGCTGGAACTCACAAAGTGTGAGATCATGACCTGAACTGAAACCAAGAGTGGGACGCTTAATAGACTGAGCCACCCAGGCGCCCTGGTTTTCTCTTTATTATTATTTGTTTTATTGAGATATCATTCACATAACAAAATTTACCCCTTTCCTGACAAATAATTTTAACTTTATTTGCTTTCTTTTACTTTTCCTGATTTCAAGACAGGTGATTAGAAAAAAGGGAAGCATTAAAAAATATCCATTGTAACAGAAAATACGGGGCAAAGTATCCTGATCTCAGGAATTTGTTGAGAAATTTTAATTTTCTTAATTAAAAAACAAAAAAAATAGTTTAGCTTTTGGACAAATTTGTGTCCTTCTGAGCCACAGGCTGCATCAGATAATAACTAGGTGACTGATTGGAACCCAGTGGGAACTCAGCTATAGATAGAGTGCCCCCCCCCTCAGCACTGGTGTTTGTCCCTTCCTTGGTGCTTTTTTTAACTGTTTTCCTTCAGTTTTATTTCTTTTCTTTTCTTTATTTATTTTTAAATTTTAATTAATTAATTAATTAATTTATTTATTTATTTATTTGAGAGAGAGAGCTCAAGCAGGGGAAGGGCAGAGAGAGAGGGAGAGAGAGAGAATTCCAAGCAGGCTCTGCACTGTCAGTGCACAGCCTGATGCAGGGCTCAAACCCACGAACCACGAGATCACAACCTGAGCCGAAGTCAGACGCTCAACTGACCGAGCCACCCAGGTCCCCCTGTCCCTTCCTTGGTGCTTACTCACGCTCCTATCTAGATTGTCCTGACCCTAATTTCCTATTTCTCTACTATGTCAGCTCTTCCACTTTCTAGCAAACTCAACTTCCCTGTGCCCAGTCTCTTTGTCTATAAAGTACAGATGATAACAGTACCTACCCCATAGGATCCCTGGTGGGTTAGATGAATAAATACACCCGAAGCACCTGCCTGGTGCTCTAGCAAGTGTCATACACATGTTAGCACTGGTTGTGGAATGAGCTGGGGTAGAGAAATAAGCCAAGGGCATCCTGGCAGAGACTGAATAAATCCTGGGGTTGGAGGCTGGGAGGAGCAGCAGTGTGCCTGGCTGCCCTGGCCAGGGGGCTCTGACTTTGGCATCCCCACTCCCAAATCCCTGCAGACCTCAGTGTGGGAAGCACAGGTTCCGGTCCCAGCTGGAGCCTTTAGGCTGAATGGGCTCCCAGGGGATCAAAAGGACATCCTTCCCTAACCCCATCATCAACTGCACGCCACCACCTCCCCTACCCTGTCCCCGTCAGCCAGCAAACACAGGGTCTGCACTGCTTCCACCCCTCTCAGTGGCCAGGAAGTGCTTTCTCAGGTCCGTCTAGTGTTCTTTCCTCTGCTGCTTGCCCCGTGTCTCTGCCCAAGACCCCCAGACAAGGCCCATTTACCTGAGCCCATCTAGCTCGGTTTTCAGCCGTCTCCGTTCAATGACCAGCCCCACAGTGTCAGCAAACCTCTGCGGAGAGTGGGGTACCCCAGCGGGCAGGAGGAATATCTGCAGTGGTGGGGACAAGGTGCCAGCAAGGATGCAATCCCCTCCCAGAGACCTTGATGCCCGCAGTGTCCTGGCCTCCCCAACCAACCCACAGGGTCCACCCAGCCCACCTCTCTGCCAGCCTCCAGCTGGGAACTGGAGGGAATGTCAGGCCTTACTGAGGATGGAAAGTTCACAGGAGGAAGGGCCTGAGGACCAGGAAGGGAGGCCGGACAGGGCAGGGAGGACACACTCCAACCAAAGTCAGGATGAGTGGACGATGGGTTTCTGCTCCGTGGTCCTTCACCACCCGTCCCCTGGGGCCCAGCCTCACTTCTCCCTGCCGAATGGTCACATCCCGGTGTTTTCCTCGCTCCAGGACTTGAAGAATCATGTCGCCCTTGAACTGGTAAAACACCTGTGGGACAGGACAGCAGACAGGCTCAGACCCTCCCCCATCCCTCTTCCAGCTCCTTGGCTGGAGTTCTGACCCGGAAACTTGAGAAACTTCCTGAAGACCTTTATGAGCAGTTCTGTCACTCCTGCCCCGAGCCCCCAGCCTCCCCTGACACATGCTACAGATGGGTGTGCTGGGGACACACAGGATCACATCTTGATATGCAAGTGATGACTGAAGTACCTGGGACAGAATAGCTGGTTTCTGGTGTGGGGGCAGGAGGCTGGCTGAGAGGCTCACTGGGGAATTCAGTGAGCCCTTCAGGTAAGGAGAAGCGCCCCCGTACTGTGTCCCAGGGTCTGTGCAAGCACTCTCCTATACATTATCAGAAATCTTTACCATAGCCTCCAAAGGTATTATTAGCCCCATTTTCTATAGAAAGGAAAAAAAGAAAAAGGCTCAGAGTGAAGCAACCTGCCCAAGGTCGCCCAGTTAGTCCTGGAGCTACACTTTGGACCTGAGTCTGTGTGTAGCTCTGAAGCTTGTGCTGGCTCCCTCGACCACCTGATGCCCCCACACGGTGGGCAGGGCAGCGTCTGTTCAAATGCCTTTGGAGTTCGGCTGTGTAAATGGCGGGCCAGCAGGAAGCCAGGAAGCCTGCGGGGGCAGGTGGCTGTGGGGATGGGAGCACTCACCTCCTATCTCCCTGGGGGGCCCTACTATGTTTTTTCTATTCCATCCTAAATTCCTAAATAATGTGTTTACTGAGATCACCCCAAGGCACGGGGAGAAGGAGGCAGGCATGTTTTTTCTCCACCAGTCCCACACGGCACGGGTGTTAAAAGCCCCAGCCAAACAGTTGAAGGGGTGTTATTAATAACTATTGTTATCATGTAAGCAGTTAGAGGTTCCTGTCACCGTATCTACTAAGAGAAATCAAGGCAAGCGCAGGGAAACTAGAGAAACGTGGTGAGGTGGCATCACCCCTCTGATGGGCAAACTGGCAATGGTCAGGGAGAACTCCCACCATTCACACCCGTGCGCAGTGGCCTGAGGGGCTTGTGGGGATGCAGGACCCGCAGTGCTGAAACCAGGAAAGTCCAGGACAGTTGGCCGCTTTGCGCTCTTGCCCTAGCATTTCTGTCTCTATGAAGGTGGCTGCAGCGATTCAGAAAGGCACCTCTCTCCTGGTGTATAAACATGGCTGTTTGATTGCAGCGCATTGTAGTTAAAAGCATAGATTCCAATGTCACCTGACCCTCAGCTCAGCCAGGTCCCCGTGTACCCTTGGTCAATTCAGTTAGTCTCTCTGTGCCTACATTTCTTCCTTCATAAAGTGACAGTATCTACGCAGGACGTTGTTGTGAATTCTGCCCAGGGTGCTGTGCACCGATGTACCTAGCACATAGCACTCAATAAACCTCTAGCTGTTAATATTAGTGGTGCGGGAGTAGCAACAAGCATGCTAATCATAATAATAGGGGAAATGCCACTCTTTTATGATAGAGTCAAAATACGGAACATTATATAGCTATTAAAAACTGTGTTGTTGTTTTTTTTTAATGTTTATTTATTTTTGAGAGAGAGACACACAGAGCACAAGCTAAGAGAGGCAGAGAGAGAGGGAGACACAGAATCCAAAGCAGGATCCAGGCTCTGAGCTGTCGGCACAAGACTTGACGTGGGGCTCGAACTCACAAACTGTGAGATTGTGACCCGAGCTGAAGTCAGATGCTTAACCGACTGAGCCACCCAGGCGCCCCTAAAAACTATGTTTTTGAATAACTGAATAAAATGGGAAAATGGTGAATGCTTAATGCACGTTAAAAGCAAGATTCAAAACCACACCTAGCAGGATTCAAATTATGCAGTGATGGATGTATAAATGCGTGTTCACAGTTGGTCTCCTGAATGGTAGCATTCTGAATGAGGTACACATTTGTCTTTTCTGTATTTTGTATGTTTTCTACAATAAGCAATATTTACTTTTATTATTTAAAAAAACCCAGACACGTTATTTAAAACAAATAAAAAACCTACTAGGCTCCCTTAGGGAGCAATTCTGTAACAACTGCCCCCACCCCAGTTGGGAGAAAGCCCCTGTGCGGGAGGGGAGGGTCCTTCCACAGATGGAGGAAGAGGAAACAGGGAGGGGGCCACAGACCTTAAGCCTGCAAATATCAGGGAAAGCTGGGATGGAGGTAGGATCTGGAGTGATGGTCTAGGCCAGATTCAAGCCCTTTCCAGGCAGGCTACGAAGTGTCAGCAGCCCTCAAACAAAAACATAGGAAGGAAGTGGCGTCTTGCCTCTCTGCCCAGACGCCTTCCCTATGATGAGGGACAGGCCTAGCCTGGAGCAGAGGTGCAGGTCCTGAGCAGCAGAAAATTCCAAGCAGCCATGGGCAATCCAAAAAGAATTATGTTCTACTTGGAAGTAAATGATGTTTGGGACCTGGGGCTAGCGAGAAGACTAACTGTACCTGCTCAGGCAGATATTAAATCAGATCTGGCCTCCAAGGCCTTACGGGGGCTGGGGTCCAGAGAGCCCATGTGTCTTAACATTTTATTTTAACGTGTATTCATTTTTGAGAGACAGAGCATGAGCTGGGGAGGGGGCGGGGCACAGAGAGAAGCGGAGACAGAAGCAGGCTCCAGGTTCTGAGCTGTCAGCAGAGCCCGGGGCAGGGCTTGAACTCAGGAACCACGAGATCATGACCTGAGTTGAAATTGGATGCCTAACCGACTGAGCCACCCAGGCGCCCCTAGAGAGGCTGTGTGTCTTAAGCACCTTCTCTGCACCAGGCTCTGTGCACATACATACTTTATACATACTGAATCCTTCCACCAGGCAGGGGCCAGTGTCCCCATGTGCTGCAAAGAAACAGCCTCAGAGAGGTGGCATGATGTGACCTGCCTAAGATCACATGGGTGATAAGAGGCAGAGCCTTCAGCCCAGGTCTGGCTGACCCCCTTGTATCCGTGCCTCTCAAGAGAAGTAGCGGGGTAAATGGAATACCTGTGGCGGGTGAAGCTGGGGACCCTGAAGGGCTGTTGCAGAAGCCTGAGCTCAGCAAGGAAGAAAATGTGGCTCAGGGATGCCTTTTTTCTCACCAAGGAGGAGCCTGGACCCTGGGCCTCGGGGGCTTCCATAGCACAGCCTGGGTGAGGCTAGGTTAGGAGTAGAGAAGATGCTGACCTTCAGCTCTGCAGCCTCCCAGGGCCTGTGGCTGGTGCTCTCCCCAACTTTAGGATGAGAACAAGCTGTCACAAACCCACTTGGAGCCAAATTCCTCCCAGTCACCTGAGTGTCCCTCCTGAGAGGGGACACCTACTCAGGCCAGCCCTCCTCATCTGCTAGCCATTCTGCTTGATCACTGCTTGGCCTGGGCCTCTCAGTGGACACCCATCTGTACTACCAGAGCAGCTTGGGGAGACCCAAAAGTGCGGTATGGGGTAGAGGTGGGAGGGGCCAGGGGAAGGAAAGAGGGAGGGAGAAAGAAAAGGTGGGCACTGACACCAGGGCTAATTGAGCAGAAGCCTCTGGAAAACCAGATGAGGGGCCTGAGGCTCACTGAGGCAGGCAAAGAAACCCTGCAACAGGCCTAGTTTCCCCCCCGGTGGCCACTCCCAATCCCATCCTGTCTTGTCTTTGAGGATTTTCCTGCTGATTTTTCCCACAGAGGAAAACAGTTTCCCGTGAGGTGTGCTGAGAAGCAGGTGGCTAGCAGGTGGCTAGGCTAGGAGAGCTAGGAGAGGTGAAGGGCTGGCCTGCTTTGAAAGGCTGCTTCTGTTGGCCCGGGGTCCTTACCCCCCTCCCTGCCCCCACCCCCCACCAAGTGTTCTGTAAATATTTGTTGAGTGAGAGATTCTCCTGTGCTCCTTCCAGTTCTGGCTGTGGCTGAGAGGCCAGCAGTGGGGGTGGAGGCTGGACTCTGGACCTTGAACCCCCGCATCAGGGCCCTTAGGAGGTGGGTGGGAGTTTCCTATCCTGATCTTTTGTCACCAGAGATCCTGAGAGCTGGAAACCCACCTGTGTCCCTCTTTAAGGCGGCCCATCTTTTTCTTCCTTTTTTTTTTTTTTTTGAGAGAGAGAGAGCGAGAGAGGGCACTGGAGAAGGGTAGAGGGAGAGGAAGAGAGAGAATCTTTTTCTTTTTAATTTTTTTTAATGTTTATTTATTTATTGATTTATTTTTGAGAGAGAGAAAGAGGGACAGAGTGTGCGTGGGGGAGGGGCAGAGAGACAGGGAGACACAGAATCCGAAGCAGGCTCCAGACTCTGAGCTGTCAGCACAGAGCTGGATGCAGGGCTCGAACTCATGAACTGCGAGATCATGACCTGAGCTGAAGACGGACGCTTAACCTACTGAGCCACCCAGTCACCCTTCATCTTTTTCTTTTAATTTTACTTTTGTTTGTTCACTTTCGGGTAGGTAGGCAGTACAGAAACACAGTTCAAAATTCAAGGTACAAAAGGGTATTCGGTGCAAATTCCCCCCACCCAACCTTCCCCTCTGTCAAACAGCTCCTAGGAACTGATATGTCTTTGGCCCTCTAGATAAGGAGGGGGCCTCCCGGCCCCAACCCTTCCCGGAGAACTAGGCTCCTGAGACCAGAGTGGAGCACCCAGGTCCCTCTCAGCATGTAGGTCTCAGTTGGGAGGCCAATCTTTCATATTCAGATTTTAGGAAGAGGGGATCAGGACTTCCCACCTGGCACATGGACGGCCCCTGTGTCCAGGACCAGGGGTGATGCCCAACAGTTAGAGCCTCCCTCTCATACCCACAGAGTCCGGGCTCTTTCTGGGGGCTCCCTCAGCAGAGTTGGAGCACGGAGCTGTTAGATGTGCCACTGTGTATCCCTAACTTCCAGGCAGCAGTTTTGTCCTGTGATTTCCATTAAGCCCCCTTCATCCATCAGCCATCTGACCACCTCCTCTCTGTCCACAGGCTCTGGCTCCTGCTTGGGAAGTGTCCCCCTCCTTCAGGGCTATTAAAAAAAGGGGGGCAGTAGAAGGCCTACCTCCTCACCCTCCTCGATGTGGTAGTCCTTCCTGATGTTGGGGCCCCCGACGAACATGACTTTGAGCTGCTCCTGGTGCCTGCAATGGACAAGGGGGAGAGGTCCTGAATCAGCTAGTGGGACAGGACAGGAGGGGTGCCGGGGCCTGTGGGGGGCCTGAAAGGAGCCTGGGTACACCTGGGAGAGGTGACAGGGCTGTTTCTGCATCATTGTCCCTGTAATCTCTGACATTTGTCCCCCTCCCCTGTCATCCCAGTATGGCCTTATTTATCCAAGAGTGTGTGTATGTGTGTCTGAGATTATACGTGTGTACCTGTGTCCTTCTGTATGTCTCGGTGTATTTGTGTGTGTGTCCCCAACATCCTCTGACCTAGTTGGGGTAGCAGCATGGTGGTGGATTGATCGCTTCATCAACCAGGATCCCTGGCCTTGTTCAAGATCTCCAATTACAGGAGAGCAAACCACAGGCACCACTTCCTGGGCCTGGGGGCAGTGGAGGGGTAAAATGACCTTTATCTAACCCCCTCTCCCCAAGCTGTCTGATTATGAGACAGACTCTCTGCTCCTGGAAACTGCTGGCTTGAGGCTGTGAGGCAATTAGGGAAGGGAGTGGAGGGGAAAGTTGGATGCAGATAGCCTGAGACTGGAAGTGTTGGGGGTCTTGGTGGTGTGGGCGTGGTCTTGGGGAGCAATGACAAGAAGGTGGAACCAGGTCACCCCAGGCCACAAAAGCTCAGCTAAGCAGTTTGATCTTGGCCTGAGGGGTGCCAGGGAGCCTAGGAAAGTTTTTCTTTTTCAAATCAACTTTGTATAATTTAGGTACATATGGAAAGTCTTTGAACGAGCCCACTCAAGAACTATTTCAATCCATCAGCCAGATCATGTCTCTCCTCTGCTCAAAACCCCCCAGCCATTTCATATGACCCCCTCCCCCACCTGACCCCAAATTCATATGTTGAAGTCTCACCCCCAGGACCTCAGAATGCAACTTAATTTTGAACTAGGGTCATTGCAGATATAACTGGTTAAGCCACTATGAGGTCACCCTGGAGTAGGGTAGGCCTCTAATCCTTATTAAAAGGGGAGAGATTTAGACACAGACACATTGACAGGAAGAGTGCCCTGCGAAGATGAGGACAGAGATCAGTGTGATGCAGCAGAAGCTAAGGAAGGCAAAGATTGCCACCAGGCCACCTGGAGCTAGGAGAGGCCTGGAGCAGACACTTCCTGACTGCCCTAGCAAACACAGTGGAGGGCCCGCAGCTCTATTCCACCCTGTGGCCCATTATGCCTGCCAGCCTCCACCCCTTGTCTGTTTGTATTTATTGGTTGCCTCCTCTCACCGAATGTCAGTGCCACCAGGAAGTGACTGTCAGTTTGTTTTCTGCTGCATCTCCAGTGTCCAGAACAGTACCTGGCATGTACTAAGTACTCAGTGAATACCTGCTGAATGAATAAAGGCAGGGCCTGCCTTTTGTGATTGTTAATACTGGGCTGTGTTGGAGGCCATGCTGGGGTGGGGGGCTGGAGGCACAGGGGCAGTCCCTACCACCCAAGCTGGAAGGGACAAAGGTGGAGCCAGAGCAGTGGCCAGAGGGCCGGGGAAGAGTAGAGGGAGGCGAGACACCGTTAGGGCACACTGGGGGACCTACAACCAGGCTGCACAGAGATGAAGTGGAGGAAAGGGGTGAGAGCAACATCAGCGGTAGAAGACACACTGCTTTGAGGGGGATGTTGGCCGTGAGCCGTGGCAATGCTGCACAGTGACCTAGAGCGTGGATTTTGGAGTCGAGCCCTTCCACGGGCTGGAGTCTGGATCTCATCCTGCACTAGCTGTGGGACACTGGGGGAGTTACCAGAATCCTGCCCCGCGGAGCTAATGTGTGAGAACTACATGAGAGGGTGTAAAAACACTGGGCACAGTGTCTAGCTTGTCAAAGTGTGTGACTGCGGCCATGCGGTTTGGGGTGCCAGGCCGTTGGGGATGTTCTGCATACACGGGAGCGTCAGCGGGGAGCTGGGGAGCACACCAGGCAGGGCCCCAGGGCCCGGGAGGAGGGGAGGGAGGTGAAGGGGCCACAGGGGAGGGCCAGGTGGGCGTGTGTGTCCATCTGCAAAGAGAAGCCTGGGGAGAGCACCAAATCAAGATCCTCCCACAGGAGCTGCTCCACTGACATCACCCTCTGCCTGCAGGTTCTACTGCAATTCTGAGGCATGGAAAAACCACCTCCCCAAACTTCTGAGAGTCACTGGGGGTTGGAGACTGAGCCCGGGGAAAGGGTGGTGAGGTGCCATCTGCATCTCTCCTAGGTTCAGTCCCTCAGCCATCTTCAGAAGTCAAGGTCACAATCTCCCAGGCAGAGACACCAGAAAGAGGAACAGATGAGGGCGGTGGAACCCGGAACAGCTTGCCCTCCCCCTCCCCTGAAGGCACAAGAGGATGGCAGACTTCTGGATCAAGGAACTGGGCACTGGAGGGTGAGGGATGCGGCGTGCAGACGGAGGAGGGAAAGGTGAGGGTAGAGGGCAGAAGGACGGGAGCGTCCCTGGGACTCACAGGAGCTTGTTGCAGACCGGGGGCAGGAAGGAGGCCCGGTTCTCCTCTACCCAAGTCTTCACCCTCACGGGACGCGCCATGGCAGCCCGGGAGCCCAATCTGGAACCGCGTGCACCCCGCGGGTGTAGGAGGGGCTCGGCTCCACCCAGCGGCCCATTGGCCGCATTGTTCCTAGGCGTCCCGGGGGTCAAAGGGCGGGATACCCTCCCACCCCCCCGCCTTGCGACTGCACAGTGTCTGGGCAGCGGACCGCTCGTGGCCCCTCTCGGACTTTGGTCCCGGCCCCGCGCCGCCCCCCGCGCCTCCCCGGGCTACCTCTGCCCAGCCTCCTCCAGGCGGCTTCCTGGCGGGGGAAGCGGTGCGCGCGGTGGGGGCGTCCCTGCTTCCCGCCGGGTTGGGGGCTCAACCCACTGCACGTGCTAGGGCGCCACGCATATCGCCGGGGCCTAAGACGCAGGATCGCTAATGTGCCCAGTCTCCAGTCCCCAGACTTTTCGCCTGGACCCCAGGGAGACCCCGAAGGACAGACTGTGATGGGAGGAAGGAGGATTTGAAAATCCGAGCATCTGAATTCGGAGGTTCTGGCCGAGGATAGAAGCCTCTGTTTCCGCATCCGAGAAATGGGAATGTCTACACAGCCATCCCAGGGTTGCACAGCAGCCACGCCACCACTGGCACCAACTGATGTCAGCCTCTTTTCCCTCGAGGACGGCGGTGAGGCCAGAGTCCCCAGATTTAGTGAGTGCTGCTCGCTGGGCCCGGACTCACGCTGGGTGAGAGCGGAGAGCCAGGAAGGGACCGGCGCGCGACCCGGACCCGCACGCAGGTCCTACGTTCGCGGGTGGCCAGCAGAGCACCGACGAGGCGTCCGCACTGTTCTGAGCTCCTGCTGTGTCTTAGGGACATACTCAAGTCACATGACAATTCTGTGAGGGTTTTGCAGATGAAGAACCGGGCACTCGGTGTCCCAGCCCTCAGGAATCTCCGGGTCCGGGGATGGGGTGGGAGGACAAACCTGTACCAGTGCCGGCGGCTTGAAACAGGAGATCCGGGTGGGGGTGCGGGGCAGGGGAAGACAACCGGACACCTGCTCTCTTCTTTTTCCTTACGGACTCAGAATTGTTAGGAAAAAATGTGCTTTTGTGTTGGAGGAGGGTGAGGTAGGGAGGTGGTGGGTGGGGCAGGAGGAAAATAGCTCAGGCACTGACAGCAGAATCCAGATTATAGAGTTTAAGAAGTTCAAACTCAGGCGCTTGGGTGGCTCAGTCCGTTAAGCATCTGCTCCTGGCTCTGGCTTTTGGCTCGGGTCATGATCTCACTGTTGGTGGGATAGAGCTCTGTGCTGTCAATGCAGAGCCTGCTTGGGATTGTCTCTCTTCCTTCCTCGCTGCCCCTCCCCCCTCTCTCAAAATAAATAAATATAAACATTAAAAAAAAATTCAAACTCCTCCTGCTCCTGCCCTCCTAGCTCACCTTGCCCCTTCCCTGCTGCCTGGGACTGGCTGTTTTTCTCAGCACCTTCAGACACACAGAACCCCCTGTGCAAATCAGACCCCAGTCAGAGAGGCAAGAAGGATGCCACCCACCTCTGATGGGAGCACCCCCCGCCCCTGTTTCCTCTCCACCCCACCTCTTTTTCCCTCTTTCACCCTCCTCTTTCTTTTTAGTTATTTATTTTGAACTCTTTTTGATAAGCATGTTTTTCTGGAATATAGTTTGGCACCATGACACCTGAAACCATATTCTTTGTCTGTCTTGTCTAGAAGTAATCCAGAGGAGATGTGAACAGTGACACTTGAAGCGACAGGAATCTATGATATATTAGGTTTGCTTTGGATGTTTGTTAACTGGATGGATAGGTAGGTGTGTGGATAAGGGCATGAATGAATTCACACTAAAAGGAAAAAAACTTCAGGAGCACCTGGGTGGCTCAGTCGGCTAAGTGTCCACTTTGGCTCAGGTTGTGATCTTGTGGTTTGTGAGTTCGAGCCCCGCTTCGGGGTACTGACAGCTCAGAGCCTGGAGCCTGCTTCTGATTCTGTGCCTCCCTCTCTCTCTCTGTCCCTTCCCACCCCCTTCAAAAATAAACATTAAAAAGACATTTTTTTTAAAAGGAAAAAAATTTCAGCCCAACAGGTGTTCTGTTACATAGTACAAAGGAAAGAAGGGTAGTTATCCTGTGTTTTAATTTATGTAGTCAAATAACGTGAATAATTGAGGCTACAAGTGGAATGTTTGGGGTCTGAGTTATCTAGATGAATCCTAAACATAGGCTAAGTAATCTGCTATATAGTAACTGTCAAATAAGCCCTGTAGTTTGTGCTGTATAGATAATAATAATAATAATAAAAAAAAACACATCTGTTCAATTGGCAACCTTCCTAGTTTGAGTGTTGGGCACCATTTGACTCCGAAGTTTAGAAAAATGACAGTTCCCGTTTTATTTGGGTGTTTTGGCATTGTTTAGTCACAGCCAGCCAGAATCCTCCTACATGTTGACCTCTACCTGCAGTGGCCACCTCTCCCCTCTGCACACAGGAGCTCATTGGCACCGCGGAATCAGAAGCAAACGGCATCTGCCCTGGGAACAAAGCTCCTAGAAACTGTCCTCCCTGCCGGTGCCTTGCTCTGGCCTCCCCTGGATGCCAGTGACTCCCCTGTCCAAGTCACTGAGTTCAGTAGATGCTTCTAGGCTTTGGTAAACCTGGCTGTTGATAACTGTCAGATCCCTACAATCTCCAGATTGACAGAACCGGTTGTTCCAGCCAATCCCTTTCCCGGCCCTCTGGGTCTTGCCTGTCTTTGCCTCCCTGACTCTCCCACTTTCCCACACTTTCATATAAGTCAGCAAATCTTTAAGAACAAATAGCTGTACGTAAATAGGAGGGCTAGATTATGAGCTGTATTGGTTATTTGGAAATCTATGCTCTGGGCCTGCTATCTCTTGAAGTTTTTTACAAGTCTGTTTTGAAATTTCTAGACATACGGTTGATTTATATTTGTCGTTGGCTTTTTTTGTGGTTGTTTGGCTATCATTTTGTTGTTCATTTCTTATTTTATTGCACTGTGGTGAGTGAAGATGGTCTGATTAGTGTCTTTGGGTGGGGGGATGTGTTAATATTTCCTTTGCAGCTGATCCTATGGTCAACTGTGTGAATGTGTATTCTCTTAAAATGCATGGGGCACCTGGGTGGCTCAGCTGACCAAGTATCCGACTTCAGCTCAGGTCATGATTTCATAGTTCGTAAGTTCGAACCCCACATCGGGCTTGCTGCTGTCAGGCTGTCAGTGCAGAGCCCGCTTCAGATCCTCTGTCCCCCTCTCTCTGCCCCTCTCCTGATTGTGCTTTCCCAATAAATAAATAAATATTAACAAGAAATACAGTTTCAGGGGTGCCTGGGTGGTGCAGTCAGTTAAGCATCTGACTCTTGATTTCGGCTCTGGTCGTGATCTCGTGGTTTGGGAGTTTGAGCCCCGTATCGGGCTCTGTGCTAGTGGCGCTGAGCCTGGTTGGGATTCTGTCTCTCCTCTCTGTCCCTCCCCAACTTTTGCGTGCGCGCTCTCTCTCTCAAAATAAGTACACAAAAACTTTTTAAAAATGCAGTTCTGAATGTTTCTATTAGATCAACCTACTGTGTTACCCAAATAGTCATTATCCTTATTTTTAAAAACTGAACTGCTTAATATTTTGGTTTCTTAGAGAAGCAAATTGAAGTCTCCAGGTAGTTTTTGGTGAGTTTCTCCTTGTACTTTCAGCAGATTTTACTTTACACATTTTGAATCTATGTTGTTAGATGTAAAGAGCTTTAAGACTATTTTACCTTTTTGTTGTAGTGTTTGTCAATATGAACTATTTCCTCTTAGTTTTCTTTCACTTTGACTTCAACTTTATTATGTGAATATTAATCGATATGTTATTAATATTGCTATATCTTGATATGTTTGTATATTTTCCAGGTATTATAAGTTGATCAAAAAGAAGTCACAGGGCCTCTGGCTTGCCTAGTCAGTAGAGCATGCGACTCTTCATTTCGGGGTTGTGAGTTTGAGCCCCCCGATGGGTGGAGAGATTACTTAAAAAAAAAAAAAGATGCCAGAGTAACTCCTTCCCTTCTCAAATCCATACCCCTTGCAGTGTGACTTTGCAACTCCTCCCATCAAAGGTGAGTGTGTTTTCTCACCAATGGCACATAGCTGGAGTTTAAAAATCTCGTCTAGGGGCACTTGGGTGGCTCAGTTAAACATCTGACTCTTGATTTCGGCTCAGGTCATGATCTCACGGTTTGTGGGATTGAGCCCTGCGTGAGGCTCCATACTGACAATGCAGAGCCTGCTTGGGATTCTCTCTCTCCTCTCTCTCTGCCCTTCCCATGCATGCACTCTCTCTCTCAAAATAAATTAATTAATTTAAAAAAAATCTCCAGACTGAGAGCCTCTGTTATTTAATAGGTAATCAACTCTTTCATATTTGTGTAATTATTGCTATGTTTGTACGTACTCCTGCCATCTTATTTTGGGTTTTCTAATTGCCATGCTGTGTTAAGTTTCCTATTGCTGCTAAAACAAGTTACTACAAACTTAGAGGGGCTTACAATGACACACATTTATTATCTTACAGTTCTGTACATGAGAAGTCTGAATGGGTCTTGTGGGCTAAAATTAAAATATTGTCAGAGCTGCATTTTTTTTCTGGGGACTAGAGGAGAGAATCTGTGTTCCTTTTCTTTCCCAGCTCCTAGAAGCCACCTGTGTTTCTAGGCTCAAGGCCCTTCCTCCATCGCTAAAGGACATCACTCAACCCTCTGCTCTCCTTGTCACATCTCTCTCCCTGTGCTGCTCCCGCCTCCCTCTTTCCCTTATAAGAACCTTTGTGATTACATTAGACCCACTCAGATAACCCAGGATAGTCCCTCCATCTCTAACCTCTTAATATAATCACATCTGCAAAAGTATCTTTCATCATGCAAGGTGACATAATCACAAATTCTGGGGATTAGGACGCGGAGGTCTTTGGTGGGGGGGGGGGTGGATGGGAGCGTGGGGCATTATTCTGTCTACATACATCCCTTTTCTTTGTGTTTTCTTTTCTTTTCTTTCTTTCCTAGTTTATCAGGATGCTTGTGGCTGCGAGTAACAGACACCCCAGTTAAACAGTGGCTTAACCAACAGAGAGTTAAAGAAAGGCTCATGTAACTGGATACCCAGTGGGAGAATGAGCCTGTGACTAGTGGTGTCATCATGGACCCTGATTCTTTCCATCCCTCAGATCTGCTATCTGCAGCAACAGCTTCATCCCAAGGCTGCTTCCTTGAGGGGTCAAGGGATGTAAAGTATCCATAATTTTTCCTTTAGACCAGAGGTTCTCTACCTTGGCATCATGGACATTTTGGGCTGAATAATTGTTGCAGAGGGCTGTCCTTTGCACTGTAGGTTGTTCAACACTTCCATGGCTTCTCTCTACTACATGCCAGAGCTCTTCTCCATTGGGACAACCAAAAATTTCTCTAGACATTGCAAAAAGTCTCAGGGTGGGAGGCAGGCAAAATTGCCCGCAGCTGAGAACCAGGTGTGTTTACTGGTGATCTAAGGCTCACATGTCCACACCTGAACCACTTATTGGGGCAGAGGGAGTAGATACTCTGATTTAGTTAATTAAGATTTGTACTTGAAGCTGGAGATGGAGTAGGCAGCCCCCAGAGTCTGTGGTCATGGGGGAGGGATGGGATCCTCACACAAAACTCTGGCTCTTAACTGGAAGGTAGTAAATGATGCTTGGGAGATAGCTAGTCATGTCTACGAATCTGGCTTTTGATTATGTTTTCTTGGATCCATTTCTCCTTCTACATTCTATTCCTATGTATCTACGGGTTGTTCTTTAAAGACATGCACTGATTTAAATTTGTAGATTTCTAATTATGTGTATTATTTTTTTTAAGTTTATTTATTTTGAGAGAGAGAGCAGGGGTGAGGCAGAGAGAGAGGGGGAGAGAGAATCTCAAGCAGGCTCCACGCTGCCAGCAAGGAACCTGAAGCAGGGCTTGAACTCATGAACTGTGAGATCATGACCTGAGCCAAAGTTGGGCATTTAACTGACTGAGCCACTCAGGTGCCCCAATAATGTGTATTGTTAAACAGCATCTATATCTACCCCTAGAACCTAAGACAAGAACAAAGGAATCTGGGCAAGTTTTAACTTCCTTCTGGAATTCCCTACTGGCAACTTCTTTGTTGATTTTGTTTAGATCATTATTTAAAAATTTTATACAGGCAATACTTAGATGTCTTAATGTTTTCCTAATGTATTAACTTGCTATTATTTCTTATATTGCATACATTTTGGGGGGAATTATTCTTTGTGTATTTGTGTGTGTATGTGTGTGTCATTCTTCAGATCTGGGAAATTCTTGTGGTTTCTTTTTTAATTTCTTTTTAACATTTATTCACTTTTGAGAGTGAGAGAGACAGAGCATGAGTGGGGGAGAGCAGAGAGACAGGGAAACACAGAATCAGAAGCAGGCTTGAGGCTCTGAGCTATCAGCCCAGAGCCTGACGTGGGGTTCGAACTCACAGACTGTGAGATCATGACCTGAGCCAAAGTTGGACGCTCAACCGACTGAGCCACCCAGGCACCCCTTGTTTGTTTTTTTTTAATTGTTTCTCATCAATTCTATTATCAGTTTCTGAAAAATTTTTTTGGTGAATGTTAGAATTTTTAGATCTTATCTGCATGTCATTGAACTTTTCTTTCTTTTCCCCATTTCCCTTTGTTCTGCATTCTGGGAATATTCTGCCTAATCTTCCAGTTTACTGTTTTTCTATTTAGTTGTAGTATTCTACTATTCAGCTCATCTTCTGAGTTTTAAGTGTCAATGCTTTCATATTTTTATTTGTAAAGACTTTATTATTTTAAAAAATTTTGTTTTTTTTAATTTTTGAGAGAGACAGAGACAGAGTATGAGTGGGGGAGGGGCAGAGAGAGACCCAGAATTTGAACCAGGCTCCAGGCTCTGAGCTGTCAGCACAGAGCTGGATGTGGGGCTTGAACTCAGGAACTGTGAGATCATGACCTGAGCCGAGATCAAGAGGAGGACGCTTAACCAACTGCACCACCCAGGCACCCCTAGAACTGCATTTTAAGAGAAGAGTACACATTCACAAAGTTGACCATAGGCTCAACTACAAAAGAAATATTAACACATCCTCCCTCCCCAAAATAATAATCAGACCATCTTCATTCATCACAGTGCAATAAAATAAGAAATGAAGAACAAAATGATAGCCAAACAACCACAAAAAAAGCCAATGGAGGTAAGAGAGGGTGTCTTCAAGGATGGGGGTGGGGGAAGCAGGGACTGCCGGCCTGCCTGTGGCTCCCCAACTCCACACCCTGGGCCTTTCCCTTAGCTTCCCTGTCACCTAGGGTTTGGCAGTTTCCTGGATCTTGCAGAATCAGCTTTAAAGTGACCCCATCAGAGATACCAACACCAGAAGCTGTTGTGTCCTCTGAGGTCAGAGTGTCTTTTTTAAGTTTTATTTATTTATCTTGGGTGCCTGGGTGGCTCAGTTGGTTGAGTGTCTGACTCTTGGTTTTGGTTCAGGTCATGATCTCGCAGTTTGTGAGTTCAAGCCCACATCAGGCTCTGTGCTAACAGTGCAGAGCCTGCTTGGGATTCTCTCTCTCTGCCCCTTCACTGCTTATGCTCTCTCCCAAGATAAATAAAACCAAAAAAATGTTTACAATTGGGGCGCCTGGGTAGCTCAGTTGGTTGAGCATCCAACTTTGGCTCAGGTCATGATCTCACAGTCAGTGAGGTCGAGCCCCGTGTCAGGCTCTGTGCTGACAGCTAGGAGCCTGGAGCCTGCTTCAGATTCTGTGTCTCCCTCTCTCTCTGCCCCTTCTGCAATCTCTCGCTCCCTCAAAAATAAATAAACATTAAAAAAGTTTTACAATAAAAAATTTTTACAAAAAACCCTACCTTATGACCCAGCAATTCCACTCCTGTATTTACCCCAAAGAAATGAAAACAAAAACCTGTGCACAAGAATGCTCTTAGCAGCTTTATTTATGACAGCTTTAAACAGGAAATAACCCCAGATGTCCATTAATAGAATGGCTAAACCATGTGTTGTTAACCTTAAAAATAAAAACTCCCAGTTTATTTTACCAGCAAAAATGGCTTTATTCAGGAATAAAAGAGAATAACAATCTGGGACAAACAAGCTGAGGCAAAACCATAGGCAAGTCTGGGGAATGATGGAGAGAGGTAGACTCTTTTAAGGAGAAAAGGCATAACTGGAGAAGACTGTTATAAACTAAAAGTCCATTGGAGAAAACTGGGTGTTCCAAGTATGGGGGGTTCTCATTGGCTAACCTGTTGCCTGGGGATGAGGAAAAAATCTCTCCCTTTGGCTGGAGTAGTAGAGTGTATCTACATGCAAGGTCAAGTCCACATAAGGTCAAGTCCATCTCTTCCTATTGGGTCTACAGTTAACTTTGTGTGGTAGGGCGTGAGAGGTCCCCCTGCAGAAACCTCCGGGCTCCATTTGAGTGAGGTTTCCCAGTTATTATTTCTCACATTTCACCCTTTCGATCTTTCCTTGAGAGCATGATTGATCAATAGTAAAGTTCTTTATATTTAGTGTTTTTTTTCCACTCAGCTCCAAGAAGAACCTTTCCTGGTTGTCATGTCTTAACGTCGGAGGGAAAGTGCATAGCAGTTGGAAGTCACTTAAGCCACACTGGAATAACAGGGAAGGTTAGAAGGAAGAAACTCTCAGGCACTTTTCATTGGAAGTCTGTATCTTCCTTTCTGCAAGGGCACCTCCTTTCTGCAAAAGATTGACAGACAAGTATGGAATTAGAAGCAACACAACAATTCCAAACTCTACGTTGGTTTAAAACCAGGACCCAAGGTCTGAAAGTAGCCAACTGAAAATATTTATTGGCGCTTATCTGGGCTTAGGGAAGTAAGGTTTCCCCTATGAAGGCAAACCCGAAGTCATGTATACCTCCTGGAGGTCCCCTCTTAAAGTGACTATGAGGCAAAATAATGAAATACTGTGGGAGTGCACTGAATGAAAAAACAGAGCACATTTGGGAAGATACAGCATAATGTATAAACACAAAGCAACAGCTGATGAACTTTTTTGCAAGAATAGCAAAACTTCAAAGGTAGATTAAGGGAAAATAACACTGTTACTTCAAAAGAACTGTTTAGAACCATATGTGTTATTCAGCAGTAGTCTGTAAAGTTGTAAATTCAGAAACCATGAATTGGGGTAAGAATCCAGAGTCAGTTAATAGTTCAGATAAAAGACTATCATGAATTCTGAATCTTCTAACCCTTCAGAAATGCTCACAGGATTATTATGTGGCTGTTTATGAAAAGCTCGTAATCAAAGGTTTCCTCCTTTTGCAAGACATTGGGAAATGCAGACAAAGGGCATTTTCTTTCCACAACAGGATAGAAGCAACAGTGTGAAAAGGTGTATAGGCCTGGTCCAGACATCTTGAGAAAGCCATCTGTCCAGATGTTGTCTGTTTCAATTCTGAGAAATCTTTACTTTCAGGTCACCAGATGGTGGGTGTGCAGGTCGAGCTAGGGTTTGGTGCTTTCTTTACATGTGTCACAAAGATCCAAGAGTCTATTCCCTGGAGTTTGGTGGCACAAGGATGGTTAAAGGGGACCCCGTGACTATTTCTGCAGTGGCCTTAACTAAAAGGGCAGTGGCAGGAATGGCTCTCAGGCAAGGGATCCATAGAGGATATCCAGTCAAGTTGTTGGCTATAATCCTCACAGGGCGGTGATGGTCCCTGTGCTTTTGGGTGAGCACTCCAAGGGCAGTTCGTTCCCTTTCGCATACAAAGAGGAAAAAGGGAAGTTGATAATTAGGATTCCAAGGGCAGGGAGTTTTGCTAGACCTTTAAAGTCCCAAAGGCTATGTCATCCCCCTCTTTCCAAATAACAGGGATAGGGATGTTGTTTTTTAGTAAAGCACATAGAGGCTGAGCCATATGAGAGAAACTTGGAATCCAATTGTGATAACAGCCAGCCAGTTCAAGAAATTGCTTAGTTTTAGGTTTGGGGAAATTCAGGAAGCCTTGGAATCTACCTGGACCCAAATCTAGTCCTTGTTCTGAGATCAGGTGTCCTAAATAACTGAACCTGAGTTTGAACAAACTGCAATTTTTCTTTGGACACTCTATGTCCCTTTAAAGCCAAGAGTTTTAACAAGAGTTTTAACTCTTCTGGTGAAGAGGTTTGAGAAGGCGAGCAGAGAAGCAGGTCATGAGCATATTGAAACAAATTAGAGCCTGGAAAAAAATGTTCTATCATCCGAATCAGCCTTTAAGTTTTGTGAGAAATGGGAAGGAATCTCTGTGTAACCCTGGGCCATTACTGTCCAGGTGTATTGCCATTCTCCTCAAATGAAGGCAAAGATATCGGATGTCCTTATCAACAGTGATACTAAGATGCACTGTATAGGACAATGATAGTGAAAAATTGGCTTTCAGTGGGAATGGATGTCAGTAGTGGATGAGGATGGGGAACTGGATGCCAAGGGATAATAACAATGTTACTTATTGCTTGGAGGTCATGGGCAAACATCCATCCTTGGCTGTTGGGTTTTCTCATGGTAAAATAGAGTTGTTACAGGGACTAGTACGGGGGATAATCAGGCCCCAAGTCTTATAACCCTCTATTGTGGACTTGCTGCTCTGAAGGGCTTCCTTATTTACAGGGTATTGATTAATTCTAGAGAGTGGTTTCGAGGGACCTATTTGAATCTTGATGTGAGGTGCACTGTGGATTCTGCCAATATCAGTAGATGATTTTGCCCACAAAGAGGGTGGTAGCTGATCCAAAAGGAACAAATGATTACTGTCCTCAGACTCAGCTATAGTGCCATCAGAGACAGAGCATAGAAAAGATGCCGAAAGGTCATTCATTTCCTTTTGTTCGCTAATTTTGTTACCACTGTCAAATTCTAGAATTATTTTTCTCTTTTGGGAGAAAGAAATTCTGGCATGATATTCTTTTATTATTATCATAATATATATATATGTATATATATATATATATATATATATATATATATATATATGTTTATTTTTGAGAGAGATAGAGTGTGAGCGGGGCAGGGGCACGGGCAGAGACAGAGGGAGACACAGAATCCAAAGCAGGCTCCAGGCTCTGAGCTGTCAGCACAGAGCCCGATGCGGGGCTCAAACCCACAAACTGTGAGATCATGACCTGAGCCAAAGTCAGATGCTCAACCGACTGAGCCACCCAGGCGCCCCTGGCATGATATTCTTCTAAGAAAGCTCAGCCCAATAAATGAATAGGCGCTGAGGAACCCAGGAGAAAAGGGTGTGGATCTCTCAAAGGACCTCGGCAAAAGGGAATGGGTTCAGAGATGAGAATCTGTTGAGGTTTATCAGAGAACCCCCAGTATTTGAGCTGCTTTTTAGTGCTCTGAGGCACGGGCTGCTTTAGAGCAGTGGAGTTAAGCACAGAGTGTAGGTCTGGTGTCAGTAAGGACAGAGAGGGATTCATTCCCAATCTGGACTGTAGTTTTTCCCAGCTGATTAGGAGGGAGGAGATGAGCACAAAGGTAAACTGCCTTGTGTCTGTAGGCAAGAAAGATGGGGGAGGGGCAGAAGAGGTCTCAGAAGCCCCTTTTTTTCTTTTTGTTTGTTTGCCTCATTTGGTTTATAAATTGTATCTTGGAGGCTATTTTATTTTATTATTATTTTTAAACTTTTCAAAACCCACAAGGTAGGTTGTTTCTTATTTATTTAGCTGTGGTCATGGAGACTATCCCAATTTTCCATAAAACCTTCTTGATCCTGCTGCAGGCAGTATCTGGCATGAAAGATTCAAAGTGCCTCTAGACATAAGGACCAGAGGGTTTTTTGTTTTGTTTTTTTAAAATCATAAACCATGACGCTAGGTAAGTTTAAATGGGAACATTTGACATGGTCAGATGAAAGATACCAAAATGTCAGGAGAGAGGGATTTTAGATTCCTGATAGCATTTGGAAGCGTCAAAATACCAATTAAAACAGGAATCCTATTCAGTCCTATTCAGTTTTGTCGATTTTAGAACCATGGTTGTCCAATTCAGCTTTGAGAAAGTTAAAGTTTGGGGAGATCAAAAGTTCCCTATAATATAGGCCATTGAAGTTTTAAATCACTTCTGGTTAAGTCAGTCCATTAATCTGTAAGTGTGCATGCAGAGTGTGCATAGTTTTTAAACATAAAACCGGCTGGATTCCCAGTAAGGGGGGTGCCCTCAAAGCATTTTGATGACTGGAATCCCATTTCTTACAAGTTTTTCAGGAACAGCCTGGTTCCAGAAGGAATCAGACAGGGGCTAGCTAGCAGTGTCTGAAGGACCAGTCCAGTTACAAACAGGATTAGGACCCAAGGCTATGGCAGTTCCAACAGGTACAGTTCCCACTTCACCAGTTCGGTCCCAAGGGGAGTAGGAACAAAGGCCAACACAGTTCGAGCTGGCACAGCTCCAAAGGGAACAGTTTGATGCCGAAAAGGAATCCAACCAAAGGCCAAACTGTACTCCCAAAGATTAAAAAACAAAACAAAACAAACAACCCCCCCCCCCCCCCGCCCCAAACCAAAACACTTACCCTCCAACCCCAGAGAAGGCGAGAAAGCAGTGAGCTGCAACATTTCCGTGGGTACCGCACCTATTTGCTCACCAGCCCCGGGAGCCCTGGGGTGGGGGTGAGGGTCTTCTCTGGATGCCACCTCTGATCACCAAGTAATATTAACCTTAAAAATTAAAACTGCCAGTTATTTTACGAGCTGATCACCAAGTAATATTAACCTTAAAAATTAAAACTGCCAGTTATTTTACGAGCTTATTCAGTAATTAAAGAGAACTGTAATCCGGGACAAAGAAGTTGCACCAAAACCACAGGCAAGTCCGGGGAAGAGAGGAGAGGTACGCTTTTTTAAGGAGAAAAGGGGTCAGTTGGCAAGGCTGTTAGAAACTAAAAGTCCATTGGGGTAAACTGGGAGTTCCAAGTATGGTGGCTTCTCATTGGCTGAGCTGTTGCCCCGGGGACGAGGAAAGCACCGTCCTTTGGCTGGAGTAGTGGAGTGGTATCCACTAGCCCCGTCAACTCGCGTCTTCCTCTTGGGTCTGCAATTGACGGCTGCGTAGTGGTGTAGGAGAGCTCCCCCTGCCGGAACCTCCACACTGCATTTTAGTGAAGTTTCCCGTTATTTTTCACAGTGTATACATGTAAAGGAATTTTGAAGCCAGGCAGTTCCTGGCTGAACAGACATATAAGTGAAGATTGTTTTCCTCCACTTCCTTGTCTTTCTTCAGCCTCACAGGGTAAGCTTTCCTACAGGCCCCAACACTTTGACCTAAGGATAGCCCAGAGAGGAACTGCAACCCCAGAGTTCTGTGGCTGCCTCTGTTAAGACTCTCCCTTCCTCCTCTCAAAGGGAAGGCACCATCATCATCTGTGCTTAGTCTCCTTAGAGACTGCCCTCACATACCTGGTCCAGTATGTTTGGGTTCAACTGTTGACAGAACTGACAGGAGAACCACCCATCTTCTCAGCAGGAGGGTTTGGGGCAGCCAGGGGCCCCAGCACCCCTGGGCCCCAGTTTTCATCTCTCTAGCGGCCCTAGTTCTATCTGATCTTTCCTATATGTCAAATTAGGACCCTTAGCCACCATCACGCAGGGGCTCTGTGAGTCCTGAGAAGTGCCTTCTTGAGGGTGATTCTTGAGAGGCCCCGTTCTAAATGCCAGGCACTGTCATGGCCCTCCTACTCCAGTGGCCTTTTGAGCACCCTACTCTATAGTGTCAAGGGCATGGATTCTCAAATCACACAATCTGCATTTGAATCCAGTCTCTCCTATTTACTTAGGTGACCTCACCGTGCATCAGTGTCCTCATCTGTAAAAGGAAAATATAATGCTACTTACTTCATAATACTGGCACAGGAATGACCACAGTTAATAAGGTGTAAAGTTCTCAGAACAGTGCCTGGCACATGGTAAGCACTGTAGAAGTGTGTTATTTTTTCCAACCCAACATGTATTCTCCGTATCCTTTGAAATATTTTGTTTTCAAATGACAAGTGAAAGAAATAACAAATGCATCCTGTATGAGCCTGGATCCAGAAACCACACCAGGAATTTGAACAGAGAGAATTCAGTATAAAAAATTGTTGCTCTCTCAGGTCCTCTTTTCCAAGATGACCAAGAAAAGAAGGAACAATGGTCGTGCCAAAAAAGGCCTTGGCCATGTGCAGCCTATTCGCTGTACCAACTGTGCCCGTTGCGTGCCCAAGGACAAGGCCATTAAGAAGTTCGTTATCTGGAACATAGTAGAGGCCGCCGCGGTTAGGGACTTTCTGAAGCGAGTGTCTTCGACGCCTATGTGCTTCCCAAGCTGTATGTGAAACTACGTTACTGTGTGAGTTGTGCCATTCACAGCAAGGTAGTCAGGAATCACTCTCGTGAAGCACAGAAGGACCGAACACCACCGCCCTGATTTAGACCTGCCGGTGCTGCCCCACGACCTCCACCAAAGCCCATGTAAAGAGCTAAGTCCTTAAGGATTGAAGAAAAACTGTTCTCTGGAAAAATAAAATCAAACAGAGATTATACTTTATAAATAGCAAAAAAAAAAAAAATTGTTAACCAGTAGACAGGGAATAACCACTGAGGGGGGTAAATGGAGATTTAATGAATACAGGAATAGGGATAGAGGGAGAGCCACCACCTCCAGAGATGATGTAGAAAAGCCATGGAAGGAAGGAACTTGGAAGGGGCCCTTCCTCCCGCCAAAGCTGAGACTCATGGTAGTGGCCTACTGGACGGCAGAGAAGTTTGCTGAGGTGCAGCAGGCTAGGGTTGACAGGCAGGAGTGTGTTGGGGACAGCAAAATCTCACTGAGAAACCACCCAGCTGTGTGCTTGAGGAGCCAGAAGAAAAACACTGTCCACTCACTGACAAGGGCTAAGGCAGCACTGGCTAACAGGATCGCAGAGCAGGGCGAGAAAGGCGTATTTGGGGCAGAGAAGCACTTAGTTAATAACAGGCACACCCCCCATCTATGTTCTCAAATTTAAAAAAAGTTAATAAGGAATCTTTCTTATTTATGATTTATGTATTTACAGCAGTACAAAGGGGACTAGGATTAGGGTGGCCGTGTGTTCTGGCTGTCCATGACAGTCACATGTCATGCTCATTGATCCAGTATTATTATCTTTTTAATGTTTTTTTAAAATTTATTTTTGAGAGAGAGAGACCCCGAGTGTGAGCGGGGGAGGGGCAGAGAGAGAGGGAGACACAGAATCTGAAGCAGGTTCTGGGCTGTGAGCACAGAGCCAGATGCGGAGCTTGAGCTCACAAACTGTGGGATCATGACCTGAGCAGAAGCCAGATGCTCAAGCTGGCTGAGCCACCTAGATGCCCCCCTGACCCAGTATTATTGGCAGTGACCCTCTTGCTCTCAGAAATGTCCCTGTTTGGAGGATGAATTCGTGCTACCTCTTGAAGTGTCGTTTTCTATTAAGCTACTCCCACAGATAGTGGCAGAGGTACAATACACACACACACACGCGCACACACGCACACACACACACATCTGCTTGAAGGCAATGAAGAGCTACTGAGGCAGTCCAGGTATTGAGGGGCCATGACTTCAGGGAGAAGAGAAGTACACTGAGGTGAGTGTGACACCCTGAGAGCCTTTCCCCCCCCAAGCATTGGCTGGTCTGTAAGTGGGAGGAACCAAGAGGCGGAAAAGCTGGGCAGAGAGCAGTAGCAGTTCTCAAGACTAATATATGATTAAAAAAAAAAAGTACGTCTGAGTCTGTCTAAAAGAGCTCTTTTAATAAGTATATAATAAAAAGTCTAAGTAATATGAAAGTACAGCATCATAGTTTAAATGGCAGGCTTTTTTCTTTCTTTTTTTTAAGTTTATTTATTTTGAGACAGAGAGAAAGCACGACTGGAGGAGGGGCAGAGAGAGAGAGAGAGAGAGGAGAGAGAGAGAATCCCAAGCAGGCTCTGCACTGTTAGCGTGGAGCCCTATGTGGGGCTGGACCTCACCAGCTGTGAGATTGTCACCTGAGCCGAAGTCCAACGGTCAACCAACTGAGCCACCCAGGAGCTCCTCCTTTCTTAATGGTACATAAAACAACAGTATATTTTCCAGTTTAGGGCATCTTAGAGTTGATGAAATACTTATTCCCATATACGAGTGTCTCTATAGGGCAGATTCCTAGAAGCAGAAGCACTGGGTCAAAGGATACATGCATTTGATAGATCCTACCCAACGGTCTTAAACAAAACAAAACAAAACAAAACAAAACAAAACAAAACAAAACAAAACAACAGTGTCCATTTCCCACACTTTTACCAACAATGGGTGTGAGCAGTCTCTGAGTTTCCTCTCATCTGATGGGCTCTTACCATGTCTTTCATTTCAGCTTCAATCCAGAATGAAGGGATCTGTGTTTCCCCAAATTATCATGCTCCACTGCTGCATGTAACCGGTTCAGTCTGCCTCACGCTTCCCTCGAGTTTGGGCCTTGGGCCTTTCTCCTCCTAAGGGAAAATAAAGGGTCATTTCCCCAGGTGATGCTGGGGAGGATCATGGACTAGTTAGCACAGGAGGGGATCTCAGATGCTGCGTGATCCCAGAGGTTCAGAAAGGCAGTCAAGATGGTCCACACTTGAGGTCTGCACTTATAGGTGGCAGTGGCATCTTTCAAACTTGTAGTCTGAAAAAAAGTATTCTTCAGACAACCTCTTGCCCCATGAAAATGGGATCACTTTGGGAGCCTCCCAATGCATGCTGACCAGCACCCTGCAGCAGCATCCGAACACCAGGTGTGTATGCATATGACTCAGCCACTCTGGTGGATCCTCTATGGGTTTTGATGACTCCATGGCAACTTCTTGTAGTCATATACTGCTTAATATATTGTCATTATGGAACACTGGCTAAAAACGTAAAATGTGAAGTTCGCTGAAAGAAAGTAAATGAAGAACATTAACATGAAAATTCTACAATGTGACTCAAGATGATCTTTGTTCACCAGACATGCAAATTGGATTCAGCTGACCAAAATGTTTATCTGGCTCATCCTGATATCAAAAACCAAAGCCAAAAAAGAGGAAATAGAGTGACCATTAGATCCAATACAGCCTTTCATTAGTAGGAATAAACATGAGCCAGACCCACTAAAAATGGTGCTTGTATATTGCAGCCTGAACCCTTCTGTTTTATCTCATCGTTTAGACATGAAAACAAGAAAGTAATAAAAATAAACCAGTTTTTTTAAGTGCAAAAAGCATAAATTCCAAACATGCATTTAGAAAAGCAGTTTTTTGCCTATTTTTGATGCTACAATGAGTTATTAAATTTCATACATTTTAATATACATTTGTCCCAATATCAAATGATAAATATTTGTTTGTTTATTTATTTATTTATTACGTTTATTTTAGAGATGGAGAGCATGGGAGAGGGAGAGAGAAAGAATCTTCAGCAAGCTCCATGCTCAGCACAGAGCCCAGTGTGGGCTCGATACCACAAACCTGGGATCATGATCTGAGCTGAAATCAAGACATGGATGCTCAATGGACTGAGCCACCCAGGCGCGCTTATAAATGTTCTTTTGAAAGTTATTTGTTAAAAGCACTGTTGGTGGGAATGCAAACTGGTGCAGCCACTCTGGAAAACAGTATGAAGGTTGCTCAAAAAGTTAAAAATAGAACTACCTTGTGATCTGGCAATTGCACTCCTAGGTATTTACCCAAAGAATACAAAGATACCAATTCAAAGGGACACATGCACTCCGATGCTCATAGCAACATTATCTACAATAGCCAAATTATGGAAACAGCCCAAGTGTCTATTGACTAATGAATGGATAAAGAAGATGTTGTGTGTGCGCGCACACACACACACACACACACGCGCGCGCGCCCCAGGATATTACTCAGCCATGAAAAAGAATGAAATATTGCCATTTGCAGCGACATGGATGGAGTTAGAGAGTATTATGCTAAGGGAAATAAGTCAGAGAAAGACAAATACCATATAATTTCACTCATATGTGGAACTTAAGAAACAAAACAAACAAGCAAAGGGAGAAAGAGAGGCAAACCACAAAGCAGACTCATAACTACAGAGAACAAACTGATGGTTACCAGAGGAATTAAAACAGGTGATGGGGATTTAGGAGTGCACTTGTTGTGATGAGCACTGGGTGATGTATGGAAGTGTTGAATCACTATATTGGGTGCCTGAAACTAATATTTACATAATTTATATAATTACGTAGTAAATGGAAATAGGTTAAGACTAGTCTTTATATTATAGACATTGCTTGAGATTATTTTAAAGTTATACATTTGTCCAAAATAAATTTTATTCTAAAAAGAACTTTACACATCACAAAAATTATTAAATGATTTAATAATCTCAAGGTGTTGGCAAGTATACACATGGTGAAAAGACTTCTCCAGTCAAAATAGGCTAGAAAGCTCTCATCTGGTCTAGATGTCTCAGACTATAGGTGAGGAAATTAAGGCCCAGAAAGGGTAAGAGATTTACTTAAGATCACTCAGCCAGTGAGGGTCAGAGCTCAGACTCTTAATTCATTGCTCTTCAGAGTCAGTCTGTATGAGTTTAAGTGATTTGAAGGTCCCAAGAGACCTTGCCTTGTTGTAACAATCTCTTGGATAGCAGAGGTTCTGACACTGCCCCCTCCAGGTTCAGCACTGCCCTTACTAGGTCCTTCCTTTAGAGCCCCGGTTACCTTGGGAGCTAAGCTATTTTAGTTCCCATGCAACCAGGATCAGCCAAAATCTGCTGAACCAATGAAAGAGTAGATCCACGATGGAGGAATGGATCTATGGCCCACCAGGGCCAACTTGGCTGCCCAGAGTTTACCAGGTGGGCTCTTCTGAGGGACTTGGAGGGAGGAAGACCGGGCTAATGCTACTGCATTTGAGAAGATACTATGGAAATTAACCCCTTTCAATTTATTAAAATTTTTTTTAACGTTTATTTTTGAGAGACAGAGAAGGAGCGGGGCAGGGTCAGAGAGAGAAAGAGAACAGTATCTGAATCAGGCTTCCGGCTCTGATCTGTCAGGTCAAAGCCTGATGTGGGGCTCAAACTCACGAACTGAGAGATCATGACCTGAGCCAAAGTTGGATGCTTAACAGACTGATCCACCCAGGTGCCCCATCTCTTTCAATTTAAAATTTAAAAATCTAGGGGTGCCCAGCTGGCTCAGTGGGTGGAGTGTGTAGCTCTTAATCTCCAGGTGGTGAGTTCAAGCCCTGTGTTGGGTGTAGAGATTACTTAAATAAATTAAAAAATAAAATAAAATAGAATTTTAAAACTTAAAGTTATTCCCACCTCAAGGAAACCATGCAATTACCTTAACAGCCTGTTCCAACTTATTTATTTCAAAGTCTCTCTCTCCACTGCCCTCGAGGTACCCTGGACTTGGCCAGGCATGCTCCTGGCCAATGTTGTAAACAGCTCTGCATCCCACTACCTGCCTGGTGCCTGGTGGGATGTTGCAAGGGTATTAACCATCCCCCTTTCTGAGCTCTTGCTCTGGATGTGTGTCTCTTACAGTTCAAAATGATTTGGAGAGTCTCACCTCTTTTCTCTGGGTAGGCACATGGTATTGAGCTTCCTATAAACATCACCTTTGGGAGGCCTCTGCCTTACACAGAAACTTTTACTGTCTCCTTATTCTAATAAATTCTGCTTGAATTTCAAGGCTTTTTACAATTCTACTGCTTGACACTGTCACCCTACCACAACCTGTTACTGTGGGCAAGTCACCATCAAAGTGTCTACATACCGGATCTCTATTCTGCCTCCCATCCATCACTTGTTCATACCGGTTCCCCCAGTCTATTATTATAGTGTTGTTGTTTGCTCTTCTGGTTCTGGTCAACCAAACGGGGTGACCAACAAGCCAACAGAGACCCAGGAGATAATCTAGAGAGGCAACCCTGGAGGAAGACACGGGGGGGGGGGGGGGGGTATATTGTGGAGGTGGTTGCAGCTAACCCCCCAGGGCGATGCAGGTTACTGGTGGAATTAACAGATTCAATAGGCACAGTACCTTTTGCCCGCAAAAATGTTTACATTTTAAATTCTTTTTAAATCAGAAGAAAAAATAAATACAATAATCATGATGTAACAATAAATCCAGCCTGGATTATATTTGTCTTTATTTTGCAGTAGTAAAATATTATTAAATTTTTTTTTAATGGAGAAAGGGGTCCACGAAGACAAAGTGCTTAGTTATAATTCGGCTCTAGGTACAGTGTTACACTGTTTGGTTTTTAAAAAAGAAACGGATATGCAGATATTTGTATGAGACCTCTTGATTTTAAATATTAGAAACTAGTTTTAAAATTAAACAAATGTGTTGTGGCCCAACAAAACACGCGGGGCTTAGCCTGCACCCTCTCGAAGGCTCAGGCTATCGTATCCCCGGAATGCCTGTGGCTTGAAACAGTTTTGGGGACACGCCTTGTGCCTGCGCGCAGGATGCACAAGGGGTCGCGGAAAAACTCCCGGGCAGACCACACTCTAATGCTGAAGTCCCCGCCCTCTCGGGTCCTGGAGTCCCCGCCGGCGGAGGCCACCCTCGGTTCAGCCCCAGCCTCGGCGCTGCCTGACCGGACAGCCCCCGCTGACTTCCAGGGCGGCGCGGGGAGTCCGGGCCACCGCCTCCCGCCAATTGGTCACGAGGGGCGGGGGGCGGCCACCAGGAACTTGCGGCCGACGAGCCGAGGCCGCCCGGCTCCGCCCCACCCCTCGGCCCGCGTCACCACCGCACCGAGGTCCACCCGCCGGCCGCAAGCCCGGCTCCTCACGGGACCCGCTCCCGGAGGCGAAACTCCCGGAGGACGCCGAACGTAACGCCGGGGCTCCTCCTCCCGCGCTGCCCAGCGAGGCAGGCTGAGCTCATTTCAACGGCCCACTGGCCTGCCCGTCACTGCCCAGCCGACCGGCCCTCCATTCCGGGGGGAGACCCTCGCAGAAGTCCCCGCTCACTCCGCCTAGGGCCGCGGGGCCCGCAGCTGCAGGGGGGCGGTTCGGGGCCCGGACCCACTCCCGCCGAGCCGCGAGCCACCAGTGCGCATGCTCCGTTGAAGCCCGCACCCAGCCCGGGTGAACCCTGATAGAGCCATCGCGAGGCCGGCTAAGCGGAGCTCCAGTGGCGCAATCGGTTAGCGCGCGGTACTTATACAGCAGTACATGCAGAGCAATGCCGAGGTTGTGAGTTCGAGCCTCACCTGGAGCACGACCCTTTTGGATACTCTCACCCCCCTTTTATCTCCTTGCCCAAAGGAAGAAGTTAGCCTCTCTTTAGCATTCTCAGTTGCCGTCTCTGCCTGCGTGCGCTGGTCGCTCCGCCGCAGGCAGGAAGCAGCTCGCACTGACGCTTCTTACCCGCTGTGCAAGCTACTTGTTGCCCCCACGCACCGTCCAGCCACTCGAACCCGGACGTCTGCACACTGCTTCCTTCTACTTCTCTTCCTAGGCCTTTTCTTTAACTGCATCTACTCCCCGGCCACAGTAGCGGCGTTGTGGACTGAAAATCCAGGGGCGCCGCACGGGTGG
Source organism: Panthera tigris (assembly GCF_018350195.1). Classification (NCBI taxonomy): domain Eukaryota; kingdom Metazoa; phylum Chordata; class Mammalia; order Carnivora; family Felidae; genus Panthera; species Panthera tigris. The sequence goes on from NC_056662.1 coordinate 62,274,510, forward strand.
TGGGGCCCCGCCTGTACTTCGAGGTCAAAAATCTACTGGGCGTGCCCGAGCTCCTGGCGCCGGGAGGAGGTCCGGCTTCCCGTCTGCTGCCCCTCGCCTGGGGCAGAGTGGGGCGTGGCTCCGCGCGCCTTGGGTCGCGGGTCGCTAGCAGGGCGACTGCTCCCGGGAGTTGGGTCCAGGGCTCAAGAGCAGGGCGGAACTGGAGCAGTCCCTCCCTTCTCTCCTAGCTGCAGACACTCCGAGACTGGGGGCCCTTTTCCCCTCTCCAGGCACAGGCCTCCCTGGGCGGACGTGCAGAGTTTGGGATATGTGCACTGGGCGTTTCCCTCTCCCCATTTTGTGCCTCCTGTCTCCGGTGCCAGTCTGCAGTGGTGCAATTTGCTGGCGGACCGCAGAGCAGATGTCTTCTAGAGATGTCCGAGTGGTGGGTGTCCTTTCATGCATGCCACAAATGCCAGGTTCAGAAGTCCTCCTGAGGGGTGGGGGGAGGGGGCAGGAAATCTGTGTTTTTGTTTTTGTAGGCAGCACTCCTCTGAAGCGTGGGGACTGCTTTGCCAAGGGGTGGGTGGGTGCCCCACATCCCCAGGAGGTGTGGGCCGAGCAGAGAACAAGTTTAGTCGACTTGAGAGTCGTCCCAAACGCGTTCTTCCGAAAGAGTGGTTTCTGCTGTTTTTATGGACAGCATATAGTTAAATCCTGGGATAGAAATACTACCTGGAGCGTTGAGAGGCAAGAAATACTACCTGGAGCGTTGAGAGGCAAGACCTAGAAGGCTCAGAGAAAGTGGGTGGAAGGTGGAGTTCTTGTCCATCTCCTCTGCTACAGATTGAGGATGGAGAGACTCATGCCCACTGAAATGCGAGAATGTCTGCCCTCCTCATCTAACCTGAGGCCAGGCTCTCACCCACCGAGAGCCTTCTGCTTACAGGTTCATCTATGGCAGATGGTGAGAAATCTAGCCCAGGCCTGGAGACAAGCATCTGTCCATTAATAATTATAAGAAGAAAGTTTGTTTAAGTTTAAAAGAAAACAGTTTTAAGAAGTAGTTCATATACCGTTTTAAAGTGTACGTTTCAATGGATTTTGGTGTATTCACCGAATTGTGCAACCATCACTATGGTCAATTTTAGAACATTTTCAGCACCTCAGTAAGATACCCCACATCCTTTACCTATCACCGCTGGCTCCTCACTTCAGCCGTAAGCAACCACTTAATCTACCTTCTATCTGTATACATTTTCCTATTGCGAACCTTCATATGAATGGAATCATAGAACATGAAGTCTTTTGTGACTGGTTTCTTTCAGTTAGTGTAATGTTTTCAAGATTCATCCATGTTCTACCCTGTATCACTACTTGATTTCTTTTTATAGCTGAATAATATTCCGTTGTATGGATTCTCTTCGTTTTTGAACGACAGTGGAAAGGTTGAGATTTTTAAAAGAAAACTTGCTGAAAACGCTTTTTTTCAAAAAGGGAATTGGTTGTAAAATACGCAAAGCATAAAAATGATCAGACTTGCCAAGTGTGTTTCTGATGTCACAGGTTACTCACTGCAAGAACTGGTCAGATACTTCTGAGAGCTGAGCACGGAACAGGTTCCTCACATGGACAGAAATAACTGAATGTAAGATCATTCCGCACAACTTCCCATCCATGTTGGAATCCCTTCTACAGAACCCCAGCTCCTAGTTGAAAACTTCTGGTATCAAAATGCCTTTTCTTCACAAGCAACCCATTCTACTTTCTGTCAACTCTCAAGGTTAGAATTTTCTCTTAAATATTGTTTCTGTCTCTGTTAGCTATTGTGGGAATGGTGGTGCTTTGGGGAGCTCTTTTTCTGGTTAAATGGTGAGGTGTGAAGGAAGGAAGTGAAATTAGTTGCCTTTTCTCTATTTAGTCTAGAAATCCCCTGCTAGGAAATTAGTAGTGGGTTATAAACAAACAAATAGACTACTGGCAGATTTGTAATGCAACATCTTAATGTGACATTGATTGGATTTTTAAAGCCTGTGATAGGTGACAAAGATCAAGTCAGGATATTTTGGGAAAATGCCTTAAAAACCATATAGTACCATACAGATGGGAGGAGGTGACACGATTAACGCCGCAAGATTGGTGGATTAGGCCTGTGTGTGATGTAGGGTGGCTTTAAGGAGGAAGATGTGTAAATACGAGATGGACAAACTTGGAAGGTAGGTGAAGTTATAGGTGATCTTGAGCAGAAGAGCCCGACACATCCCTGGCTGACATTGACTTTGTAGTTACTTTGGATGAAGACAGGCTTATTGTGAGCAACACAAAGCTGGAAGGGAGTAAAAATTCCATAGAATTTGGAGGACAAGTAGAGACAATCCAGAGACAAATGTTTCTGACAAATGACAATATGCAATTTGACAGAGATAATTGTATGCCTATGTTCAGTTCAGAGTTCAGTATGGGGGATGTCTGGCTTGACAGCTGTTTGCATGTAAAAGGTCTGGGTATTTCAGATGTATGCGACCCCAGTTGTCCCAGCATGTGACCCAACTGCTAAAGATGTCAACAATTATTAATGCATCACAGCACTGTATAATGCATTACATGGTGTGGTGTCAGAGATCACAAAACAGCAGTCCATGGAACAAATCTAGCCTCCTGACAGAATTTGTTCAGCTTTCTAGCACTGAGTGGCCAAGCATTGAAACGATTTTTAATTGTTTGCCTTCATGTTGGGAGATTTTACTGAAATGCTCAGATTTCAGTTTTCTAATGAAAAATCAGGAAAGTTGGCCATCTGGTGCCCCTGTTCCCACATGGCAACATTGGCTGCCCCCTTTGGATTGGACATGTGGTCTTCTGTTCGCCAGGGTCCCCCCACTCTCCGTGAATCCTCAGCACACAGGTGGGTGCCTGCTTTCACCTGCTTGCTTTACTGTTTTCTTAACCCCTGGCTCCTTTCTCTCCTGTGCACCCTGCAGACACTGAACCTGTGGTCTCTGTGTAGATCAGGGAGGGAATCCTCCTGCTGAACTCTCAGTAAGTCAGAACTGGCCCCAGGGCTGGGATCTGTATGGATACAGCCTATGTAAAATTCAACAGAACACAACCCCAGTTCTTTATTATGGAATATAATAAAGTAGGGGAGATACTGTATTTACCCTCCCACCCCATGTATCCACCCATATTACTTCTAAGGCTTGTCAGCACTGTTTACTCTATGCATTTCCACAGCATTCCTCTACCCCTGTACTGTGGTCACTGGAATATTTTAAAGGAAATCCCAGATATGATTTAATTTAACTTGTGAACACTTCAGTACGAATACCCAACAGCTAACTACTCTTTAAAAAAAGGATAACCACAGTATCATTGTTACACCTTATAAGATTAATAATAATAAATCTCCTGCATTACCTAATACATAGTCATTGTTCAAATTTCCACACATATCTCTGGTATTTTTGCAATTGATTTGCTTGAATCAAGATCCAAACAAAGTCCACCACTTTGCATTTGACTAACGTATCTCTTAAATTTCTCTTAATTTATACCAATTCTCTCTCTCCCTACTCCCATTTATGATATTTATTTGTTGATCTATAGAATTTCCCACAGATCTTGGCTAATTGCAACCTCAAGGCATCCTTCAACAAGTCCTTTGATCCTTCCTGATAATTAGCTCTAGAAGCTTGATAATATTCAGATACAGTTTTTTTGCAAAAATATGTTATAGGTGGTCCTATGTACTATTGCATCACAAGAGAAAGTACATAATATTCCACATTTCATGATGTTAATTTTATTGATGACTTCAGATGTAGTCAACCTAATTCATCCATTATTAAATTCCGCATCAGCCTCTAACATAATGGTTTCAGCAGCCATGGATGCTCTTTGTCTAGATTTATTATTTTATTAAGGATTACATACTAGTGATGTTCTAATTCTATTATTCCTTCTGTATTTGTGACTGTGATTCTAAGCCCCTCCCCTTTTTTTCCTGTTGACTATTAGGGTTTCCTGAAGCACAATTCACTTTAGAAAAGCCTGGATAATATTGTTTGGTTCTTTTTCTTTTTCTTTTCTTTTCTTTTTTTTTTATAGTTTAACTTTATATTTTATTTTTTAAAATTTACATCCAAATTAATTAGTATATAGTGAAGCAACGATTTCAGTAGATTCCTTATGCCCCTTACCCATTTAGCCCATTCGCCCTCCCACAACCCCTCCAGTAACCCTCAGTTTGTTCTCCATATTTATGAGTGTCTTTTGTCCCCCTCCCTGTTTTTATATTATTTTTGTTTCCCTTCCCTTATGGTCATCTATTTTGTCTCTTAAAATCCTCATATGAGTGAAGTCATATGATTTTTGTCTTTCTCTGACTGACTAATTTCACTTAGCATAATACCCTCCAGTTCCATCCACATAGTTGCAAAGGGCAAGATTTCATTCTTTTTGATTGGCGAGTAATACTCCATTGTATATATATACCACATCTCCTTTATCCATTCATCCATCGATGGACATTTGGGCTCTTTCCATACTTTGGCTATTGTTGATTGTGCTGCTATAAACATGGGGGTGCATGTGTCCCTTCGAAACAGCACACCTGTATCCCTTGGATAAATGCCTGGTAGAGCAATTGCTGGGTCGTAGGGTAGTTCTATTTTTAGTTTTTTGAGAAACCTCCATACTGTTTTCCAGAGTGGCTGCACCAGCTTGCATTGCCACCAACAATGCAAAAGAGATCCTCTTTTTCCACATCCTCGCCAACGTCTGTTGTTGCCTGAGTTGTTAATGTTAGCCATTCTGACAGGTGTGAGGTGGTATCTCATTGTGGTTTTGATTTGCATTTCCCTGATGATGAGTGATGTTGAGCATTTTTTCATGTGTTGGTCGGCCATCTGGATGTCTTCTTTGGAGAGGTGTCTATTCATGTCTTTTGCCCATTTTTTCACTGGATTTTGTTTTTGGGTGTTGAGTTTGATAAGTTCTTTATAGATTTTGGATACTAACCCTTTATCTGAGATGTTTGCAAATATCTTCTCCCATTCTGTCAGTTGCCTTTTAGTTTTGCTGATTGTTTCCTTCGCTGTGCAGAAGCTTTTTATTTTGATGAGGTCCCAGTAGTTCATTTTTGCTTTTGTTTCCCTTGCCTCCGGAGACATGTTGAGTAAGAAATTGCTGTGGCCAAGATCAAAGAGGTTTTTGCCTGCTTTCTCCTTGAGGATTTTGATGGCTTTCTGTCTTACATTGAGGTCTTTCATCCACTTGGAGTTTATTGTTGTGTATGGTATAAGAAAGTGGTCCAGGTTCATTCTTCTGCATGTCGCTGTCCCGTTTTCCCAGCACCACTTGCTGAAGAGACTGTCTTTTTTCCATTGGATATTCTTTCCTGCTTTGTCAAAGATTAGTTAGCCATACGTTTGTAGGTCCATTTCTGGGTTCTCTATTCTATTCCATTGATCTGAGTGTCTGTTCTTGTGCCAGTACCATACTGTGTTGATGATTACAGCTTTGTAGTATAGCTTGAAGTCTGGGATTGTGATGTCTCCTGCTTTGGTTTTCTTTTTCAAGATTGCTTTGGCTATTCGGGGTCTTTTCTGGTTCCATACAAATTTTAGGATTATTTGTTCTAGTTCTAGTTCTAGTTCTAGTTCTAGTTCTAGTTCTAGTTCTGTGAAGAACGCTGGTGTTACTTTGATAGGGGTCACGTTGAATATGTAGATTGCTTTGGGTAGTATTGACATTTTAACAATATTTGTTCTTCCTATCCAGGAGCATGGAATCTTTTTCCATTTCTTTGTGTCTTCTTCAATTTCTTTCATCAGCTTTCTATAGTTTTCAGTGTATAGATTTTTCACCTCTTTGGTTAGATTTATTCCTAGGTATTTTATGGTTTTTGGTGCAACTGTAAATGGGATCCATTCCTTGATTTCTCTTTCTGTCGCTTCATTGTTGGTGTATAGGAATGCAACTGATTTCTATGCATTGATTTTATATCCTGCTACTTTGCTGAATTCATGAATCAGTTCTAGCAGTTTTTTGGTGGAATCTTTTGGGTTTTCCATATAGAGTATCATGTCATCTGTGAAGAGTGAAAGTTTGACCTTCTCCTGGCCAATTTGGATGTCTTTTATTTCTTTGTGTTGTCTGATTGCAGAGGCTAAGACTTCCAATACTATATTGAATAACAGTGGCAAGAGTGGACATCCCTGTCTTGTTCCTGACCTTAGGGGGAAAGCTCTCAGTTTTTTTCCATTGAGGATGATATTAGTGTTGGGTCGCTCGTATATGGCTTTTATCATCTCAAGGCATGCTCCTTCTATCCCTACTTTCTTGAGGGTTTTTATCAAGAAAGGACACTGTCTTTTGTCAAATGCTTTCTCTGCATATATTGAGAGGATCATATGGTTCTTGTCCTTTCTTTTATTGATGTGATGAATCATGTTAATCGTTTTGTGGATATCGAACCAGCCCTGCATCCCAGGTATAAATCCCACTTGGTCATGGTGAATAATTTTTTTAATGTATTGGATCTGGTTGGCTAATATCTTGTTGAGGATTTTTGCATCCATGTTCATCAGGGAAATTGGTCTATAGTTCTCCTTTTTAGTGGGGTGTCTGTCTGGTTTTGGAATCAGGGTAATGCTGGCTTCATAGAAAGAGTTTGGAAGTTTTCCTTCCATTTCTATTTTTTGGAACAGTTTCAAGAGAATAGGTGTTAACTCTTCCTTAAATGTTTGGTAGAATTCCCCTGGAAAGCCATCTGGCCCTGGACTCTTGTTTTTTTTGGCAGATTTTTAATTACTAATTCGATTTCCTTACTGGTTATGGGTCTGTTCAAATTTTCTATTTCTTGCTGTTTCAGTTTTTGGTAGTGTATATGTTTCTAGGGATTTGTCATTTCTTCCAGATTGCCCATTTTATTGGCATATAATTGCTCATAATATTTTCTTATTATTGTTTTTATTTCTTTTGTGTTGGTTGTGATTTCTCCTCTTTCATTCTTGATTTTACTTATTTGGGTCCTTTCCTTTTTCTTCTTGATCAAACTGTCTGGTTTCATTGATCTGTTCTACTGTTTTTTGGTTTCGATAGCATTAATTTCTGCTCTAATCTTTATTATTTCCTGTCTTCTGCTGGTTTTGGGTTTTATTTGCTGTTCTTTTTCCAGCTCCTTAAGGCATAAGGTTACGTTGTGTATTTGAGATCTTTCTTCCTTCTTTAGGAAGGCCTGGATTGCTGTATACTTTACTCTTATGACCGCCTTAGCTGCATCCCAGAGGTTTTGGGTTGTGGTGCTATCATTTTCATTGACTTCCATATACTTTTTAATTTCTTCTTTAACTGCTTGGTTAGCCCATTCATTCTTTAGTAGGATGTTCTTCAGTCTCCAAGTATTTGTTACCTTTCCAAATTTTTTCTTGTGGTTGATTTCGAGTTTCATAGCATTGTGGTCTGAAAATATGCACGGTATGATCTCGATCTTTTTGTACTTACTTAGCGCTGATTTCTGTCCCAGTATATGGTCTATTCTGGAGAACGTTCCATGTGCACTGGCGAAGAATGTATATTCTGCTGCTTAAGGATGAAATATTCTGAATATATCTGTTAAGTCCATCTGGCCCAATGTGTCATTCAAAGCCATTGTTTCCTTGTTGATTTTTTGATCAGATGATCTGTCCATTGCTGTGAGTGGGGTGTTGAAGTCTCCTACTATTATGGTATTACTATCGATGAGTTTCTTTATGTTTGTGATTAATTGATTTATATATTTGGGTGTTTCCACATTTGGTGCATAAATGTTTACAATTGTTATGTCTTCTTGGTCTATAGACCCCTTGATTATGATATAATGCCCTTCTGCATCTCTTGATACAGTCTTTATTTTAAAGTCTAGATTGTCTGATATAAGTATGGCTACTCTGGCTTTCTTTTGTTGACCATTAGCATGATAGATGGTTCTCCATCCCCTTATTTCCAATCTGTAGGTGTCTTTAGGTCTAAAGTGGGTCTCTTGTAGACAGCATATAGATGGGTCTTGTTTTCTTATCCATTCTGTTACCCTATGTCTTTTGATTGGAACATTGAGTCCATTGACGTTTAGAGTGAGTACTGAAAGATATGAATTTATTGCCATCATAATGCTTGTAGAGTTGGAGTTTCTGGTGGTATTCTCTGGTCCTTTCTAATCTTTTGTTGCTTTTGGTATCTATTTATATATATATATATATATATATTTTCATCTTTTCTCCCCTCAGAGAGTCCCCCTTAAAATTTCTTGCAGGGCTGGTTTAGTGGTGACAAACTCCTTTAATTGTTGTTTGTCTGGGAAACTTTTTTATCTCTCCTTCTATTTTGAATGACAGCCTTGCTGGATAAAGAATTCTTGGCTGCACATTTTTCTGATTCAGCACACTGAATATATCCCGCCACTCCTTTCTGGCCTGCCAAGTTTCTCTGGATAGGTCTGCTGCAAACCTGATCTGTCTTCCCTTGTAGGTTAGGGACTTTTTTTCCCTTGCTGCTTTCATGATTCTCTCCTTGCCTGAGTATTTTGTGAATTTGACTATGATATGCCTTGTTGATGGTCGGTTTTTGTTGAATCTAATGGGAGTCCTCTGTGCTTCCTGGATTTTGATGTCTGTGTCTTTCCCCAGTTAGGAAAGTTTTCCGCTATGATTTGCTCACATAACCCTTCTACCCCTATTTCTCTCTCTTCCTCCTCTGGGACCCCTGTGCTTCTGATGTTGTTCCTTTTTAATGAGTCACTGATTTCTCCAACTCTTAAATCATGCTCTTTTGCCTTAATCTCCCTCTTTTTTTCTGCTTCGTTATTCTCTATAAGTTTGTCTTCTATAGCACTGATTCTCTGTTCTGCCTCATCCATCCTTGCTGCCACTGCATCCATCCGTGATTGCAGCTCAGTTATAGCATTTTTAATTCTGGCTAGTTTTTACTTCTTTTATATCTGCAGAAGGGGATTCTAATCTATTTTTGACTCCAGCTAGTATTCTTACTATCGTGATTCTAAATTCTGGTTCAGACATCTTGTTTGTGTCTGTGTTGGTTAAATCCCTGGCTGTCGTTTCTTCGTGCTCTTTCTTTTGGGGTGAATTCCTTCGTTTTGTCATTTTGAAGGGAGAAAAGGAATTAATGAGGTAGAAAAATTGAAATTAAAAAAATTAAAATAAAAAAAATTAAAATTAAAAATTAAAAACATACACACACAAAAATTGAATAGATGATGCTAGATCCTAGGTGTGTTTTGGTCTGGGTGTAGAAAGTGGTTTGACAGATTAGAGAAACAAACAAACAAAAAAAAGGGGGGGAGGAGAGAAAAAAAAGGAAATCGTTTGAGAATTTGAAAAAATGAATACACTAAAGTAGACTAAAATACACAAGAGTAGAGAATATAGTAGAAGAAAATTATGGAAAAATATTTTTAATAAAAATTAAAAAGAAATATGAATTTTTTCATTTTCTGTATTTAAGAAAAAAGAAAAGAAATGAAAAAGAGAAAAAAGATAAAAAAAGAAAAAAGAAAAGACAAAAAAGAAATCGTTTGAAAATTTGAAAAAGTGAATACACTGTAGTAGACTGAAATAAAATGATGGGAGTAAGATAGAATTTGAAAAAATTTACATAAAAGCAAAAAATATAGTAATAAAAATTAGATAAAAATATTTTTAAAAGAAATTGAAAGTAAAACTGAAGTTTTTCTCTTTCCACATTCAAGAAAAAGAAAAGAAATGAAAAAGAGAAAAAAAAGAAAAAAGGAAATTGTTTGAAAATTTGAAAAAGTGAGTACACTGAAGTAGACTAAAATAAAATGATGGAAGTAAAGTAGAATTTGAAAAAATTTACACAAAAGTAAAAAATATAGTAATAAAAATTAAAGACATATTTTTAATAAAAATTGAAAATAAAAATGAGTTTTTTTCTTTTTCTGTATTCAAGAAAAAGAAAAGAACTGTAAAAGAGAAAAAGGAAAAAGAGGAAAAAAAATGAATAGATGAACCTGCTAAGAGATTTAAGTAAGACTGAAATTGCTTTGTTTTCCCCTAGAGGTTGGTCCATGTAGCTCTTTAGTCCATAAATTAAGCCGGTGCTGAGGTTTGTGTTCTTGAAGAGTGAAGTTGGCCCAGTTGGGCAGGGCTTGGTGTAACAGCTCCGCTCTCCCCTAGATGGCGCTGCTAGCCTACTGGGGTGGATTGTTGCGGTGCTCATAGGGCGCATGCACATGCTCGAGAGCGGTGAAAAATGGCACCGCCCAGCCACCCAGTCTGTTCTCCCGGATCAGCAGTCGTGCACCGGTCCTCCGTCTTCAGCTCTCGTCCACTCCCCGCCACCAGGCCCCAGGCAGTACCTCTCTCCCAAGTTTTGTCTCAGATGCGGCTGTTTTCCCCGGCCCCTTACTTCCGAAGGACTGTGGCTTTGACCCACTCCGCGGCTCTAAGGCTCTACGGGAGGGTCTCACCTAGCAATGGCTGAATGAGCAATGGCCGAATGTCAGCTGCACCCAGGAACGCCTGTTGGACCCTGCTGTTGCCAGTGCCCCAAGACTGAGGCCAGGTGCCAGCCCACCCTCCAAAAAAATCGCGAGACATTGTAGCCTCAGCGTTTCAGGGACCATGGAAAATCGCAACACACATCTGACACCAGGCTTCACCCTCAACAATCTTGCCCCAGCACCAGCGAATGTGGCTGCCTTCTGGGGTCTGCTGGGACCAGGTGGCTTCAACAGTCTCTACCAAATGTCCCTCCAGCAGTGGAACCACTTTTCCCCGTGTGGCCTGAGATCCTCCCGGACCCCACTCTGTTCCTGGGGATTCACCTTTCCCACCAGAGCACTGCCAGGTATCGGGCTGCGGAGTTGCAGCCTTTGCGCTCCGCTTGTTTAGTCTTAATGGAATTTAAACCCTCTCCTTTCTCCTTTCTCCCTTTTTAGTTTAGTCCCTGCGGCTGTTTCCAATTTTCCACTTTCTCTCCAGCTTCTTTTGGGGAGGGGTGCTTTCCCCATATGCTCCCCCCCATCTCCGTCCTCTCTCCACCTGCAAAAGGGGTTCCCTACCTTTCAGGGCTTCTTGCTCCCCAAGTTCAGCTCTTTGTGTCACATACCTGCTGAATTCTGTGGTTCAGTTTGTGCAGATTGTTGTGTTAATCTTCCAATCGGTTTTCTAAGTGTGTAGGATGGTTTAGTGTTGATCTGGCTGTATTTCATGGATGCGAGACACACGGAAAGCTTCCATGCTATTCCGCAATCTTGACTCTTCCCAGTTCTTTTCATTTTTCTACTAATCTTCAAGAATAATGAGTTGATGCCCTAGCAACTGCCAAAGGTAGTTTTTTATTTTACAGGTTTTTTTACCTGTAGTTTTTTACAACAAACTACAGTAATAATGTTGAGTAGCATTTGAATGCTGATTAGACATTCGTATATCTTCTCTGGTGAATTGTCTATTCAAATCTTTTGTCCTTTATGTGCGTGTGTGTGTTTTCATTATTGAGTTGTAAGAGTTTTTGTATATTGCAGATATAATTCCTTTGCTGGAAAATAATTTCTCCCAGCTTGTGGTTGGGTTTTTCTTCTTCTCTTCTTTTTCTCCTTTTTTTTTTTTTTTTTTTTTTTTGGAAGTAGGCTCCTTGCTCAACATGGGGCTTGAACTCATCACCCCGAGATCAAGAGTCACATGCTGTACCAACTGAACCAGCCACATTGCTCTGAGTTTTCATTTTTTAATGGAGTCTCTTCAAGAGAAAACTTTAAAAATTTTGATGAAATTCAAACTATCACCTTTTTTTCTATTATGGATGGTATGTTTGATGTCATATCTAAGAAATCTTGGCCTAACTCGAAGTCACCAAGATTTTATTCTATGTTTTAGCTCTTACATTTAGGAGTTAATTTTTGCGGGTGATGTAAGTAGAGGTCTAATTTTTTGTGTATGGATATTCTGGCACCATTTATTGAAAAGCATATCCTTTTCTAATTTAATTGCTTTGACATCTTGTCAAAAATAAATTGACCATAAAAATGTGTTGGTCTTTTGCTGGACTATCCTTCTATTCTATTGACCTATATGTCAGTGTGGTTTTATGCCAATGCCACACCGTATTGATTACTATAGGTTTGGAAACCAGGTAATCTAAAAGAATTTTGTTCTTTTTCAAAACTGTTGAGGCCATTCTAGGTCCTTTACCTTTCCATATAAACTTTAGGATCAGCTTGCCATTTTCTATGAAAACATCCTGGAACTTCTACAACAATTCCATTGAATGTATTGATCAATTTAGGAGAATTGCCTACTTAACAATATTGAGTCTTTGGATTCCATAAACAAGGTACATCTCTCTATTTATTTAGGCCTTTAATTTCTTTCAGCAATGCTTTGTAGCTTTTGAGGTATAAGTCTTGTATTATTTCTTTGTTAAATATTTTGCAGAATTCACTAGCGAGGGAATGTGGGTCTGCAATTTTCTTTATGGGAAGGTTTTTTTTTTTTTTTAACCTATACATTTAATTTATTTAATAGATGTGGGACTATTCAGGTTACCTACCATTGAATGAGCTTCGGTATTTTGTGTTTTTCAAGAAATTTGTCTGTTTAATTAAATTTGTTGAATTTATTGGCATAAAGTTATTCATAATATTCCCTTCTTGCCTTTAGGATTTATAGTGATGTCCCTGCAAATGTCTGATGCTGGTAATTTGTGTCTTTTTTCTTTTCTTTCTTTTTTTTTTCTTGATCAGTCTGATGAGAGGTTTTTCACTTTATCTTTTTCAAATATCCAGTTTTCAGTTTTATTGATTTTCTCTATTGTTTTCCTGCTTTTCAGTTGATTCTGATGTATGTGAAGAGAATGTGTATCATGCTGTTGTAGGGAAGAGTGTTCTATCAATGTCAATGACAGCAAGTTAGTTTCAAGTGTTGTTCACGGCTTCTATATCTTTGATTTTCTGTCTACTTGTTCTATCTATCTTTGAGAGAAGGTATGAAAATAAGCAATTCCAATCCTAGATTTTTGTATTTCTCCTTTTAGTTCTACCTTTTCCTGCTTCATGTAGTTTGCAACTCTTTTATTGGCTACATCAGTATTTAGGACTGTTATGTTCTATTGATTCATTGGCTCTGCTATTGCTGTTGATGCTTGATCTGTCTCATGTTTGGACAGAGAAAGTGCCATCCAGTTGGCTTCTGAGTCTTTTGACATAACTTTAGATCTTTGATAGTCTTCTTGTTCCTGGCATGACAAGATATTCCAAAATGCACTTTGTATTTTTTCTTTAATCCTGGTATCAACCATTTCTCCTAGGAGTCTGTATTTTTTTTTTAATTAAAAAAAATATTTACTTATTTTTGAGAGCAAGAAACACACACACACAAAGCATGAGCAGGGGATGGGTCAGAGAGAGAGACACACACAGAATCTGAAGCAGGATCCAGGCTCCGAGCTATCAGCACAGAGCCTGATGTGAGGCTTGAACTCACAAACTGCAAGGTCGTGACCTGAACCAAAGTTGGATGCTTAACCGACTGAGCCACCCAGGCACCCCAGAGTCTGCTTCTGTTTGTAGGGAAATGTTGTTGTTTAGGAGACCACAATCTGTGTGCTAGAGCTGATCACTGCTACTCTATGGTTGTCATATTTTCAAGCCCTTTTCAGTGGCTAGAACTAGGAAATGCATACTTTTTAAAAAGAGAAAAATACAGGGGCAGCCTGGGTGGTTCAATTGGTTAACTGTCTGACTTTTGATTTTGGCTCAGGCAGGTCATGATCTCAAGGTTGGTGAGATAGAGCCCTGCTTCATACTCTGTGCTGACAGCTCAGAGCCTGGAGCCTGCTTCAGATTCCGTCTCCCTCTCTCTCTGCCCCTCCCCCCACCCCTGGCTGTGCTCTTTCTCTCAAGAATAAATAAATATTAAAAAACAATTTAAAAAATTAAAAAGAAAACCCCCAAAGCTATCCTATTCCTCTGATTTCACTCAGTGTATTCTGCAGATCATTTTAGGGTTGCAGATAGAACTCTTCCTCCTTCCTTAGTACAGCAGTGTGGTGTTCTGTTCATGTGGGTGGACCATCGTTTCTTCAGCAGGCCTGTACTGATGAACACTTGGGTGTTTTTCAGTCTTCTGGTTTCGTAGCTACTGATGCAATGAAGAGATTTATTCAATTGCTTTGAATTTTTGGCCAGAATATCTTTGAGGTAGATTCTAGATGTGGGATTGCTGGTCCAAGGGGTGGTTATCTATCTATAAAATATAGGTAATTATGTAAATAATAATTTATATTCTATGTAAGATATAATGTTAGATATAATTTATAATGTTATATAATGTTACATATAAGATATAAATTATATACCTATTTTATATACATGGAATATTTTGCAGATGTGTGAAATTACCCTTGAAGAGGGTTTCTGGGGGCACCTAGGTGACTCAGTCAGTTAAGCATCCGACTTTGGCTCAGGTCATGATCTTGTGGTTCATGAGTTCGAACCCCACATCAGGCTTGTGCTGACAGCTCAGAGTCTGGAGCCTGCTTCACATTCTGTGTCTCCTAACCCTGCTCATTCTCTCTCCCTCCCTCTCGCTCTCTCTCTCAAAAATAAATAAACATTAAAAAATTTAAAAAAAATAAAGAGGGTTTCTGATGTGATCATCCATTAGTGTGAGGCCTCTAGAATTCACCTCATGAGTGCAGTGGTTGAAAGGCAGGGGTTGAGTGATGCTGGTGGGGCATACACTTCTCCAGTTCCAGGGGGCCCCCCAATGAATGCCTTTCCCCAACAGTTCCTGGAGGCTCTGGCATAAGGCATGGCTGGCAGGACAGAAGGCATCTCAGCTTTCAGGGGTGGCCTGGAGACAACCCCAGACTTAGCAGAAGCCCAGGAGACCTCTCCCCAACCCCAGTCAGCCCTGCCTGGTGCTTCTGGCCCTTGAGTCTGTCCTGTCCCCTTCAGCTTCATCTTTTAGCCTTATAACATTTAAAGTTGTTTAAAAACTCTTTTTATTTTATTTGAGTAATTGTTATTATATAATCTGAATAGTCCCTAATTATTCTTATTTTTAAAACAGTTTTGTTCTGTCGTAACTATTTCATTCCTTTACACACCCCCTTGTTAATGAGGATATGCTTTTTCTTTAAAACTTTAATGACAGAGGCACCTGGCCTGGGGGGCTCAGTTGGTGACTCTTGATTTCAGCTCAGGTCATGATCCCAGGGTCATGGGATCAAGTCCTGTGTTGGGCTCTGCACTGAACACAGAGCCTGCTTAAGATTCTCTCTCTCTCTCTCTCTCTCTCTCTCTCTCTTTCTCTCTTTCTCTCTCCCCCTCCCTCCACCCCACCCCCCACCTCTCTCTCCCAATGGAGCTCTCTCTCTCTCTAAAACAAACAACTTTGATGACACCTTGCCCTTTTGTACTTTTTTATTTCTTCTTAGCCTCCTTTTAACTTTTTCTCCTGAATTTATTTTTATCTCATCGAGTTTCTTTCTCTTTCTTAAATGGTAAAACTGGATTCTCTTTAAGTGGTTTTATGCTCTCTGCTGGCTGGCTGGCCCCTGGGAGCCCAGGCAGGTAGCTGGGGTGGTGTCCATGCCGTGGGGGAAGCCAGTTGGGCTGTGGTGCTTTCCTCCCTCTGTTGATCCCCAGTCTTTCCCCACCAAGTCCTGATTCAACAACCCTTAATGTTAATGATCTGGGGACTAGATGCCCCTCCTACTCCCATAAGATTAAGCCATTCATGATGACTACAGCTGAAACTCCAAGGAATCTGGATCCTGGAGAAAAGTGGGCTGGAAAGGGATGTATGTGCTGCTTTCAAATATCTGTGAGAAGAGTGGACATACTCACTGTTGACCTAGAGTTAAGAACATGAACTTAGAACCACAGCCCACGGGTGATGATAAGGAAGCACATTTACTTTTAAAACAATCGCCACCGTTGAGAAATGGGACGGGTTGACTGGTGAAGGAGTACTTTCCCAGCTTCACAAGTGATGGATCCTTCACAAGGAGCTTGGATGTTATAGAAGAGAATCCTGCATTGGTGGTGGGATGGTGTGTGTGTGGCTTCTAAGATATCTTTTTGCTTTAAAATTCTTACTTCTGTTTTCAGAAAACAAATTGTGCAGTAGATTCTGTACTATGTTCCCAGCATCTATTTCCCCTTTCTTCTGTTTACAACATACTCTGCCCCTCTGCACTTGGTGAGCAACCCTCCACCAGCCTGGACCAGTCATACTACGTCACCCCAACTGCGTGCTGACTGGTTCAGAGATGGGCATGTGACTCAGAGTGACCGCCCCCTCCCCAATCAGAGTTTCTATCTTGAGCTATGTGGGAAGAGTCCTTTTCTCTTTCTGTTTAGAAACATAAAAAATATAAATCTAGAGCTTCCTGCTGCCCCCAGCAGGTATCTGTCTAGCTGGCATCCTTCTGGCTGAGCTACTTGGCCTGGGGGAATGAGGCCTACATTTAATGAGACAGGGAGAAGAGGTAAAGAGGTCTAGAAGTGTTTGCATCTCTGATTCTTAAGATTAGCCTTACCAGTTCTCTTTCTGTGGTTTGATTGTGCGCACTGGAAAAGTGCCCTTTTGCTTTAGCCAGTCAGACTTGGGTTTCTGCCACTTGTAACCAAAAAGGGTCTTTTTTTTTTTTCTTAATGTTTATTTATTTTTGGGAGAGAGAAAGAGGGACAGAGTGTGAGTGGGGGAGGAGCAGAGAGAGAGGGAGACACAGAATCTGCAGTAGGCTCCAGGCTCTGAGCTGTCAGCACAGAAGTGGACTTGGGGCTTGAAATCACGAACTGTGAGATCATGACCTGAGCTGAAGTCAGACGCTTAACTGACTGAGCCACCTAGGTGCCCCTCCAAAAAGGGTCTTGACTGACATGGTTGTTATTGTACAAAACATCATTTTACACTGATGACCAATTTTTCAAATTTCTTCCTCTTTTTTTTAAATTTTTTTTTTAAATTTTGAGAGAGAGAGAGCAAGAGCATGAGCGAGTGTGCACAGCAGGGAAGGGGCAGAGAGACAGGGGAGAGAGAGAGAATCCCAAGCAGGTTCTACACTGTCAGCGAGGAGCCAGATGTGGGGCTTGAACTCACTAACCATGAGATCATGATCTGAGCTAAAAGCAAAGAGTCTGATGCTTAACCGGCTGAGCCACCAGGCACCACCAATTTTTCAAACTTCTTAATGAGAATTCTTTCAGAAAGAAAAGGCAACGTTGGCTTATAGCTAAACTAAAAATTACTGTAGTTTTTCACACTAGTAAGCTGGCCTGAGGATAGAGTTAATAGAGGGTTCTGTGTGCCTTTGTATGAAGCCCAGCCGTCTCTATCAGCATGCCTGTCGTCTCCACTTGGATGACCCAAAGCACAGCACTTGAGGGGCGCATGGGTGATTCAGTCAGTTAAGAATCTGATTCTTGGTTTTCGACTCAGGTCTTGATCTCATGGTCATGGGATTGAGCCCCACATTGGGCTGTATGGTGACAGCACAGAGTGTGCTTCAGATTCTCTCTCTCCATCTCTCTCTCCCCCTCCCTGCTCATGCTCTCTCTCTCTCAAAATAAATGAATAAATAAACTTACAAATAAAAATAAAATAACATAGCACTTGAGCTTTCCCTCCCAAGCCTGATCCTCCCCTAGTCTTCCCCATCCCACAAAATGCCTTTTTCATCCATTCACCTGGGTTCTAAGTGAAATACTTAGGAGGCAGCCTTCCTTGTACCCCTCTGCTTCCTCATCTCTAATCCACCAGCAAGTCCTGTGTGTCCCTCCAGAACTTCTGTGCATCTGTACATCCTGTCATCTCCTACTTGGACTATAGCAGTAGCCTCTTAGCTGACTCCTTACTTCCCACTTCTTGGTCCTTTCTGGTCTTTTCTCTACACAGAAACCCTAGTGAGCTTTTAAGAACATGAATCAGATTCTGTCATTTCCTTGCTTAAAACCATTGATGACTTTCCATTGCATGCAGAATAAAATGCAAAGGCTTGCAGTGGTCCAGAAGGCCCTGCATGCCTGGACTGGCCCCTGCCCGCCTCTCTACCCTCAGCTCCTGTCACTCTGTCTCTGTTTACTGTGCTCCAGTCACTCTAGTCTATTTCTTATTTCTGCTTTGCAGCTCTTCCTTCTCCCGGGACACTTTCATCCAAGTCTTAGAGTGGCTAGCTCCTTAAGGCTCAAATATCACCTCCTTAGAGATGCATTTGAACGTGGTGTAGTATTTACTACTATATGTTTACTGCTATATACAGTATTTACTACTACTATTTACTATCTAAAATTATTGTGTTTATGTAAGTGGTAATCGTTTATTTCCCATCATTGGGATATAAATCCAGGGGCCAGGCCAACCGATGCTCAACAAATCATTAATGAATAAATGGAAGGATAATAGGGGAGCAACACATGGGTGCGGACTGTGAAGCTGAGTAGACAATATGTTCCATTGCTGCTGGTTGGCTTTGCAGATCCAGATCCAGAGCCCAGTTTTTGGAAAGTTCGTTGGAGTCTTTCCAAGGTCTGTCATTGTGTGTGTGTCGTGCCTCAGGTGGCTTCCTGTCTAGTTGATGAGTAGTGTTGCCACCAGAAGCCGAGGAGAGTGTTGGGGTGGTGACTGGTGTTGACAAGAATCACCCAGGGAGTGTTGTAATGAAGATTCTGGGGCCCAGCGAAGCCCTTGGGCTGGACTGCTAGGAAAGGTAAGGAGGGGACAATCAACTCATCCAGGTTGGCCTGGGACATCCCCAGCTTTAGCACTGAAGGTCGCTTGCTCTTTGAAAAATCCATCAGTCGCTGGCAGATCAGGAGGGTTGGTCACTCTAAACAAGGTGTTCAGAGAGAGGCAGAGAGCGTCAGATGAAGTTAGCTTGGAATGGTTTCTTGGGGTTGCTGAGGTAGAATCATTTCTCATCTTAGGCTTTGAGTTTTGGCTGTCCCCTCAGCCCTGCTGTGGAGTAAGTCTGGGTTTTCCAGACACCAAGCTGGGACAGAAAGGAAAGGAAACCATTGTTTCTTGAACACCTGCAGTGAACCAGCTGCTGCTCTAGACCTTTATTACTGAATGTATCCCTTGGTAGCCTTTTTATTGCACCCATTTTAGAGGCAGGACACTGAGGCATATGAAGTTATGTAATTGCCTGAACTCAGACATCTTCCAAACAGAGGATATAGGAGTACCAAGTCTCCCTGACACAGAAGCCCAGGCCCCTTTCTAGGTGTTTTGTTTTGTGTATGGGGGTGTGTGTGTCAGAGATGTGGCTGGGACCTCAGCTTGACAGTTGTCCTCAGTCCTCAGGGTTGGGGTTCTCCTGTGATCTAGAGAAGGCCTCACGGACTGGACAGTGAGATAGTGAAGGAAGAGGCACCCAACCAAGTTTTTTTGGGCTGGCCAGGGCCTGGCTGTGCAGGTGGCTCTCCACCACCAGGTGGCGCTGTGGCTCTGCCTTAGAAGGCTCCCCGCAGCACTATTGCTGGTGCAGAGCCCGCCAAACCACCAGCCGCTGGGCCTTATTTAATCTGCAGCCTGTAGGCAGCCTGGGGCCTGTCCACAGCTTTCTGGCTTTCCTGGACTCTGGAAGGACAAGAAGAGAGGGGAGAGGGGAGAGGTCAGAGGTTGGTCAGGAGAAGAGGAGGTTTGGGCCAATGCAGAGTCTTGGCGGTAAGGGTGACCGATGAGCACAGCTGTGAGGAAGAGGGGTAGAGATTGCTGTACTGGAACTAATGAATTTATAACATGGGCCAAATCATCTCCTGGTGTGCACAAAACACATCAGGATAAGTAGACTTGCTCCCCCATGGTGGGAGTGGGGGGTGGAACGTGGGCAGAGAAGAGGCAACTTTTCTGTCCTACAGACCGTTTTGGTCAAGGGAAGGCCTCAGCTGGAAGGGCTGAGAGGCAGAGATGGCCAGGGTGCCTCCAAGTTGGGGGCAGAGATAGCCCCCAGTCATCTGCCTGTCTGCCCCCTGCTGATCACAGGGGCCCCCTGCTATCCTCACTGGGGGGCATAGGAAAGGTCCTCATCCGTCCTCCAGCTGCCCTTGCCATTTGGGAAAATGGCTTCAAGGATGCTGGCCCTCAGGATCCCACTCTCTTATCACCTATTTTGTATATCAGGACTCAGGCCTTCTAGATTCTCATCAAAAGACATCACTACAACAAACTTTTAACTCTTTTTCAAAGCGCACACCAGCGCCACGTGGTGACTCACTGTGGATTAGCTGCCTAACAGTGGGTTTGGCCTGCACATTGATGTCAGAATGTGAAATAGTGTCTGCACTGTAAAGCCCCAAATGCATCCTTGGCACTGGGGAGTTGAGCAAAGGCCTCCTGAGGGGAAGGCGTGGTATGGGTACAGGAGGGCTTTGGGAAAGAGGAGTACTTGGCAGTGAGACAGGGAGCAGAAAGCAGAGGGAACTTCATCAGTTTTACAGTCTGCCTTTCCCTGGTTTCTGGGCTGAGTGCTGTGACAGATGTGCCCCTTAGGAATTTTTTTTTTTAATATTACATTTTCATTCATCATCTCTTCACACAGAATCTATTAAAATATTTTGTTTCATTTGTATTTACAATATCATTCTCTCTCCCCTTTTAATTCAATAGGTAATATAGCCACAGATTCAAAATTCAGAGGGTTCAAAATAAGTAACCTTTTCCTGTTTCATGTATAAACAAACAACCTGATGTTTACCAACAGAAAAACAGCAAGGACAGTGAAAGACAATTTGTGGACAAAACGTGTTAAGGTGTCACCCTGATTGTTGCAAAAACTCTCTCCACTCCCCACCCCCGAATTTTGAGAACTTTTTTGAGAAGTTGCAACTTTTTGTTAAGTCAGGGCTTTCCCTGTATGATCGATTCTGTGCATGGAAAGTCAGTGCCCATCCTGAGATGAGTTAGTCTTTTTCTTCAGTTCTTTCTCATGGCTTTCCAGTTTGCTGTCTGACCCTCCTCAGAGATGTTTCTTTTAGTGACGTGATTATGAGACAGAACCCAGGGCTGGCTTAGCTGCCTGAGGATGGTGCCTTTGGAGGCCAAATGGCCTCAGACCCCGGTCCTGGCTCTGGACCGTCCCCATCTGACAGTTTTTCATGGTGGGAGAAGCAGGCTGGGAGGGACCAGCCTCTGAAGTGGAGTTTCCTGCTGGGGAAGAGGGTCTGGAGGAGCTGACTCTGCCATGGGGACTTGGGAGGGGGGAGACTCTGGTCACTGTCTGAGTGCCCTTGTCGGCTGGTCTCTGGGCATAAGGGAGTGGAATGTGGGCAATTCTGGAGGACAGCCTGTGACTTGAGGAGTCCTACCCATCAGACTGTGGGGCAGAGCTGGAATCTAGACCCTGGAGACTTGGGAACCAAGGAGGACATTGACTGCGAACTCTGAATAGGGACCAAGGTGGGCCCTGGGGGGTGGACCTTCTGGGGGATGGAGGAGCCCAGTTAATCAAGACAGGCATTGGTCAAGGTTGCCCTGGTAGCCTGCCTGCCCTTGGCATTTCAGAATTTGGAGCCACAGTAGCCGAAATGGTCCGTGCAGTAATGTGTGTGTGAATCCTTAGGAAACAAAATCATTGTGGGCATGTGTCAGGCCCTGAGCCAACTGTAGGGGTGTCATTACTGCCTTGTGCATCGGTCCCAGAAGGAAGATGTAGATGCCCCCTCCCTCCCTTACACCATCTCCCTGGATCTTGGAGATGGCCCAGTCAACCTCATTCATAAAGGGGCCCTTCCCGTTCCAGATATTCCAAATGTTGCCTTTAAGCCCCCTCCCCTCCCATCATGTGACTTCACATGGCATGCCGCTCTTTCTAGGGCAGAGTTTCCTCATCCATAAAATGAGATGGTGATCCTGCTCCAACCTACAAACCAAGTGGCCAAATGAGGGAATAGGTGGAATGCTGTTCTGGAAAAAGGAAAGTGAATCATCTGAGTGCAAGATTCTGAAGTGGTTCCACCCAACGCCCGTGGAACACAGCTCCACAGCTGTCTCTCCCCAGGGCTCCAGCAGGTGGCAGCATTGCCCTCCCCCTGTGCTGGTCACTCCGGGGCCTCTCCTCCCAGACACTGGTGTGTAAGACCTTGGACCTCACTTAGTTCACACCCCACAGTCCCACCTCCCATAGGGAGGTGGGGGGTAGGGATCTGAGTGGCCTCTGAGACAGTGGCCAGGGCTGGGAGCCTGAATGCCCCGGACAGGAAGGGCCTGGAAAGAGAATTAAGATCTTGTTCTTTTCCTTCAAAACAGCACAGACAAGCCAGGAGGAGGAGACCTGGTGTGCATGAGCCTAAGAAGGCTGAAGGGAAACCTTGTCTTGCTCTGCCACGACCCGTCCCACACTGCTTGGAGGTGGCAATTTAGGATCCAGAGGCAAGGATTTGTCCTCTGCCGGGTTTTTGTCTTTAGCCAGAAAGACCAGCTGGCATTTTAGCGGGGGCAGAGGTGGGTGAGTCCTCTATTTTTGTGTGTGCCAACGGGTTGAAAATTTAACACATTTCAGTTCATCTGTGCAGAAAAGAAGTAATTTATTTATTCATCTCTAATGAATGTGGTCTTTCTCCCAACCCCTACCTGAAGACTAGTGAGAAAAACAACAAAATATTCAACTCAATTTTAACATCACAGGACCTGATGGTTTAGCGTGTCCTGTTCAGTGATGTTTTTTGTTTTTACATTATTTATTTATTGATTGAGAGACAGAGAGAGAGCGCATGCAAGTCAGGGAGGGGCAGAGAGAGAATGAGACACAGAATATGAAGCAGAGATTCTGTGTCAGCACAGAGCCCAATGCGGGGCTCGAACTCATGAACCATGAGATCACGGCCTGAGCCGAAGTCGGACGCTTAACTGACTGAGCCACTCAGGTGCCCCAGCGATGTTTTGTTTCTCTTGGAGCAAGGGCTCAGTTCTCAGCCTGTCTTCCCTTGCTTCTCTCACTAAGATGGTGTCAAGGGGTATGGACATACAAGGGCAGCTTACGTGACATTTAGTGGCAGCAAGGAGTTGCCCGGAGTGTGGCGTCCTCTGGGTTCCCGGCAAGGTCACTTGCCTGCTCTCTTGCCAATGATGGCACTTGAAGCTGAGTTTATGTAACTCCTAGTCTAGCCCCTGTTAGTCTTCCCAGAGTTCCAAAGGGAGACCGGACAGGGGCCCTCACTGGGGTTCCTTCTCTGGAGCAAAGCCAGACCGGACTGCTTAGTTCCCCTTGTTCTTTCCTCCTGGTGCCTTCCTGCTGTCCCCTGGGCAGGAAGGAGTGGACCAAAAAGCCCTTTCTTCTCTTGCCTGGGCATCTGTTACATAAAACGCCATGGTCACACCCAAGAAGAGAGATGAAGGAAGGAATCCAGAAAATATGCTCTTAAGAGAACAGCTTGGTTTAGAAGACTTTTGACCTAACATAATCATATTTTTCCTGTCAGATGCCAAACATTACAGCATTTTTTCTTCTGCTCATTCTGTCTACATCAAACCTTCATCTTAGTCTCTCTTCAGGCAGAGATGGATGCCTCAGGCCAAGGAAGATGGAGGTCATGAACTCACAGGGCAAGAAAGAAAAGCACATTCATACATTTTCAAATGTCCTTGTATGCTTAAAATGTTACTAACATTGGACAATGGAACCAAAGGAAATATGACAGGTAAAATGTGAAGGCTTTCTCAACAGGGAGGATTCACTATCTTGCCTGTGTTAGATTTCCTTCCAGGGAGGATACATAGCGAGTCAGAAGTAGATTCCACTCAGCAGAAAGAGGCACACACTGTGAAAAGATGGCCCAACCCAGTGGGAATCCTTCCTGAGCTTCCCGGGACCAAGGCAAGACCAGGGCTGGAGTAGGATGAGATGAAGGCTGTGAGTGGTGAGGTCCTCTCCAGGCCCCTCATTTGCCCTCTCCTGTTGGAGGAAAGAAGAGATGGTAATTCAAGCTAACTAGGAGCCTGGGAAAGGGGGGTGGGTGGTGGGTATAATTCACTGTCCTCCTTCAGTGCTGTGGGCAGGCAGACCATGGTATGAGCCTTCATCATTCACACAGCTTACTCAGGAAGGGGACTTACCGGGCAGGGCTGATTGGCCACACTCACAGGTACTCACTGGCACATGTGGCTGGACACATACTCAGCTGCTCATATTCATGTGTGTTTCCACGTGAATACCTGTAGAACTCTCAGAGCAGTGCCTGACCCAGTAAGCAGGCAATAAATGCCAGCTGCCATTACCATCCAGGGCACCACCAAAAGTTCTCTTAAACATACCTAGAGAGACACAGACACCCAGGTGTGTACATTCGCATATTCAAAGACAAGTAGACACCTGTAAATATTTACATGGAAGCACTTGAATCTCAATAGGTATTGTTGAATACAATAGGTATTGTTTTTGCACTATACAAGAGGGTTAAGCAATTGAATCCTTACAACAACCTCACGAGTGACTATTGTCATTCATCCCAATTAACAGATAGGTGAATTGGGTCACACAGAGGTGACAGCTCAAGGTCACATGGCTAGTAATTGGTAAACTTGGGATTCGAGCCTAGAAAGCACACATAACTGCCTGCTATTCTGCCATCTTTCGCACAGATGCCCTAGGCGCAATCACAGACCTTCCCACAGATGTGAAGAAACCTCTGCATGTAGGTAGATGCACTGCCATACTCATAAGACACATCACAAGGCATGGGATCCCTGCAACATGCATGCTCAACCATGGCTCTGAACCTTGCAGAACCTTCCAGCCTTCTGAGTCAATGGCCTAATTTGATAATTCTCAGGGAGTGAGCTTTCAAATGACTCCAATAATGCACCAGCTATAGTGGATGTTGGGTTCACAGCCCCCACCCCATGTTGGGGGCTCAGGGTGGTTTGAGGGAGGAGGCCGGACTTGCCTTCACCTCCAGGGGCTGAATCACATTTTGGCTTTTCCTGGGATCTCAGGACCCCTGGCCTCTTTCCGCCCCCTTGTCCTTGGTGAGTGCAGGATACTGCCTGGACCATGGTCTTAATTCCTTGTGCTTGCCCAAGCCTTGTTCTTGTTCCTCAACTCCATCCCAGAGACAGGTGCCCCCCACTGGAGGCTTTGAGGTGGGTCCAAATGGGAAGTCTCTTAGCTTCCTAGGCCTGGGGGAGAGCTCTCTGCAAAGGGGAGGGCAAGGAGGGCAAGGAGCCGCCTTTATGGCTTTCCTTGGCTCCTTGCTGAGTGGATGCTGTGCCAGATGTGGGCTTTGGTCCAGGACCAGGCTTGGGCAGGTGGTGAGGAATCATTGTCTCAGAATGTTAGAGAGACCTAGGGACTTTGAGTGTCTAGTTCAGTTCCCTCATTTTATAGGCTAGAAACGGAGTCTCTGAGATGGGAAGGGATGTGCCTGAGGTTGCCCTGCAAATCTTCAACATTAAGTCTTAACTCCAAGTCCAGTGTTCAGTATGTCATAGAATGAGGCTCCATGGGGGACAAGACAAAGGCTTCCTCAGTGTACAAGTTACAGAAATCCAGGACAAACCAGAGTCATTGGCATCCAAAGTCACATTTCCTTGCCTTGGGTGGCTGACTACAATTTTAATCTGAACCCAAGGAGACCTTTTAAAAAATATTTTGGCTGTTGTGTGTAAGATACCTCTGTACCTGGCCAGGGCACTGGCTCTGAACCACATGAAGACTTTTGGCCTGAAGAGATCTGAGTACACCTTAATATATCTGCATTTAACTGAGAAACAATCCTCACAAAAGTCTACATTTACCCCATGTTTCTCCTGGACTGTTTTCTCTGTTGGCAACCATTAACATTGGCACTTTCTGTGTGCCAGGCTCTGTTCTCAGCACTTTACCTGTGTTACTCATTTAATCCTCTTAGCAGCCCAGGGGTGCAGACACTATCATCACCATTACCACCATCATCAGCATCACCACCATCATTGTCGTAGTCATCATCATCATCATCATCTTCCCCATTTTATTGATTAGGAGACTAAGGAACAAAGGGATTAAGTAATTTGCCTAAGGCCTCCAGATTAGAAAAGGGCAGAGCAAGGACTCAAAACCAGGCAATGCCTCCTCCACACTAGAGCTGTGAGCCTGGTCCTCCAGCGTACGGTCAGCCATCCTCCCCAACTGCTCCCCTTGAAATTTCTGAGAGTCTCATGCCCAGGGACCCCTATACCAGTAAGGAGAGCCCAGGCAGGTAGAGAGCTGTACACAGGCCCCAGACATGTGCAGTCTTGGGAACCGATCATCTACTGCACAGTCCTGCAGAATTGAGACATACGTGTGATCCGGGCCACACACGTGTCTAGCTCTCCTGGCCTTCAAGAAGGCCTGTAGCTACTACCACCTGCTCTACTCTACCTCCTTGTCCTCCATTCTCTTCTCCCCACATGACACTTTTGATCAAAATGGGGACAGATCCATTTCACCTGAAGTTGGCAAAGAAAAGATGAGGGTTTTTCAGTATGGTGCATAGAAGGAAACTGGGGGGGGAAAGGAAGACATTTGCAAATGTGAAAATGATTGGATGTAAAAAGCATGGATCTCAGGTACTCACTAGTAGCAAACTCTGACTCCGTTTGACTATGGCTCCCTCCTGGCCTAGCACGAGGCCCTGGGCCCGGACCTGAGGGCCTTGGAAGGATGTGATGCTCTCCAGAACAGGTCAGGTTTTAAGATGACTCTGGGGAGGGGTTTGGCTCTGTGGTATTCCCGTACCTGGTCCCAGGCCAGGTCAGACCATTCAGATTTGGTCAGGGGAGCAGTATTGGCTCTGCAGATGGGACAGGTTGGCTTCTCAGGACCCACTCCACTCCCATGCTCCTCTCTGGTCTTTTTGAGGTAGTTGCTCAGGTGTTCCTTCTGGCCCAGATAAGTGCCCAAATTCTCTTCTGGCTATTGCAGTACCTCTGGCTCCCCCCTTGGTCAGGCACCTGTTACATTGTTCTGGTGATTTCCACTCCTGGGGGAAGGGTATAAGTGGAGGCCCACAGACCATATGTCTAAATAGTCAAAAGTTGTAAGTCAAGCTAACAAACTGTTCATTAAAGTATGTTCTGTCCTTCAGCCTTGATGAGTTTACCTTCAAAATGATAAAATTAAAAATACACAGGGGGCCTGTGTGGCTCAGTCGGTTGAGTGTCCGACTTTGTCTCAGGTCAGGATCTCACAGCCCATGAGTTCGAGCCCCGCATTGGGCTCTGTGCTGACAGCTCAGAGCCTGGAGCCTGCTTCAGATTCTGTGTGTCTCTCTCTCTCTCTGCCCCTTCCCCGCTCATGCTCTGTCTCTATCTCAAAAATAAATTAAAAAATTTTAAAAAATGCATATGTAGTTATTATTTTTATATGACTGAAAGTTTGCAAAATGCTGAAGACCACCAAACTGAATTATTGCTGATATACATTAGGGGCTCTGTTCATGGGCCAGTGATGTTTGGATGAATAATACAAACAAAGACATTTATAATTCATAAATTAGCATGTATTTATTCTTTGAAATTCATTTTATTGCCTTAATTTCAGCAAAATCAGTCATGCTTTTATTTATTAAAAAATTTTTTTATTAAAAATTTTTAATGTTTTTATGTATTTTTGTGAGAGAGAGAGAGAGAGAGAGAGGGAGAGAGAGAGAGAGAGAGATAGTATATGAGCAGGGGAGGGGCAGAGAGAGAGGGAGACACAGAATCCAAAGCAGGCTCTAGGCTCTGAGCTGTCAGCACAGACCCCGATGCAGGGCTCAAACTCGTGAACCGCGAGATCATGACCTGAGCTGAAGTCAGATGCTTAACCAAGGGAGCCACCCAGGTGCCCCTAAATTTTTTTTTAATGTTTATTTATTTTTGAGAGAGAGAGACAGAGTGCAAGCAGGGGAGGGGCAGAGAGAGAGGGAGACTCAGAAACCAAAGCAGGTTCCAGACTCTGAGCCATCGGTACACAGCCTGATGCGGGACTCGAACTCATGAACCACGAGATCATGACCTGAGCAGAAGTCGGATGCTCAATCAACTGAGCCACCCAGGTGCCCCAGTCATCATGCTTTTGTAATAGAGAACTCATAATTTGTGTTCTAGTGAACAGTAATGACCTAAAGGATTAGAAACAAAATGTGATTGTATTCAGTTGTTTTCGTAAGCTATTGCCATGTAACAAAACACTCCAAAGTTTAGTGGTTTAAAGCAATATTAAAGATAATTTTATTATCTCTCATGGTTCTGTGGGTTTACCAGGCTTAGCTGAGCATTTCCTCTGCTGCTTTGCTTGGAAATTCTCGTGCGGTTGTGGCTAGCTGGTGGCTGGGGCTGGAGTCATAAGAGGCTCAACTGAGGTGCTGGGATGGCTGGTTCTTTCCTCCTTTTCATATGATCTTTTGGTCTTTCTCCGTCCATACGGTCTCTCTAGTAGTAGCTGTGCTTCCCACATGGTAGCAGAACTCACAGAAGTGAGTATTCCAAAAAGGAGGAAGAGGAAGCTTCCAGTCCTCTTAAAGTCTACATCCAAAATGTACGCAACATATACCCACTGCGTTCCATGTGTTAGCATGAGTCACCGCCCAGCTTCAGTGTGGGGGGGACCACACAGGGTCCACAGACCACATAAATACCGGGAGGTTTGTTCCCTGGGGCCTTCTTTGGAGACCAGCTACCACAGTGTTGGAAGTGAGTGTTGTAACAAAAATTTAAAACCCATGGCATTTTCTTTGGGACAGTTTGGGGGCAGAAGCTGAAGAACCTTAGGGAGAAACTGAAGTCTTGAAACATAGAAAAGGGGACGGAAGCTATTCACTGGCAGAAATATGTGAGACCATCCCCTACAGTAATGGAGAAAACAGAAAGGGTGCCTATGAATTTGTGATACGTCTAAGGCCAGTTCCAAGCAAAATGTTCAAAGTGCTAATTGGCTTCTTTCAGCTGGCTCTGATAAAATAGGAGAAGATTGAGATGAACTAAAGAAGTTTTGGAGCAGAATTAGTAAATCTAAGGAGGTCAGGTCTGTATTCTAGCCAGCAAAAGGCTCAAAAAGCAAGGATTCGCCTCAGGACAAAGAAAATCCTGGGTGCTGCCAGTAAAATGTGGTCTCAGGTATAGTGAAAGGTATGGCTGTAATACCTTTGTGAAGAGCTCAGAAATATTTAAGGGCATGTGTTTAGACCCTTTGGATACACAACAGGACTTCTAAGAATATTAAGAGTGTATCTCTTAGATCCTCTCTGCTGGACAATGGGATTGAGAATCTCATAGCAAGCTTAAGCAGGCTTAAGGTGAGAGGAGCTTTTTCTTTAATGGAGTAGGTTTTAATTTGATATATAATAAACCCACATGTTAAAAAAATTTTTTTTCAGCTTGGATTGAAAGGGACAGAGACAGTTCAAAACGAAGAGTCTTTTTTTATGGGCAAGAAACAGGCTGAGAAGTCAATGTGGTTACAAACACTGACCATTTCTTCTAGAAAAAGAAGGATAATTCAGAGTATGGAACTGAGAGCCACAGACACCCACTCCCAGAGAACAGGACTAGGATCTAATTAAGAAATTGGCTTGATTTCAGAATTGTTCCATACAAGTTTTGTCCCCCCCCTTTTTTAAAAATGTTTATTTATTTATTTTTGAGCAGGGGGGGAGGGGCAGAGAGAGAGGGAGACAGAGAATCCCAAGCAGGCTCCGCACTGTCAGCACAGAACTTGATGCGAGGCTCAAACTCACGAATTGTGAGATCATGACCTAAGCTGAAATCAAGAGTCGGACACTTAAACTACTGAGCCATCCAGGTGCCCCTCTCCTTTTTGAATGAGAGTATCTATATCATTTACCCTGTGTCTACCTCCTTATCATTTGTTGGGGTTAAGATAACTTGTCTCTTTTTTTCACAGAACTTGAAGTCAGGAGGAGTTATCTCCAAGCATCCACACCTGAGGGGCTTCCTCTTCTCCAGACCTGATGGAGATGCTGAAGTTCTGGATCTGAAGCGTAAGCCTGATAACGTCACAGATGAGACTGTGGGGGTTCTGAGGATGATTGTATTCAAATGTGTGAGGAACATGATTCTTTGAAGTGCTAGAGGGCAGCCCGTGGTAGCTAGTCTTCAAAGCTAGCCCCCCAGTAAACCACCTCTCCTAGTATTCATGATCTTGTGCTGTCCTCTTTCTGGAATCTGGGCTGTTCCTATGACTTTGGCTAATAGAAAGAAAGCATTGACAGTGATGTCATGTGACTTCTGAGGACAGGTCATAGGGAGCCTTTTGGCTTCCACCTGGGTTTCTTAGAATGCTTGCTCTGGAACAAGCCAGCCATCATGTAAGCAGTCTGATTCCTTTGAGACTCAGATGCTATGAGGAGGCTAAGCTAGCTGTGTGGAAAGTTAACAGGAGAAAGCAATACAGTCTGTCAGACTCTACCTGCTCTGGTCATCCCAGCTGAGATCAGATATGAGAGTCAAGATGCTGCCATCTTGGATGTACAGCCCAGCTGAACCTGCATCTGACTCTTGACCTGCAACCATGTGAGAGACCCCTCCCCCTGGCCGCCAAGGGACCACTGAGCCAGTCAATCCACACAACTGAGGAGATAAAAATATTTTAAGCCACTGGTAACTGAAGCAGTAAAAAAAAAAAAAAAAAAAAAAAAAAAAAAAATGTATTTTAATTTAAAAATGCAAATTAGGGGTGCCTGGGTGGCCCAGTCAGTTGAGCATCCGACTTTGGCTCAGGTCATGATCTCATGGTTCGATGAGTTCAAGCCCCACATCGGGCTCTGTGCTGACAGCTCAGAGCCTGGAGCCTGCTTTGGATCCTGTGTCTCCCTCTCTCTCTCTGCCCCTCCCCCACTCATGCTCTGTCTCTCTCTGTCTCTCTCTCTCAAAATTAATAAACATTAAAAAATGTAAAAAAAAATTATAAAAGAGCAAAACATTGCATTTCATACGACTTTTTAGCAAGTTATTTTTCTTTCACATATTCAAAATTATCTATTAAAATTAAAAGGCAAATGTAACCAATGGTAAAACTAATGCATTTTATCTAATACAAAAATTTAAGTAAAATATTTAAGTAAAGCTGAATTTTTACGTTTTGAAAATCTCATTCACTCTTAGTAAAAATTTTTGTGCAAGTAAAATCCTGCCATGGTTCCCCGGCTGTCTATTGCCAAGGTAAAGAATCAGTCTCATGCTTCGTGTGGGTTCCATCTTGACCTGCACATATGCAAATGTGGGAGAATTATGAATTATTTATGCTGGAAAATGCTCCTTGGCTGCCACATACAATTGTAGCATTGCTGACGTGTGCGTACCTCTGGAACCACAACGAGAAGCAAGGAAATGCATGTTTGCCCTGCTCGGGGCACGCTACTTCCATTGCCTTCCTGCTGAGAGGAAGGATTTGATAAATTAATCTGTCTTTCCTCTTAAGTGCTTCCACCACTCAATCCTCCCTGCACTTCCGAGCAGCCAGGCCCTCTCTGATGTCAGTAGCAGCAGGACCCACATGTTCTTAGAGCATTTGAACAATCTCCTCTGGATTCAAGGACATAACTCGACCGTGGGGGAGAAGCATTTCCCTGGGGCCTGAGTGACGTGACCCATGAGAGTGGATGTTCAGGGGTAGAGGTCGTGCTCTGCTAGTGCTGAGTGCCTGCTCCCTAGGGACGGAGGTGCCTTGTGTTCTTTAACTGTGTATGTACGTGCATGTGTGTGCGTGTGTGTGTGAGAGTGCATGTGCATGCTTGTGCATCCATGCGTGTGAGTGTGAAGTGTGGGTCCTCTGAAGAGTGGGTCTCAGAACAGAGACTGGTCCACCTTTAAGGGTGCTACTGTTTCTGGCCATCCTGTGCTGGTCTGGCGGAGACCTCCTGGGCCTCTCTCCCGGAGTCCTATGGAACTCTGACCCTTGGATGCCTCACTCTTACTCTGATTTAGCTCTTCGGTTTGAAATATTTCATAGTCAGTTATTAGCCTGGTGTATCAGTCAAGACATTATCAGCTGCGAGGGACAGAAGACCAATCCAAACAGGCCTAAACAAAGAGGAGATATGTTGGTTCCCACAACCAAGTCCAGGGGCACAGATAGAGGGCCCAGACTTTGTTTTCAGGGGTGGGGGTCGGAGAGCCCTGTGACTGACAGACAGCCCACCAGGACATGTAGAGTAGAGGGGGTGGGAGAAGTGTGTGTGGTTCCCCCAAGGAGGGGAGGTAGCCAGAATGCAACATGCCCTCCACACTTGGGTATAACCTTTTGCGAAATTCAGTTCTCAGTCTGTTGTGCTGGACACCTGGGCCTGATTTCCCAAGCAGCCCAGGTCGCAGGCACTGTCTTCCTGACACTGGCTGCTGCCTGAAGCAGATTCTTTACCCGCTCCCGCTCCCTTGTCAAAGCTTCCCATCCCTCGCTGGGCCCCGGCTGGTGTGACAATCAGCAGCAGAGCAGAAGCGACTGAGCCCTGTGAAGGCAGAGGCCTTCTCGGTGCACATCACCTTTTCCTCGGGTCTGCTTGAACACTCAGGGATCCCCCGAGGACGGCTCCCCCAGCATCACACCACTGCAGTTATGCACAGTAGAAATGTCTGTACAATAAACATCAAAGACACCATTTCTGTCAGGCAGCAAAGGGGGGTCATTCCTCTCTCCCGGAGCTCTACCGACAAGCCCTCCGTGGTCAGAGACCCAGTGGATGGGCTCTCATAACATTTCACTTCACGCAGCCACTCCTCCACATGGGGTCCCCCGGACGCCTGGCAAGTAGGACAGATCACCCTTCCCGAAGCCCCAAAGGGGCACTCCCCCTTGATTCACTTTCCACTCCCCCTCCCAGCTGAATGTGGCTGCTGCCCCCGCCTCCCTGCTCCCAGTGTTTTCTGACACACACTCACATTGCTTCTTGGAGTCTGCTGGAAACTGACCCCGAGAGGAAAGAAAGGAGGGGCTGGACAGCACGTCTTTGAGGCAGCTCACTCAACTCCATTATGTGTGCTGCCTGCCAGCAGTGGGTCTGTGAGTGTGTGGGGGCCACGCCTGGGGCCAAGACCTCCTGATCCCCTGCTCTGGTCTGGTCCTCTCCCATCTTCTCTGTTTCCCTCTCCTTTTCTCCTTTCTCCTCCTTAGATCTCCCCATAGCCCTCTGCTCTTCTTTCTCTTCCTGTACACGCTCTTTCTCTCCCCAATCTAAATCTCAAGGGCATTACAGTATGAGCTCAATTTTCTCATCACACCTTCCCTTACCTAAAAATAGACAGTGCAAATCACACAACACAGCCATACATATAACACCATAGTGTCCACTTCCTTTTAACTCTGTCCTTTGGGGTGTTGGCCCTGTCCCCGGGTCAAGGCCCTTTGAAGACCAAGGAATGGCAGGTCCCGCCAGAGCCAAGAATGCATTTCAAAGGCTGGCCCATCCCTCCTCCCCTTGTCCCACTGTGGTGTTTGTTACTTCCTCCCCTTGGGAGTATCCGGAGGCCCTGGTCTAGGGGAGAGATAGATGAAGGCAGAATTGTTGGATCAAAGTCCAAACACATAATAAAAGCATCTCCCTGCCCCACCTAAGGACATGATAATGTGCATTTACTCACACACAAACACAGAGCAGTGGGCTGGCCCACCATAAACCTTCTCTTATTACAAAGCCAGAATCTTTTCCATCTGTGTTTAAGCTGCAGCCTATGAAATAATGTCTATAAAAATAAGATTGGAAGCTAAAATATCGAGTGCAATAAATTATGGCTACATTGTGTTCCCTCCTGAGGGATGTCCTGGCCAAAGAGCCTTCAATATTTCTATCTAGGGCTGTGCTTTGTATTTTCTCATAAAACATTCCATTTGTTGATGGGAAGAAAGAGCCTGGACCGCTGAGCGCGATTCAATAGAGCGATGGTGCTTGGCCGTCTGTACCTGCCTGGCATCTTAATTTCTCTTCCAAAGCAACAACAGTCTGCTTGTTGTGGAACCGCAGAATGAAAGCCAAAGGGGAGGCTGCCCAGGGGCAGATTTGTTGGCCAGTTTCCATCACTACCACCATCTCCCTGCTCACAGCCCCACCATCGTACCCCAACCACCATCCTGACCATGAATCCAGACACCATCCCCACCTTCCTTCAAGAATTCAACATACCTAACATGTCCCAGGCATTGGCGAGGGTCTGGGAGGGTGGGGAACCTGAGGGATTAATAAGACACAGATCTGAGAGTTGAAAATCTTTAGGGGGATGGGTCAGATGGACAAATAACTTAGAAGAAGAAGGAAAGTTAGCAGCAAGGAACTGAAGAGTTCTCCCAGAGGTCAAAGGAGGGAGACTTGTAGAGGCGTTTGAGTTGAGTCTGGAAGGGTGGGTTGGATCTGGACTTGCAGAACTGGAATGAAAGGCCTTCTTGGAAGAAGGATTGAGGTAAAAGAGAGCCCAAAATTATAACAGATGGTTCAGGAGGGGAGGAAAGCATTTGGTCTGGCTGGACCCCAAGGTGCATGAGGGGCAGTGAGAGAAGTCAAGTTGAAGTATGGGTGGGACTAGGTCAAGAAATAGGATGGATAAAGGAGAAGGTCACTTAGGGTGACCTTTAAAAGGATTTGGGCCTTTTATATGGTGGGAAATGAAACATCAATAGAAAGTTACTGAGATGTGGGCAGTGGAGTTGGTTTTGAAGCTAACCGTTGTAATGCCATCTTGGGGCCAGTGAGCATTATCTGCTTTCTCTCCGTACTCTCTTGGCTGAAAAGATGGTTACCTCTTCCCCCTTCTTGACTGATTCCAAAGTTCAACAAAGATTATGAGTGTTAGCCATTTTCTTCAAATCCTACCACTTCATACTTTGTCCCTTTGCCTTAAGCATTTGTGGCAGGGAGGAGGGAGAGGGATAGGAAGGAAACACATATAGTCATTAACTATAACTCATACCTCAGGACAAGTGCATCAGATCCTTTCTAGAAAGTGGATTTGGCTTGGGAGAGGGGTGGGGGATGAGGGTGCCAGGTGCTCGTTGGGTTGGCAGGTACCACAGAAGTAGGGAGGACAGATGTGAGTCAGCTCACGTGGCCTGCTTTGCCCTTCTTTATGGGATCAGCTGGATGTGGCTCGAGGTGTTCAGCTCAGAGGAGAGAACCCCAGGGCCCAAGGCAAGGGCATCCCTGAGAGCCAACGGGAGGAAGCCATGTGGATGGATGGACAAGGCTGGTGCCGCTTTCCTGATGATTCCGATGGGAACCCCTGGAGTCATATCCAGGAGGCATTTCCACAGTTTTTAAATTCCTTACTTAGCTTTATTTAAGAACTCATTCCCCAGAACAATCATATCCCTTATTCTCTCCTATTCTTCTATTCTATGTAGAGGGAGGAAAGTGGACCAGTTGTCCCACTGGGGCTGAGCCTTGATTCTTACTCTCGGGCAGATGTTTAGGATGGGGCTTGGGTCTCTCCTTCTACCCCGCAGCACATGAGCGTGAGTCTAAGGATCTGGGATTATGGGAAAAGAGGTGCCTGTGATCGCTCCCTGCCTCTCTGCCTTGTTGTGCTCTGAGGATGGCGGGGAGAGGGCTCTTCCAGGCCGCACTGGCGGCCAGGCCAGCGCTTGTGGTAGGCGGTGTTTATGAGAACGCACAAATGTTTATGCGAGATTGCCAACCAGTTATTTATGAGTCTCTCAGCCCTTCCCCAATAAAAGCTGTTCCCTCAATGTTCTGACAGGCCTCGCATCTGTAACTAATGTGTCACTCGCTCAGCTAATGCAGTTCACTTGTGTTTATTTTTGCAGAAAAGCAATTTATCCAGCCACTCTGAAAAAAACTGGCCTGTCAGGAGCCTTCTTTGGAGCAGAGTGTTTTTCCTCAAAAGAAAGTCCAGATTGCTCTCCTCAGTGCAAGGGCGGGCTTTTGGTGTGTCTTCCCCAGTGTGTCCGTGGGTCTGTCCTGTGCACCAGAGGGGTGTGGCATGTCTGGCATGGGGCCTTGCTTTTTCTCTAGGAATATGGAGGTGTATCTTTGTGCTTCTGTCTGTCTGGGCCTCAGTGGATTTGAGATTTTTTAAAAAGGTTCTGGGGGTGGGCTGGATCTAACTTTGCATTCCCCCTGATGGAGATAAATCAAAGCTGGAACAGTAGGTTGTTGGCAGTTGAAGGGCCTGGAGGGGGAGGTTTGAGGAAGGTGGGGGGAGGAGGGTGAAGGTTAAAAGGGAGGATGGTTGGCTCCGGGGCAAAAGGAGCATTAGCACTGGCTGGCCAGACCCTAACTATAAACCTGCCCAGGAAGGCTGGCTGCGCATGGGTCCCTTCCCGAGGCTGTTAATTTTATCATTCCCACTCTGTTTTCCTTCAGGATTGGCAGGAAACTTTTGGAGTGAAAAGGATGCTCTGTGGGCTTGTTTTGGGATGCTGTAAGAAAGGGAGCCTGAGAACTCATTTCCTGCTGTGAAACCTGATTTCTGGGAAAAGAAACCAAGAAGTGGTTGGGGGATGGGGAGTAGACTAGGGGGGCAGGGGTCAGGCTGAGTGGGGTCTGCCAGAAGGAACAAGAGACACTGACGTGGGCTGGTGAAGGGCCTGGTGGCCTCTGTGGTCCTCATTCTCATCCCATAGATTGTGACTCTGACTCTGGACTGCCAGTGACCCTGGGCTGGGTGGGTCTGCAGGCAGACCCTTCCCACTGCTGGAAAAGCTCCTGGCTGCCCATGGCCAATGATGGCGGGTCATGCCTAAAAGGTGCAACAGTAATAACGGCACACTAGGACAGTGGGTCCTAAGCCACGGGACAGAGGGAACACGGCGCTCATGAGCTGAAACAAGATGTCTTCTCACAGCTCAGACCAAATCTTTGCTGCCTTGTCCTGATTTGCAAGAAAGTATTAAGTAAACAGTTTGAAGTTTCTCAACCTTGAGTTTTCTGCCAGTAAGATTTCATTAAACCTCTGGTGCCTGCAAGTGATAAGTCAGTCGGCATTTGTGTAAATGCAGAGAAATAGACAATTGTGCTTTGCCTGAAAGCCTATTTTTTAATGGCCTGGGGCTGTCGCGATGGTGATTTTTGGCTGGCATCTGTAACTTGGCTGTGACGTGGGACGACGGTCAGGTCTGGCTCAAGGTTTCTCTGGCTAGGTGACATTCATGGTCACCCCTTTGTGACCCTGTGACCTGGGTGAATGTGACTGGAGATCCCGTTACTGCTTTTGGGTTGCGCAGTTGTAGGAGGAAGGAGAGGGAGGGACAGAAGGATATCAAACTGGGCACAGCTGGGGGTCCCGCTTGGGGTGGAGGCAGTTGAACAGTCTGATTTTCCCTTTTAATCAGACCATCTCCTTCCAGCAGCCCCCTGCCCCTTCCTTCAGGGCCCCAGAGGGCATATGCCCTTGGCCCCCACCCCCAGAGCCTCTCCCTTTCTTTTGTTTCAGCTTCCTCCCTCCCTCCCATCACCCTGGGGCTTGAAACTCCTTGCTAGGCTGGCAGCCTTCCCTAGGTGGTAAGATGGAAATCTTTGGGGTGGGCTTGGTCCTCAGTCCCACGCACACCTTCCCTCTCCTGTGGCACTGGGAATGGGTAATGGGAGCTTTGCACCCAGGGCAGGGGCCAGAAGGACTGAGGGAATGATCTTGTGCTAGGGAAAAGAGGCTTGCTTTAGAATCTGAAAAGGAAACCGCCAGCCCCTAGCCCTCCCAGGTTCGAGGGTTGCCTCCCCTTCCAGAACAGCTGTTTGTTAGTCTCCCACAGCCTTTCCCTCCTGCTCGATTGAAGGCTGTACAACAAAACTGTGGCTCACTCTTCTGTCTCAGGCAGGCTGGCACCTTCCACCTTGGCTGCTGCAGGCCAGGGACGGGATGTCCCTTGAACACACACATTATGGAGCCATGTTATCCCACTAGCAAAATTGTTCTCAGGTCCTAAAATGGGATTCCAATGCCCACAGGGACCCAGGAGGTAATGTAAGGAGAGGAGAGATGGGACCTGGGAAAGATGGTCAAGGGCCCTGGGCCCCAGGGTTGGGAAGCAGGGGTGAGTAATGGGCACCGCAGCTTATGTGCTCCATCCACAGCGGCAGCACCTTTCTCAGCAGGAAGGTGCTGCAATAGGGGGATGCCCACTCAGTGAGGCCAGTCCTTCCATTTTCAAATCTGGGCTTTAATGTGAACTGTCTGAAGGTTATGTGTCGGCAATCAACCTCAATCTAAAACGTGGTGTGGGCCAAGCAAGATGTGTCTGCTGGCTGACTGTGGCTAGTCTGCCCTCCGCTCTTGTGAAATGTGGTAGAGCTGTCGTTCTGGATGTGTGGAGATATGCACCATGACTTCCGGGCCCTCGGCCCAAACTGATGTAGGAATGCCTGCATCAGGTGCTATGAGAGCTCGTGGCCCATGCTAAAAGCTATGAACATGGCGCATTCTCTGAGAGCAGAATTTTAGCCTAAGCTGTCCTGGGCTAGCATAGGTTAACTTTTTCTTTTCTTTATTAAAAAATTTTTTTCCCATTTATTTATTTATTTTGAGAGAGACAGAGACAGTGTGAGCGGGGGAAGGATAGAGAGAGAGAATCCCAAGCAGGCTCCGCACTGTCAGTGCAGAGCCTGATTAGGGGCTGGAACTCACAAAGCTGTGAGATCATGACCTGAGCTGAAACTGAGAGTCAGATGCTTAACGGACTGAGCCATCCAGACAACCTGTGGTTTGCTTTTTCTCTGAGCAGGGACACAGACTCTTGTTCTTTCACTGAGCATGATGTTGTTGAAGGCCCCTTTGGACATGGCCTCTGGGAAATGTGGGGCAGGGAGGGCAGGCCATGGCTATCCTGGGTCAGAGCACCTTATCCAGGTAGGTGACAGATGGAATGTCAAGGATGGCTTCTAGTTTTCTGGTTTGTGCCGTGGAGGATGCAGGGCCTCCCCACATTGGGAATGTGGGAGAATCATTGGGTTTGGGGGGAAGATCCTGACATCTCTGGATTTTGTCCTGTTTTCCTAGGTCAGAAGGAGGGGGAGGGTAGCTTTTGACCTGAGATGTGGCATTGTGAGTATGGCCTCAGTGCCTCCCCACGTGTAGCCCCCAGCTGGAGGGCATGCATTGGGCTAAGCTGGGCTCCCCATAGACAGACTGGCAATGACCACCAAGCTCAGGAGGGACACTCACGTTGGCCACTGCATCCCTGGGTCTTCTGGGATCATCTAGTGGCATGGAAAGTGCTCAGGTCTCAGCTCTGCACTTTAGAATGTGACGTTGGGTCATGATGTCACCTCCTGGCTGTCAGTCCCTCATCTGCAGAAGAATCTGGTTGGTTGATCTCTAGCCTCCAAGCAGCCTGCAAGTTCTCTGACAGTGACTCTGTTGCTGGCTGCTGCCATAGCTCATTCTGGCATGTCTTTCGGAGCAAGGATGGGACTTCACCACTGACTCCCCAGTGTCCAGCAAGGCACAAGATTGTAGGTGCTTAATATACGTGGAATGAATGAGCAAGATCCCTGGCAGCAGGGGGCTAATCACATACACAGAAAACAAGCAGGCAGGAGACCCCTGGGGCAAGGGTACACTCTTGCTGTGCTTCATCCTGGCTCTGAGTGGCAGGGGAGAGTGAGGGCACTATAGGCTGAGGGCCCCTCATGCCTTGAGGCTCATGCCTGTCTCCCAGCCTAGCAACTTCTACAGCCTGGCTGGTGGGTGCCACCAGCTGGGCTGATGGAGTCCTGCTCCACTCTACCCCAGAACTGCCTCACGGTCCCCATGTTTTCAAGTCTTTCCATGTCTCTGAATGTTTGAAGTTTTAAAAATACAAATCTTTGGCAATGTCACAGGGAGCCAGGCTGGCGTGTTAGAGTGAAACTCAGCTAGGCCACACCCGGTTGTCAGTTCTGCTAGTAGGGGGCAGGAAAGGAGCAGGCCTCGGGCCCAGACCCCTAATTCTTGGGACAGATGGAGCAGAAGCAGGAGAAGCCGTAGCCTGGGCCACTCTGGGTGGCTCTGGGGTCTGTGGCTGCAGCTGTGGCCCAGGCCTGGGTTCTGAGCCAGCACAGCTGGTTCAGAGGGACGGGAGAGTCCAAGGTGGGTGAGGGTTGGGCCATTTGGGAGAATCAGTCTATGGGGTGATGGTGGAGCTCTGGGAACTCAGGCAGGAATCTCGGGGTGCATCCCTTCTCCCCAGCCTCGAGCACAGTGGGGGTTTCATGGTTGTTTGCTGTCACCCTGCTGAGTGCTCGAGCCCCACTCTGGGGGCAGCCAGAGGTCTCTCCCGATTGCCTCACGAACCTCATGCCTGGGTGATGAAGGAGTGAAGTTTGGCTGTGGGTACATCTTCTCCCCCATGGGTGTGGTTCCAAGTGGCACTGAGTTGTCGGAAAGCTCCTTGGGGACTTTGGACCTGGGGGTTACTGGATGTGAAGCCAGAACTTTTTATTTTACCCTCCATCCCCTTTGGGCCTCATTCTCCTACAAATACTTATTATAAAATAATTCAGACATACCGAAATAAAAAGTGATTGTAATGAACACCCACAGAACCACAAACCAGTAGGAGAAGTAAAATGACAAATCCAGTTAGAGTACACCTCCCTCCACTGCACCCTCTTCCCCAGAAGTAACCACTATCCTATAGTTGGTATTTTTTGTTGTCATGAATTTAACTTAAATATTAATTTTTATTTGAGAGAGAGAGAGAGAGAGAGTGTGAGCAGGGGATGGGCAGAGAGAGACAGAGACAGGATCCAAAGGAGGCTCCAGGCTCCAAGCTGTCAGTACAGAGCCCGACTCGGGGCTTGAACCCATGAGCCATGAGATCATGACCTGAGTCGAAGTCAGATGCTTAACCAACTGAGCCACCCAGGTGCCCCACGAATTTAACTTTTTATGCAAGTTTTCTTGAGGTATTTTATAGAGTTGCTTTGCATGCTTCATATAAATAGTGTCATTCTAATACGTATTTTTAAAAAAAGTTTACTTATTTAGAGAGAGAGAGAGAGAGAGAGAGAGAGCGAGCCCATGAGTGAATGGGGAGGGGCAGAGAGAGGGAGAGAGAATCCCAAGCAGGCTTCACACTGTCAGCGTGAAGCCTAACGGGGGGGCTTGAACCCATGAACACGAGATCATGACCTGAGCTGAAATCAAGAGCCAGATGCTTAACCGACTGAGCCACCCAGGCACCCCTCTTGTACGATTCCCTCCCCCCCCCGCCCTGTTAATATGTTCATGGGATTCCGGCATGTGGACAGGTGTAACTCTGGTCCACTTACTTTCAATGCCACACAGAATTCTATTGCATGACTTATTATTTCTCCAAGGAAGGCTCCTCACAGCCCCCTGAGTGATGGCTGTGCTGGTGCGGCTGGGTGGGGGGGCTCCCCCAGGCAGTGACGCAGAGAGCTCCAGTTCTGTGAGTGCTCTCCACCTCTATCTCCCCTCCCCCTTTAGGGCTCCAAGGCCCTTCTCTCCCTCCCCAAAGCATTGCTTCATGGAGGAGGAATTCGAGTGGATTTCAGGCGGCCTTGTGTTTCCCATAAATCAATGTTGAAAGTCTAACTCCAGCACCAGGGGCCACGACTGCAGCCAGCACCTGACCTGGATGGAGGGGGCTGCGTGTGCCACAGGGACATGTGTGTTCTGCAAGGATGGCTAGCAAGCCCTTCCCCAGTGCAAGGGGAGACGCTTGACACAGTGCTCACCTTGGCTTGAGGCCCACCCTCCTATCTGCCCTGACCACTCTGGCTTGTCCCAGCGGCCTCCAGTGTGGGTTTGCCACCTGGCTTTTAAGGCTTTTGATGTGCCAGCTCTGGGGAGTGGGGAGAGGTTCTGGAACTGGCGGGGGGTGGGGGAGGCAGCGCCTGTCCTGAGGGACTGACATTTTAGACCTTGGGAAAGATAAGTGCAGCGAGCCTCTGCCCTAGTGCAAACCCCCACGGCAGCCAGAGCTTCCAGGGCTGCATTATGACTTTTGTGGAACGATGGATGTATGTTTGCTTTTGTGGGAGTCTTCCCCCATAAAAAATAATTAAAAGTCCTGCTTTATGATTGTGCTGGTATAAAGGTGAATGTAATCCAGGCTGGATTCATTATTTTATTAGTTATTATTATGTTATGTTTGTTTATTCTGATTTGAAAAGAAATGCCCCATGTTTGGGGGCTCCTAAAAGAACCGTGGGCCCTGGGCCCTCTGCTTGCTGGCCCCACCCTGATGCCTGCCCCGGAGCCGCCCACACCTGCCCGTTGTGGATGGAGATGGTGACCCCTTTCTCCTCTGGGCCTCGCTGCTTGGTGGAGGGGAGGTGAGCGTGGCTCCCCTCTGCCTGGGCCTCCCCAGGCCTCTCCTGTACGTGAACAGAGGCCTTTGTGTGCTTGACCCTCCTTGTGGGGGCAGAGGGCAGCCTGTCTTGCTCCACATGAGGTCCAGCTCAGAGGCACCAGGCAGATCCTTCTTGGGGGGCCTTTGTTTGGTGCTGGGTGGGTGGTGGGAGCTGACTCTGGAGGGCCTTCCGTGTTTCCAGATCACACTGCTCCAGGGTCGCTAGAGGGTTGTAGGCCGGGGTGGGGAGTGCTCGTCCACCAGAGGGGAGGTGTGATGCTGACCAGTGCAGGGCAGGCTCTGTTAGTCTGCATTTTCTGGGCCATCATTTGACCCCATTCCAAGGGGTTTATTTTGAGGGAGGCCCTGACTCTGTTTTGGGGATGGGGAGAGGGGGCAATTGCAGTAATGAAGGAAGGGGCTGTGTTAGCGCCAGCAGCCACATCAAAATACCACTGACCGAGTGGCCTAAATGACAGAAATGTGTTTTCTCACGTTTCTGGAGGCTGGAAGTCTAAGATCAAGGTGCTGGCAGAGTTGGAGGGATGCCTGGGTGGCTCAGTCAGTTAAGCGTCTGACTTCAGCTCAGGTCATGATCTCGTGGTTCACGAGTTCGAGCCCCGTGTCGGGTTCTGTGCTGACAGCTCAGACTCTGGAGCCTGCTTTGGATTCTGTGTCTCCCTATCTCTCTGTCCCTCCCCTGCTCGTGCTCTGTCTCTCTCTCTCAAAAATAAATTAAAAAAAAAAAAAGGTGCTGGCAGAGTTGGTTTCTTCTGAGGCCTCTCTCCTTGGCTTGTAGGTGGCCACCCTCTTACTGCCTCTTTACATGGTCATCCCTCCGTGCACGCACCCCTGGTGTCTCCCTGTGTGTCTGAATCTCCTCTTCCTGTAAGGACACCCGTCAGATTGGATTAGAGCTCATTTAACGGTCTCATTTTACCTTAATCATCTCTTTAAAGACCCAGGCTCCAAATACGGCCACATTCTGAGGTACTGGATGTTAGGGCTTCAACGTATGAAGGGGCACACAATTCAGGGATGATGGAAGCCACAGGCAGGGCCACCACAGGATTACACAAGGGCACCACACCTAGAGTTGTGCTATTCATATCATAGATGCTTTTATTATTTGGAAATCTTTTTCATATTTTTCTAATAATTTTGTTGACTCCAAAGGTAGGCAGTAATTCTTATGGCTGATTTCCTGCAGATGGCAGTAAAGTGCTTATTCTAACACTATATGTTTATTGCGATAATTTCCTGACCAATGGAAATATTGAAGAAGGAGCATATTTTTCTACACAGGCACATATTTTTGGACTGGCAGTGGCCAGGTCACATGACTATCCAGGCTCTGGGCTGGCTTGGAGGAGGCCATGTGACCTTGGTTAGCCATATGGATCAAGTCTGAACAGGGTCATAAGACTGTCTGTTTCATGGACTGAGTGTAATGAGGGAGGTCATGTGATTCCAACAGCCTTATAGATTGGGTTGGTCATGTAACTATGGCTTCTCTTGATCTTGGAATGACCATGTTCCTTCAAACATTAATAGAATCTACTCTCAGAGCCTACCTAGTCCATGGAGGAAATATGAGAGTGCTCTTAAACTATCTCTGTTCTCACGATCCAGAAACAGTCTGGGAGCCTGTGGCCAAAGCTGGCATGACCATCCAATCCTCCTCACTGCCCCTAGGCTTCTGGAACCCGCCTCCCTCTATCAGAGGGCCTATTTCATGGCCCTGTGCACAGGGCCTGATAGTCCCAAATTCAGGTCTGACTCAATCAAATTTAGGCTCAAACACATACTTGGGCCCTGCTTCCTTCCCCAAACCACCACACTCAATCCCCAAGCTTTCCTTTTAGCTGGATTCTGCTCTCCTCCTTTCACGGAAATGCAAACAATAGCCAAGGGTGTGGCATGGCTTGCCCCAAGACCCATGGCCAAAATGTGGCAGACCCACATCTGATTCCAAAACTGGAGTAAGGCCATTGGCTTGGTTCTGCACAGTCAGAGCCTACACTACCAGTGTGACCTTGCTGCCTGAGTGTGTCATTGTTGCCCTGCAGTGACTTGCCGGGTGTCCTGGCCCTTGGCTGGCCTGGCTGGGTCATAGGGTCATAGATGAAAGGGTCCCCTGACCTCTCCTCTCGTTCTGTCCCCTTCTGCTATCCCAGGATGCAGAACCCTGACGATCTCGGCTCCAAGAATGGCAGGCAGATGGTCACATTTTGCGGGTTGGGGGGACACTTTGAAGCTCTACTCATATTGCTTTCCAACTGACAGACATGGGCGGCTGTGGTCTCCATGTTCCAGAAGACCAGAGATGTGTGGCAGCTCGACCT
Source organism: Panthera tigris (assembly GCF_018350195.1). NCBI lineage: Eukaryota > Metazoa > Chordata > Mammalia > Carnivora > Felidae > Panthera > Panthera tigris. The sequence goes on from NC_056662.1 coordinate 62,319,053, forward strand.
CTCCATTCCTTCCCTCCTTCCCGGGTCTGTTTCTCTCACTGCACTTGGCTAAAAGGAGGGGCGGTGCAAGAAGAACCCTTCCCTTTTGTCTTTGCTAAAAGGCCCTCTATCTCTTGGGCTGAGGCTGTTGGAAGGTGAAATGATCTTGCCATGCTTCAAATCATGTTTTTGCCCTTTCCTGATGCTGCTCTGGGGAGAGGAGGGACGGGCTTTTGCCAGAGACTCAGCCCTGTGAGGGTGGCCAGCCTACCTGTGGGTCTGCTGGGGTGGCAGAATGGTGTGGGTGTGGGTGTGTTTACCACTGTGTACTTGTGTCTGTGCAGGTCTGTGTGTGTGTATATATATATATATATATATATATATATATATATATATATATATGTATATACATACACACATACATTTGTGTGTGCACATCTCTCTGTTTAAATATGTACTCGTGTGGTGCATATATGTTTGTGTGTGGGTATGTGTTAACATGTATGTTGTGTCTGGGAACATGTGTGTGTCCACAGGTGTGTTTGTATGTTTACATCCATGTGTTGTGTCTGCACGTGCATGCCTGTGTGCATGTGTGTGTGTGTGTGTGTGTACGTGTGTCTAGATGTGTTTGTATCTGTTTGTGCAATCCAGATACCTGGCAGGATGGACACTAGGCCTGATGTGGTTGAGGCAGAGTCTCAGGTCCTGTGTCTGTGTCAGCTTTGTCTGTGATCCTAGATGTGGCCCTTCACCCTCCCCTGTGGCTGCTGAGGTCTTTGCCTTGAGAACTTTCCTTTGGAGCCAGTGGGCCTCACTGCCCGGAAGAGGGTAAAAAGCTACTTCCGAGAGCAAATTGGATCATCATCATGCCGGGGAGCCTGGAGTTGGTGGGACCTTGTTTAATTCTGAAGGAATGTGTGCAGGTTCCGGCCCAGCAGAGCAGGCCCTGGCCTGACTGGGAGCTGAGAAGCACCTGGCCAGTGCAGGCTGCCTTTGGAACAGGGAGTTTGGCTGGCCAGGGACAAGCCATTCCAGAGACAGACAATCACACACACATGTGAGGCTGGAGTGGGCTAAGGATGAGAGAAGCCCACAGTGTCTTTCTTAGAGCCTCTGGGCAAGTGTGCCCAGCTCTGTGCTGGGGAGAAAAAGCAGGGAAGTTTGTGCCTGCCACACCCCCTCCTCCACCCTCTGCCATACAGCCCAGTTCTAACCTTGAGGGAGCTTGGCACCTAGCAGGGAGAAGCAAATCTCCCAGCAAGGGATTGGATAAGAGAATGTGTCATGGCATGGTGGTGGGGGCAGCATCTGGTATAGAGAGGACGCAGAGAGGAGCAATCTCTGGGGACTATGGTCGTCAGGGAAGACTTCTTGGAGGAGGATTTAGCTGGATCCTAAAGGGTGGTGAGGATTTGGAGGGAAAGAGGACATTCCCGGAGAGGAGAGGATTTTGCAAAAGATGCAGAAATGGAAAAGGGCAAGGCCTTCACGAACGACAGTGCCATTGCTGGTCCAGAGGGAGTCTGGGAAGAGAGGAATGGTAGATGAACAGGAAAGTCAGCTTCTGTCCATCAGAGGGGCTCTGAGAACTGGCCAGAGTTCATCCTTAAGCAGTGGGCCTCTGGGCATCTCATCCACTGGCACCAGCAAGCAGCATCTGTCATTGGAGGTAGGTATCACACCAAGCGGCAAAAACAGGGAGCCCTTGAGTGTGAACAGTCTAGGTGAGTGTGTGAATGCCAGCGTGGCCAAGATGAACATCAGTGTGGTCTCTGTTCAGTCCTTGTGAGGGGTTGCAGGACACCACTCAGCCTGGGTGTATGCATAATGTACTTTGTGTCTATACAACCCAGCCTGGGTGTACAAAAGCCTGGTCTGCATGGGGCTGGCATTGAGTGTCTATGCTGAGTGTGAATGTAAGCACAGCTCAGGCCTCTGGTGCAGACAGAATTCTAGAACACTTTATGGTACATGGCTGGGGCTGGGGCCATGACTCTACCCATCCCTCCCCACTGTCCCCTGGCCTCTTCAGGCCAGAACCATAGCCTCCTTCACCCATTCTGAGATCAGCATCTTACTCTGCAATTATGAGGTAAAGCATCAAGAACATCCCTGGAAAATGGCCCTGGCCTGGAGGGCAGTTCCTGCCCTTGGGAGGGTCCTGGGGCGATGGGGCAGGAGTCCAGCCTCTTCTCTGGTCTGGCTGAGCAGACACAGGCTTCCCTTCTGGAGGTGAAGATGATTTCAGTCTTGGGGAGTCAGCATCATGAACTGGTTTGGATTTTTCCAAGCTGGGGACGGTAAGCCTCCTTGGCAGCGTGATGTCAGGATCCCCAGTGACTGGCTATGCGGGCAGGAGCTGGACACCTGCTAAATCATGTGGGCCAGGATCTGGTCTCCTACAGTCATGGGCCAGACCGTGGGGGGCTCCTTGGCCAGGGTCCCTTGGACCAATGGCCTGCTCAGTTTCTTCCACAAAGGCATCTCCAGAGCCAGATGTCCTTTCTTTGAGGCATCCCAGGGGCTCTGGGGGAAATGGAGGTGGCACTGGCATTTGACGTGAGTGCTTAGTATCTTACCGGGCCCAGCCAAGGCTGAGTTCTGCAGGTGGGCCTACCTGAGCAGGCTCTGTAGTGCTGGCTGCCCTGCACCCCGCTTCTCTGCCTCCCTGCCTCCATCTTCGGCCTCCATTTCCATTCCTCTACTCTTCTGCCTCTCCCACCCCAGGTTGTCATCTGGCAACTTGGCCTGTGGTTTCCTAGGTTCTAGCTGCTTTCTGGGCCCATCAGGGAGCCTGAGCTCCTGTCCCTCACACGTGTGACTGCATTCCACCTGCTGGAGCCCCAGCAAAACTCATCATTTGGCTGGTTGCAGTCTTCTTTTTTTTATTTAAAAAAATTTTTTTAGTGTTTATTTTTGAGAGAGAGAGAGAGAGAGAGAGAGAGAGAGAGAGGGAATGAGATGAGAAGAGGCAGAAAGAGAAGGAGACACAGAATCTGAAGTAGGCTCCAGGCTTTGAGCTGTCAGCACAGAGCCCAACGTGGGGTTCGAATCCGCGAGCTGTGAGATTGTGACCCGAGCCGAAGTCCGGCACTTAACATACTGAGCCATCCAGGTGCCCCTGGTTGCAGTCTTCTTAAATGCACTCTGAGCTGGGCACCCCTTCATCCTCTTGTCCCTTTTGAGGAGTACCTGCCTGACTGTGCCGTTTTAACCTGAGGCAGATCCTCAAAGCAATGCTGGGCTCCTCCGTGTTGGAGCCTGAGGCAAAAGGGAAAATCAGTAATACCAATCCTGTCCCTGTTTAAAACTCTGGTATTTCATTCATCTGTTATCAGTATTTTGCTTTAGTTTTAATTTAAAAAACACTACCTTAAAATGTGATTTGTCTTGCCTGCTGAGTTTTTTTACAACCTTCACACTTTGCACTTGAGGTGAATGCAGAGAAAGGATCCCTCGGTCTGGGCCGTGGAATGTCCTAGGGTTGGAAGTGGACTGGAGTTCTCCCCTTGCCGAGTGGCTCGTGGAGTGTGTGGGTGTGGGCGTGGGCATGTGAGGAGGCAGGGGAGGAGGAGGGAGCTCATGACTCACATTTTCAGAGCCTCTGTGAATGTTTCCCTGGACCTAAGGGCCAGGCCTGGAGGATAGGGCCCAGACTGGGTTAGCCGAGCGGGACAGTGAGACCTTGAAGGTGGAAAAAGAAGCAAGGAACAGTGTTGGGATGGAGGGGGAAAAATGTAGTCTGTGAAACAGATTTTCTATGGAGGTGGGTTTGAGGGGATTGGGACTGGAGAACGAGAAAGCTGGAGGCTTTGAAAGGCAGCGACGACAGAGCTGTAGGCAGTGGTAACCCTTGACCCCCGACCCCCAAACCTCAGTGGCCTTGCTCCATACATACTTGCCTCGTGCGAGCTGTCCTTTGGTGGGGGAGCAGAGGAAAAGGGTGGCTTCCAGTGTTGGGGCCTGTCCATGTGGAGGGGGGGCCCAGAACATGTGCAGAAATGCTCTCTGCTGTCTGCCGTATTCAGCAGAAGCGGTGTAAAGAGGCAAAGACGCGTAGGCAAAGTGTAAGTGGTGGGATTTGGGCCAATTCTCCTAGAATCTCAAAGGGCAGGCATCTCTGTGTGTGCATCTATATCTTGGATTCCCAGGACCCTGGCTTGCTGCCCACGTGGAGACCTTTGAACATTTTCTTCCTCATTAGCGCCTTCTCCAGAGGGTGGAGGGAGTGAGCAGTTGGTGAGGGGCCAGATCAGCTGGCTGGGGGCGTGGCCGGGCCTCTGCTGCTCTGGAGCAGCCGTTCCTGCCTCCTTGGGGTCAGGGTCTGCTGGGCCTGGCCTGCACCCTCAGCTCATAGCTCTGCCTGGGCTGCACACACAGACACATTCCTGGGGGCAGGGCCTCCATGTGTGAAGGAGCATCACCGACGCCTGGCCTCTGCAGTCCACTCCTCTCTTCCTGGCCTGTCCCTCCCTCCTCCATCTTGGAAGGGCTTGGAGTCTCCTTGGAGGGTCTGGGGGATTGGTAGCCACCCAGCACCCTAGCTACCCGGAGGTTGTCTGTGCTGATTCTAAGACTGAAGGTGGGTTAGAAAGTGGTGGAGGATCATGGGGGCCTGACTCCCCTTCCTCTGGCTGGGATCCAGGGCTGTGCTCATCCCAGTCAGCAGCCCTACCTCTTACCCTGAGGCCTCCACACTCTCCCTCACGTGGGGGCTCCTTCTGGCTGGGGCTCAAGTGGAGGGAGTTACCTCCTTTTTCCTTCTGCCCTGTAGCCCCCCTGCTTGCTGGGATTAAACCTCAAGGATTTGCCTCCTTCAGGGTGCAAGTTTAGGCATATACTCGGTCTCTGGTCCACAAACTTCCCATCTTTTGCTTATTTTAGTGTTTCCCTGGTTAAAACTCATTTGTGCTAATTGGAGGAAATGTGGACAATCAGGAAAGCATAAGCTTGACTATCTCAGTGGCTTAAGGTGGGCACTTAGAGATTGACCCTGCTGCCCATTTGGAATACCCCCTACGTTTGAGCTCCTGCCAGCTTGGGGCCCCCTTTGCTGGGAGTGGCAGTTTCCAGCCCTTTGTCACATTCCATCTTCTAAATTAGTTTTAAAAAAAAATTTTTTTCTTTAACATTTATTCATTTTTGAGAGAGCATGAGTGGGGAGGGGGCAGAGGGAGGGAGACACAGAATCCAAAGCAGGCTCCAGGCTCTGAGCTGTCAGCACAGAGCCCGACACGGGGCTTGAACTCACGAACTGAGAGATCATGACCTGAGCCAAAGTCAGACGCTCAACCGACTGAGCCACCCAGGTGCCCCTGTCACATTCCATCTTCTTGCACAGGCTTCTGGAGTCCCATTAGCAGTCACTGTGTTCTCCTTCCTGCAGCTGGGAAGCTGAAGCAGAAAGGTGAGACTTGTCCCAGTGTGTACCCTGCATTGTCCCAGGAGGTGGCTGCGGTGTCCCTAACCCAGGCCTCCTGAGCTGGGGGCTGGGAGCCCCTCTGCTGGGAGCCCACTCTTTGATCGGCTGTTTGTCTGCATGGTGGGCAGCCTTTCCAGGCCCCTGCCTGCACTCAGTCTTCTTTGTGGGGCTGGTTTCACCCACCTCTCTGGGGACCCTGCAGTGCAAGTGTAAATATCCCCGCCGGGGCAGAAGGAGGGGGCAGATTTCAACAGTATGCCTCCTGGAAACCACATCAAATGGAGTAGCTAGGAATTAATAAATAAATTTGGGAGACAAGTCAATTACCCTCCCCCTGTGCCCCGTCCCTGGGGGCAAACAGCAGCCTGTGGTTCTCAGCCTGAACACGCCTTCCCGGGGGCAGGCCCAGCGAGTAAGGCAGCTGGCTTCTGTCAGATTAGCTGGGCGAGATGTGACAGGCCTCTGTCCTCTGGGGAAATGGCTCCCTTCCTGGGAGGTGGTGAGGACATTCCCAGGTTGTTCTGTTCCTGCCCTCTCCCTGCACCCCTCCCTGTCTCACTCCCCTTGTGGGTGTCCATATCACAGCTCCTCCCACAGTCTCTTGCCCAGTTAGTCACAGGCCCCAAGTCCCACAGTTACAGCTGTCAGGTGAGGTTGCTGTGTCTTCGGGAGAGGTCTGAGGGGAGAGCTGCCTTGTTAGTCTCTTCCAGACACAGGGGCACTCTTACTGTGATTTCAAAAATCAGACTACTTGTTGCCTCAAAAACATTTATTCACTCAGCAAATATTTTATTGTAGTATTTTATTTTGTGTCTTTTTTTTAATTTTTGAGAGAGACAGAGAGTGTGCATGAGTGGGAGAGGGGGAGAGAGAGAGAGAGAGAGAGAGAGAGAGGGAGGGAGAAAGAGAGAGAGGGAGAATCCCAAGTAGGCTCTGCTGGGCATGGCTCTCAGGGCTGGACCTCAGGACCTTGGGAACATGACCTGAGCCAAAATCAAGAGTCAGATGCTTAACTCACTGAGCCACCCAGGTGCCCCACTTAGCAAATATTTTAAAATGCCTGCTTTGTGGCAGTTTTTGCTAGGTTGTGGAGATACAGGGAAAAGAGACACACTCCTGCCCTCTAGGAGGAAACATGGGAGCACCTACACCAACCTAGGGGACTCCCCAGGGGGGCAATTCCTGAGTAGATGCCACCGGGGCTACATCCTGAGGGATGAGTTGTCATTGAGGAAGAAGGATGTAGAGTGCTGCTCTAGATGGAGGGAACAGCATTGCAGTCTCAGAGCCAGGGGAGGGCTGTGAGCTGGATCATAAGGTGTAGAGGACAGAGGTGGGTCAGGCAGAGGCTGGCTGGTGCGTGCCTTGAGCTACACATAGTTGTTAATAGGGTTACATGGGGTGGGGAGGGATGGCATGCAAGCTTTTCTCTTTTAGTCTGTTAACAGTGATTGGATTATGGATTCTTTTCAGCTTTCTGTGTGAGTTAGGTGGGTGGGGTGCTGTTTTGTTTTTCTATTTAGGAACAACACACCACTTCCTAACCCAGAAGACTACAAAGAGAAAAGAGTGGTCCCCAAAATATCAGAGCAACATCATGAAAAAAATGAGTCCCCTTCTGACATATACGGCCCTTGAATGTCCTATGGTCATGTTATGTAGGCATGTTCTTTAGATGAACGTTTCTCAAGTTTTAGTATGCACGATGATCGCTCAGGAAATCCATTTAAAATGTGGGTGTTTGAGGTCTGAGTCAGTGGGAGCTCAGCAGTGTGCATTTTTAATAAACTGTAGTAAATCAGATGCAGTCAGTAGAACATGCTTTGAAAAACACATTCTTGGAATCTGAAAGATTTCGTCCTGGGGAATTTGCTTGCAATTCAGGAGGCTGTCACCAGATGGCAGTGGTACTTTGCGATGGATCTATGCAAAAACTGGTTTCCATCAGGGCTGTTGCTGGAGACAGTTCTTTATTGCAAGAATGTATACACAACAGATAATTCATTTAGATGATTTCTAGGACTATTGGTCATGAAATATGAAATTCAGGGCTTAATTTTAAATTTAAATGTATCCTTCAAATGTCAGAGATGATCTTTCCAATACAGTGGCCACTGGCCACGTGTGGCTTTGAGTACCTGAAATGTGGTTAGTCTGAACACGAAGTGCTGAAAATGTAATAAACACACTGAATTCCAAAGACAAAAAAAAAAAAAAAAAGAGTAAAATATCTAGCTAATAATTTTTATCATGATTACCTGTTGATATTACAATATTTTGAGTTAAATAAAATTTTATTATGCACATGTTCTATTTCTATTGGGTGGCACTGAATTAGAAAAGACCCAGACTTGAAGTCAAAAGATCTTCATTTAAGTTCCAGTGTAAATACTCATTGCATGCCTTTGGGCAAGTCGTGTACCTTCACTTAGCCCCCATTTCATCATCTGTAGAAGAGGCTTAATTACAGCAGCCCTACTTAAAAGAGTTATTCAAAAGACAGAGTGAGATAATGTGGGTGAAGTAACTTGTGTAAACTCTAAAGCATCACAAAGAGATCAAATTACTATTGTGTGGTTACTGATAAACACTAGCACCCGAGTCAGAAATCTCACAATTCATTAGGGCACCCCCTGCACCAAGGTCACTATATCGGGCACTTCCAGACTTTTGGGAGTTCACAGCCGAGTTAAGAGGTTACTGTGTGCACTTTTGAAATGTAAAATGACAATACATGGTTAGAACGATGATTCAAGTTAAGTAATGGGAAGCAACACAAGGCATGCAAATCTTCCCAGATTTGTGTCCTGATAAACCCACTGGAAGTTGAAAATATTGGGTCAAAAATGCATCGAGTACACTTAACTTACTGAGTGTCATAGCTCAACCTCACCAACCTTAAACATGTTCAGGACGCTTACATTAACCTTCAATTGGGCAAAATCATCTACCACAAAACCTCTTTTAAAATAAGGTGTTGTGGGGCGCCTGGGTGGCTCAGTCGGTTGAGCGTCCGACTTCTGCTGAGGTCATGATTTCACGGTCTGTGAATTCTAGCCCCGCGTTGGGCTCTGTGCTGTCATTTCAGAGCCTGGAGCCTGCTTCAGATTCTATGTCTCCCTCTCTCTCTGCCCCTCTCCTGCTCAAGTTCTGTCTCTCAAAATATGAATAAATGTTAAAAAAATTTTTTAAAAAAAGTGTCGCATATCTCATGTCACCGTATGCTGTACCGAAAGCGATCCACAGGATTGTTGCATGGGTGCAGAGTGGTTGTAAGGAAATGGGCTGTTGGCCCTGGTGATGGTGAGGCTGACCGGGAGCTGTCACTGCCCAGCACGAAGAGAGGGTCAGACCACATGTCGCTAGCACGGGAAAAGGTCCAAATTCAAAATTCAAAGTACGGCTACTACTGAATACGTATCACTTTTGCACTATCGTAAAGTCAAAAAAGCATGAGCTGAACCACTGTAAGTCAGGGACCATCCGTATATAGTTAATAGTGAATCATTTCTTTTTCTATTTGAAAATATGCATTTATTGAGCTGGGTCCATAGGATTGGAAAGTTGGGTTAGGGGGAGAGAGTAACATTTTCCCTCTGTTGGCCAAGGGGTTTATAAACATCTGAGGGAACTGAAAAGGAGACACAGTTGATAGGAGAGAGGGAAGACAGAGTGTGGAGCCTCAGGCCAGTAAAGGGAACCTTGGTGTTAGGAATGAGCGATGGGGAGTTGCCAATTCCTGACTAACTTTCCTTTCTAATTAGAATCTTGACTTTTGTTTGAGAGGGGGTTGGTAATTGGCCCAGCTTAAATACTACCTTTTTTAAGTCTCATTTGAAGCTAAGGGTAGCCATACAATGCAGTTCTGGACAGTGAACTATAAGCAGAAATTGGATTGAGTTTCCATGGACTCTCCATAAAAGTGAGAGACATTCAAGCAGTGTTCACACAAGAGCCCTTGGCCCTCCCTCTTCCCTGGACTGTGGGTGTGATGGTGGTGACTCCAGCAACCATTTTGTGATCATGAATTTAAAAATCCTACCCTATAGTAGCGGAGGAGAAAGGTAGAATAAGCCTGGAACTTGGCTAACATGCTGGGGATGCTAGACTGCTCAGAATTTCTAACTGTTGGTGTTATTATGTGAGACAGATGATTCCCTATTTTGTTTAAGCCATCGTTATTGGGTTTTCTGTTCTATGCAGCCAACCTGATTGCCGAATGGCACTGAGCATATTAGTGCTTATGTCAAGGCTCCTGAGTTCCATTTGCCTGTGATTTTATTGGGGTCTGGGCCAGAAGTTCACGTGAGAAGGTTACAGTCACTTTTAAGCCCTATTGTGGCAATCTGGATGGTAGTGAAATGTCCTTCCCCTCCTTAGGAGGACATAGACAATAATAGCTTTAAGGATCCCAAAGAAGGAGAAAACAGAAATACCACAAAAAGCTACATTTAAGAGAAGTGAATATTTAGGTGCTGACTGGTGCCAGCCCATCCTCTTCATGTCTCCTCTGTATAAGGGTCTAGGTGATAATGGAAGGGGAAAATTAATTGGCAAAACAGATGGAGTTTAAACTGATTTTAAGAAGTTATAGAAACACATCTATGCCTGTGTATAAACTGTGTATAAACCTGTGTATAAATGGTATAAAATTTACCATCCTAACCACTTGAATTGATTTCTTTTTAATATCACTATTTCAATCAGGTTTTCTTGCAGCTCCCACCTCAGAAGATGAGGCATCCAACGTTGCCACAGGGAAGGGACGGGTGGGTGGTCATCTTTGGGGCTCAAGCTGACTGTCTTTACCTCATTATTGAGATAATGGTATAGAAATCCAGGCTTTGTGGAAATGAAGGCATTGTTAAAATCTTCCTTTAATATATTTAGGGTCAGGCTTGGTGGATTAGATAGTAAAGTTTACCACTCTCCAGGTGGGAAGGGCTCAGGTAATGACAAAGAAGAAATGGAGGGCCACCCCTTCTAAGCCCAGGGTCATGGAAGAAGCACGGTAAGAGTAGCAAGGGGTGGCAGGTGTATGCTCTGATGTCTTCCACCCAGGGCCAAGTGCTGGTCTGGCTGAGGGCATGCTGAGAATAGAGGGGTCTCACTCCATCTCACGGGGTGGTTAGAGGAGGTCACTTTGAAGGAACCTGGGGGTGGCCACATCAGGGTAAATGTGGAAGCACAGTGGGGTTGGGAAGAAGGAGGCCTGAGGTCAGCTTTCTCTAGTGGGTGGGCTTGAGAAGTGTCCATGTGAGCCCAAAGAGGGCTGGGAATTAGCTGAGTGTGTGACCGGAGAGTTTACCAGAGGTTTGCGACAACAGGGATGAAGGTGCCCGACGGCTGAGAGTCAGAGGGTGGACAGGCTGTGCTGGGCGTCCAGTGAGAGTCCCGGTCAGACCTTAGGGGATCAAGGATAAGGTGAAGACTCTGCACAAGATAAAGAAAGCAGAGCAAGATTCTCTGGCCTTGGACTTCAGGCCACCACTTTGGAGGATTGGGAGGTGTATAAGGCCCTGTGTCAGTCAGATTTTGTAGGTAAGCCTGCAGTAACAAACAGTCCCACATCTCTATGTCTTCAACTAGTAACGTCTTTCTCATTCGTGTCACGTGTTGGTGACTGTGGTCAGGTGGGCTTTGCCCCATGCCTTCTCGGTCTGGGGCCCTGACTGAAGGAGCAGCCCCGGCGTGGCTCACGCCCTTCTCAGGACAGGAGAAGGAGTAAGACAGCTGGCAGACACCGACACTGGCACTTAACGCATCTGCTTGAATGTAGCACCTGCCACTGGCCGTGCCAGTCACACGGTGGCCATAGCAGTGGGGCGGAGAAGGATGCCCCCCCCCCCGCCCACTGAAGTCACTACAAGTCACATGGCCATGAGCCCTCTTTCAGGAAGGGGTCACTGGCCGCCCCACCTCCACCCCCCACCCCCTCTCTGGCTGGCAGGGCTGGACCAGTTGCCGGACAAAGTGCTTATGAAGACCAGACCATGGCGGAGAATAGTTGTCATGGATTCTGTTCACGTAGGTGTGATCGCATTGGCTTCTTGTAGCACAGGATAGGCAGCTCACAGACTGGGGGCTCTGTCTCCCCTGGGCCTCACCATCACCCCTGCCCTCTCTCCCAGGGAGTGCAAACACAGACATCCATCAACTTCTTTCCTGCACTTGTTTTCCTGAGGCCGAGAGGGTCAGCCTGTTCTTCATCTCAAACCTGTTTCTAAAAGGTCTTTCCTGCTTTTTTTCCTTTCTTTAATTGCCAAATATTTTTATAACATACTTTGAACAGAATAAACAGAACCTAGGAAAACAGTTATTAAAGAGCTATAAAATGGTTTCCTTACACTTGTCCTCTTTTATTTCTTCCTCCTTCAGATGGGCTGGTGTTGGCTGGGGCCGCGGCGGGTGAACCTGAGGGAATGAGCCGTGAATTAGTGACGGGACATCTGACAAGGTGCCCGGCATCCACTCTACATCTAAAGGAGCTGGGACACCCCCTCCTGGAGCCCTCCGGGCAAATTCTTGCTCAGCCCCATTTTGTTAATTTATAGGCTGCAGAGCCCTCATTCTCAGCTCCTGGGGCCCCTGGGCTGGGCTGGTTTTACAACAGTGCAGGTGGACACACTCAGGAGACGTGAGGGTTGTGGGAAGGCCTCTTTTCCCCTCACTTCAGCCCCACCATGTGGTCCGCGGCTCCCTTTCAAGGTGCTTGATAGTTCATCATTTGAACCCCATGGCCTTGGGCCCAGTGATCATGTTAGGAAGGTCCTACAGTAAGCTGTGAAGCCCTCAGTGCAGGGACTCCCTTGTGACATCCAGAGCCAGGGCTGCAGGAAGGCACTGGGGGCTTTGGGACACTGGGAGAGGTTCTTGGAGGTGGGATGGGAGCTCAGAAAGGGGTGGAAAGAGTGAGCCAGGTGAGAGACCAACTCTGCCAGCTGCTGCTTCGGTCTCTGGCTGGCCTTGGCTACCCCCTGCAGTTACGGCAGGAAAGGGTGCACATGGATAGACGCATCGACTTGGCTTGTGTCCCCAGACAGATGGAAGACAGGAATGGGAGCACCTGGGGGATGATCTGGGTCTCCTTCCTCCCATCCGGGTCTCTGCAGAAGGATGGGGTCTGAGTGGTCACTCTCTGCGCTGCTCCCGTAAAGTGTCCTTGTTGAGGGGTGGGGTGGGGTGGCCACTGGGGAGGGCCCTGGGCATCTCTACATGGTGTGTGAGTAGGAGTGGGGAAGGTTGAGAAGCGGGAGAGCTCTTCCCTACTCTCAGTCGGCCCACTTCCCAGAAACCAGTTCCACAGCATGGAACAGAAAGGACACTCCTGGGGCCTGGAGACATCATTTCGACCATCTCCCGTGTGATGCATCATGCAGTTTTTGTCAAGGTGCGCACGGGACTCCCTCTGTTGTAGCTTTCCCCAGAGCTCCAGGGGGCTGATGAACTCATTTACTCTGAGGAACTCATGGCTGATAATGGCTAGAGGTGTATCATTTCCCAGGGGGATTTGCCCTTTAGTAAGAGGAAAGACTCCCTAGAAGCTGGATCACCAAGAGAAGAGAGGAGAGAGAGAGATCATTTGAAGCAGGGAGTGCTTCTGCTCACTCCTGTCATGAAGGTAGTACCAGACAGCACCCATATTGGTAGAATATACTAGAATTTGTGAAGCCATTTCACATATGGTACCTTATTTGCCCCACCATCAGTTGATAGAGTTAGGCATTTGCAAATGAAGAAACTGAGGCCCGGAGAGATCAGGGATGTGTCTATGACCACAGGGCTGGAGGGTGGCAGAGCTGGGACGGGGAGTTGATTCTTTCCCCTCTGAGTTAGGTCTTCTCCACGATGCTAGCCTGGGCACAGGGGTGTGAAGAGGGCAAAGCCCCGAGAGGCACGTGGAGGTGCGGATATAGCGGGATATTGGGAATCAGAGGACCTGCCTTAGGATCCGAATTTCGTCTCTTCCTCAGGAGTGAGAGAACACCCCAGAGCCTTAATTTCTTTACTAGCAAAGTGGGGACAAAGCCCCTCTCCGCTCTCCCCCTCCCAGGGTTATTGTGAGGACCAGAGATGAGATCATGTGATTGAAGAATAGTTGCAAAGTGCAAAAGGCCGCCCTCGTGCTCGATTCCAGGAAGCGAGGGCTGGACTCTCTTTGCACTGCTCACACCCTTCCCTTTGGGGGAGGCAGCAGGCTCAGAAATAGCCTTTGCTTCTGTCCTCCCTGCTTCCCCCGGGATTGGGGCTGAGCGTTTTCTTCTTGAAAAACAAAAAAATCAAAGCAGTTGCAGAAAAACCAAAAGCTCGTCTCTGCTTCCCCTCAGCTGCCCTTCTGCTCTCTGGGGCCAAGAGGAGAGGATGTTGCTGGAGGCCTGGATTTAGCTGGAGCCTTCCAGAGTCCTCCCTGCCCTGCAAGAGCCACCAGCAGAGGCCTGGGCAGTGTTTGTCATCTGTTCAGAGGCCAATGCTAGATGTGTTCTGAGGGGTGGGATCCTGATCTTCCTCGGGAGGTGGGACGGGGAGAGAGGGGCCTGGCTCTCTCAGGCCACCTCTTAACCAGGAGGATTCATTGCGATGGATGCCTCTCTGGCCATTTGCAAAATAAAGTTCAGAATCCTGTGAGTCTCTTTTTTCCCCTCTAATGATCAGCAGACAAACTGCCAGGGCATGTTTAGAAAAGGGAGGGCCTCTTTTCCCCTCACTTCAGCCCCTCACTTCAACTGGGGTGAGACCAGTTGCAGAGGAGAAACAGAATCTAGAGAGCACATGTTGTGTGGGACAGCCAGGTGACCCCACATGGGAGAGAGCTGCGTGCGGCCCTCTGTGCACAGTGGTGGCTGTTGATGCGCCTTCCCGCCCCAGACCCAGGGTCTTCGCCTGAGATGGTCAGGTGGGCCCACTGGTTCACCCGAGTCTCCTCAGCTGTGTCTGAGGGGGGTCGTTACTCAGAACTTGGCAATGGCAGCAAAAGGGATTCGCTGAAAGGAACCTAACCTCAAGTACAATGAACTATATATATACATATAGTTTTCTAAACAGTTAGGCAATCTCATCCATAGCAATTTCAGACAATATAAGGTACGTGTCTGGTGTTAATAACCGATCCCTCATCAACAGGAGACTGAGAAAGGAATGTTCCAGTCCATGTTCTAGACCAGGTGTCCAGCACTGTCCAGATTCTGCCCTTCCCTCTGACCCTCCTTTTGTTCCCAACCGTTTTGAATCCAACACGGTTCCATGCCAGCTACTCCCTTTCTTCTTAGGACTTGCAGCCTAGGAAATTCTCAGTTGCCCTAATTTCCCAAGGTTGGATTTAGAATACAGGGTTCAGCGGGCATATTTTCACAGCTCTGTTTTTTTATTGTTTGCTCTACCACAGGCTCGCCTGGAGACTGGGAAGAGTGGGTGGGGCTCCCGGCCAGTGTACATTCTGCTAAATAAGCAGGATGTGCCAAGAGCCTTCTTTCTGCCATCGCTGTGGTAGGTGCAGGTCTACTGGCAGCTTTGGGTTTTGATAGGAAAGGCACAGCTTCTGATTTTATAGCAAAGGGTTTTCCTCTGCTTTACAATAGAAACGTTTCCTTTAAAAAAATTTTTTTTAATGTTTTTAAATTTATTTTTGAGAGACAGAGACAGTACGAGCAGATAGAAAGGGAGACGCAGAATCTGAAGCAGGCTCCAGGCTCTGAGCTGTCAGCATAGAGCCCAATGCGGGGCTTGAACTCACAAACCATGAGATCATGACCTGAGCCGAAGCTGGACCCTTAACCGACTGAGCCACCCAGGTGCCCCCCATAGAAACATTTTCTAAACTAACTACCATGTGGCTATTCACTACCACCTATCTGTATGCACACCCATATGTTTTACTGGAACAACATACTCACTTAAAGCCAGGCCTGAGGTAGAATTGGAGGCTACCTGTCTCTTAGCATGGGTTCTAAGGTCTGGGTAGAAGGTCACCAGGGAGGATCCAGAGAGAATGATCATGTAGTTAGAGGGTTTTGTTTGAGGGGTTTGGGAATTCATTGCAGGCTGGGGAAGAATGGCTGGCAAACACATTACCTGCCTGGTGGGGTAGGGGGAGGAGCCCACTGAGACCGAACATAGTATTCATTCCATTCAATTCACTCAGTAAATATTTACTGAGCACTTGCTACATACCAGGTAGTGTTCTAGGTCCTGGGAATACAGCAGTGAATTAAACACAGAAATCACTGCCCTTATGGGGCTGAGTTCTTCGTTCTGTGCTGTGACTCCATTCATCAGCTGTGGGGTTTAGGTGTCAGGGTCCTAATCTCATCATTGTGATTGGTTGTAAATGGATTAGGTGGTGTCTTCTCTCCCCCACTGACTCTTTCTTTCTATCCTCTTCTGCACAGCCCTGGAGTTATTATCCAGCCCTTCAGTGATCAGACCCAAGACCTTCCTGGGGGAAAACCCACCATCCTAGGTCTCCTGGGTATATGGTGACTAATTCTCAGGGCTTCCCTTGACTTGTATGAAAGACAATCCTTGGGATCTGAGGTCACAAAAGTACACCTGCCCACCCACCTCCTAGATTTCTTCTCATCCTTCCCGGGAAAACTGACTATATGCTGAAGAGTAAAGAGCAACTAACACAGATAAAATCTTAAAAGCAGGCAGAGAGAAAAAACACAGCTCAGGACCTGAGCTGAAATCAAGAGTTGGATGCCAACCCGACTGAGCCACCCAGGTGCCCCAAACCTTGAGACATGCTTTAAACATAAGTATACAGAAATATAGGAAGAAAAAAATGATAAAATAAGCTGTACAAAGAAAGTTGGGGTAGGTACATTTATGTCAAATGAAATTGATTTTAGTAGAGTTAATGATACTTCATAATGATATAAGGTTCAATTAACCAGGAAGCAGAAACAATTCTATAGTTCTATGAATCTAATAATATTACATCAAAGTAAACAAAGCAAAAATGAAAGAACTGAGGGAGAAATAGAAAAGCCACAATTGTATATTGGGGAGATTTTTTTTATCCATCTCTCTTAGTTTTTGATAGATCAAGCAGAAAATACCCAGTAAGGACCTAGAATATTTGAACAAGATGATTAATAAACTTGAATTAATCAATGTAAACAGAAGATAGCTTTCAAATTCAAATATACATTATTTGCAAGGACAGATGGAATATTTACAAAAACTGACCTATGTGATGCCACAAAGCAAATCTCAACAAGTTTCAAAGATGGAAATGAATATCGGGGCCCCTGGGTGGCTCAGTCAAACATCAGACTTGAGCTCAGGTCATGATCTCATAGTTTGTGAGCTCGAGTCCCACATCGGGCTCTGCGCTGACAGCTCAAAACCTGGAGTCTGCTTCAGATTCTGTCTCTCTCTCTCTGCCCCTTCCCTGCCTGTGCTCCGTCTCTCTCTCTCTCTCAAAAATAAATAAATAAACATTAAAAAAAACAAGAAATGAATATGTTCATTGAGTACATTGGAATTAAGCTTGAAATCAGCAGCAACAACAAAAAATTTATTAACTCCTCAAGTGTTTGGAAATTAAGCAATATTTTTTCTTAAATAGCTGATAGTCAAAGAAGAAATCACAGTGGAGATTAGAAAATATTAAAATTTTTTTTTAACATTTATTTATTTTTAAAAGAGAGATAGGCAGAGTGTGAGCGGGAGAGAGGCAGAGAGAGAGAGGGAGACACAGAATCCGAAGCAGGCTCCAGGCTCTGAGCTGTCAGCACAGAGCCTGATGTGGAGCTCAAACTCACGGACTGTGAGATCATGACCTGAGCCAAAGTCAGACGCTTAACTGACTAAGCCACCCAGACGTCCTGATTAGAAAATATTTTTAATTAAATGACAGTAAAAGAGTACGTTGCAAAACATTTAAGATGTAGTTAATGCCAGACTTAGAAGAAAATTTATAGCCTTACATGCTTATAGAAAAGAAAGGCTGATGGGGCACCTGGGTGGCTCAGTCGGTTGAGCATCCGACTTTGGCTCAGGTCATGATCTCACGGTCCCGACCGTGAGTTCAAGCCCCGCGTCAGGCTCTGTGCTGACCGCTCAGAGCCTGGAGCCTGTTTCGGATTCTGTGTCTCCCTCTCTCTCTGACCCTCCCCCGTTCATGCTCTGTCTCTCTCTGTCTCAAAAATAAATAAATGTTAAAAAATAAATAAATAAATAAATAAATAAATAAATAAAAAAGAAAAGAAAGGATGAAACCAGTAATTTAAACTTCCAGCTCAAGGGCTTAGAAAAATAAACTCAACCCAAAGCAAACTAAACCCAGAGAAAGTAGGATGATAAAACTAATGAAGATGTGAGCACAGATTAATAAAATAGAAAACAGACAAACAATAGAAAGGAACCACAAAGTTGGTTTTATGAAAATACCAGTAAAATTAACAAGCCCCTGGTAAATTCAATCATGGGGGGAGAGAGAGAGAGAGAGAGAGAGAGAGACAGAAAGAGGGAGAGAGGGAGAGAGTAAGGGAGGGAGAGAGTAAGGGAGGGAGAGAGACAGAGACAGAGAGAGACAGAAAGAGAGGGAGAGAGGGAAGGAGAGAGAGAGAGAGAGAGAGAGAGAGAGAGAAAAAGAATGAATAATTAATTGGTACCAACAATGAGGTAGAGGACTTTAGCACAGACTCTACAAGAATAGAATAATAATTCTATTATTAAAAAGATAGTAAGAAGATATTATGGACAACTTATGCTGATGTGTTTGATGACTTGGATGAAATGAACCAATTGCTTGAAAAAACACAACTGAAATTTGACACACGTAGAAAATCTGGAAACTCAGAACTCTTAAAGAAAGCGAATCCTTACTTCATATGCTTCCTGCAAAGAGAACTCTAGGCCCAAATGCCTTCAGTAGGGAATTTCATGGAGCATTAAAGGAAAAAAAAAATAATGGCAGTATTACATGATCTTTTGAAGAGAATAGGAAAAGGGGAAACATTTCTCAATGTGTTTTCAGAGTCTGACAAACCCTTAATACCTGATAAGGACATTACAAGAAAGAAAAATTGTAGGCCTATTCGTCTCATGAATATAGATGTAATATTCCCTAGTGAAATATTAACAAACCAAATTCAGAGATATACAAGAGAGATAATAAATCATGACTAAATGTGGCTTATTAAAGAAATGCAAGTTTGGTTTAGCATTGGAAAACAATCCATTTAGTGTATCACATTAATGAGATAAAGGGAAAAAGCATAAGCTCATTCTCATAGGGTAGGATCATTATTTAATAAAATGTAACATACATTAATTGAGAGAACTCTTACACAAGAAGAAACAGAACCAACAGGATGTGTGTGGGGGTGGGGTGGGGGTGATTATATGTGTGTGTATCAAGAAAGAGAGAGATTTTAAGAAACCAGCTCATTTGTTCATGCAGTTAGGAAGGCTTGTGAGTTCAAAATGTATAGAGTGGACCTGGAGAGCTGGAGAGCAAGGGAGGAGCCGATGTTGCATCATGACTGGTAATGCTGAGCATTGCTGGTGGCAGTGTAAGTTGAAAAATGTATGAACGCATGTATACCCTATAATCCAGCAAGCCCACTCCTAGGTACACCCCCCATAGATGCATTCATATGACTCTAAAAAGTCATGTATAAAAATGGCCTTAGGAGCTTTATATAGTGCCTGAAACCAAATGCCCATCATCAACAGAATGGATAAACAAATACCGGTATATTCATACAATGGATAGCCACATCACACAACTTGGGTGAAACCCACAAACATAATATTGAGCAAAGAAGCCAGACACAAAAGGGTACACGCTGCATGACTCTGATTATGTAATGCTGGAAACCAGGCCAAACTGATGCGCAGTGTTAGAGGTCAGGATGGTGGTGACATTTGGGTAGGAGGAAAGGGGTAGTGATTGCAAAGGGCCTGCCCAGGGCTTCTGGGGTATTGCTTGTGCCTTACTTCTTCACAGGAGGCTTGGTCACATGGTGCAACCACTTTGGGAAATTCATTAAGTTTACATTAAAAAAATTAAAAAGTGAGAAAGAACAGAGGAAAGTGATCTGGAGACAGCGCATAGAGACAACGCTTTCCAGCAAGGTTGCTTTCAGGAGAAAATGGGAGGCTAATTGGCAAGAGTGATTTTTTTTCTTTCTGTTCAATTTGGTTTTGGAATGAGGACATGTTTGTACACTGGTGAGAATAAAGCAATGAAGGCAGGAGTGTTGGTGACGCTGGAGAGAGAGAGACAAGGACCGCAGGAGTGGCATCCATGAGCAGTGAGGGTGCAGGAATGGAGCGCAGGGCCCAGGTACAGTCCGCCCAGGCCCACAGATCACCGGAGAGGTGTGCAGGGAGCTCTCAACAGGGTCCCTCCTCCCTGAGGCACCTCTTTTCCTGTTGCTCAGACCTCCTCCTCCGCAGGGTGCCTGAACCCCAAACCCATGCTCTCTCATGCCCAATCTTGCTCAACATTAATAGAATTCTCTGGTCTCTGGTAGACAGGGACCAGAAGGTGAGGCTAGAGGCCAGCACCGTTTGGACAAGGTGCTGGAGAAGCTTATGGTGGAGAAGGAGGTAGAGGTCCCAGCCTGGAAAAGGCTTTGAGGGGTGGTCTGTGGATTTCTGCCATCAGGAGCTCCTGTCCTCATTGGTTGGTTCTGGGTAAAGTTGGGGCTAGCCACCCGGCACTGGCTGCCTGCTCCTCTGCCCTCTGTCCCATCCCTGACCTGCTTGGGGCAGTGGCTGCCTGGCCACTCACCACTCTTATAGGACCCCAGGGCTCTCCCTGTGAGCAGGGGGAGTGAGCCTTGGCTTCAGGAAGGGCAGGAAGCCAGCTTAAAAAAGCACATTCCTTGGCAGGTTAAAAAACTTTTTTTTTTTTTTTTTTTAAGTGTAAAGACTTAACCTTTGCTAGGAAATGGTTGTGGTATTTTCTTTAAATGAAAAGAGACCATTGTGAGTGGAACTTTGGAAAATACACAACATCCTGGTGCCGTTCTCCAGGGCGGTCTCAAGCAATCCTTGTCAGGCCGGCTCTGGCCTTTCCTCCAGATGGTCTCTCCTTGTGCTGTTTGAAGGGGCTGGATCAGCAGACTGGTCCCTGGAAAGGCCACTGGAATGCTGAGCCCCTCCCCAGCAGGGCACCCATCACAGAAGGGGCTTCTTGTTTCTTGCAGTGGCCCACACTCAGGACCAGCTGTATAATAATGTGGGCCCAGTGCAAAATGTAAACGCAGGGCCCCTGGTTCAAAAACTATTGAGCTTCAAGCTGGTGACAGCAGAACATCAAACCAAGTGCGGAGCCTCTCGGAGCACAGACCCTTCTAAGTGAAGGATCCTGTGCGACCACACAGGTCACAAGCCTGGCCTCCGCTTGATTCTGACAGGTAATGTCACTCTCTTTCTGCAGGCCAACTTGAACTTTTGAAGCTTCTCTCTAGGTGGTACGTCCAGGGCTAGACAGGGATGCCAGATGATATAGGGCAGGACTCAGGGCTTCCTTCTGGGGTCCCACCCCCATCCCTGCTTCCATATACCACAGCTGGCAACAATTTCCCAACCTGGCTCTTTGCTCAGATTTCTTTTGCATTTCATAGACTGTGCTCCTCAGTCGTGAAAACATTCTGGGTTTAATCTGTGCTTGCTTGTAACCTGGGGGTCTAGGGTAATCAGGGAACACAGAACAGCTGCATTGAGTGCTGGGCTCCTTGACGCTCCTTGAACTGTTTGCAAGCCTCCTTATAGGGCCTACTGTAAATAGGAAAGTACAAACACATGCCGATCGTGCAGTGAATTAAAACCATCCGCTGCTTTCCCCGAATTTTAACACATAGTGGTTTGTGTTTATGCTGCATTTATTACCTTGCATGCTACTTGCAGACTTGGGTAGCTCTCTACAAAGTCAGGCCTAAGCATCTGTGCCTTCCTGGGTCTGGGAGGTCTGCCATGTCCTATAGCTTTGTTCCCTGGGTCGGCCTGACCTCATAAGCCCAGACCCTCACCAGAGCTTCCCTGTCCAAAACAGTGGCCATTAGCCACTCGTGGCTCTTGACCACTTAGAATGTGACTAGCCTGAATTGAGATGTGTCATTCATGTGGAATAGATACCTGCCTTTGAAGGCTTAGTACAAAAAAACAATGTAAGATATCTCATTAATAATTTTTTCACACTGCATGTTGAAATGGTAATATTTATAAAATGGATAACATAAGATATGTTATTAATTTTGCAGGTTTCTTTTTCTTTTTCTAAGGTAGCTACTAGAAATTTTAAAATGATATATCTGGCTTGCATTTGTGGCTTGCATCATATTTCCATTGGACAGTGCTGTTCTGAATCTTTTTGTATTTCCATGTCCAAGCCATGTGGATTTCACACACACAGACATGCCCCCCTGAGCAACTGACAGAATCTTGGAAGGAAAACCAGGCCCAGTGCAATCATGTGACTTGACCCCAAATGCTGGTTCCTCCAATAAGGCCTCTCAGAATGTCTTAGGGACACCTAACACTAACAACCCAGGGGCCTTTTTTTGGCCATTGGTGATATGTCTGCCTTGTTTTTATCATCCATCATGTATCTATTGAACACCTCCAGTTGTGAGGCACCACAGTGTAGTGACCTCAGAGTGCAGACTCTGGAGTCTACATGACCTGGATTCTAGGCCTGACGTGTCCTTGAATGAACTACTTACCACTTCATGCCTTGGTCTTCTTAACCTGTAAAGTGGGAATTATAGCATCCATACAGAATCAGGATGGTGATCCAGGTGTCTACCTCACAGGCTGTATTGTGAAGATTAATTAGGACAAGGCACAGAGACATTCACTCTACCATGAGCCTGCCATAGACAGACATGGCTTGATCTGGCCCCTGGATTTTCACAGGGCTCAGCAGTCTCCAAGGAAGGATGGGGCAGGACTGAGGGCACCAGGTAAGTGTGGGACCCTATAATCCTAGGGAGGCTCCAAGGCAGTGCAAAGAGACCCTGTACTGGCCAGGATGTGGTCCCAGAGGTTGGAATCCAGAAGACATCTGCTCAGGATGCCCATGTTAGAGGGCCTGGGATAGGCAGGCTTGGGGGATAGCTGGGTTTATGATGCGGAGCCAGAACATGAACGAGGAGTGGACAGTTCTGAATACAGATCACCCTCCTAGCTACAGTCAAGCTAATGGGTAGGGCTGAGGGGATGGGTCCATATTATATCCCAAGTCCTAAATTGGCAGATGTGGGGTGTTGAACCCATCTTTTCCTTGCAGTCTTGCTCCTGTAAGACAACTTAATTTGGGTGATACTTGTTGATGAAACAAATCCCAAAGTGTCAGGGGCTGAATGCAATAGATTTTAATTCTCCCTCACAACAGTCTGAGGTGGGTGTTCCTGGGGGGCCAGCAAGAGGCCTTCCATGTAGTGATTCAGGGATCTAGGCTCTTAGTGGCTCTGACCTTTACAGCCTCAGAGTTCTCTGTAACCAATGGGCAGACAAGGGAAGAGTAGGTGGAGAAGGTACGACCTCTTTTAACTACCCTGGCCTGATGTGACCACGTATGCTCACACTCAGGCCATGAGAACTAGTCATACGGCCCCTCCTAGATGCGAGAGTGGCTGGCAAATGAAGACTAGGTGGGCGGAAGGGAAAGCACTAATTTCTGGTAGCCATCTCTGCCAGCTCCCATTCTGTAGGGAGAGCTAAGCCAGCCACATCACATGGCCTTTCTCCTCACCAGGCCCCCACTCTCCTGCCACCTGCCCTCCAAGGTAGCCAGGCCAGGTTCTGAGAGGGCTCCTGAAAAAGAATGGAGGAAAACAAAACAAAATAAAGCAAAATAACCGCCCACCCCCGCCAAAACCCCACAACACTCCCTAGGGAATGACACAGGCAGACAGACTCAAAGAGACAGTGAACACCATGGGCTTCCACTTCAGCCGCCTCAAACCACCAAGCCTGGTTTGTAGAAGCAGAGCTCGGTGAGCAAGCCAGGCCTACAGTTTGGATCTGAAGAGAGTGTGGGGAGACAGACCAGCTAAAGTTTCCTTGGAGCTCCTCTGTCCTGGCCAACGGCAGCTGGGAGTGGTCTCAGAGGGATCTCCTGGGGTCTTCTGGGCAGCTCTCCCCATGTGCTCAGATTACTGCGCTGGCCAAATCCTGAGTCCCCAGTGGTCAGGGCTGGACTGAGGTGAGAGGTATGGGTAAGACTGCAGGCAGGACACGTCTTATTATCTGACCTACGCCTTGTACCTCCACCACAGCTTCTCACACACCCGCCGGCCACTGAGGAAGGCGTGAAGGATAACAAGGCCTACTGGGCCTCAGTGTGCTCATGATTTTGTAGAGAAAAGGATCAAACATCAGTACTTCTGTCTGATGCAGAATATGCGTCAGGCCCTTCAAAGAGGGGTGGACGGTGAAGGCCAGAGGGGAGGGGCTGACGTGAGCAAGTCAGACCCTGCATTTGGTGCAATTACAGAAGGCTTTCTGGAGGCTAAGGCCCAGAGGCTGAGGCTTGAAGGACACAGAGGGAAGAAATAGTGTTCCCACATGTGTAGTGCTTTATTATTTCCAAAGCCAGTGAGGCAGGCAAGGTAGAGAGGGTGGCAGGGACCATTATCTCCATTTGACAGGGGAAGAAGCAGAGGCCCAGAAAGGCTAAGCTCTTGGCCCAAGGTTGCACAGGAGTTTATGAGTGAGAATGCAGACGTTGGCCTAGCAGCTCTGAGTTCTTCATATAAGCTTGATAAGCACGTTTCTCCCTCAAGGCTGGTCAGGGCTAGGTCCTCAGGTGTGGCTGGGAAACTCCCATCCAGGGAGCAGGTCCTCCCTGGGGGCTTCTCAGGGCTGGGTGCTCAACCTCCCCTACACAACATGTGTTTCCTGTTTTCCTTCCCCCCCGGCTTAGGACAGAGAACAGGGTTTTCCTGAGCGGAAGAGCCTCAAAGACCTGGCCCACTACCAGCTAGCTCTGGCTAATCTGCTTGCTCATGGTTCTTGTTACTCAGAATGATGAACTCCCTCACCCTCCCTCCCAAAAGTCTTTATGACCATTACCTTCCCTCCCTCTCCCAAACTCCTGAGACCTGGAATTCAAATCCAGGTCTCTGACTCCCATCTTAGTATTCTCTGAAGACCCTTGGCTCATCAGTCAATCTCCTTGGCAAAACCTGGGACTTATGCTGCCCTGGAACATAGGAGCTGGGGCTGTGGGGCAGGTCTCAGCCCTGGGACTTGTGCACTAAGCCAGGACTTTGGCCAATCTTGCAGCCATTGGAAATCCAGAGCCCTGAGACCTCCCTCAACCCCTCACCGCTGCACTATTTCCCACACTTGTCCTGGGCAGAAGCTGGGGCCAGTGGGTGACATCACCTGGCTGTCCAGCCTGCGTCACCTGAGGCCGGTGAGACCTGGGGCTCAGTGCGTGACTCTGCTATGAATCAGAGTCAGCACCTTGTTCCACTGTTGGGTCCAGGGCTCACCCCTGCTCCTTGGATGGAAGAGATAGGTGGAATAAAAGAGAGAGAGAGGGCAAGATAGCATTCCAGGTCTGCAGAGCCTTGGATCCTGGTGCGGGCGAGAGCCATGAAGAAGAAAGGCAGGCTTTCATAGAATCAGAGAATACAATGGTGGCAGCATGACTCCCACCCTGTCAGGGGGGAACAGAGGGAGAGGGCCCTCCCATTTCCTCGCCCGGCCCCCCACAAAGAGGGCACCTCCTCTGCTCAGGCTGTGGGAGAGCCTGGTCCTGTGTTTGGGTGTGTTTGTGTTTCTGTCAGATGAGGTGCTGAGTATGAGAGGGCTTTGGGGGGCAAATGCGGGTCTGGGTGCGTGAGTCAGAGTGGGCTCTTGCTCGTGGGGGCTTGTGAGATGTGACATTTGGGCCCTGCTTTGGCCTGCAGCCTGCACAGGCCTGAACCCCAGAGCGGAGAAAAACAACCTCTGACGACCCAGCCTTGGGGTGAGAGCATTAGGTACAGTCCCCCCCACCCCACCCCCATTCCCCATTTATTAGGTACAGGTTTATCTGGGGCTAATTTAACTTGTGAAGATAATTGTGCCAGAGGCCACAGCCCTGAGGCCCCCGCCTCAGTAATTACTCCCCTGGCTTCTTTCATCTCTGAGGGCTGTGCCCCTTTGCAGCACTTACTGGGCCCTCGCTTGCTTGGGTCCTTCCAAGGCCTCGGGAGGGGCCCTGGCCACGCTTTCGCACGGTCTCATGTTTTTGCAAAACTTGCAAAAGCACGTTATTTCGACCACAATCATTTGAGGCTGCTGTTTCTTTTCATCCTGACTTACCCTCTGTCACATTGGCCCTCCTGTCAGGCGGTAGTGGGGTCACTGGCGGCAGTTTGGGGATCCAGCTTAGGGAAACGCGAGTCAGGGATGCATTTGGAGCGGGCGAATGGCATGTGTTTGTGTGGCTGCAGCCCATGAAGGAGGTCTTTCGGCACTTCTGTGTGACATTAGGGTTATTGGAGGAGGAATGATTTCTAGGAACTCTCATTTGACCCATGGTGTTGACCCACCTGATGTGATGCAGCTTGAGAGGGTCTTAGGGCTTTCGGGATGGGAAGCGTGTGGGTAGTGGTTGAGAAACGAGGTTCGAAGTGTCCTAAGCCAGAAGCTAGTCCGTGGGAAGTTCTTTTAATCTCACCACTCATATGAAACTTGTTAGGGGTTTACCCCCAACTGACAACAATCTGAAAAACTCACGCGACATTAGTCGTAAAGCTGAAACAAATTTTTCTAAACTCTGAATGACAAAGCACGTATTTCACTCAACCGTGGCGGAAAGGCTGTTCTACACTCTCCACAGAAGATGGCATGAAATCGTTGGCATATGGTGAGGCAGTCAGAGAACACGCAGCCAAAAACGTAAGGGCTGTACTGTAAAGGTGTGTCAGTGAGTTCATTTGTTAAAATATTGTTTTTCTGGTTTTTGTGTATTTGTTACCTTCTAAAAATGAATGTGTTGAGGTGACTTCTAGAAAATAATGAGAAGCATTTTAAAGAAAAAAATGTTCACTTAAAAAATTTTTTTTAAATGTTTATTTCTATTTTTGAGAGAGAGAGAGAGAGAGACAGGGCACGAGCAGGGAAGGGGCAGAGGAGAGAGGGAGACACAGAACCCAAAGCAGGCTCCAGGCTCTGAGCTGTCAGCACAGAGCCTGACGTGGGGGCTCGAACTCACGAACTGCGAGATCATGACCCGAGCTGAAGTCGGATGCTTAATTGACTGAGCCCCAAATGTTCACTTTTTAACCTAGTTTTGTGATTTTCTGTTTGGCTTCTTAAGGAGGGCCCCCTAAATTGGGTAAGTTTCTGGCCCCACGAAATTTGGATCGACCCTGGTGCTACTACCATTTGTCGGTGGGGATGGGGTGGGGGAAAGCAGGTTGCCTTGAGATTCCCCTGAGGGTGCTCTCAGTCAGAGAGGCAGGGCTGGGGTGGGGGCGGGGGCTGTGCGGCTACTGAACTTGGCCATTGAGCACATGCTCCCTGTGGCCAGGGAGGACCTGCTCAGACAGCTGGGCTCCTTTGCAAGGCCCCTAGGGCTATCAGAACTTCCAGAAGAGCTGTGAGTTGGTAGCCTAAAGGCCCTTAGATCTCACTTCTTGTGTGTCTGCGGAGAGCACAGGAGGGTCACAGAGAAAGGAAGGGTCATTTTACACCATTGTATCAAGTTCAGTTGAGTGATTGTCTTATAATGTTCATCTCTCCTCCCACTCCGTAAGCTCCTTGAGGACAGGGATCTTGTTTATCTCGCTCACCGCTATCTCCCCGGAACTCAGCACAGTGGCATAGAGTGGTGCTTAATAAACTTTTATCAAAAGGATGAACTGAATGAGCTAATAAAAGCACTAGGGCAGAGCAGGGAGCCAGGCAGGACCGTCTCTCATCTCTAAGTCATGAGCCCCAGGAAGCTCCTTTGCAGACTTGTAGATGGTGCTGCATGTCCATAGGTGCATCCTTCTTAGGAACGTCTGTGCTGCTCAGGGGAACTGGGGGGCTGCAGCAGGTGGGTTCGAGGGGTGAGGAGTGCCCGGTGCTGATTAGGAAGGAGGAGGGGTGAGGTGACGGGGATGGATGAGAGAGCTGGCGATTCTCATGAAATCAGAACCCTAACCTGGAAACCAGGAAGAACCGTGAGGTCTTGATGAGGTTGGCATTGGCCCTCTGGCTGGAGTGAGCGAGCCAGCACACGCCCGACCCCTTGGCAGTTCAGAGCTGGAAAGTTCCCAGAGTTCCCCAGAAATGTTGAGTTCCTCTCCACCAGAGCCCCTCAGGGATCCCCTGCTCCCTGTGTTAATGTGCAGGAGTGTGTGTGCCATGGAAGGAAGGAGGAGAGCAGGGCTCATTTGGTTCAAAAACCCTGCTTTTGCTGGTTTTTACATTCCAGTCCCCCAGTAGAGGGTCCTGACAGCGGAAAAGATTTGGAAACCACCTATCTAGAACAAGTCGTTGCAAAGCCAGTTTTTATTAGTTTCTCTGTGTTTTTAAAGTATCACACATCCGTGGTTTTTAGTGTAATACTTAGTTCATATTTTTAAAAATCTAAAATCAGTAAGATATGACTTGAAATCACTCAGAGAGTTATATGCTCTGGTTCTAGTTCAAAGAACACAAGAGCATTGAAAGAGACACAACCAAGGGGTGGCAGTCTCCATCCATACCTGGTGAGAGTAAAGAAGGCTTTTATTCAAACAAACAAATGAATGCTTACTATTGATTGAAAGGTCTCATTCTTTGCACACTTCTGCCAGAAAAAATTTGAAAAGCTGTTCTCAAATTTATTAAACACACGATAGATTCCCCCCGCCCCCCGCCCCGTGGTGATGGTGCAGAAAGAACATACTTGGTATTAGTTTATAATTCTCTCTGTGCTGTTCCCCCAGATGGTATAGAGCCAGAAAGGTCTTCCAAAGCAATGGGAAATATTTGTACACAAATTGTTAATGTGCAATTTTTAATGACATAACAAGGACCTCTTTAATTTTTTTAGGGTAGTACTAAATAAGATCAATTAATATTTAATTTTTATAGTTAATTACATTTTCTTGTTACCTTTAGAAAAAATTTTTAATGTTTATTTTTGAGAGAGAGAGAGAAAACGAGTGGGGAAGGGGCAGAAAGAAAGGGAGACACAGAATCCGAAGCTGCCTTCAGGCTCTGAGCTGTCAGCACAGGCAATGCAGGGCTTGAACTCATGAACTGTGAGGTCATGACCTGAGCTGAAGTCAGACGTTTAACCAACTGAGCCACCCAAGCGCTCCTTAAATAATTCATATGAATGATTATTTGAATCATTTAAAAATTTTTGTCTCCTAATGATGTATCCTGTTGCATTAAGTTTAATGTTTACATTTCTATTAATGTTTTACCTGTTCATTAATTTTTGAAATGAAGATAAATTTAATGTTCATTTTCACTGATTAAAAAATTTATTAGTCATTTTGAACACTTAAAACACACATTCAACTCACTGGTGTTATACAAAAACTAAGGACAGTTCATATTGCAGTCACTTTGTGGAAAATAACCCTGTTTTATGCAAAGGACAGCACTACTGTTCAGAGAAATTAAGGGGACTTACCTCAAGGTCACATGGCTACTTAGTGAGTGGCAGAGGATGGCGTATGAATCCAGTTCTTCCTACACCAAGTCTCTGGCTTCTGTCTCCTTTGCACTACCTCTAACCCCTCTAAGGCGGGAACACCAATGCAGGTTCTCCTCATCTGTATCCTTGGTTGAGTTTCTATTGAAACGCTAACCCTAAGGTAGGAATGTGAGGCTGGTCCCACTGCTGTTAGAGATGATGAAACCGTAGGACCCAACACCTCTTTTGCTCACCAGCTCCCAGGGACCCAAAGGGCCACATGGGGGGATGGCAGGGCCCAAGAAGAGGGAGGAAAGGGGGCCGAGAGCCAATAAGTCAGAGAGACAGGATTCGGCCTTGGGGGAGAGGGTCAGACGCACAACCAGGTGGTCTCTGTGGTCTGTCTGCGCATCGTGGTGCGCGTGCTGTGGGGTCACCCACTCTGCTATGCTGTATTCTCGCTATCGGGTGGTGTGCTGCAGGGAGCAGAGGCCACCTCTCCCTGCCCAGTCCCTGGGTGGCATTGTGTGTCACATGTGTCACGTGAAGGCCCAGCTTAGGGCACTTTCCCAGAGAGACCTCAGGACTGACTCGTCCTGGTGACCCTGGTAGATCCCATAGCTTCGCACTGGGTCTGACTTGCTCACAAACATCTCACTTTCCCAACTCAAGAGCAAGGGCCCCGCTCCTGGGCAGGCCCAGCTGCTGGCTGTTCTGCTAATTAATGACTGCTGATTGGCCTGAGAGGCACACTCATTATGCCCAGGAGAGATCAAAGCCAGGCCCAATAATCTGCTAAACGAGATGTCAGATTAGGGCATTCTTCTGGGCTATTAGAAAGATTTTTCTTCTTGGGTAAAGGCCTGTCAGGGCATATGACCCTGTCACCCACCATGAGCCAAGCCTGAGGGAAGCTCTGTAGCCTCCTTACTCCTCTTACTTTGCATGTGGCCATTTAATGGGACAGTCCCACCCCAGAGGCCTAGATACGATCCCTGGGGAGGTCACAAAATGGGGAGAGGTCCCCCTAGGAAAGTCATGTTTGGGCTCATTCGCCTCTGCTCCTTTGTCCTTGGGGTTTCTGGGTAATTAGGAAGATTAGGAAGAACTGGACTTCCCTGGATTCTGTGCTTTCAGCTGTATTAGGGACGTACAGCCTCAGTTTACCTCCCACGCCTGGAGGTTGAGTTTTGTGTTGATACCACTCACTTTTCTCAGAATTAGCCCCACACCAAGAGCCCCAGCCCAAGTTTCTCACCTCAGGGGTAGGAATGGAGCCCGGTTTTCACGTCAGTGCTAATAGCTTCATGGTTACCAGTTATCAGATGCAGTGTCAGGCACTGTGCTAGGTGACTAAATACTAATTTTATTTATCACCTGGAAGTATTACAAGTTAGGTACATTAACAGCTTCTACAGTACATGAGGAGAGAGTGAGGCTCTACAATTTGTCCAACTTAACAGCAATTCCAGCAGACTCCAGGAGAGTCCTGATTGGCTGAAGTCAATCAGCATGTTGATTGGCATAGAGACAAGCACATGACCTAATTTTGGCCAATAAGAGAACACTAAACCCTAGACTTGTAAAGGAGGAAGGAGCTCTTTTTCTCCCTGGGTGGTGTGGGCTGAGGCTGGGAAGTTTGGAACTGCTAAAGCCATTTCACTCACTGGGGAAGAATCTGGAGCTGTTGGAGGGATGGGTAGTATAAGACCATGTGGGGACAGTTTCGCGCATCTTTGTTGCCATGCTTTGAGCTGTGGGATCAAACTAAGCTAAATGAGGAACAAATTGTCTTTATTGTTTAAACCAGTTTGAGGTGGGCTTGGAAACACAAGCCAGAGACCATAACCCATATCCCAGAGGAACCAGACCTGCCCAGTGGGTTTGGCCTCCACGAGATAGCCCTGGGATAAGCCCACCTGGTAAAGCCAGGAGAGACTGTTGAACGTAGTCATGGTGCTTACTGTGGTTACTGCTTGTCCTGGTCACCAACGTCGGAGCTGCCACCTCAGCCCAGCCTGACTATGACCTCATCTGTCACCTCTGCTTCTCAGAGACAACTTCACCTGATCACCCATGGTACCGGCTCTCCTCACTGTCCCCCACCATCTTCATCCTGCCTGGCCTAGCTGGGATGCCTAGACCCAGCCCAGGCCTGGATGAACCCTCTGTCTTGGTTAGGAATAGTTTTGATTGGGAGAAACAGACACCGAAAGTGACAATGGCTTAAACGAGATAGAAGGCTATTTCTTTCACACGTAACATCCTGGATATGGGGTCCCCTGCTGGTGTGGGAATGTGGTTCCACCATTGTCCATTTATACAATCGCTTGTGTATTGATCAACTTTGCCCAAGATTTGTCTACTTTATCAGTCTTTTCAAAGAACCAGTTTTTAGTTTTATTGATGCTTGTTATGCCCATTTTCTATTTCATTAGTCTCTGTCCTCATCTTTGTTTCTTTCCTTCTACTTTATTTGTTGTTTCTCTCCTCCCTAACTTCTTGAGCTGGTCACTTAATTCTTTATAGGTTGTGACCTTTACATCTTTTCTTGCATGAGTCATAAATGAAAATACATTTTTCTCTTTATCATTCTTGTAACCGCATCAAGAAACTTAGAAATGTTATTTTAACTGTTGTTAGGTTCTAAATATTTTCTCATTCCTCAATTCACTATAGTTTCGTCTTTAACACAGGAGTTATTTAGGAATGTTTTTAAAAAGTTACAAAATAATAGTTTGAAAGTATTCTTGCTATCAATTTCTAATTTGTACATAATACATGGTCAGTTTTTATAAATGTTCCAAGGGGAAAATATGAATAATACAATGACTAAGTGAAGAGTTCTATATTTGTCCATTAGACTAAGATTGTTAATTAATTAATTAATTAATTATTTTTTATTTTAGAGAGAGAGTGTGCAAGCCAGGGAGAGGGGCAAAGGGAGTGAGAGAGAGACTCCCAAGCAGGTTCCACATTCAGCGCAGAACCCAACACAGGGCTCAATCCCATGATCCTGGGATCATGACCTGAACCAAAATGGAGAGTTGGACACTCAACTGACTGAGCCATCCAGGCACCCCTAATTAAGGTAAGTCATTACCAATAATGTCTCTCAGTGACAGAGAAATCTACTTTGATTGTGGAAATGTCAGTTTCTCTTTTGTAATTCTGTCAAACTTTATACATTTTGAAGTCATGTTATTAGGTGTCTACATGTTATATTTTCATATCTTCCTGGTGAATTTCCTTTCATTGGTATGTATTGACCCTCTATCTCTAATGATGCCTTTTGCCTTAAAGTGTATTTTGTCTGGTACTAATATTACTCTACCACTTTTCTTTCAATTGTTATTTTTTCTGTTATATCAAACTCCATCCCTTTACTTCACTTTTTCTGGGTCCATGCATTTTAGTGTGTCTCTTATAAATAGCATATAGCTAGATTAAAAACTTCCAGCTTAACAATCTCTGGCTGTCTTGGCTCATACATTTATTGTGATTTCTGTTGTACTTGTTTATCTGGGAATATCTTAATTTCTCCTTCAGTTTTGAAGGATCGTCCTACTGGATATAGAATTGTTGATTGACAGTTTCTTGTTTATGATGAGTTATTTTTCCCTTGCTGCTTTCAAGATTCTCTCCTTGCATTAAAAAAATTTTTTTTAAAGTTTATTTATTTTGAGAGAGACAGAGACAGCATATGTGGGGAAAGTGTAGAACGAGACAGAGACAGAGAATCCCAAGCAGGCACTGCACTGTCAGCACGGAGCTGGATGTGGGGTCCAAACTCACAAAACCGTGAGATCATGACCTGAGCAAAATTAAGAGTCTGACGCTTAACCAACTGAGCCACCCAGATGCCCCTCTCCTTACATTTTGACAGTTTGAGTATGATGTAGATAATATAATGTGATAAGTCTGGAGATCAGATTCTCCTCTCCTGAAATGGGTTAATGTTGTTATTGTTGGCCAATGCTGTTTGTTTCATGACTTTGCTTGACTGTAAAGTCTGCATTCCCTGTGAACAACCATTGAAGTCTTTGCTTGGTCAGCCTAGTACTCAACTAATGATTGGTCAGAGGTTGCCTTAAATGCTTTGAACAAACCTTTCTAGATTGTTCCACATGGATACACAAAGCTCTAGTACATTCATTTCAACCTATGTATAATAGTCCATTGTATGGATATACCTCAATTTATTCATCCTTTAATCTATTAGTGGACATTTAGGTCATTACTAATTTTTTGACATTACATAGAAAGTGCCATTGAATGTCTAGTGCATGTGTGAGAGTTGTTTTTTTTTTTTTTAAACCATGTATACCCAGATGTGTAATTGTTGGGTGATGGAATGCATATCTTCAACCATAGGAAATACTGCCAAACTGTTCGCCAAATAACTGTACTCATTCATGTATCCACTGTCAGCGTAGCCTATTTAATGGTTTATTTTGTTTTAATTAGCTTTAAAGCTTACCTCAAAAATCTTCTCCTTCAGAGAGCTGCTTGTGGTTCTCCAACTAGAAGTAATCTTGTTCTTCTGCATCACTGTAAAATCCTGTTCTTTTCTAACCTGTTGCATTACCTTCGATTTGCCTTGTGCCATTGTTGTATGAATGTCCCCTCTCACCTACAAGATTCACTTTCCTGGATCACATGGACCATGGCTGTTCCTCAAAGCATCTGCTATAGAATGAGTTACACAGTAGTCACTGAACTGAATTATTCACAATTTTAATACCTGTTTACTGGATCCGACACAGGACCAGTCCTGCTGGGAAGCTTTCACTTTTCCCTCCTTCTCCCCTGAGTATTTCAACTCAGCTAAGTTCATCCACTATCGTTGGGTACCTAAATCTGTAGACATTCACTCTGAGATGGATTGGGGCTGGGATCAATGTGGTCTCCATGCGGAAATTTTGGCTAAACTCCTCTTCCTGCTGTGAAACACAGGCTTCCTTGTGAGCTGCCACTCGGGCAAACATCTTTGATGGGGGAGAGGTACTCATTTAAGGTTTGGAGTAATTTAGACATGGCTGGGAGGAAGTTAGCCTTTGCTTAGCTGATCTTTCCTCATGGAAGTACAAAAAGATAGTGAGAAAACGATGTTGGGATAGACATTCAAGCAGGACATTTCAAATCACATACACTCACCCATTCGCAGATAAACAGCCACTTTGCTGGTTACAACACCTTCCTAGCTAGTCCTCGAAGTTGTTCCCCAAGGACCACTCCTGGTCACACCTGGTTCCCATTACTGTATCTACTTGAAAGTGGTAAAGCTGCCTTTCTTCAGAAGAACTGAGAAGTGTGGTATTTCACTCTGACTCGCCCTTGGCTTGTCCAGAGCAGCTCGTCTGACACTTTCACGTGATCACGGTTATCCACAGCCCCTCATGAAGGCCCATTCTGTCTGTCCAGACGGAAACAAATAATTGGCCTGGAAGTTTAAAATGCCAGCGAGATTCAGCGCGTACCCCCTCGGGCAGATCCATCTCTCCTGCACACTTGGTTGTGATCTTGTCTTGTGCACCATGCTCTGTACGTAGGCATGTTCACCTTGGGTACAAATGGAGCTGTCCGCCTTTGCTTGGACCCCTGGATGGAAGACCCATTGCCTTGGTTAATATAAAAGGACCGGGGAGAGCTGGGAGTCGGTGGCCTTTGGGGGACTGTGCAGCTCTTATAAAGAGAGGGGCTATTCTTTCCTTCCTGATGGAGAAGGGAAGGCAGCCCTTTCTCTTCCTTAAAGCCTAAAGAGGGGACCCCAAGCAATCTATTCTTAAAGGCCCCATTATCCATGTTGCCCTATTCAGAAATCATTTGCCCACATTTAAATCTCTTTTCAGAAAGTTTTTAAAAGATCTTTTGAAGGTGCTTGAAAAATTCTTTTTAGATTTTGAAGGAGCCTATGCAATGGGGACGGCATTGCAGGAGAGAGGACGTTTAGAGAGAGCGGGCAGAATGGAGACAGAGCAGCAGCTCTCCCACAGCTTGGTCAGGCCAGGGTTCCTGAGCGTTCTGTGTGGCTCCAGTGGATGTCAAGTAAGGTGGCTGCACTTGAGTCCCCTTGCTGTTACCCTTCCTCCCTTCCTCTTATCCCTCCCCACACCAGCCTGCTTCCTGTTGAGTGAGAAGCACCCACAGCAAGAAGGCCCTAAAGTCAATAGTCTTCTGGGGTGCCTGGGTGGCTCAGTCAGTTAAGTGTCTGACTTTGGCTCAGGTCATGATCTCCTGATTCATGAGTTCAGGCCCTGTGTTGGCCTCTGTGCTGACAGCTCAGAGCCTGGAGCCTGCTTTGGATTCTGTGTCTCCCTCTCTCTTTGCCCCTCCCCTGCTCATGCTCTCTCTCTCTCTCTCTTTCTCTCAAGAATGAATGAACATTAAAAAAAAACTTTAAGTCAATTAAAAAAAAATAAAAAATAAACCATTTATAATTGTGAATTCTTTAAGGATCCGCACACAATTCTATAGATTCATAAGCCCTCGACTTGATAATGGAGCCACAAAAGTCAAACACAGTGGAGAGTCAGGTACACCTTAGGGCTAACCTTTGAAGATAAAGCTTCCAAAAAGAGACTTAATTATAGGGAAATGATTTTTGAACCAGGAAACATGAATGCAATGAGACAGTTCACAGTGGGAACACAAGCAGAATTGCCATCATTGTAGAAGAGGGCAAGAAGATCCTACAGGTGGCCATGGAAGGCTGTGTGCTGGCCAAATTTATAAAGGAACAGAAATTCCTAAGTGTGAACAAAGCGAGATGGAGGGAGTGGAAGGAAGAGAGCATCACACCAAGGAAGGCAAAGGTGACTTGAGAAAGGAGGCTGGTTCTGCTTTGCCTCAGTTCCCATTTCCATTTCTTCCCTCATCACCCCTCGCCCGGCAAATGCAATGTCTACAAAGCTGTGACTCCTGGGGTCCAGTCTCAGTGGTATTGGTTCAAAAGAACAGAGTTTGGGGGGCGCCTGGGTGGCTCAGTTGGTTAAATGTCCAACCCTTGATTTTGGCTCAGGTCACGATCTCATGATTTGTAAGATCGAGCCCCCAGTCGGGGTGCGAGCTAATAATGCAGAGCTTGCTTGAGATTCTTTCTCTCTCTCTCTCTCTGTTCCTCCCCCACTTGCTCTTCTCTCTCTCTCAAAATAAATGAATAAACTTAAAACAAAAACAACAGAGTTTGGAAACCAAATGTTATGTCATTATTACCTCAGTTCTTTCTTTGCATTTCTCAGTCATGAAAGGGGATACTCCCTAGCCTACCCTCCACTTCTCTAGCGGCCTCTGTGCTTCCTCAGGGCACAATCCTTCTTTCTCCTCTCCCCATAATTCCACCTTACAGCTACTCCAGGGCTACCCCCAGTGCCTCTTGGATCCTCCTCTCTTGTCCTTTTTACTTCCAATTCTGCTTGTTAAAGTCCCAAAGAACCACTTTGCCGGCAGGGGTGTTTTCAAGAGTGGGAAGGGAAAGCAGAGAAGTGGGCCAGCAGGAGTTCCCCTGGCAGGAAAGGGGAGGGGGTGGGGGCTTGGAACAACATTGGCTAGTTATTTTATCCTGTTAAACAAGGAGTATATAAGTTCTTTACAGCTAAATGACCCTGACGAGGGCACTGTGTGACCCAGGCTGAGTTATTTAACCTCTCTGAGCTGAAGGTTCTTTAGATTTAACTGGGCATAATGATTTCTGCTTCATGGGGGTGGCTGAAAGAGTTGAATGGGTGACCCATGAGAAACACAGTATCCCTTTGAACCCAGTGGCTAACCACATCTCTCTGTAGACCCCTGGGAACACGGGAGAGCAGTGCCTACAGTTCAGGAGACACGACTTCCTCAGAGTCCCCCAGGATTAGGGCCTCCTCTCAGCTGTCGTGGGCACTCTCTGACTCCCTGCTCCACCCTCAAGACCTGGCTCTGCTCTCAGTGGGTTCTATTTTCCTCAGATGTCTGAGGAAGCCTCAATTTCATCTGATTTCCTGGTTAGTTTGATTCGATACTCTTTGAGTGTCCCTGGAGCCCCAGGCCTTGTTGGAGGAGCCTCTGGTATTAGTTTTAGTGGTGTTGGTCTGGGGGTGGCTGGTTGGGAAATATTCTTTCTCGGACACCCAGGCAGAAGGGCTTCCCTGTTTGGGCCAAATCTCCAAGCAAATGCCCTTCTCTGGGCCCTGGGTCTCTGTACCTGCCTCATTCCCTTTTGCTGCTCTGACTGGGTTGGGTCCCCTGGGTCCTCTCTCAGATGGCTGGGGCCTTCCCTCCTGCCCAGTCTTCCCTGCTGCCCGGGATTGCGTGGAAATGTGGGCTTGCAGGTCAAAGGTGGAAACGTGAGGGAAGGAAGGCAGGAAGGAAGTAAGAAAGGAAGTCACTGCTCCATCACAGGCTGTGATGTGAGACGCCCAGGATTTTATATCCATGGCTGGCCAGCACAGCACTTGATGTGTAAAGTACAGTGCTTGGTGAGTGGTAAGCACTACACAAAAATGTGTCAGGTGGCTATTGATCTAATGTGTTGTTCTTTTTTCATTCGTGGGAGTCAAAAGGGGGAAAATACCTGCCACACTTGCTTCCTTTGCTCTGTGTTGGGGCCAGGACAACCAGCACATGAGATAAACTGTCAACGCTCAGTTTCTCTGTGGGCACTCACCCAGGATGGGGGTGCTGTTCTGATGGGTGGGCACGCAGTCACCTTTTCAACTGTCTGTGAACAAAGCAGGACTAGTGTCAACAGGATGGGGAGGTCTGAGGAGTGGGGAGGGAGAAGCTGTTTAACCCACTTAGTGAATCTGCTGCTTAGAAACACAAACAATGACTGTGCTAATTACTAATGATAACAAGGTTTGACAGTTTTCAACACATATCAGTTATCTTCTTTGGATCTCCCTGCGGCCTGTGGGATGGGACGAGCATTCCTCCTGGATTTATGAATTGACAGATAAGGGGACTAAAAGGCAGAGAGGTTGGGGAACTCATGCAGGTTTACACAGCTGAATCCAGATTCAAACCCAGGCCTGAGTGTCACCGCCTCCGGGCAGGCTGCCCTTTTCACCGCCTCATTCCAGACAGGCATAGGCCAGCAAGGAAGCTGGTGGTAACTCAGTGTGTCGCTTTCTCCCACCGGTGGAGAGGGGACCATGCTCTCAGTACCTACAGAAGGAGAAACTCACTCCAGATCTCTGAAAATTCCTCACTCAGGGCCTGGACAGACCTCTTGGGCCCAGGAATCATTCTGCCCGTGAACTGGGAAGTGGGACAAGACAGGGGCAGGAGTACAGGCCTTGGAGTTGATGGCCCTGGGGTTCCAAACCCAGGCACTTACAAGCTGTGACTTCAGGTGGATCACCGTCTGTGCCTGGGCTTCATTTCCTTCAACAGTAAGCAGAGGAACAGGTGGGACAGCCAAAATAATTCTAATTTCGTGTTTTTGCTGTGAGTTTCTTACACTTTGCTGTGAGTTGCTTACACTTTCTCTGTGGCCAGAGAAGCTCCTCCAGACCACCCAGGAAGAGGCCATGCAGGGTGAGGGAGGCCTTATGGCCGATGGCAGATGAAAGACATGCCTAGGGTTACGGGGGCTGGAAAGGGAGTGGTTTCTCGGCAGCTTCCATAGCCAGAGACCTCTCGCGCCCCTCTATAGGCCTTTGCGGTTTTCCGAGTGCTTTACACACCTGACCTAGGAGGGTTGGCATCCCGTTTTGCAGCTGGCAGAGCTGAGGTCTGGAGGAGAAAGGAAAGCTAGTGAATTCCTAGTCCCTGCCCAGCATCTTCAGGGTACTCTGGCACCTTGTTTCACCCTAATACAGACCTTACGGGGTCAGCATTACTGTGCCCATTTGCTGCTGAGGTAACTGAGGCTCAGAGAGGAGTCCCTGGCTCACAGTCACATAGCTCCCAGGAGGTAGAGCTGGGCTAATTGCAAAACCTATGCTTCCTTCACCCCAAAGGCAGGATGAGCGCCTGCTTAAGGCCAGCCTCTGGACTCCCAGCCCAGTGCTCTTTCTTCGGCCCGCATTCCCCTTGTTCTGCTCTGAGCCTTCGGGTGGTGCTAAGTTAGGAGCCAAGGCTCTGCTTTTGTCTCCTTGGGGGGCATCCCATTTCCAGTGGGTTCCCACTGGGCGCTGGCTTGGCTTCTTGGAAAGAGAGACTAGTGAAAAGTCAGTGCCTGAGAACTGCCCCTGGGGCAGCTGAACTCCACCTTGCCCCTTCCTGTGTGGAAGAATGGGGTCTAGTTAGCACAGTCCTGCTTCCTACCCAGGAGCCCTTCTACCTGGCAAGTGTTGTCAGGCCACTGCCCCTTATCACACTTATACCCACACAGGAGGCTCCCGACCTGTCAGACCTGCCCGGGGGGCCCTCCGGACCCGGGTGCCCATTCTCCTGGGGCCGAGGTGTTGCTTCTCTTGCCAGTGATGTGGTTCAGTGCTTATTCCTGTGGTCCGGGAAGCAGGGGCGGACAAAGGAGTATGCAAGGGTTAACTCAATTTTGGCTGTTATTCCTTTTTGGCATCTGCAAGTCAGCTTAATAGGATCTCAGCTTTCCTGTTGCCTCACCAGTGAAACAGAAACCAGACCACAAGGGGTTCTGGAGATGGTTAAACGGTGATGCCTCCCGGTGGGCTGCAGGGCCTCCTCGGAGAGATCAGTAGGAAATGACTGCTAGAAACTCCACGCTGGGCTCCCCTGTCGCCAGGGTGAGGGAAGGGACAGGGAACTGGGGGCTCCCCAGAAGGCCTGGCTCCAGGCAGAGGGGAAGGAAGGCGGTTACAGGGTCCACAGATTTGTGCAGGGCTCCTGGCTCCACCCCCTTTACATCTGTGACTCTCAGTCTGTCAGGGTTCCTGCATCTGAGGATCCAGTGCATAAAAAAAGCACTCAGCTCGGCACAGAATATGCCTAACTCAAGAATTGTCAGCCCTACTGAACCTCTGGTTTTTCTTTTTCTCACTCCCCTACTCTCCCTTTGCAATTCTTCTTTCTTCCTGAAGCGGCAATTCCTTCTATTCATTTCCTGGTCGGCTCCTACTTCAGTTATCAGTCTGAATATCACCTCCTCCAGGAAGCCCTCTGAAATGGGGCTGGGGGCCTCATGGTGCCTGAACTTCCCCCTCCAGTCTCATCCCTGGCCCTTCCCACCTCCATCATATTTCTCTGGTTTCCACATGGGGCAGGGTTGAGTGTGGTTCCCTCACCTTGATGCTCTGGCTGTGGGCCCTGCAGAGGGTCTGAACCATTCACCACCTCGGGAGGGAAAGAGGAATGGGCAGGGAGGGAGGGAGGACAGGTCACCAGTGCTCTGACCCACTGGGGTGCCCTCTGGGAGCCACGAGCAAGGGGATTTAACCAATCCCAAGGTCGGGACTCTCCTGCCAGGATCGCTTTGCTCTCCACAGTGGTTTTCATTATTTTTCATTCCCAGACTATTTTGGAAGCTGGCTGCCATGGGAACTGAGTCTTTGGAAAGCCCCGGCCTCTTTTCCCCTCCTGCCCCCACCCCTCCTTCCATCTCCATTCCCTCTTAATTGGTTTTTAGTTCCCTGGCTTTCAGGCTGGTCTGTTTATTTTGATTGCAACTCGACAGAACAAATCTTTAATGAACCAGCTTGTGGGGAGAGCCATTAGCAGCTGCCTGCCTCCAGGGAGTGGGGGAGGTGCGGGGCCAGGGGCCCTGCCTTGGCAGCCCCGGGAGGAGACAGTGGCCAGGCATGGGGTGGCAGTGGGCGTTTGGGGCCCAGGCTTCGTTCAGGTATAGCCCAGAGATGAGGAGGCTCTCGTCCTCCCCAAGCTGTCTGCAGCCTCAGCCAGGAGAACCCCACAGCCCTCCTCAACAACCCAGGGGCCTCCAGAAGGCTCCCCAGTCCTCCCAATGACCCTGAGAGGGTGCACTCTACAGATGAGGGGAGAGGGGCTCAGAGAGATTGAGAGACCTGAGTCACCTGGCCATCATGCCTATGTCTTTTTGCCTTGGACCCCCAGTTTCCCCTCAGTGTCACTCATCCTTAGGCCCAATTGGCAGCCTTGGCCCAGGCTGGTCTCCTCCAGGCCTGGGTTTTGTGGGACAAATGCCTTCTTGATTTGTGCCTTGGTTTCCCCATCTCTATGGCTCTACTGTAGAGCTGTCTGGGCCTTATACTACTTATGGGACTATTTCTTAGACTGAATGAGATCATGTGTGCCCAAGAGCCTGGCAGACAGGAAAACATATAGATGTGTGTTGCTATTATGAGTATAAAGTGCAGGATAATCCATATAGTTTCCTGAGCTATAGCAAACCCAGAGGAAGCCCCCATGCCCTTTGACTGGCTGCATCTTCAGGATGACCTCTATGGATGTGGGTAATTTTCCCTTTCACGTTGACCCCATCCTGCCATTCATCTTCGAATCAGAGACCCATAGAATGTTGAGTGGGGAAAGCTGCCTTAGAGCTCAAGCCCAGTAGTTTCATACTGGTGGAAAGAGCTCTAGGATTCTGTGACTGGGACTCTGAAGACAGAAGGTGGGCTCCAGCCTTCTCCCCATCCTAACTTCAGTCCAAAGGCCTCTGCTTTTATCTGCTCTGTATCATGGGGTCATGTAGCATTTCTGTAGAAAGGTGGGTTCCCTTTCTGTACTGGTCATGGTAGGCTCTGCAAAGTACTTCACAGCAGATGGGATCCCACTTTCCTTTTCAGTGATTGGTTGGAACTAGGCACTTCTGGCTAATAAGAGGTAAAGGGAAGTCTGATAGGGAAATGTAGGGGAAGTTTCTTGCTCCTAAAAATGAAACACAAGAAAGATGGATTCTTTTTTTCTTGGCTGAGTTGTGCCTGGTTGTGGTGCAGCGTACTTTTGGTAGTCATCCCTGTGCCCCTGAAGGAAGTCAGAAGGAGGATAAAACTAATTCACGGAGAATTGCAGAGTATCTGATGACATTGGTGAGCAGCTGATCATATCGGTCCCTGGAGTGGTCTTGTTTCTGGATTTTATCAGGTGATAAACATCCTTATTGTTGAAGCCATTTGAATAAGCTATTTTTGTTTGATCATTTACAGCTAAATGTAAGCTAATTTGATATACTAGCTCAATCTCCATTTAAAAATTTTTTTTTTCAACGTTTTTTATTTATTTTTGGGACAGAGAGAGACAGAGTATGAACGGGGGAGGGGCAGAGAGAGAGGGAGACACAGAATCGGAAACAGGCTCCAGGCTCCGAGCCATCAGCCCAGAGCCTGACGCGGGGCTCGAACTCACGGACCGCGAGATCGTGACCTGGCTGAAGTCGGACGCTTAACCGACTGCGCCATCCAGGCGCCCCTCAATCTCCATTTTAAAGAAGGGGTGAATGAGGCCCAGGGGAGTGGGGAATACCTGGGTCAAGGTCGTGCTCTGATTAGTGGCAGAGGTGGTCTTCCAGAATCCCTGGACTCTTGACTGCCGGTCTAGGGCTCTTCCCTTGGATTCACAGCTGGCAGTCTGGTATCCTGGGGTCATTCCAGCTGGCATTGCCTCCTGGTCTCTGGAGGATCTAGGCAAGCCACGGGGGTCCCTACAAGGCTGAGAGTTGGGACCATCCGGGTAGCATAATCTGAGGGTTCTTCAGCTGTTCTTGTGGGCAGCTTCTGAAGAGCACATAACAGGTGCATAATCCATTCTTGCACCAGATTGTGAGATCATAGAAAGAGGGAGAAATAGAGGTATTTGAGTTGCCACATATATCAGTTAGGAATTACGTTTGGCTACTTAAAATAAACCCTAAACAAGTAAGGGGTTATTTTTCTCACATAATAGGGAGTCTGGAGAGAGGCAGTCCAGGTTGGTACAGTCTTACTCAGCAGGGCAGCCAAGCCAGGAATAAAACCCAGAGGGTGTGAGCCCCTCTCCAAAAGCTCTGAAGCTGCTCTTGCCTCAATTGGCTCCTTCCAAGGTCTTAATCATCCCTCTTACAGATGCCAAAGTGATCTTGCCAGAACTCCTCTGTCACATTGCTTCCTGGCCTAAAATCTCCCTTTGCCCACATGATGTGATCCAAATTCCTTAACCTGGTATTTAAGGTCCTCTGATCAGCCTGTAAACCACCTCTCTGGCCCAATTTGTCATTTGTCTCCATGCTCAGCTGTGTTCTTCCCCCTTTGGGCAGTGTCCCTTCATTTGTTCTCATAGATAATCTCCTGTTCTCTTCTGCCTGATGGAATCCCACCACCTTTAGGGTCACCTCATCCCTAAAGCTGACTCAGCTGCTCTGGACCTTCTCTGTGGTTCCTGTGGACATGATAACTTGTGCTACTCAGATCAAACATCTGTCCTGTGCCAAACACCCCAGAAGTTAATCTCCCTGAAGGGTGAAAATGGGCGCCACCTCTTACATGAAGAAGGTACTAGATAAATATTCACTTTTCTTCAGAACAATTCATCTTGGGCAGCCTCAAGATAGGGGTTCTAGGAGTGTCCTTGGGTTGATTATTGGTGGATTTCCAAAAACAGAGTTGGGAATATGCTCACAGTGATCTAGAAAGTTGACAGAGTGTGAGTTCACTTGAACTTCTGTGGCCATTTGATAACCAGGGATCCTATCTGACTTGTCCACCACTGTGTCCTCAGCTCACAGCATAGCACCTGGGACTCAGAGGCACTGAGCAAGTGCTTGTGGGAAATGATGCAAGAAGGTACTTCTGAACAACTCGCAATTGGATCCAATATGATTCCTATCCTCCCCAGGACTTGTCCTGTAGCCTGGAGAAAGCTCTCTCATCTCAGTCCTTATGGAGGAATTGAGGAAACAAACCCTCAAGGACAAACCCTTTAGGAGACACCACCCAAGGCCTCTCTCTCCCAGTGGTTGTCCAGAGTCAGGGTTCCAGGGTTGACACTGCAGTGTCACCAAGAACACCAGTGCCCTCCCATGCTTCTGCTCTCCCATCCTTAGCATTTCCAAGCTCTTGCTCTAGCAACTAGAGAGTCTAGGAAGTCACACAAGTGGTGTGCTCAGTGGCAGTGGAAAGCAAAGAAGTGGGACACATGACTTTTGGGCAGACAGTGAATAGCACATGCTACCAACTTGTTCGAAGATAAGGGAATAGATTCGACTTGAAGAGATGAAGTCCCTTGTCCAGTGCTCTGTAGTAGGTAAGTAGCAGAGATGGGGTGTCTGATTTTAAAGCCTTGTTACTACCAGATAATCACTTATCATGTTGCAAGACAAAGGTGTGTGCTACAGAGTGTATGTGGGGCTGTGTAGGTTGTTCAGACACTAGGAACCTCTATCATAGGCACCAATGAGTAGGGCATTTCAGACACAGGCCCTCTGGACATGTAACTCCTTCTCTTTGAGAATGGATCTTACTGGGTGGAGAAGGAAACAGTGGGATGGTAAGGAGGGGCTGTATGCCTTTACCTTTTTTGAACTTCTATTTTGTTTGTTTATTTTTATTTTAGACAGAGAGAGAGCACACGAGCGGGTGGAAAGGGGCAGAAGGGGAGAGAGAGAGAATCTTAAGCAGGTCCACGCTCTGCACAGAGCCTGACACAGAGCTTGATCCCATGACCCTGGGATCATGACCTGAGCTGAAATCAAGAGTCAGACGTTCAACCGACT
This sequence comes from Panthera tigris, assembly GCF_018350195.1. NCBI lineage: Eukaryota > Metazoa > Chordata > Mammalia > Carnivora > Felidae > Panthera > Panthera tigris. The sequence goes on from NC_056662.1 coordinate 62,363,600, forward strand.
GAGCCACCCAGGCGCCCCTAAACTTTTATTTTTAGGTGTAATATACATTCAGAATAGTGCACAAATTATAAGAGTATAACTTGATTAGTTTTCGTAAAGGGAACACACCTGTGTTCAGCACCCAGACTAAGAAGCAGAGCATTACCAGTATTTCAAAAGGCCTCTTTTTGTCCTTTCCAGTCTTTATATCCGCCTGCTGAGGATTAACATTATCTGTATCAAAGCAATTTTGACTGTTTTGGTACCTCTCATAAATGAAACCATACAGTACATATTCTTATGTGTGAATTCTTTGTTCAAAATTATGTTTGAGATTCATCCATATTGTTATATGAGTTGCAGTTCATTCTCATTGCTGTATAATATTCCATTTTGTGAATATATGGCGATATATTTCTCCATTTTTACTGTTCATGGGTATTTTGGGTAACTTTTAGTTTTTAGCTGTCACAAATAGTGCTACTCTGAGCATTTTGAACATGTAGCCAATTCTGTTGGAAATACATCCGGGAAGGTATATATTTAATTATAGCAGACACTGCTAAAGAGTATCCAAAGTGGTTATACCAATTCACATTCCCACCATTATATGAATTCCAGTTGCTCCATATTCTTGCCAACATTTGATATTATCAGCGCTTATAATTTAAGCTCTTCTGTCTGGTGGGCGTGTAATGACGTCTCATTATGGCTTGGTATGCATTTGCATTTCCTGCTTGATTGATAACATTGAGCGCCGTTTTGTATGATTATTGGTCACTTACGTGGCTTTATCTTTAAACTTTGAGTGAGGAGGGAGAAAAATGGGGAGAGACCTCCTGAGTATGAAGGGGTGTGAGTGCTGGGTGTGGAGACGCTTGAGTGGCATATCTCTGTTGCTTGCAGACCGAGTAGAAGGGGAGGCCTGGGAATGAGGGCTGTTGTATCCATGGAGTCACACTCACAGGAGAGGCAGTGAGATGCTGATATGGGGAAAGGCTAGCTTTGGCTCAGGCATTTACTAGCTACCATATTTCAGGCAATTTCCACCTCTGTCAAAGGGAAAGAAGAATAATACCAACTGGATAGTGTTGCTGTAAGGTTTAACTGAGATGAAATGTGGACAGTGTCTGGCACAGAGATATGCAGAGATAAATTGTCTACAGTGCCTGGCCTAATAAATGACAGCCATTATTCCTCTGGAATGACTGGGGAGTGAGGATCAGAACAAGTGCTCTATCAGTTGTGGGAACAACAGCAGAATACCTTGTGACTTGTACAAGCCTTCCTCTGTGGCTTAGAATCTTGCATCGCATACACCAACCCTCACCTTAAGAAATCAGCCAGTCTAATTGTTTGTCCTGTTCAGATCTCCTGCCCTAAGAACTTCTGAGTCCCACCTGGGGCAATAAAATAAAATGCACTCATTTTTCCTAACAAGATGTTATGTAAAAGAATTGTCAGTTTCGTGTTCTTCCTTGCTTCGCTAAGTCAATAAAATTCAGTTTCACTTTTTATCATAACGGCTTTCTCTAGCTGAGCGGTGGCTTTTCCCCACTTTAGATGTTATTCATCTAATCTCACATTGTCTTGTCCTGTATTGCCATGAAATTTATTTGTCCACAAGGGGTAAAAATGGGCACAGAGTCATCAGCAGGTGAATACCAATAAATTCATGGCCAAAACCAGCCCCAAAGACCAACAAGTTTAAGGTCTTTCTTGGCTGGTGGCCTTCAGGGAATGAACCTTATCTTGGGTTGCCTCTGAAAATGTTACAAGAATTGACCTGTGGGCTGTCGTTCACTGAACCCCGCTCTAGTGCTTACCTCATCTGCCAACAACACTGGCTGTTCTTCCTCTGTCCTGACTTTGTGTCCCAGAGAGTTAACTTGAGAAACACAATCTCCAAAAACTCCTTTTGCTGAGGACTATAGTTATAGACAGTCACCCTCTGGTTGCAAGCCCAAGACAGGAGACCCAGAAGCAACACATCTGGCCAAACGGTATCAACTTGCATGAGTCATCTCAGTCCAAATCAACCTCTCCATCAGACTGGAGGTCCACTCCTTGCAGGATTCTCATCGTAACCCAGCTTCTTCTGCATATTTTACAAAAGGGTGCAACTCTGCCAAGAATAGTCTGGAATTACAATGACCAGGTTGGGGAACTTTCAACATGACCAAAATGGCCCATCTTAATGGAGCCTAGGACTGGGAATCGACACACTTTTTCTGTAAAGGGCCTGATAGTCAATGTTTTAGGGTCCTGTGAGTCTCACAGTCCCTGTTGCAACCCTTCTACTGTGCCACTGGGGTGCAAAAGCAGTGATAGACAGTACATAAACAAATGGGCATGACTGTGTTCCAGCAAAAACTTATTTACAAAAAAAGCCCATGGGTCAGAATTGGCCTGTGGGCTGTAGTTTACTGAACCTTGCTCTAGTACTTACCTCACCTGCCAACAACACCATCTTGGCAAAGCAGTAAAGATGGGGCATGGATGGACATCAAGACCTTAAGGCCCATTTGAAAACCTCCAAATTAATGTTATACAATTATTCCCTGTGATGGAATATGAATATATTTGGCTGTTTTTGTTTGTTGTTGGCTTTTTTTTTTTTGCATGTTTTTCCCCCAGATTTGTTGAAGCCTTTCCTTGCTGAAGAGCATCAAAACAAGGCATTCAATTTTGTATTTCTCACTAGCAGAGTCCCAATCTACTGCTGTAATGATGAGTATCCTTATTTTCCTGAGAAGATCATTAGGATCTCTGCAAGATATTGGTGCTTACTCAAAATTTCCTCTGTCCATACTCCCTCCACCCCCAATCTTCAGACAGAGTAGAAAGGATGAGTACATTTTTCAAATTAAAGTTAGCTTAGCTTTCAGAAACACTTCAATTTCCCTGGTCGAAAATCCTTCCTTGGCCTTATTGACAATAAGATCAACTCCTTTGAGAGTATATCAGTTCTCTACTCGTTAAGGTAACAAGCCTACCCAAGCATCTAGGACTTTATCTCTAATCCTAGACTCTTCCCTGTTAAAAGCAGTAATAAGCAAATACTATAATGGATCCATACATCTACTAGTTTGTTTTTTGTTTTTAAAGTAGTCTTCATGTCCAGCATGAAGTCCAACGCAGGGTCTGAACCCATGACCCTGAGATCAAGACCTGAGCCAAGATCAAGAGTTGGATACTTTACTGACTGAGCCACCCAGGTGCCCCCAATCTGCTAGTTTTGTGATTAACATACTCCTAATCCATCCTTGAACAACCTACGACTTGGTTTTCTAGAAAAAGTCATCATATAAAGGCAACCCTTTGACCATAACGGAAAAAGACTTTATCGGTATTTCTGACACCCAGTAAAGCAGTAAAACTTCAGGGGGTTGAATTTTGGATCTGTGCTTCTCAATTAAAGAAACACAAACCCTTCCTGGCAACTGGAAGGCCATCCCAAACAGAAATTTCCCAGTGAGGACCCTTAAGAATCCTCCAGAAGCAGAAGATCTTCAGGAGACTCTAGCCTGAGACCTTCATAAGCAGAAGACAGCATGGCAAAAACAGTTTATTCTTCCAAATCTTTAGAATAAGGCCGTCTAGATGTCTGAAGCCACAGACGAACATGCTGTCCTTCATCTAGCCCTCTGACTTTAATTTTTCCCCTTTCTTTCCACTTCTCAGTTTTGCAGTAAGGGTTTGCTGATAGCATAGCTGTTGCCCCGCAACATTTCTCTTACTGAGAAATGTCTTTGGACATTGTCATGTGATTTTGTTGTTGTTCTTCCCAAAGAAGATGTCAAGAGATTATCCAAGTCTATTGTTAAGCACCTACACCTTCAAGACAGTCTGTCCTCCACTAGGGTACTATTTTTTTTTTTTTTTTTTAATGTGGAAATCAAGCCTTAACTTGTTCAAACTGTTTAGGTATTTAAGATCTCAACACCCTCTGCAAAACATATCTCACTGAAACATGCCTCTAGGAACTTACAAAATGAAACCACATAGGCTATTCTAGAAAATTAGCTGGAGGAAATATTCTTTCACTTTTTATGTGGAACGTCTAAATGGTGATTTCTATAATGAGGGCTATACCATTGGAAAAGGATGAGAGAAATGTATTATTAATCTTAGCTGAAGCTATAAATGATCTTCCAAAGCTTTTGAGGTTTATCAGACAAATCTAAATTCTTTGGCCCAGTTGGAAATTGACAATCAGATAGCTTTAGATTTTCTGTTAGCTAGTCAGGGAGTTATCTGTGCTGTTGCCAACATTTTTGTGTTACACTTGGATAAATCTTTATGATCAGGTATAACAATCTATTTTGAAGCTGAAGGAGATGGCCACCTTTCTCTCTGAGGTAAACCCAAATGGACTCTGGGACATGATTTTTTTTTTTTAAGTTTATTTATTTTGAGACAGAAAGACAGCATGAGTTGGGGAGGGGCAGAGAGAAAGGGAGAGAGAAAGAATCCCAAGCAGGCTTTGTGCTGTCAGTGCAGAGCTCCATGCAGGGCTTGAACTCACAAAACTGTGAGATCCTGACCTGAGCCAAAACCAAGAGTCAGACACTTAACTGACTGAGCCATGCAGGTGCCCCAGGAACATGATTTTTAACTTGGGTTCAGTAGTGTGGAGTGCTACCAAGTCTAAACACCACCATGGATTTTGTCTTCAAGTGCATAGTGGTTGCTAAGAATAAGCTGTCCAGAGTTAAGAATGTGGGCGTACAGGTGCTGTCACATCACATGATCCAACAACTCACCGCTTGACAGATGGAACAGGGAGGCCAGGTTAGTCCAACTCCAAACTGTTGTTTCTGAGATGATAATTCATCTAGAATTCTGACAATTATGTAGAGGCTGCTTTTGTGGCCTCTGGTTTGGCCAGCGAATGGGGAGGGCCCATCTATGATGCAGTCACCATCACAGAATATCTGTGACTTCCATAGCGTTTTGTCATTCATGCATCACCTCACCTAGAAAATAACCAGTCCAAAGACTGGTTCTACTTCTGATGTCTACCTTCTACCAGAACAATAAAAACCACGGGCTCATTTCTCCTAATATGACATCATTTCAGGCTTCTCCGTGTGGTGTTCTCCCTTATGGCGGGAGACTCAGCTTGCTCACTTCTCAGGGAGCAAGCTTTTCATAGGAGCTATGTTGGATCTGTTTTAATATCTTACACATATGACCAATAACTGGCCTAGAATCCTCTGAAAGAAATCACATTAGGTATTCTGAGAACAGAAACACATCAGAATTAGCTTTGGAAAGGTTATTTGAATCCTGATAGAGACCCAGCATGCATGCCCTTGTTAACTAGTTAATTAATCCACCTAGTTATTCAACAACCATTTTGGGTACTTGTGATGTACAAGACCCCATGCTAGGTGACCGGAGTGCCGGCAGGGAGCAGGACAGATGTGAAGCCACCTTTGGGGAGCTCGAAGAGGTGTTTCTTGAAAGCATGAGCAGTATTTGTCTTCCTTGATCAGTTCAGCCGGCTCTGCCCCACCCATGGCCCAAGGTTGAGGGGGGCCTGGAGGATTACCCAAGGCAGAATAATCTCCTTGCTATAGAGCTGCTGCAGTGAGTTTGGGTGCCCAGAATCCCTTTGATGTTGTACAAGTAAAGAGCTGGAAGGGACCTTGGACATGGTTCTCCAACCTTATATTATGTAAATTATACGAAGTATATTTACTACATATATTAGTAAACTGAGGCCCAGAGATACTGAGAAACTTGTCCAGGATCACAGTGCGCGCGTGTGTGATTGTATTTAAAAAGAGGACATAAACATCATATATTTTAAATAAAATGAGTCAGAATCAAGATCATTTAAAAATGGGCTGAGAGAACCCCATTTGGTTATGAACTCTAAGAACTTAATTTTAAAAATAAAAGATTGTTCTGGGGCACTTGGGTGGCTCAACTGGTTAAGCGCCCGACTCTTGGTTTCAGATCAGGTCATGATCTCAAGGTGCGTGGGTTTGAGCCTCACAAAGGGTTCTACACTGACAGCCAGAGCTTGCTTGGGATTCTCTCTCTCTCTCCTTCTCTGTCTGCCCCTCCCTTGCTCATGTTCTCTCTCTCTCAAAATAAATAAATGTAAAAATAAATAAAAATAAAAGATTGTCCTGTTTGAACATTGAAGCATCAGTGTTTCCTCTGTTTTGGAACATTAGGATTTTTAAGACTTGGATTTAAAAATATCGCATAGATTGCTAAAAAATTACTCATCCACTCTTTACAAAAACAGTCCTGTCACTGCAGTATCAGTAGGAATGGTACCTTACAGCCCAAATCTGGTTTCTGGGGTAGGGAGAGTAAGACCCTTTTGAGAGGCAGCAGGCCCATTTCCCCGCGAAGACAGGCTGTTCTGAGCCAGAGGGTCACTCAGAGAGCCAGACCCTTCAGCCCACCTCTTCTGTGTGGAGTTGGGCTCTGTCCTCCCAGACGTGCTGACCTCGGAGTGACCCTTCCAAATCCACATAATCCTGTAAAGGTCAACCTGCAAACCCATCACCAGCAGCTCCATCACAGCCTGAAAACGTCCTGGGCTGGGATGAGGGGAAGCTGGGGCCCTTTGAAACTGTCCCCACTCCTTGCCAGTAGAGACGGTCTTTTAGGTCCGGTGTGAGGGTCCAGCAGAGATGCTCCAGACCGGGGAGTCAGGGTGATCTCCTTTCCTTCCCAAGCAGGATTGTTGCAGGAAGAGGGAGTTCATTTAGAACCAGCCTGGACCGAGATTTGCTTTGTTTTCTTCTGGGGTCTATTCTGCTTCGCGAAGGCACTCCAGGGGTTGCTGAGCACAGTGCATGGGTAATGCATAGGGAATGGCAGCATGCGAGGGGGATAAACCCTAGGGAATCTGAAGCTGGTTCCCAGACAGGAGAGTTGACTGGAGGGGGATCAACAGAGACAAACTTAATCCCTGTCCTCAGAGAGACCTGCCCACTGGGCTTTAGCAAAAGCCTCTGTGCTTTTTTTTTTTTTTTTTTTCCTGGAGAATTTAGACAAAATAGCCCTGAGCCCCATGAGGCAGGGGAGCAAAGGCCCTCCCTGAGCTGGATTGGGGCCTTCATGGGTCTGACAAGGTCTGTGTCTGGAGGGACTGAGTGGGCCTGGCAATTGGGAACAGAACCTAGTGTGGCAGGGAGAATTCAGTACCTTCAGAGCTGGGGAGACTCTTAGAGATCATCTAATTCAACCCCTTTCTTTTGAGGGATGGACAATGAGTAACAGAAAGGGGGCGAGACCTGCCCATGTTACACAGCACCTGCTGCATTTCAAATGCAAAATTCCTGATTCCCGGTCTAACCCTCTTCCCAGATCCTCAGCCTGAGTGGGAGTTTAGGGTTTGTTCATTCGTTCATTCATTCATTCATTCATTCATTCTTCATTCATTCAGCTTTGTGCCTTGCCCTGTGTAAGATCCATCGAAGAGTCAGAAGAAACTCACCATATTATCTTTGCACCCCAGGAACTTGAACTATAAACACACATGCACATACACATACATGCACACATGTGCACATGCATGCACATGCAAACGCAAGAACAATTAAGTGGTGATAGAGAGCAGTATGTAGTCTCTTCTGTAATGAACCATCTGGACAGAGTTATAGGAGATCAAAGCATGAGGAATCGGTGTGTGCAGAGGTGAGGCCACTCTAATTCTTACTTTTTTAAATGTTTATTTATTTATTTTGAGAGAGAATGAGTGGAGGAGGGGCAGAGAGAGGGAGAGAGAGAGAATCCATGCTGTCAGCACATAGCCCGATGTGGGGCTCGATCCCATGGCCCTGAGATCATGACCTGAGCTGAAATCAAGAGTTGGATGCTTAACCTACTGAGCCACTCAGGCACCCCGAGGTCACTCTAATTCTTTTATTTTTTATTTATTTTATTTATGTTTTTTAACATTTATTCAGTTTTGAAAGACAGAGCGCAAGTGGGGCAGGGGCAGAGAGAGGGAGACACAGAATCCGAAGCAGGCTCCAGGCTCTGAGCTGTCAGCACAGAGCCCAACGCGGGGCTCAAACTCATGAGCTGTGAGATCATGACCTGAGCCGAAGTCGGCTGAGCCATCCAGGCGCCCCAGGCCACTCTAATTTTTAAAGAGCACTTGTTACCCTGTACCTCAGTGACTGACTGCCCATCTTGCCCTGGCTTGCACAGTGCCACAGTTGCTGGGATGGAATTGAACTGATTTGAATTGAATTGAAAATGGGTCTTGTTTTGGGCAGAACTGGTTTCCTTGTAAGTATGGGATGAAGGCAATGGAGGCTGGACAGAAGAAACTCAGGGGCCCTCTCTGCCTGGTGTCCTGGAATTCAGGCTCTGCCTGGAAGGCGTAGGACTTCCTCCATGCCCTCCACACACTGGTGAGCTTCTGGAGGCCCCACGGGATTCAAATACAACACCATCAATCTCTGGACTGCCCCCATGATGGTGGGGTGTCCAGCGATGGGCTGCTCCAGAGCAGAGCAGTGGAAGCAACAGGAAGATACTTCCCAGCCACCTACAAGGTTCCTGTGTCAAAAGAAGGAGGAGCATCCTTCGTCCCTCTCCTGCCAAATACTTACTGAGCGCCGGGTCTAGCACAGAGCCATGAATGGACAAGGCACAGTTCTTTCCCAGTTGAAAAGACAAAGAAATAGTATCTGGTGGAGAAAGAACAAGTTAGAGATAAATCATGAAATGAGCTTTGGCTCAGGGCACGGGCTGTGCTGAAGGTCAGTCATAGGTGGACTTTTTGGACCCAACAGGCTCATCTGTCCAGACCGGCCATGGAGGAGCCACCCGTGGTACTGCCATCTCTTTGAACATTTTGGGACTCATCTTGGAGACTTGCCTTTTGAGGCTCAGCACATTCTCTGGATTAGCTTCAAGGGGCAAAGCTGGACTTTTTGTGGATGAGTAGGAGTTTTGGAAAGAACCAAAAGTCATTCGTAGCATAATGTAGAGAGAAGTTGAACCCCCGTGTTGCACACCTGAAACTAATGTCAACTATAACTATTATGTGTCAATGCAAATAAAACAAATTAAAAAAAAAAGCCATTCTGGCCAAATGCAGGCCATTCGATTCAGTTTCGTTCGATTCAACAAATGTTTATAGAGTGTCTACAGTCCGCAAGGCTCTGTACTAGGCTCTGGGAATTAGACAAATCCCAACTCTGCCATCTTAGAACTGACAGTTTTGCAGGCAAGATAGACACTAAATTTAAAGACAAGTAATGACTTGGGTAGTGAGTGCATCAAAAAGATGGGGAAGGGGGAAGAGTAGCATCCTGGGCTGAAGGAACAGCATAAAAGATAGTAATATTAGCCACCTATTGAGCACCAACTATGCATCAGACACTATTCAAAGTAGTTTTTATAGATTATCTCATTTAATCCCTCCCACAAAGGTATGTGGTAGGTGCCATTATTATCCCCAAATTATAGATGGGAAAACAGGCACAGCCAGAATAAGTAGATTTCCCAATTAGTAAATAGAAAAATGGGGTTTCAAACCCAGGCATTCTGGCTCCAGAGCCTACACTCTGAACCGCTAAGTGAGAGAGCTTGTGTGTGCTTAAATGCGCTGGCATCGTTTGAATAAAAATAACTTCTCAAGAGTATGAGAAGGGAGACCTTTGGAAGCGTAAATGGGTATAATCTCAGCAAAATGATGTGGCAACGTGTGTGTAAAGAGAAATTGTGGTTTATATATACAACGGAATACTACTTGGCAATGAGAAAGAATGAAATCTGGCCTTTTGTAGCAACGTGGATGGAACTGGAGAGTGTTGTGCTAAGTGAAATAAGTCATACAGAGAAAGACAGATACCATATGTTTTCAGTCACATGTGGATCTTGAGAAACTTAACAGAAGACCATGGGGGAGGGGAAGAAAAAAAAAAAAGTTAGAGAGAGAGAGCCAAACCATAAGAGACTCTTAAAAACTGAGAATAAACTGAGGGTTGATGAGGGATGGGAAGGCGGGGAGGGTGGGTGATGGGCATTGAGGAGGGAACCTGTTGGGATGAGCACTGGGTGTTGTATGGAAACCAATCTGACAATAAATTTCATATTAAAAAAAAAAGAGTGTTAAGGGTGTGTCTCCACCTTTTGTCTTCTAGAAACTTATTCAAAGGAAATAATCAGGACTGTGCATAAAGGTGCACCAAGGGGACATGACCAAAATGTTCTTCAACAGGGATCAGTTAAATAAAGTATAGCACAGTTATGCAACAAAATATTACGCAGCCTTTGAAAATTAAAAATTGTGTTTGTTCCTCTTGTTTTGTGTCTTCAGGGTGCTTTGAGGAAGTAGGAGAAGTCTGCCAAAAGAAAGACGGGGTGGGCCCTTCTGTTCAGATAGCAAGGAGCCGTAGTTGGGACCCCTGGGTAGTTCTGGAGGAGGCAGGGAGGCCAGGCTGAGGTGAGGCTTGCAGGGGGGAAGTGAGACTTGGCTCCAAGTAATCATGACCTAGGGGAGGGGGTGTGGCCAGCCAGCGGCCTGCGTGGGCCCTGGCACTGGCTCCAGGCTCTGGGTTTAAAGAGCTTTAAAAGCTTATTAAAAAGGTTCCTTAGACATCAAATGGCTCTTAAAAATCAATATTTTGGTGATTTAAGTGCAAGGGAATCAGAAACATATGGATTAAATTGCCCTCAAATTATACACACTTAAAAAAAAATGTGTTGGTCTTTAGCAAGCCCCAAATATTTGAAAAACAGATAGAGATGTTTTCCTCATCTTCAGACAGAGCTCTGCTAGGTCAGCTTGAAGAGTCCAAAGAGGAGGTAAGTGGGAATGGGGCAGGGCTCAGAGGCGGACGTAAGGAAACTTCTGTAGCTGGAATCTTCCCGTAGAAAGGGCTGCGGGGGGCAGGGGGTGCAACTGTGTGTGTGCGCCTGTGTGTGCCTGTGTGTCTGTGTGTGTGTGTGTGTATGTGTGCGTGCATGCACGTGCACATAGGCACGTAAGGGTGAACGCAGGTGCACATTCTCCTCTGGGTCTGCCTGGACCCTTCTGAGCCCCCTTCCCACAGCCAGCCTCGTCCCTCTGTGCCCTGGGCACATGCATTAGTGTATCCAGTACTCAAGGTTTGAGGAGTGTGTGTCCCTTTGGTTCGTCCTTCCTTGGCCTGTCCTTTCTCCCCAGCAGCCAGGGCCCTCCTGCATCAGATACAGTGCTGCCTATCCCTGGAAAGTTCGAGCTGGGAAGGACACAGGCATCACCTAGCCCAGAAGTGATCAAACTTTTCTCAGCTGTGGGCTTGGTCTGCACATGAAATGTTAGTAATGAAGCCCAGTGTACCTGGTAAGACCAGAGCTGTCATGGCCCTGATTCTCCCCCACAGAATGCCTGGAGTTCTGAGAGCAGAGTTTGAAAACCACACACCTCATCCCAAACTCTCATTTTACAGAGATGGAAACTGGGGCCCAAAGCAGTAGGGCCAGCGCCCCAGCAGGACCAGAAGAGAAGCTGTCACACACATCAGTTCAGCTTATCCCAATCCAAACCAATCAACATTTACCGCACCTACCCCTTCTCCAGTCCCACCCAGGTCCTGCTTGGGGTGGTGGGTGGCAGAGCCCTTGGGGCCTCAGCTTCTCAGATGGCTCTGGCTGTGCAGGGCCCCCACTGTGCTCAGTCCCACCTCTGGGAGAAGGCAGTTGGGTTGGGAGTGGGAAGCTCCCACACTTGAACTCTGTGGAAGGAGCCTTGAGAAGGAGATGGGCCACACCTGGAGGCCTGAGCTGAGGACAGTGTGGCTCCCAAGGGACAGCATGGGGGCCAGCTGGTTCCCCACCTCTAGCCCCTCCAGCCTCTGTTTAGCATTAAGCCCTTCAGGCTCTGCCCCTCTAGCCCCTCCCCCTCAACATTGTCTGTGGCAGAGTCTGGGTTTGCCACCTGTAGGGCAGGGTGGAGAGATCAGGGCCTTGGAAGGGATGGTTGTGACTCAGAAGGCCCCTAGTGGTGTCCTTTGGGCACCTCACCTCCCTGACTAGACCCAATTCTGGGCTGGGAGTTGACCCCCCCACCCCCTCATGCCTCCATTTCTCTCTCTCCAGGGAACATGCTGGGTCCCAATCACCTCTGAAGGATAAGGGGCTAGTTCTCTGTTTCAGCCCCAAGAACAGCTTGGGGCTCACTGGCCTTTCTCTGGGGACCTTATTGGTCCATAGGGCAGGCTCTGTTGTCTGTCTCCTGCACCTCTTCATGCTCACCAGTGGCCTCCAAGGAGGCTTGTTATTTATCACAATGATTTCCACCTCAGTGGGCAGGTCTCATTGGCCACAATGGAGCTTGGGGCACTCCCCCTACTCACTATACATAGGGGCAGGGGAAGGAGTGTCAGAAACAGGAATGAGAGTGGGATGGACAGGTGGGCAAAGGTCTCAGAGGAAATAAGGCCATCTTCTGGCATTAGAGGTTGGCTAGTACAGGCCCCAAGGGACAGAGTGGACCACTAGTGGCTGGCCACTGGCAATGTTGCTGTCATTAGGAGAACCAAAGGAAATAAACTGGCATGTCTGTTGGTCTTAGATATTCTTCACAGCCCTGTCCTCTGGGCCTTCTTCTGTGAGAGCCTGGGCCAGAGTGGGGAGACCAGGTAAAAGGTGGGGATGCACTAGGACCTGGGTAGGGGGAGGGAGTAGGGAGCGAGCTGGGGTCCCAAGGTGTCACCTGACATCAGGGAAAGGGGCTGAGGGCTAGTGATGGATTACTGAGGACCACGGCCACCTAAGCTGGCACACAGCCTGTGAAAGGCAAAGTGGAAAATGAGAAGGGAAGTAAAACCCTCTCTTCAACGCCACAGAAAGGAAAGGGAGCGGAAAATGACGCCCAGCTCAAGGTTCCTATTTCCGGACATGCTTCTCCCTGTCACCTCAGTGTTTGGCCCCTGGAGACGCCATGTAGACAGAAACAAGAGACTGGAGATCCAGCTCCCTGGGTTGGACCAGGCAGGCCCTGGGCTGACAGTACTCTGGCAGGGGACTGCCCTCCACAGCAACTGGCCACTGTGTCAGGTTGGGCTGGGGTCTGTCACCCCCAGAACCAAGGGAGACCATTCTAAGCATCCAGCCCTTGCACCCAGGACTCCCAGTAGGCTGCTAGGCCTTGGCTGGGCTAGGGTGACCCCTCAGTTCTGGAACATGGCCCTCATCCTGCCTCTGCACCTTGGCTTCCCCACCATCCATCCATCCTAATCTCTTGCCCTCTCTCAGCCTTTTCCCAGCCAGCTCTCTCACACACAGGAAGGGTGGGAAGACAGGAAGTAGGTCTAGAAGGACACTGAGATCTGATCTGGCCCAGAGGCAGGGATAATTCTCTCTTTGGTCCTCTTTCCTTATTTAGCTCAATTTCCTTGCCTCATCCTCTCCCTGAACAACACTGATGTCTGGGTTCAGAAAGCTCCAGAGCTCCAGGCCAGCACCTTCCCCCACAGACCCAGTCCCTGGTGACCAACCAGATATGTGGCCAAGGCGGATACACCATCCTCTCCCTGGATTACTGCCTGCCCCCTCCACTCAGCAGAGCAGACCAGAATCCTGGGCCTCATCCTTGACAACCCCTTTGTCCTCATCCCGCCAGTCAGTTCATCATAAGCCTCTCCCACTCCCTCCCAAATACCCCTCACCCCTCACCCCCATCCCTGCAGCCACAAGTCCAAGCCATTACTGTTCACCTGGATGGTGGCCACAGCTCCTCAACCTGTTCAGGCTTACTTCCCACCAGGCCTCTCCATGTGTTCAGTAGAGTGAGCTTTCTAAAATGCAAAGCCTCTCATGTCTTTCCCCTCTTAGAAGACCCGGTAGGCTCCCCATTGCCTACCCAGTGAAGCTTTGGCTTCTTGGGCCAGTAAACTTTGCCCTCAGTGACCTGGCCCATTCCTCCCCCAGCTGAACCTTCTGACCCAGGCGTAGGGAACTACTTGCATGTCCCAGGCCCTCTAGGCACTCCCTTACCTCTGTGCCTTTGCAGATGCTGTTCTCTGTGTCTGGCATGCCCATCCTGGTCAGCCCCTCTCTCAGCCCACGCCTGACTTCCTTATGACATTGTGCCTGACCTCTCCAGCACAATTGTGGCTCCCAGGGCATCTCACGCTACGCTGCGTCTGAGCACCATTCACCAGTATTGTTCTTTGAGAGTCTGAAAATTCTAGATACCCTGATACATGTCTAAGAACCCAGCTTAGCACCTGGTAGAAATCCATGGACCAGATGAGTGAATGAGCACGACCAAATGGAACACAACAGACAACCCCTATCTGGCCCTCCCTCTGGGAGAGGCCCATGGGGGACAGGCCTCTGGGACCCTCTGTGTGCCAGATATCTGGTCCTTGCAGAAGCAACATGTAGCCCAGCTGTGGAATCTGATTTTTTTTTCTTTTTTAAGTTTAGGCTGTTCTAGTTGAGCCCAGGTATGGAGTGGAGAGGTTTGTGTTTCCCGTTCACCTCTGTCCTTGAGGGAGTTGGAGAGGAACCTAGAAGTGGGAGTGGGAACCTAGAAGTTGATCTGGTTCCACCTACCTGAGCTACACAGCCACTCATTTCTGTATTCATTCCACAAACATTTATTGAGTATCTACTGTGTGCTCAGCACTTTCCTGGGTGCTGGGATATACACAGTAAACAAAATAGACTTAAGTCCTTCCTTCCAGGGGTTGACAGTCTGATAAGGAAGACCTTAAATAGACATATGTGAAACTGACATGTTCCCCAGGGGGAAGGGACCAGAGAGGTGATGAGGAGCAAACTACTGCAGACAGGGGGTCAGACAGGCCCTCTCAGAGGGACAACGTTTAAGCAGAAACCTCAAAGATGGAAATGAGCTAGTGACACAGCTGAGGAGAAAGAGAGAGATGTAGGGAGGAGGCAGCCAATGTAATGGCTTGAGCGAGGTCCTGAATCCTTCTCCAAGCCTCAGTTTGTTGGGGGGAGCCTGCCTCCTCACAGGGCTTTGGTGGGAATCAAAGGAGAAGGACGTGTTCAGACAGACTCAGAGGCCATTTGATTCTGTTCCTGTGTTTATGACAAGATGGCTGCCTCCTCCTGTTCTTCCTCAGGGAGGCTCCACCACCTTCGCCCTCCTTCCCAAGTACATCACATTGGCAGGGTCTCCTTTCAGCCTTATCAACCGCCCACGTCTCAGCATGAATAAGATAATCAGAGTCAATCAGGAGACCAGATTTTCGTGGTCAGAAGAGAGTGCTGGGATTGGAGACTGAAATGCATAGAAGACACCATGGAGGGGTCCGTGGGGAGACGAGGGCTTCCTGACGACGAATCCCCTCAAGTATAAGCCCAGCGCCTGGCATGGTGCTTGGAACGGAGCAGGGACTCCATCCGGGTTTGCCGAGTGAATCAACAAACGTCTCCACAACCTCATCTGCAGAATGGAGCTTTCAGGGTAACGAGCTCTCCGGGCTGCATTCTCCACCCTGTTCCCCTTGCTTGCTTTCATTCTTCTTTCCAGGCTCCCTTGCTTGTCTTGCAGGCTTTTGGGGGTATTAATGTTCTCACTTTCCCAGTGGACATTTGGCAGAGCCAGTGGGACCGCGTGTGCGTGTGTGGGGGCACGCGGGCTGGGAGGGGGCTGGAGACAAAGGCCCTGGAGTGAGATTCAGGGCACAGCTGAACTGCCCTGAACTTTCCTTTTTGTTTTCAAGGAAACGAATAATCCAAGAACCACCCACGGGCCTGGCGGCCCTGCTAAGCAGGGCTGGAATGTGCTGCCTTTCCCGTTAGTAATTGTTTTTTCTGGTTAGCCTGTAACCCTTCCCCTGCCATTCCCCTGCCGCCGGGGCGAGGCCTTCGGGAGCAACAGCAGGGCTGGGGTAGACACCTAGACTGCCCTCCCCAAGGTGTCCCCGAAGGTTCCCACCCGACTCCGGCAGGGCGTGGCCAGTGGGCTTCAGGATCTGACCCTGGCTTTGCATCACAGGCCGTCTGCCTGAACAGTGATTCTTACCCCACTCGGCTGTCTGCCTCTGCTCTCATAAGAGGCACTGGAGGCTGCCGAGGACTTGGGGACCTCAGAAGATGGCCTGGTCTTGCATGGGTCCTGTAGGCCTTTGTTAGGGTGTCCGTGTCTGACTGTTACTGTGTCTGTGATTGTGGATGGGTGTCAGCACTAGCCTGTGTAGGAATGTGAGTTTGGGTGGGGACACTGAGGACCGTTTGTGGCCCTAGAGTGTTTGTGTGTGTGCACGTGTGTGTGCCCGTGTGCGCACACTCAAGTGGGTCCTGGGAGGGAAAAGAGGCTCAATACTGAGCTGACTCAGCACCTCTCTCTTCTACCCACCCAGTTGAGGGCTTAAGCCTTTGCCCCAGTGAGGAGGTAACACCCTCGGCCCCTATGTTTCTGTCTTTGGCTGCCCCATCCCCACCAACAGGAGGGGCCAACACGGCACCCTGGGCCCCATGCCAGTTAAACTTCTTGTCTTTAATCCATAGGGAATCAAGAGGTCAGAGGTTTGTGCCATTTCCTGACCCTCCCAGCCAGGCCCTGTATTCTCTGGTTTTAGGGGAATAGTCTGGAGTCCTCTGGCTACAATTCCTGAGGGGACTGTAGCTCAAGGACAGGCTTTGGCTCAGATGGAGGTGACTTCAGCAGAGTAAGGAGCACTGGGCGTGTCCCTCACTGTCCCTCAACACCACCCTCTCTCCACGTTGACCACAGCTGCCTCCTCCTCAGATAGGCCTGATGTGTGGCCTTTAGTTCTTAGAGTGAGCACTGCCACCCTGGTCAGGGAGTGGGTGCTGGGTAGACCGGGTGCCCCCATCTCTGAGGGATGGGCCAGGAAGTCAGGAGGCAGGGAGACCCTGGTCTGCTACACCAGCCTCGGAGGACAAAGCCTCAGGTCCCAGGCCATGAGGCAGAGGCCCGCCTGTGTCCTCAGCAGCTGGCAGAGAAGGCAGTGCCAAGGCCTGGTCCAGTGTGGCCACTGAACATTTGGTGTGAATCAAAGGCTTTTCCAGCCAGGAGAGGAATGCTGCCGAGTGGGGTTTGGGAAGGGGCCTGGCAGGGCAAACACTGCCCTAATTGAGGCCCTTCTAGACTTTTAATTACAAGCAGTGTTTTCCCAAGCTTCCTAAATTGACCGTGGAGACCCGCTGGTGTTACTACCCGTGCCAGGGACAGAAAAAAAAAAATGTTGTTAAAGCTTTTTCAGCAAGGTTTATTTTAGCCATGTTTTGGGGTGGAAGAGCTCACAGAGGAGGCCGGAGCCATTTTCCTCTGAGGGCCTCCCACAGGCACAGATGTGATCAGACGCTCGGCTGGAACACGCAAACACACCGACAGACAGCTTTAGAGAAAGACACATGTACAATCAGACGTGGTCGTGGACGTGGTTGCAGATGCTGTAAACACCAGGCTGGAAATCCATCCCAAAGCACCCGGAGCATTTTAGAAAGAAAAACATTGTTCCTGGCTCTGCCTGTTCCGCACCTCCACTCCCTCTGCCCCTTCAGACTGGCTGGGCCTGGGCCTGCTTCGGAGCCCCAGTCCCCTTCGCAAGGCCTGTTTACAAGGCCCGGGACAGATTTCAAACTCCAGCTGGGTGTTCCTTATGCCAGAAACCTTTGTCCCGCTCTTGTCCCAATCCATGCGGGACGTGACTGTCTGGGGAAGAAGGCCATGCTCTTGTCTGTGGAGAAAAAGGATCCGCTGTCAGCACCCTAGCTGAATCCTTGGGGCACTTTCCAAGAGAAACATCCATAGGGCTCTGGGGAGCAGTTGGTCTAGGGTACAGATGCAGAAACCTGAGATGTCTCTGGACGTCTGAGCACTGAGCCCTGCTGCTACGTGAGAATCACCTGGATTCCAGGATGCCCTTAGGGCGACAAAATCTGTATCTCCATGGCTTGGGCCCGGGAGTCTGTATTTCATACCACTGCTCACCGTTGTATTTTGAACACTGGAAGTGCTCAGTACGTTTGTTGAATTGGTGAATGGTTAATGCTGGGCTCTTGGGGGCCCCTGACAGCTCTGAAAGACCACAGTTTCCCCTGACAAGGGTAATCTGGGAGGGAAGCCCCAGAGGAGCCCTCCGTTCCCCCGCTCCTCCGCCCCCACCCCCAACATCTTTTCCTCTTTCCCTTCCCTTCGTGCTCTGTGCCTATGGGTCTGGACACCCGAGCAGTCTCCAGAATCCCTTTCTAGTGTCCATCTGTGATCCCAGAATAGGCACACAGTAGAAATGGGCAGGGAGGGTGGCCAGAGACAACTATACCTGCTCTTCCATTTTGCCAAGGGTCCCTGTGGCTTGGGTGATACCCAGACACAGGACAGGAGGAGAGGCCCAGAGAGGCCAGGAACAGAGACAGGCCTTCTGGCCGCAGCTTGGGCAGGGTGAGCCTCGGTGGCCGTTACAGGCCGTTGCTGTCATCCCTTATCTTGGGCTCCTGGCTCTTACACCACGTCCTCAACGGCCCCTGGAATCGGGGCCCCTGCTGCTCCCCTCCCCAAACAGACCGTTACTGGATTTCCGTTGTGTGGGGAAGGCGTGAGGGGCTGTCTGCTTAATTAATCATTTCAGGCCACCCTGGGAAACTCATTAACCCACCTCTCAGGGCTGGGAGCAGGATGCTGCTCTCAAAGTTGGAACTTTCTGGTGTGCCACACTGGGGTCCATTTTCCTCTCCACCCATGTGCACACACGTGCATGAGAATGTGCGTCTCTGTGAGTGTGTGTGGGAGAGAGAGTGCGCGTCGGCGTGCCCTCATGTCTACGATTGTGTGTGTGTTTGCGTTTCCTAGATTCTGCTAGGAACTTCCCCTGATTCTTCTTAATTACCAGCCGAGAAGAAATTCAAGATGCGTAGAGCAAAGGTCAAACTCCACCTGTTTTCCCTGCACTTCATTTTCTGGCAGTTCCCACAATAGTACAGATAAGTACAAGATTCAGGCAATCTTTTCTAATTAAAGTAATTAAAAACCGGCGATGATTGCACCTTTCATCTGAACGGGGAAAATATTTACTCATCCAAACTTCAGGCCCTTCAAAGCACTCAGGAGGTCTATTTTGACAAACAGATCCTCCCCTCCCCCAGTCCATTCTCTCTCCTCCGGGACACACACACACAAAGGCTGGTTTATTTAGCAAGAGGCGGCTTGACTGACGGGCACCCTGAAAGCTGGGTGGGAGGGTGGGAGCCTGTGGCAGGTTTTGAGCGAGTGGACACTTCAGCCCAGCCCCTGCCAGGCCCTGTGGAGAGCGTTTCTGGGGCCGCTGGGATTTTGATGTGACTAAACGATGCTTGCTTTGCTGTTGCTCCTACTCCTTCCCCCAGGGGCCCGCCTCGCTGGGACGGTTAGTTGGCTCTCTTTAGGCCTTGCCCTCTGACCTGGCTGGCACGGAACCTCAAACGGAAGAACCTGTTGGAGGCTCAGATGTAGTCTGTCCTGCTGCCCATCTTCCCCTCCTTTTACCCAACACACATGTATTAAGTTGCTATTGTGCACAAGCCTGTGTGCTTGACACAGCAGCACTTCATTGATGCTGAAGGGGGAGTGTGGTACGGCCCTGACCCTCCAGAAACACAGTCCCACAACCTTTTGAACAAACTCCCTGGACTTCCCTGGGAGAAATCAAACGGAATGCAGGCTGCAGTATTTCACTTTGAGTATTTGCGGCAAGTATAATCACCCAGTTTCCTGGTGAATAGGGTTTAGTCTCTCAAGCTGCAACCTTTCCCTAACTAGGGAGCCCTTTGCGTGACCCCTGCCAGTGGGGACGGAGGTGCCCTGACATTCCAGGGCCCGGACTCTAGGGTTTGGGGTCTTTTAAAAGTGGGAGGCGTGAAGGGGCAGAAGCACAAATGCCCATTCACATGGCCTGGGGGTGACCTGATCTCTGTCCCATATCACCCTCCTCCCCATAGTCCCCACTGCCAGGAGACAGGACATGCTTTGGAGCTGGTGGAGTTAGAGCTTGAAGCAATCTCAATGGGATAATCCCATTTAGAGACTGTTCCCAAATCCTCAGAATATGACATGAAGGAAAATTCTGGGAAACAGTTCCAGGAACACCCTGGCCCAGCTGTCCCCCGAGAAGGGCCTGGTTGCCTCTGCCTGCCCAGGCCAGGCTGGACGGTGTCCTCAGCATGACCCAGAGCCCTCAGCTGTCCTCCCTGCAGAGCCGTGGCCTCAAAGAGCCAGTGTGGGCAGATCTGTGTTTGTGGGACGCCTACTGTTCAGAAGGGCTGGGTGAGGAAAAGGGATGGCCTGCATGCTGTGTGCCTGGCCTGTTTGTAGATGGGCTGACTTTGCACCCAGAACAACCTCATCAGAGACTGGGGTTAAGCCTACGGGGTTCATCCAGTCCACAGGCTCACTCAGAGTCAACCATCTTTGGACTCTGGGCTCTGGCAAAGCCATCCCCAAACCTCCCTCTTTCCCAGCCTTGCCTCTCTAGTCACCGGCTCTTAAAGCAACCGCTCATTCGGGCCACTTCTCTCCCTCTTCACTCCCAGAAACACATTGACTGGCACACCTAAAGCAAAGTGTCCCTGCGGCCCACCTCCCATCTCAGGGAATTTGATTCTGGCTTGACTCCAACCGGACTCTTCTTGCTGGTCTCGAACACCATTGGAGGCCTGTGAAAAGCCTTGAAAGCTGGGGATTGTCTCCCAGAATGCCGTCAACCGGTGTGCACACGTGCCAGTCACACGAAGGTGCAAGCAGTGCAGGGGGCCTGGGGCCTGGAGCCTGGAACCCAGAGCCGAACTGGGGAGCTTCTGCCCCCCGGGCCAAGCGTCTGGTTTGTCTCCAGGTCACTCCCACCCTGCCCTCCTTCCAAACTCGGTCTAACCCTCCTGCCCCCGGAGGCCTGAGCCTGCAGGTGGCCCTCAGCAGGCTTGGGCTCCCTCAGTTGGACTCAGTGAATTGTGTTTGATCAAACCTAAGCACTGGGTGATTAACTTGCTCAGTGGAAACAGTCCCCAGGGGACTGGAATCCTTGTTGCAAAAATAAATTTTCCCTCTGGACCTAGCTAGTTTTGTAATCTTGCTTTCTCTTGCATTCTAACTTGTGTGTGTGTGTGTGTCTTTCTAGTATCCCAACCCTCTTTTATCTTCTTTTCTTCCCACCAAGACCCAAACAAACCTCCCAGTAAACAAACTCTCAGGCCAGGCTCTTAAAGAGACAGTGCAATGCTTATTGCCAGCTAGATGCCCATTCCTGCTTGCCTGGGCTTGGGAGTGTCAAAGATCACTATGGGGCACTCACAGGGAGAAGTTGGCTTAAAGCAGTTTACAAAAAATTTCCCTAGGAGATGTCTCTCCTTTCTCATACCTCATTAGAAAACACCTCCTTCCCATTAGGAGGGAACACTTTGGGGTTTCATTACAGCAGAGGTCTCTTTGAGTGGTACTAGTAAGGTTTGCCTATGAGATTATTATTTTCTTTTGTCTATATAATCCAAAAGTATTCCTCTCTTTTCAAGTGTGATTCAAAAAAAGGATTTTCCTGTCAAACTTCCTGCTGCCCCCCCTTGCCCCCACTACCAAGCAAACACATCTCTGAAGTGATAGTCTCCAACAAAGGGAAAATATGAGACAGATCTAGTTTGCACACAACTTTCCTGGAACTTGGTGACTGGCGTCTTGGAAAGGTTCTGGTCTTCATTTGTATTGTTTGTGTATTGCTGGGATGGTGTGCTGAAGTTTCTGTGGGGTGGGGGTAAGTGTGTGCATGTGTGTGCATAGGCATGTGCGTGAGTCTGCTCACGTGCCAGGCTGGTGCCTTGGGGGGGTCTCTGCCCCTGGAAACAGGGGTCTCCACAGCGCTGGGTATGTGGACAAGATGAGGACACCCATCACTTCCCACCTGAGTTGTCTGGATTGAAAAGATTGGCAGGTCTTGGAGGGGTGGGGCAGGATGGGGGGGAGGGGGCTCTGCTCATTTCCATCCACCAAGCGGCCCAGCCCAGCATAGAAGATGTTCAGGCCAGGATCCCATGCAGTGAGGTTCTGCATTTGTAATAGCTCCCTGGCAAGGCTGAGCTGCTAGTCCCAGCCCATGTCTGAGTAGCAGGCCCGCAGGAGGGGGCTGTGGTCCTGCTGCCCACCATGAAGACAGGGCCCCTTGCACTCTTTCCTTGTCCCCTGCGTAGAGGGCTGGCCTCCACCTGGCAAAGGCACCACTGCTGACACCCCTAAACCACAGGCTGCTGTGGAACAAAGCCTGACTGAGGTGGCTTTTCCCCTTTAAGAGAATACATTCCTCAGCGGGACAGTTGCCCCCAGGGCTCTCTCCCACTCCCACTTGGAAGCCAGGCAGAAAAATTGCCTGGTGGGCAGGATTATGGGATTAGTCAACTTTCCCAAAACAGGCCCAGAGGCTCTGGGTCCGAAATGAGTTTTGGTCTGAGCCTTTCCCTGTGATTAGTGACAGATGTGTCAGTAGGCCCTCCCTCCTCCTCTCCCAGCCTCACTACTTCCCTGAGTCTAGTAACTAACTGTGTTACCTTAGTCACAGGCTCCAGAAATTTGGGGAAAGCAGGTTTCAGTGACAATGAGCCCCGTGGTTCAGTGGCTCCGGGGCCCAAGGAGGAAGGTATTTCTGATTGGACCCATCGTCTGTTTTTGCCAATCCCTCCCTATCCCCAGCAGCGAGCAGCTGCCCTGAAGCCACCCTGTTGCTAGAGGAGCCAAGGGGCTTGCTTCGGCCATGATGACCTGTAGCCTGTCCAGCCCCTCCCTTAGATTCCTGCCATCCCTCTGTCCCCACCAGGCCTCTGGGGTGGGGGATAGACTGGCCACTCCTGGCCCTCCTTGACCTAGGCCTGCCCTGCAGTCTGTGAGCTGGACTGTGCCAGTTCCGGAGCTGGTGTTTCCCAGAAAACAAGCTCCTAAAGACCAATCAGAGGAGGCCACCATGCTGGGGTAAGGGGATGTCCAGGATCAAAGAGCGAAGCCGGGGAGGGAGGCTCATAACTCTCCACATGGGCCCAGTGGCCTTGCTTGCATTTAGAAGTTCCTTCCAGAGAAACTATACACTCACAGCTGGTGTCCCTATAGCAAGTGCTCTCCTTGGGGGTTTTTATCTCTGTAAAGGCTGGAAATAAGGAAATACAATTTTGGTTCTTTCACCGATGCTGACAATCTCTGGAGCCAGCATGGTCCTCTTATTGGCCCTTCAGCTCCTCAAAAATCTCCTGGTGGCATTGACCTGGTGATCTAGAAGTGAGGTTTTCTAGCCATGTGCCAGCCACAGGGGTAGGGGGTGGGGAGCTGCCTGGACTTGGCCCCTCTGGGCTGCCATCTTCCAGGCCACACCCAGAATCCAGAGTTTTGAGCCTGGGGCAGATTCCAGAGCACAAAAGGACTAAGGGCAGAGTTCCAATGGAGCCCAGAGCTTGGGTAATGCTCACCCCCCCCCACCAGACGGGAATGAGGGCAAGTCTGGGCTCTCAGTCTTTCTCAAAGGAAAGGCTGGCCCTTCTTTCGAGGGTATAATATAACCTGTGAAGTAAATAGTTCTTATGAGTAAAAAAGTAAGGCTCATAAAATGCTAGAACCAGGGGCGCCTGGGTGGCTCAGTCGGTTAAGCTTCTGACTTTGGCTCAGGTCATGATCTTGCAGTTCGTGGGTTTGAGCCCCACGTCAGGCTCTGTGCTGACAGCTCAGAACCTGGAGGCTGCTTCGGACTCTATTTCTCCCTCTCTCTCTGCCTCTCCCCTGCTCATGCTCTGTCTCTCTCTGTCTCTCTGTCTCTCTCTCAAAAATAAATAAACATTAAAAATTAATAGGGGAGCCTGGCTGGCTCAGTTGGTTCAGCATCCGACTTCGGCTCAGGTCATGATCTCGCAGTCTGTGGGTTCGAGCCCCGCATCGGGCTCTGTGCTGACAGCTCAGAGCCTGGAGCCTGCTTTGGATTCTGTGTCTCCCTCTCTCTCTGCCCCTCCCCCACTCATGCTCTGTCTCTCTCTGTGTCAAAAATAAATAAACATTAAAATTTTTTTTTAATTAATAAAATAAAAAGTTAGAGCCAGACACACATACATAGATCTCCTAACATTATCTAGCACCAGAATCACCTGGGGGGCTTGTTAAACACAGATTTCTGGGTCCTACCTGAGAGGTTCTGATCCAGTAGGGGTGGGGCCTGACCATTTGTATTTCTGACAACTTCTCAAGTGATGCTGTTGCTGAAGGGGACATACTTTCAGAGCTATGGCATTAGTCCTTCTCTCCCATTTTACAGATGGAGAAACCAAGGCTGATGGGAAGAATCAGCTTGAAGGAGGTCACCAGGGGTGATGGTGCAGGCAGGGAGTGAAGGTCTCCTGTCTCCCTGGTGGAAGAACTTCACCGCCCAGCCCTGCCGCCTCATGGTTGTAAGCCCAGCGTCACACAACTGGTAGCCAGCCCTCCCAGCTGGCTGCCGTGGCCCACTAGGCATTATTTAGTGCTGGCTGTGACTTCGAAAATGGGGTTGTGCCTGGGGCACCCAGTTGGTGCTGGAAATGGAAGTGGCATGTTTTGGCATGTCCTGGCCTCCAGGCCAAACACTGTTTATTTGGACTATTAAGAACACGACTTCAGCTGAACCACAAAATCAGATGGAAACCTTTATCTTGGGTGGCACACTCCGGGTTTCCTCCCATCCTCTTGCAGGCTTGCTGAGTGGGGCCTCACCGAACAGGGTGCATCTGGGAATGATTTCAGTGGCTCTGGTCTCTGCTCTGGAGAGATTAGTCAGGTGTACCGGGAACAGGTCTTGGTTGCCTCTGTGCTGATGAGGGGAATGGGGGTGTTAGGAGGGGACCCAAACTCTTTAATCAGAGATTCTAGGACATCTGAAGTCTCTTGAGGTGAGAGTGGGGCTTCTTCCACAATTTGCTGAGACATATCTTCTGGACCTTCTTTTGCTACCCCAGTGATCACTGTCTCAAATTACCTCCAGCCAAGATGTGGGTGAGTTGACATCACCCACCATGCTCCAGCACACTGGGGGTGTGAGGGGGCTTGGCTCTGGCACCACCTGATCCCTCCTTCAGTTCTTACTCCCCTGGGTGTTCCTGGGCCTCCATCACAGTGAGGGTCTATAGGTAGATAAATCAGGGGTTTGCTTGTAACCCTCCTTGAAGTTTAAGCTTCTTGCAAAACAAAACCCCAAGTCTCAATCTCCTCAAGTAGCTCCAAGAGGAGGCAGCCCACTTGGCCATAGCTGGTCATGGTTGGTCACTGTGTTGACACATATTCTCATGACTGGGTGCTTTGGGGCTCTGCGCTGGGTGACCAAGATGGCCTCTCTCATCGAGCTGCTCTCCCTCACCTGCTCCCTCCCATGGCTCTCACACCTTCCAGGGCTCTACCACGCACCCACTGGGTCCCTGCAGACACTGATAGACTCGTTTTCTAGAACCTCAGATTTAAAAATTCTACATCTTATTTTGTTTCTAGATGATTCCCATTGGCAATCTTGTCTCCCTAGCTACACATGGTAGAAACTTCTTGGGGTAGGAACTGAGTCTCCTGCCAATCACCAGCCTCCCACCTTCACCCCTGCCCCTATGACCTAGGTAGGAGCTGATGAGTGATTCTGGCATTCCCCACCTTGGCTAATGACCTTGTCACAGGGTGTGTGTGTGTGTGTGTGTGTGTGTGTGTGTGTGTATGAGGGCTGGGGTATGAGGGGCACTGGGACATATCTGACCTTTCTTTATCTGCCTCAGCAGCTACCTTGGGATGTACCCCCTACCTCAGCACCCCCAAATACACACCAGAAATGGGATGCAAGGGCGAAATGCCTGGGTGGCAAGAGGGTGATGTCTCTCTTTGGAAAGTGCCTTCTTACACTCTGCCCAGCGTGGATTCCAGCAAAGGGGGTGGAGGACCAGAGTATCCATGGAAACAGTGAAATCTCCAATCTGTTTCTTCGTCCTGGCTGCATCCCAATTTTTTTAAAAAAAGGAGTGCAGCAAAGAAAATAAACCTGCCTGGAGCTCAGCTGAAGGTGGAAGAGGTCAGCAGTCTGGGGAGGTAAAAATTAGGCAAGAGCATGAAGAATTCTGCACTGTTTCACAATTGGTCCACAGCTCCCATATTCGTACAGATTGGAAAGGATGGTGGGAGACGTGGGGTTATCACGATACAGAAGAAGCAGCAAAATGCAGTGTGAACCTTGCGAGGACACTGTGGGTTATCCATTAGCCTGCCAGGCCAACAGCTCAAGGAGATGAGGGCCTTGCCTGCTTCCTCCCAGGCCTTCTGGTCCAGCCCACCTGCCTCCACCTCTCCTGGATAGCTACAAGATTCTGACTGTGAGGGCTGGGGCCTCACCATGCCCCATTTCCTGGAGATGCTGGGGCAGTTTTCTAAGTTGCTAGCTGGAGGGCCTGGGGAAATGGGGGAGGCCTGCCTGAGAGTGGAGGCTGAAGCTTTGAGGCTGGAGAAGGAGGGCCAGGGAAGGAGACAAAGTGGGGGAGGTGGCTCAGCGGTTCTTGTCCTGTGACCTCACCTTCCGGAGACATTCCTTTGCTCTCCTTATGCTTTGGGACAAGAGGGCAGACTGTTGGACAGTTGGTGAGAACAATCACTCTTGTTGACTGAGTGAGGGACACTTCCCAGGCTCTGGGCTTCATACTTCACACAAGTGATTTAATCACCACGACACCCTGGCAAGGTGGGAATTTTTTCCCACCTACAGAAGAGGAAACAATCCCAGACCAAGGAGCTTGCTCAGGGTCACACAGTTCTTAATTGGCAGAGCTGGGCTTGATGCCAAAGCCTTGCTCCCCAGTCCTCTGTTACCCCACTTGGCCATAGCCCTCCTGGGGAATGTGGCCTGCCCCATGGAGCTCAGGATGGGCTGCGGCATGGAAATGCCCGAGGCCTTGCTTCCATCTCTTGGGGCTGTGAGGATGAGGTGGCCTGGACTCTGAAGTCTGCCTGACTTCCTTTAGGAGGGCAGTGCTGCTCCCCACAGGGCCGAGCCCACACACTAATCATCTGGGCAGGCCTGACTCCTCACCAGAGGTGTGAACATGCCAGGGTGTCAGGACCAGAATGAGGCACTTTAATGGACAAGTTGGAATCCGTTTGTGAGCAATAAATTGCCCTAGTCCCTGGGGCCATTTTCCATCATAAATCTGAATGATTTGACTCTTCAGATTCTCAGTGCTGGAGCCGTTTGCAGGGCAACAGGAAGGCTTGTGGGGTCTCTAAGGGGGCAGGGCTGGCAGGGAGCTGAACCCTCAGTGGAGGCCACAAGCCCTCACCTCTCTCCTGCCCTCCTACGCCCACCATTCTTTGGCACCGGGGGTCCTTCCTTCCTCTTTGAGAGCTTGTTCTGGTCTTCTAGGGTGTGTGCCTGTCTGGTCATTCTCAGACCATTAGGCTGGATGCTACTGCTCTGCTAGCAGGTTCTGGTCAAGAGTCTCCCCCAGGGGTGTCATCTGTGCCCATAGCTTCAGGGAACATGCTGTGTATCTGACCTCAGAGCTGCATTTCTAGTCCAGACTTCTTTTCCATGTTTCTGCCTGAAAGATTCCCCACCAGAGCATCCCACAGGCACCTCAAACTCATGCCATTCAATGAGAATTCACCATCCCCTTGTCCCCCACTCCACCCAGCCAGCAGGTACAGAATCTCTCTGGAATTGCCTTTGGTGCCTCTCTCCCTAGTATCCCAGGCACCCCCAAGTTCTGCTTCTTGACCCCAAGAGATTATATCTCCATCTTCCCTTCTCCATCCCTCTTGAAATCCCATATACTGGATTATTTATTGTAGGGGCTTCCTGACTGGTCTTCCCCCTTTCAGTCATGTAGCTCATATTCCTGAGCAATCATCCCTAAGCCAGGCCCAGAGTATGTTACTTCCTGATCCCAGCACTCTCAATGGCTCCCCAGTGCCTCCAACTACCCCCAAACTCTTTGGCATAGATTCACAGTCACCACCTTGAACTGACTCCCAACCCTGATTTCCAGTCTAGTTGCCTCTACTCTTTCTCCTTAGAACCTATGTGCTGCAGCTGTTCCAGACCCCTCAAATCAGCCTTGCACTTACTGACTCCCTAACATGCCTCCCACATGCCTTTTGCTCAGTGTGGACAGTCCTGACTCTGCCCAGCACAATCCTACTCTTTGTTCAAGACTCAGTCCAGACACCAAACACCCAAACCCAAATGATGGTTAAGACCATGGGAACCAGACCCAGACTGATTGGGAAAAAAGACCCATTTCTATTAATTCTATTGTTGGACCTTTTGTTTCTTAACATTTCTGTGCCTTGGTTTACTCATCTGTAAAACGAGTACAACAGCAGTAGCACCTGCTTCATTGGGTATTTGAGGATTAAGTGAGACTGTATAAAGTGGAAGAGTGTCTGGCATGTGGTCAGCACTTTCTGTGTCTAATCATAGCTACAATACCTCAGATTATGAAGCCTCCTCTGAACCCTTGGGCCAGGCTTCCATATGTCCATAGCATTTCTTTGGCACTGATAGCAACACTTACCACATTTGCCTGGTTGTGGAATAAGAATCCTCTGATGGCAGTTGGGTAACTGTCAGGAACCCACCGAGGCCAACGAGGGGATTTTTATCATAAGCTTATGGCTGGGTCTTATAGCACCCAAGGGCAGGAATGCAGCAGGACCTTAGGAAGCCCTGGCATTAGCAGCTGGAAGCATGGCTTGGGCAGCATTCTTGCTCAGAACATCCACGTATTTCTTTTCTTTGTAGACTATAGCCTTGAAGGCTTGACTGAAACCTGCTGCTCATAGCACTCGAGAGTATATGCCACTGTCCAACATGAAAAGATGGAATCTCTCTCTTAGTCCCAGTTCAGGAGCTCTGTGTGGGAGGGCGGGTGCAGGGGACGGGTCATGTTATACAGAATTATTGCTGGAGTGCCCCACTATGGGAGAGGGGATGAAATGAGGGAGGTCCATACCACAGACTGCAAGTTGGTCCCCCAAATCTCTTTCTCCGTCTTTCTTAGTTTTCAGGTTTTGCTGTCCTGAATAAAGACTACATCTCCCAGCCTCCTTTGCGGCTGAATATGGCCATGTGACTAAGCTCTGGCACAAGTGTCATTAAAGGGTCGGGGAATGCCCTTCCTTGTTTCTTCCTAGTAGCTGGACTCTGGAACCAGACTGAGTTGAAATCCTGGCCCTGCCACCTCACTGGGCAAGTTACTTAATCCTCTTGTGCCACAGCTTTCTTAGCAATAAAATAGGAGTGAAAGTAATATTGACATAATAGGGCTATTGTGAGAATTCTATGAATTAATATTTGAGGAGTGATGAGAATCGTTCCTGGCACATAGTGTGTGCTCTTTAAGTGTGGCTCTGGTGAAGAAGGATGTTGTTGATGAACAGGAAGATGGCCAGGCTGATGCTCGGGTGCCACGAGGGGCGTTGAGATAGATCCCTACACCGAGGGGGCCCTGAACCCTTCACACTTGTTGAGCCACAAAACCAGCCTGGACTGCTTGCCTTCTGACTATGTTTATAGAAGAGAAAAATAAACTTCTGCCTTGGTGAAGCCACTGTCATTTGGGATAATTCAATTACTCACAGCCTAACTGAATCCTAAATGATATGGGGCCTTGTAGGTCCAGCCCACACCCCTGTCCACTGCATCATGTTGTAGTCCCTTGCGACTGTGACTCATTGTGCTGACTGAGGTTGTACATTCCTTCGATACAGGGTAGATTTCTGTGCTGACCTTGTGTTGTTTGTATTCCTTATAAAATCCTGCTTGCAGTAGGTGCTCAGTAAGTAAGTATTGAATGACAGGAAAATGATGCTAAAAAGTGTCATTCTGGCTAGTCAGATCCTGTCATAGTCTGAAACATCCAAGGGATTCCTTGTTGGCTCGTTGCAGAAGATTGGTGATAATAAAGAGCAGCATTTATCCAGCATAATGCCTGGTGTTCTAAGTTCAAGTGCATTATATTGCTTAACCCTCACAACCATCCTATGGAATCAGTATTCCCATCAGCCTCATTTTACAAACAAGGAAACTGGGCTTCAGAAACATGAGGGTCAAGGTCTTAGATCCAGCTGGTAGAGCCAGGACTCAAACTCAGGAAGTCTGACTCCAGAGCCTGGGATCTTAACAATTTTACTATGAAACCTTCACCAGGGCTTCTCTCCTGTGAGCCCTTTGGAAAGGAGGTTGAGATCACAGGGAAGCCCTTGCTTCGCTTTCTACTTTGGAGGTTTTTCTGAAGGGATGAGCTTCAGGGAGACTGAAAAGAAAATGTCAGGGTTTTCCTGAGGTCAGTGGGGGTGAAGATCCACAGATTCTGACGCCCTGCACGAGGCTTACCCCTCTCTCCCCTGTACTGGCGTCACATTTTTGTGGACACGACCAGCAGCTAATCTTTGGCAACTCCTGTTACTTGACTTTCAGCATCTTATGTCCTCGTAGTGCCCTCATATGTTATCTCAGCAAGAAAAGCTTCATTTTGAAAGATGAAAATGAAGAATGAAAGATTGCCCTCCCCCCTCCAAACCCCTCTCCCCCCCACTGCCAATGAAAACTTCATGGCGACCTTTTAGGCAACAGAGATTTTTGGGTTAGAGAACTTCCTGCTCCATCTTGAATCACTCCTTCTTCTCCTTTCTCTTCTCCTACTCTTCCTTCTTCCTCTTCTTCCCCTTCCTCATCTTCCTCTTCCCTCCTCTCCTCCTCCTCCTCCTCCTCCTTCTTCTGACCACTTCACACCCCCCTCTCTTTTTCCTGGCCCCACAGCCCCCATGTCTTTCATGGCCCACTTTCAGTCCCCTTGTCTAGGAGGACCTGTCTGTTTGTTCCCGTGCCCACTGTTCATCCCTGGCTCAGGGTTCCCCTGGCACTTACAGTATGCTGCACACTTCAGCACCTCTTCATGCACTGGGGCAGTGTTCCAAGGGTTGCTTATGTCTTTGAGTTTTGTTGTACTGTTTGCTCTCAGAGGACCAAGTCCACATCAAATTGTCAGGGATGTTGTTGCAAGAATTTCTACTTTGGGAAATCTTTTTTTGGCCTCTGTGACCTCTTCAATTTCTTCCTGCCCTGAGTTTTAAAGATTCCCTACTCTTCCTTGCATTTCCCACCACGTGCCTGGTTCACTGTTGGGTAACAGGTATTTAGGAAGGATTTATTGAGCTAAGTCTTCCTCTTTCTGGAAGCAAACATGAAGGGCCATTGAGCAATGGTGGAAAAGCTCTCCTGTTTTTAAAGATCTCCCAACAAGGAGGCAACACGCTTTCAGAGTTTGGGGAATCGGGGCTTTTTTGCGACCACCACTACTTGCTCTTGGTTGTGCTCCAGTGGGTGCTCTGGTGCCCCCTGTGGCCTGGACCGACACCCCTCTGGTCCAGTCTCTGGGCTGGAAACCACAGCTGGCTCTTTCTGAAATGACTCAGCATCCAACTTGGACTCACCTCCAGCTCCCTCCCTGCCAGCTCCAGGCAGTCAGTCCCAGAGGACCAGGCCAGGACCCTTGGAGGTCCCAGGTTTTCTCAGAAAGAACCCACTGCCAATCAGAGAGAGCCATGCCAGAAATTTGGGAAAATGCAAGCACATGCACTTTCATGCCATGGCTTCGTGTTTCCTGTCCCTATGGCCTCGTTCTGCCACACTTCATGATGCCCAGATGGAGGGAGTTCATCTCAGACAGAAACACATGTTTCCCCCTGTGACTTTCCTCAGGACTCAGATCTACAGCCTCTAGGAACTTGCTTGGAATGGGGCTAAAGGAGGACGTGTCCTGCCTTCTGGAGCCTGGACCCCTGACTCCAGCCCCCCTGGAAAATGTGGCCCCACAACGAGCCTGTTCTAGACGAAGCCAGAGGAGGTGTTCGGGCCTGGGTTTGAGTTTGCACTGTGACCTGGTGTTCAAAGGCCCTCTAGCATCCTTGGAAATGGCACCCATGCTCCCAGCATCCTACTCAGTGCCTTCTTCCCTCCCACAACAATGGGCCACAGGGTAGAGTGAATACAGTCATGACTGAAGGCACAAGTGGAAACAACGAGATTTTCCTTCCCATCCACTGGAGACCCCCAGACCTTTGCCAAGCCTGACTTGTTCCTCCCTTAGGACACTGCACCCGCTCCTGGAATGACCTCAGTTCCCTCACCCCATCTACAGACTCCCCATGTGATGCAGCTCTGCCTTCACCACCTTTCTTCCCACTCTGGAGCCCTCAGGGAGCTCTTTTTTCCTTTGAGCTCTTACCTCTTGACATTTGCAGGACTCTTGAGTGGCATCGAACATTGTGACATTGTTTATTGTCTCCTGTGGCCACGAAGTGTTTTATGCGTTAATTTTCCAACCGTTTTCTGCACACTTTAAACCAGCTCTGTCCAACGGAAATTTAATGTGAGCTACATATATAATTTAAAATTTTCCACTAATCACATTAAAAAAGTACAAAGAAACAGGCAAAATCAGTTTTTTTTTAAATTTTTTTAACTTTTATTTATTTTTGAGACAGAGAGAGAGAGCATGAACGGGGGAGGGTCAGAGAGAGGGAGATACAGAATCTGAAACAGGCTCCAGGCTCT
This sequence comes from Panthera tigris, assembly GCF_018350195.1. Lineage (NCBI taxonomy): Eukaryota > Metazoa > Chordata > Mammalia > Carnivora > Felidae > Panthera > Panthera tigris. The sequence continues at coordinate 62,396,095 of NC_056662.1, forward strand.
GAGCTGTCCGCACAGAGCCCGACGCGGGGCTCAAACTCACGGACCGCGAGATCATGACCTGAGCCGAAGTCGGCCGCTCAACCGACTGAGCCACCCAGGCGCCCCCAGGCAAAATCAGTTTTAATAATGTATTTCATTTAACCCAATTTGTCAAAAATAAGTGTAACCAATATTAAAAACTCATTAATGAGATATTTTACCTTTTTCTGGTACAGTCTCCAAAATCTAGTATGTATTTTACACTTGTAGTACATGTTAATTTAGCTGCTAAATTTTCATGGAAAGCTCTTTAGATTTAGATTTATTTAGATTTAATGATGACCTCGCCTTCTCTTCCATCTGCCAAATATGGAACCAGAGCCTCTTCTTGGCAGTTTCAAGACAGAACCATCCAACCAAGGGAATTCTGGGAATTGTAATTCCCAGCCTCTCTTGGTGCCACAGAGGAGAATGTAGAAAAGGATGGTGGTGGTACTGAACTGACAAAAGTAATCTGGCTCATTATTCCATTGGATGGGAGGAGTTGCCAGGTAGGAGGAGCAAACACAGGGAGGGAAGGCAGTAAGCACAGCAGGGACCCTGGCTAGGCCTAGAGGAGTCTCTGGTAGTGGTAGGGGAAGCAGAGAAGGATAAGGAAGGAGGAGAACAGTGAGTCTCTGTGAGGCTGCTAAAGTGTTCTGGGCATCCAGATGCTCCAGTGTCACAAGGTGGCCAGGGTTATATGTCAATGACATCACATGGGAGGGTGCTCATAGCTGTCTCTCTCACTGACTCTAGGTGCTAAGATTTTTTGGGACAAGGTGCGCTCCCCTCAGATACTCTATGAACTCAGAGGCCATAGGAATCCCACTCCCTCCAGGAAGGCTTCCCAGTCAACAATCCCTTCAGCCTGAACCCCTTATTTTGATGCTTGCTCATACATACACTGTCATGGCTTGTTTGCTGTGCTGCATGTGCTATGTCCCTCCATGTAGCCCTTTGGGGACAAAGAGAGGCTCATCCTATCTTTTATATCCCCATAATTCTAGAATGTGCTCCACACACCTGGGCTGGACTGAGATGGGGCAGAGGCCAGCAGGGAAGAACTCTGGCATCACCAGAACCACCAGAGCTGCTCCTGTCACCAATGGGCAAGGGTCTGGAAGAAGGGACAAAAGTCCATTGACAGCCACCTCCCTTCATCCCAGGACAGCCAATCCAATGAGGGAATTGGAGGAGCAAATTTGGCTGAAGGAAATCAGAGATCAACTGGAATCAACCCTCAGGCTATGGAAAGGAGTAAAGCAAACAAAACCTGTAGGTGTTGGGGCTGGGGCATGGTTGCCATGACACTAAGGGCACTAGGCCACACCCACCAAGGCTGGGCCAAGCAAGGGTAAGGCTCAGTGAGGGAAATTGCGGTAAGCAACCAAGTCCTCTAGGAGAAGCCTGCAGTGCATTAGAACAGCTGCCTATTAAAGAGGAGACCCCCAAGTGAGGACACCGGCTTCTGACCAGTGAATGAGCCACTTACCTCTCTTCCTAGGCTTTAACTCTAGATGTTGGAAATATAGTAACTATGACGTTTCTGTTCCTTCATAAGGACTTTAGGGCTAGGCTAAATTTATGGGCTAGAGTCCATCTAGTCAATGCCATCATCTTGCAGATAAGGAAACCAAAGTGAACTCGAGGTCAGATTGGAGGTGGGGTCTAGTCTCCTGGCTCCTCCCCAGATGCTTTTCCTTCTTCCCTTGGTCCTTTTTACTTGTCTCACCTCATATATTCTCTCTCTCATCCTATCTCAGGACTGGGATCTTTTTTCTGATACTTCATCTTCTGAAGAGATAGAATTCTCCATGTATTTATTGATTTCAGCAGCATCAGAGCAAGCTTTGAATGCCAGGGCACTTAAGGACATTATAAATGGTTGGTCAGGTCTCATCTAGTGATCTGGAGGGGAGCACACATGGAACAGAAAGTCAGACCCACAGGGCTATTGAGACATCCAAACTGCCAAAGTCAGATCATGGTGCTCTAAGCCATGAAGTAGGGCTGATTTGACAACACTTCTCTCCAGAAATACCCCCTCCCAACCATACTTTGTGCTTGCAATTCAAGTGTCTGGCACCAGATGGCAGTGTTGTTCTGTTATGAATTTTATTAACCTTGCTATTTATTTATTAACCTTGCTATTCTGAGAAAGGTTTTAAATTTCATTCATTCATTCAGTCACTCATTTGACAAATATTTACTGAGTGCTTACAATATGCTAAGTACTTTCTAGGTACTGGGGATACAGCAGTGAACTAAACACAAAAAGCTGCAACCTCTTGGCGCTTATATTCCTTTATAGGGAGAGGATGAATAAGTGAGAAACGTATTGTTATATCATAGGTGTTATGAAGAAAGACAAAGTAGAGAAGGGGAAAGGAGGGCTTGGATGCGGGGACGTTGTGAAGTTAAAGGAGAGGTCAGAGATGATGGAGCATAGAAACTGATAGCTGGGAAAGACTATGGAGCCTTTAGGCAATGGGGGGAGCACAGGAGCAGAAAATGTTTGCATAGGAAGAGGCGTTAGTGGGGGTTATGTTATATTTGACAGATGGGTAGAACTGAGGCTCAGAGAGGGACAGTGCCCTTCCCAAGGTGAAAAATCTGGAGGGCAGAGGCTGGCAGCCTTGAGTTCCAGGCCCTGCTGCACCCTTCCCTGCCTCCCCCACCTCCTCTCAAAACCCATCTTGGTCCTATGAGGGCCTGCCCTCAATCTGACAGAGACCATGAACTCATGAACTCACCAAACGCTGTTTGCTTTTCTTCCTGGGAACATTTTCCAGCCTACCTTGCAGTTACCAAGTTCTGGTCAATGGATGTTGGGCAGGAGTGATATATACCAATTCCTACAGACTTCTTGCATGACCTTCCATGTGCACATGGAAGCACAGGACTCCAGAGCCTTGGAGGATGAGGAAGTCACTAAAAGGAGGGAGACTGGGTCCCTGGATGACTCTATGAAGCCATGGCTGGATGATGCTGTTTTAGACTGTGACATGAGTGAGTCCCATGTGGACAGCACCAGGGACAACCATGGATTAACAATTAAGCTGTTGAGATTTGGAGGTTGTTTGTTACCGCAGCTGGCTTACCCTAACAATTGCACCCTCATGACTGAACCTAACTGAATATATGTCCACCAGCATTAGCTCCCTACATTGTCTACAGGGGACACCTTGCTGTTTCTGTCTGCCTTTTTCTCTTTGCTTGGTCATAGTTTCCCTTTTTATTAGAGAAGTCATCCCTCTTCTTGGTGAAGCTGTTTCTTTCTTTCTTTTTTTTTTCTTTTTCTTTTTTTGAGCTTTGAGAGACAGAGAGAGACAGAATGAGTGGGGGAGGGGCAGAGAGAGAGAGAGAGAGACAGAATCCAAAGCAGGCTACAGGCTTTGAGCTATCAAGACAGAGCCCGACTTGGGACTCAAACTCACAAACTGTGAGATCATGACCTGAGCTGAAGTTGGACACTTAACCAACTGAGCCACCCAGGTGCCCCTGGTGAAGCTGTTTCTGATGGGGTCTCCCTACCACCATCCAGAGGGCAACATGTGACACAAGTGGCCATTCCAAGTACAAAATCATCTTGGCCAAGTGATTGGTTCAGGGGCAGATACATAATATGATAAGAGTCTTGCTTGAGATTTAGGCTATGAATGCTGGAAAGAGAGTCTCTCCTCCTCTAAGATACTGAGTGATGAGGACCAAGAGAGCCTGATGCTGCTGGAGCCATTGCCCAAGGGACACAAGAAAGAAGCCAATGGAAGACTGAAACCAACACAGAGAGGAAAGTACGCCAAAGAGTCAGAGAGAAAATCTGACTCTACCACATCATTCCAATCTTCCTGAAATCCTGTCAGTCTTTGGTTTTCCTGGTTACAGGAGCCAATTACCTTTTTTAAAAAAAAATTGATCCCGTTTGGATTTCTGTCACTTAGCACTGAAAGAGTTCTGATTAATAAGTAATTATAGAACTAGGATGTATTGACACTCACTGCTCATGTTCTGAGCTACAGACAGGGATCACATGGCAAGCAAATTAGACACCAGCCACTGGGACCTCCTGTTTCCATGTACAGATATATGTGGCAGGGCTTGATGCCGATGTGAAGTAGAAGAACCTGTTGACAAGTAGGGTCTCATTTTTCCTCATTTTTAGGTTGCTGGCTTATCAGGATAAAAGAGGAAACATACACTTTTTCCTTTACCGTTCTGGAAAAGCTGGGTTTTGAGTTCTTGAGGTTTGAGCTTTCCTTATCACTGTGAGGGAAGTTAACAGTCTTTGGTCCGTGTTTCCGGCCAAATGGAGAAGCTGCCAGGCAGGGGTGGGCTGCCCTGAGATTTGGAGGGCCTGTACCCATCTGGTGGTTAAAGGGGGTGTCTGTCAGGAGGGCCAGGAGAAGAGCATGGCCTTTAGGGATCGCAGGATGCTTTGGACCAAAGAGGAGAAGTGTTGGGAGATTCTGGGGGACCACAGGCATGAACACCAGTGGTTGGCCCCCATAGAATTGCTGAGGTGGTGCAGCCCTGGACAGGGCAGGGACAGCTCTGTGCCTGTGAGAATCCCAAGTGCCAAGGCTCAGGAACCTTGAGGAAGGTCTCCAGGCCAGGTAGAGGGAGTAGAGGTTCTCCCTCTGCATGCACCACGTGGGCAGCACCGAGGTCAACCATGGATTGACAATTAAGACCCTACTATCTATTTTCATGGGTGGGGCAAATCCTAGGGTCCTTCTATAACCTTCTTCACCAACTTTCTATAATCCTGACAAATGCAGTTTTAGCTAGATGTAATTTAATTTGGGAAATTTTAAAATGCAACGTGTCTTGAATCCTAAATTTTGTGGACTAATTAGTATCTGTATATATTTAATTACAAAGTGTTACAAGCCATGAAGGGAAATTACTGAGCTCCGTGGATCCATATAATAGGGAATCTGATCAATTCAGTGGGGATAAATGATATTGTTTTTTTGCTCATTGGGGAACTTGTTCTAGAAAACCTCTTTAGATACAGTTTAGTCTTAGGCCAAATGGAACTGGGGACTCTCACAGTTCCTGGAATTTACTTTTTATCAAGACAAATAATGATCACTTATTATGTGCAAGAGCTTCAGGCTCTCTTGATCCCCACTGCTCAATATTTTAGAGGAAGAGAGGCTTCATAAACCAAATCTTAAGCAAAATTCTGATTGGTATCATCAGCTTGTGTATCCATCCCTGAACCAATCAGTTGACCAAGAGAATTGGGTACTTGGAACAGCCAGCCTGTTTAATCCCTACAACAACTTTTTAAAGTGAATACCATAATCCCCTCTTTACAGATGAGCAACCTGATACAGAAATGGGTTAATTTGCTTGTCCAAAGTTGTGGAGGACAGTATTATTGTTCACCAAAATTTCATTCCCCTTTCTTTCTGGGGATATGGGTGGATGGTACTTTCCAGCCCTCTTGAAGTTAGATAAGGTCGTGTGACTTTCGATGGCCAATGAAATGTGAATGGACATGATATAGGTCACTTCTCAGTGGAAGCATTTAATTACTGACATTTGACCTCAAGTTTGCGCCCCTCTCCACAGTGACTAGGGAAGGCTGTGCCGATATGGAGGCACACCACAGGGTCTTCACAAGGAGGGCGGCTGCACAGAGTCACTTAGGCACGTAACAAAGCTTTGTGTGAGTGAGTACACCTTTGTTGCTTTAAGGCACTGAGATTTGGGGGTTGTCTGTTCCTGAAGCATAACTTAACCTATCCTGATACTGCAAACATCACTCAACTACTAAGTAGCAGAGCTAGAATTTGAACCAAAATGTGTCAGACCCCAAAGCTTGTGTTTATAACCATTATATTGGTGTATTGCTGCCATTCTTTGGGAGGTATGATTAGCAAAGTTTACAGTTCTCCTGTCCTTACAGCCTCTGTGGGTATTTTTTTTTAAGTTTATTTATTTATTTTGAGAGAGAGACACAGAGAGAGAGAGAGAATCCCAGATAGGCTCTGCACTGTCAGTGCGGAGCCCAACGTGGGGCTTGAACTCACAAACCGTGGCATCATGACCTGAGCTGAAATCAAGAGTCAGACGCTCAACCAACTGAGCCACCCAGGGACCCCACCCTCTGTGAGTTTTAATCTCCAAGGGACACAGCTTTCTCCCTCAGCTTTCATATACTTCCTGTGTAGCCATGTTTCCCCTCATTGCCATCAAATGAAGTTAAGCAAAAAAGAAGGGACTTGCCCCCAGGAGCAGCCAGCAAACCTCACCTGAATGTAAGCTGCGTTTCTCTCCTGTTCTCCTCCAACCAGTCTCTGCCTCTCACCATGATCCCCTCCCAGGAGCCAGATTCCTGCCGGAAACCCTTGGAGAAAAGATCAAGTTGGGACCCGAGGTCTGTCACCAGTGTGCTATGGAAGGAAGGAGCTGGGAACCACACAGCTTGTTGTAATGCTGTCAGCTGGAGAAGAGTGGAAGGTAGGACAGCCATTGGACTAACAGACAACCCAAGAGTCTCTGAGATGCTAGTTTTTAGTTTTTAGAGCAGCTTCAGATTTACATTAAAATTGAGGATATAGTACAAAGAGTTTCCATACATCCCTTATTGCCTCTATATAGTCCCACTATCATTAGCAATGTGCATTAGTATGGCACATTAGTTACAATTAATAAACCAAAATTGATAGATCATGACTAACTAACGTCCATGCTTTATTCAGCATCTCTTTGTTTTTACCTAAATTCTCTCTCTGTCCCAGGAATCCATCCAGGATGTACCACATTACATTTGGTCATTGTGTCTCTGAAGAGACATGACAGTTTCTCCAACTTTCCTTGCTTCCCCTGCTCAGTTGGTCAGGTATATTACTGGATGTCCCTCTAGGGAATTTGTTGAATACAATTTTCTCTCAAGATTAGATGGGGGGTTAAGTTTTTTGAGCAGGGGTATGTTGAAAGCTTTTTCCAGGAGATTCTAATTTGCAGCCAGAGTTACCCAGATGATTAGCTCACAAGGGGCAGGCTCCTACTTCCCCCAGGGCTGGGCACAGAGAGAGACCAGTAAAACTTGCTGATTGTCTGTGGCAAGGCTCAGCTCTTGTCCTCATCCTGGAATCTCTGAGACAATCAACCTTGAGACTGCTTAGTTGAAGAGACTGAGTCTGTTTATTTACCATCCAGCATGGGGATAGCTTTGTCATTCCAGAGGGGGATGAGCAGACCCCAAGGAAGAGGGACACCCCCACAACACCAGGGTGAACAGTCAGAGGACAGAACAAGGGTCTGGGAGATAGTAAGCTCTTGTAACTACAGAGAAAAAGTACATGGCCATCTTGTCTGATCTTCAACTACCCTCTAAAGCACCATGTTCATTTACCACTCAATGGCCATCCTCAGCTCCCTTCTCTCTTGCCCTCTTCTGATCATAGAGGCTGAAAAAGTTATACTTTCCCAGCCTCCTTGGTGACTCAAAATATCCTTATAACTCAGTTTTATATACAAGAAAAGTTTGCCAGGAGTTATGGGGACTGTGGGGGTTTTGGGGAGCAGGGAAAGCTTCTGAGAAAGATTTTTTTTCCATCTCTGATCAAATAAGAAAAGCACACAAAGAGAGCTCCTTCCACTTCGACCTTCACCCTACATCCTGACTTTGGAAGGAATCTTAAGAAGATGTGCTAGCTGGTGCTATGGCAGCCATCTTGCAGTCATAAGGGGGAAAACAGAAAGAATTTGGACACTGACCCAGAGCCCCAGCATCTTGGAGTTGCAAAGCCAGTTAGATAACTGTTCACCTCTAGACTTCTTAGTAAGCAATACTTCTTGTGTTTTAAGTTCTTATTAGTCAGAGTTTCTGTTTCTTGCAGAAAAACACAAAGGCTCTTATAGGCCCTGTGAGGGTAAGGGCGCAGGCATCATCCTTAGAGTATAGATGAGACCCTGAGAGGTTAGAGATTTGCTCGAGGCATCCTGATGTGGGAAGGTATGCTTTCTGGGGGTAGCTGAACATGGCTGTGGGTGAGACTGAGGGTGATGACCTGGGGTGGGGGCAGGGCATCTGGAACACCAGGATAGAAGCAGGAAGCTTGAGGGAGGGGGTAGGCAGAGGAGGCACAGGGCAGGTTGGGGGTGCTTTGGCCAGAAAGCACGCATGCAGACTCACAGGTGAAACAACAAAGGGGGCAGCTTGCCTTCCAGCAGGGCCTTCCTTGTGGTGTCTCCAGACAGCCTGCAGGAAGGAAGGAAAGGCAGTGGCTGGGATTCAACGTAGACTAAAAGAACCTAAATTTAGATCAGACATGCAGGGGGATGCTAAGAAATCCACTCGAGATTCTCTCTCACTCTGCAACATGGCCCTACAGAGGCACCTCCAGTGACAGCTTCTTATTGACCCCCCAACAGTCCTTGGTGGTAGGCAGGGGTGAGAACACTTCATTTATAGGTGAGGCAACCATGGCGCAAAGTCATTTGTGGAGTAAAGTCTAGAACCCTAGTCTCAGAGGCCCTGGTCTCAGCCGTCTCTCTGGGAGGGGAAAGAACAGTAGCATTTGCTGGTTTCCAGGTGTGAATGCTTCCATCGTGGCTGATTTTGCCTCAGCCCCCCACCCCTGCTCCCCATCAACCTACTTGGTTTAGGCCCTCAGGCCCCTCTTTCTGGTGGCAGACTGGTCCCTGTCCTGTCCTGACCCCAGCTCTTGACCCCCAACTTGATGCCACCCATGTGTGCATCCCTGACCTCACCTCTCGTTTTCCACCTCTACTTTCTTCTAATCCTGACCCCAAATTCCTGCCCCTGGCCCCCTTCGGTAACTTGCTGGGTGGCTTGCTGTGGGACCCATTCCCTCCTGCCTCAGCCATGGCTCCTCCTGTCATTGCTGGACTGCCTGGATTGGCCCTGTGGCCTCATACAGGGGATAATGATCGACCCCATGAGTTGGAAGTGGGCGTCTGGATGGTGGCTGATGAAAAGACCCTGGAAGCTCACTCAATTTCTTACATTTTCCAGATGTCATGCTTTTCCCTCACAGAGCTCAGAGACTCCCTCAAAGCCTGGATTCCCTCCTGTCCTTCTAAATGCAACCTGTTCCCCTACCTGCATTCATTTTCTCTTCTTCACGGAGCAAAACCACACGTCCCAAGGTCACCCACGACTCCTCCAGCTCTGTCCTTTGAACCATCCCCCTGGATCCTGAAGATCTGGCCATCTGGTGTCTGCTGATCTGTGCCTAAAACCTACTCCTCCATGCCCTCTCCCTCTGCCTTTTATTAACATCTTATCACCATTCCACGATGCGACCCTCACCACCACTATCCAGTCTAGGCCAAGGCCCACCACCTATCCTCTCACCCCTGAAGTCTCACTGCACTTCCAGCTGAGCTCCTCAGCATGCTCGAGAATCACTTCCTCTAGGAAGCCTTCCCTGATCTTCTCTCCCCTTCTCTCAGAGCTGGCTGTCTATTGTTCGGCATCCCTACCAAACTTGGATTATAACTCTCCTCTCACTGTGATACAGTCCTTTACTTGCTGGTCAATTCCATTAGGCAGTGGTTTTGGGGGGAGAAGGAACTGTGTCAATCTGCCTTGGAGCCTCACACAGTGCCTGGCGTGTAGCAGGTACCCATAAAATGGGTTGTTTTGATGACTTCTGTGACCATTTCTCTGGTAGCGTTTTAAAAGCACTTCTGTTGGGGTGTCTCTCAGCTCCTCTACTAGACTGGAAATTTGTTAAGGCCAGAAACCTGTTCTGTTCCTTGGGGTCCCTCCCAACATGGAACTTTAGGCAGGTCTTGTGGCTGGGGCACAATGGATACTCAGAGGAGGATAGCGGGCAGAATGAGGTGTGTGCCTCATGTTTCTTCAGGCACACCCGGCTGTTGACTGATGTGTCTCCAGAGGCCATTAAGTTTAAGAGAAAGGTTTTTTACATGTTTGCGAGTCCTATCTGATTACAAAGACCTTTGAAGGGTTAGGGGGCTGAGACTTATCTGTGGAGGCTGGCTGGCAGGAAAACCCCTGTGAACGAAGGCAGAGAGCTGGATGCTGGGCAGGTCAGTTTCCAAATGGCCCATCCCTGTCCTGGAAAGGCTAGAGGAGTGTCTAAATCCATTTGGGGAACTAGAGATGGTTCATGAGGGCGGGACAAGCCCTCTACTCCACCCCTTTACCCACTGCCAGCCTCCTGAGCAGAGAATATGGACTCTGGCTCCCAGCTGGAACCCCACAAGCAGAAATGTTCTTTTGGTTTTCCTGTTGGAATCCTTGGAGTGGGAATGTTCTCGTGGTTTTCCTGTTGGAATCCTTGGAGCAGGAATGTTCTCATGGGTTTCCTGTTGGAATTCCATGAAAAGCGCTTTCATTCTTCCAGCCTCGTGCCCTTCAAGTTTCGGGGGCATGGGGTCCTGGGGGAGTCCCAAGCCTGGCCCTTCGAAGGCTTTGCCCACAGGCTCTGGGCATCTAATTAGCATGGAAACCTTCTTCGCCAGCATACAATGCTGCTGCTGAGCTTTGTGAGCTAAACTATGGCCATTTTTGTTCTGCTAATGAACAGGATCCAGTGCTAGGTGGCCAGCCCTGACGTCAGGTGATAAGCTATGATGGAACTGTACTTGAAGCCACACTGCCTGGGTCTAGATCCTGGCCACTCAGCAGCTGGCCAGAGAATTATTCCAAACTCCCTGGGCCTCAGTTTCCTCATCTGGATGGTAATTGAATCTATGTCATGGAGTTACTGTCGGGGGAATAAATGAGATAACTCTCCCTCTTTCCTTTCACAGAGCCTGAGGCAAGGTCACATTTGCTATACCCTTGGCGTGGCCCAGCCACCCCCTACCTTTGCAGGGCAGAATCTCTCCTTTTCCTCTGTCCCACCTCATCCATCTCACAGGTCTGTGTTCCCAGGGCCTCTTCTTGCTCCCAGTAGCTCTGGCCAGGTGTCAGGGGTCACACACAGGTCCCTGTGGGCTCCACCCATTTGTAGCCATCTCCCCTGGAATCCTTAGCAGGCTGAGGAGCCTCCTTTGCACCATGGGTGTGTGAGGAGAGACCCGGGCTGAGGTCAGAGCAAACTGTCCAGTTGGTGTGCTCGACTTTACTGAGGCTCAGCTCCTGGGACAATGGCTCTCCATTTCCCCACTGGGCACACCCCCATCCATCTCCCGCCTTTCCTCTGTTTCTTCTTCCTCCTCCTCATCCCATCCTCTTTCTGTCCCAAGACATTTGCACATTCAATTACTCTCTGAATCCCTACAAACCCCAGTTAGGCAGGTGGAACGTGGACCCCATTTCTCATTTAGGGAAGAAACTGAAGCTCAGACAGAATGATAATATTAGTAGCTCACATTTCTTATGTTAATTAATCATTTTTTGGAATAGATAGTTCACTCACATGGTTGATAAATCAAAATTGTAAGGAATGTGTATAGTCAAAAGCCCTGCCCCACCCTATCCCCTCTCACCTTCCCCCTACAAGGTAACCCCTTTTACCAGTTTCTTAGGTATCCTTCCAGAATATCCTTATGTCAATCCAAGCAAACAGGGCACCTAGTCTGACTTCTCCACTCCCTGCCCAGATGGTAGCATGCGACACATGTTGTTACACGCAACATGGATCTTGGCAATTTCTTCCCCTTGGTCCCGGGACGCTGGCCCCATTGCTCAGCACTCGCACCGAGCATTTGCTGTAGCCAGGCGTTGTGCTAAAGGATCAGCATGGATTACTTAATTTAATCCTCACACCAAACTAAATGCCTGGTGCACTTTTATCATCCCCTGTTACAGATGAGAAAATGAGGGTGTGGAGAGTTAACCTAGTCCATCTGGTTCTGGAAACAGCCTTCTCATTCACTGTGCTCACACTAGAAGGGCTTCTAGAAGCTTCTTGATTTTATCCACCACCCCCCACCCTCCCCACCCCTGGTGAGTAGTTTGAATGCAAACACTCACCAGTTCTGCTGAAAACCACAGGCTAGACTGCCAACAGACACACACTCAGTTGTGCTCTTTTCCCACCTACGAAGAGCATAGAGCTGAATGTCTTCTAAGCAGTCATATATGTACCATTGTCTTGCTGAACCCCCACAGGTACAAATTAGGTTTAACATCTTCTGGATGAGGAAAATGATGCCCTGAGTTTGAGGCTGACTTTTGTAAAGGGATCAAAACCAGGATTATGGCTCAGGTCTCTGGACTTCCTCCCAGCAGCCCGTAAGGTCCAGGGCCCCTCTCTGGGAGGGAGGTGGGGGCTGCACCTAGTCCCCAAAATGGCAGCTGTGGAGAAAGAGCAGTAGGTCAGCCTAGAGGATGGGAAGGAGATGCTTCTTGAAGGCTGGTGAAAGGGATGAAACCCTGTCCCCTCTGTCCAACCTGAGACTCCAGGGACAGAAGGGCAAGCCCCGTCCAGTGGTGCTGGAGGCAGCTAACATGGCTGTGGAGAACAGTTCTCATGAGGAACTGGCTTCTCTGAGGCCCCCAGGATGACAGACTCTCCTTGGTTTCCTGCTTGCCCCATAAATGTGTTGGGGGTGGGTGCATGCTAAGTCTCGAGTCCCAGCTTGTTGGCCTATCTGGGTGCTTCTGCTCCACTGGGCCCTGGGCTTTCCAAAATGTCCCAGCCAAGGAAAGACATCCCAGGGCAGGGAGGTTAGGGTTTGGTGGGAGGCCAATCTCACAGGGGGAGCCCTGGAACCAGGGAAACGTAGCCATCGGCAGCCCCCCTTGCAGGCCCTTCACGGTGTCCTTGGTCAGATTTATACCACGGGGTGCCACTGATGGGCCAGGGTCTCAAGGCCCAACACGCTGTGGGTCTATGGTTCTGTGAACTCTGCATTGCCTTCCTCTGGCTACTTCTTGCGAGTCTCTTCTGCCTCCCCCTCCTGACTGCCCCTCTGCTCTCCTTCCCAGCATTCCCAATAGCACTTCACCCTGCAATATTAGCAACAACAGCCTCTGCTGCTTGACCACATGCCACATGCATTAGAGCTGCCATTTATCAAGCCCTCACCATGTGCACAGAATTTTACAACACAGTCAATGAATCCTCACAATACTCAAGCAAGGAAGGTATGATTATGACCATTTATTTATTTATTTATTTATTTATAAATATTTTATTTTTTTTAAGTAATCTCTATACCCAACATGGGGCTCAAACTCACGACCCCAAGATCAAGAGTCTCACACTCCACCAACTGAGCCAGCCAGGCACCCTTCCATTTTATTTAGATGAGAGAACAGAGGAAGAGACCTGTCCAAAGTCACTGGGCCAGCCCAGCAAGTGCAGGCAAGGTCTATGTGGCTCGAGGCCGGACCTCAGGGTGTGGACTGAGCTGGGAGCCTCAGGTGTGCAGAAAAGAGAGGGGTTGCTGGGGCTGGTGTTCGGGCAGCTGGATGACCTCCGTGCTCTCTCCCCTGCCTCCAGGCCCTGGGCCATGGGCTGATGGAGAAAGGGAGCGGCCCGCTGTTGGTGTCCCTCCATTCTGGTCCTCTTGAGCAGTCATCCTTCCTTCTTCTATCCTGAGAGGTGTGGGCTGGGGTCGGATCAACACCTTCTCAGTCCTCTTCCTTTGCCTTTTCATTTTGTGTTTTCATCTTTCTGCATCTTTATGCTTTGTTTTCCTTCATCTCTGTCTCCCTCAGATCTATCTCTCCATCCATCCATCCATCTAGCCAGCCAGCCAGCCAGCCAGCCATCTTTCTCTATCTCTGTCCTGGCAGGAGGTGGGGGAGGCCTCTGAAGCCCAGGTGTAGCCATATCCTCACAGCCAAAAGCCCTCAGAAGCCCCAAGAACAGAAAAGCTCCTGTTTTTACAGTTAGATTCTTTCAACCCAGAGTCCAAAATCTGCCCCAGCCTGGGCAGACCCACCTGGGGGCTCCTCCTAGCCCCTGGTCACATCCATTCATTGCACGCTTCCCAGCCCATGGATTTAGAGAGCCACATGGCTATTGGGAAGCCTGTTCTGTGTGTGACTTTTCACCCATTTGCATTAGGGACTGCCCAGGGCAGGGGCCCCATCGCCCCATCACACTGGCCCCCGAGGGCAGGCTTCGTGCCCCCCTCACCAGTGAGGAACCCTACCGCCCCCTGACCCTACATCTCCCTTCTTGCCTCTCCCTCCCCTGCTCCATTCTGTTTCAAAGGCTCTCCTTTGGGCTCTCTGGGCTTAATTCCACTCCTCTGGGCCCTGGACCCCGGGGGCATGTGCCTGCTCTTAACCAGCACAGAGCAGTGGGGGGCTGCTTTCCCAGACACACCTGAGAGAGCATTCCCCGTAGGGCAGAAGGGCAAGCCAAGCAAGAGTTCACCCTTGGAGAGTGTTGCTTTTTTGGTTTTTCTGAAAGTTTAAAATATGTGGCTTTGTCTGAGCAAGTTAAAAAAAAAAAAAAATCAATGCCACCTCCCACAAACGATACCATTTCTCAGGCTCATGGAGCTGCAGTTGGTAGACAAATAAGACATTAAAAATAGCCTTGTGTTTCCCAATCTTACGGCCTCTGGGGGCTGCGGGGAGAGGCCCATTGTCTGCCTGCCCTGGGTTAGGGGTGGGCGTGGGGGCTGTTTGTCCGGGAGGTAATTCCCGGTCAGAGAAGGGAGGAGAGGCAGTTCTTGGCGGGGATGAGCAAGATAACGCACACTTGAATGGAGTAGCTGTTTGGTGTTTATTTTTCCTTTCCCAGGCCAAGTAATAGAGCACACTCCATTTTGAACTTTGGTTTCCACCAATTTTTTTTTTCCCCCTCCGCTTTTGCTTTTTTTCAGAAGTGTGCAGGGGAGACTGAGATACAAGGTCTTATTTCCATCTGGGCTCCGGCCCAAGAGCCTCGACCAAAAAGTTACTTAAGTCATATTTCCATCATCTGCAGATGGCTGTGTACTTATTTCTCACCAAAGTAAAATCCCAAATGGACTGCAGATATTTGCACGAGTCAAAACTGCTTCCTCCTGGCAGGGTTGGGATGGGGCTTTGATCCTTCTGAGAAAACAGAAATGTTGGCCCGGCCCAGCAACAAGGGTACTTTGGGATTTACCACAAGTACCCAGAGCTAGGCCTTGACGGGGTGGGATGGGGCCTCAGGGGTCCGTCCCAAGGGGCCTTATCCTGGAGAGGGGTGCAGAGGTTTTGAGAAGCAAAGAGGGCAGAAGTCAAAGCAGGTAGGGTCACTGAGCAGGTGACTGGCCCAGAATAACCCTCTGGGGGACGGCAGCCACCATATGAACTCTGTGAGCACGACTGTGTGCAGAGGGAAAGGAAAACTGTGGAAAATTACACGGGGAGAAACTGCCACTCTTGGACACAGAGCTCTGCTGTTAGGCCTGTGTCTTCCAGCCCCCATCTCTTTCTTTGCTCTCTCACCCCCAGGGCGCTGAGCCTGGCCTGGAGAGCCAGCCCCTGGCCTGAGTGTCCTGCGGGTTCAGTCCTGGGTCAGGAGGGGCAGCTTGGGTTGCTGTGGAGACAGGGCCCCTCTCTGCCACCAGGGGGCGTGTTCATCTCCAGGTGGAAATGCCCTTGGTGCCCCGCCCCCCCACCCTCTTGCTCCCCTGGGGACAGGGCCTGCATGAGGATGGTGGGGGGGCTTTTCAAGCTGAGTGCTGAGGGGGTGGCCATGAAGGAACCAGAGGAACAGGGATAATGGTGAAAGGTTGAATGCCCAAAAGCTTGCTTTCTAATCTTTCTCCTCTCTCCCCTTTCTGTTCTGCATTTTCACTGAGGTCCAGTGCGTATCTACATTGCCCTCTCTGTTTCTTGGCTTTTGTTTTCCTCCTTTTTGGCTTCAGGTACCTTGCAACAGTGTTGGTTGCTGTGAAGTGACTCCTGGGCTGCCACTGTCATCCATTATAAAACTGCAGCTGTGTCCCCATGGCCAGGGGAAGGTGGGCTGCGAGCCCTGGATGGGAGGTGAAGGCTTTGTAGAGGAACAGAGCTTACCCTCGAAGGAGGCAGGCAGAAGACTGCCAGTGCCTTTGTACCATTTCCAGAACTTTCCCGGCTTCCTCAGGGCTGTCTTTCGCTCCACCCTTTGTCTAGCCCCACAACACCCGTCCTAGCCTCAGCCTTCTTGGCATCACATACTGCAGAGCCTGAGCGGGACCCTGGGCCTCAGGCTCTGACCTTCTGGGTACATTCAGCACCCCTGCTCAGGGAGCTGGGCCTCGGGTCTCTAGTTTGGTTCTTCCCAGTTTGTTTCTCTGGGTCTCCCGGGCTCCTCTCAATCCTGGTCAGTCAGCAGGCCCATCCCCCTCCCCAGCCCTCCTTTCTCCCCCCATCTTGGCTCAGCACTCTGTTTTCCTTTGAGACTTTCTTTCAACAGAGCGCAGAGTTGGCCACCAGTGTCTCTGGCCTGGCCCACCTCGAAGCCTGACCCTGACTCATAGTCCTGGGTCCCGACAGGACGTGGTTCACACTGGTTTAAAAAACTCTGGACGGCAAAGTCACAAACCATCTGCACCCTCTTCTTCCGCTGGAGACGTTATTTATGTGTGCGGCTTTGTACTTGTTGCTAAATGCAGCCTGTGTGAAGGCTGTTAATTAACCCTTCGAGAAATGGGTTTCCCATCAGGGCAGGGACAGGAACCAGGAACATGTTTGTAATCAGGTAGTTAAATGCCGAAGATTTATCCTGCTTCAGATTAATGAAACCAGAGGAAGGGGTAGAGGAGATGCCCTCCGAAGTGGTTTAAATAAAGCCCGTTTTGTGCACACAGATTGTCAGAAGGGCAGGAAATCCTAAATCAACTGTGCTCCTGGGCCTTGGTGAGGAGACAGGAGGTGTGTATGGGAAGGATTGCGGGTGGCAGTCTCCAGAACCTGCCCGTGTGAGGTGTGGTGGCAGAGGCTGGCCATCAGCAGACAGGGATGAGTTGTGTGGTCACTTCGTCTCTTTGGCCATCTGTGAAATGGGGGCAAGTCTTGCTTTGCTTTTCTTCACAAGGCACTTGCGGAAGAGGGGGTGGAGAAGAGTCTGAGATGCTACCCAAATATAAGCAGCCATCAAAAGGGCCATTATGTCACAGAGGCTTACTCGGCTTACTCCCTTACTCGGGGAGTGGAGTCCTGGGTTGATAAAGTAGGAGGCGGGACTTTTGTTCCCAGCTGGGGGAGGGTGTGGGAAGAGGACTTTCGAAAATTTTCCACCGGGGGCCTCTATTCCCTCATCTGTAGAATGAGGGTCATTCTAGAATCTTCACAGCTGGCTATGTGATTATGGTTTCCCGATGCTGAAAACAGTCCTTCTCCTGAAAATAGGAGAGGCCAGGTTTTGGGTTTCACTGATCCTTAGTTTCCCAACTCAGGGTCCATATTTCCCCACCCTTCCCAGATGAGGGAGGATGGTACTGGCTGGGGGTGGGGGGAGATGGGAAGTCCCACGTTGTCCCGGCTGGGTGTGGGGCTCAGGGACTGAGAGGCCCACCAAGGCCTGCCAATATTTATAACTGCGACTCTTTACATTCCGCGTAAAGGCATGCCTAAAAAGCACCATTGAAAGCCAGAGCACAGCCTCCTGCGCTCAGCCAAGCTTCCTGTCAAAGCCAAGTGAGCCCAGAAAACAAAAAAATGTATTCACAGCTCTGAGCTTTCCCCACTTCCCAGGCTTATTTCATTTGAAAATATTCAGAGTTGGAGAGAGGGAAGGAAAGAGAAACGGAGTCCAGCCTGATTCTTTAGTGACCCTGTGTCTGCTGTGGGGTTGTGTAACCTCTTGGAGCCGCGCATTTACCAGGTTATAAGGGCGTTGTGAGGAGTAGATGAGATAATCATAGAAAGAACGATTTCAATAGTAGAAGCCCCAAAAAGTGCTCCCTTGGCCTCTCTCTCCTCCAATTCCCTCTCCTCCCTCCTTCCCCTCCCACTCCTTTCCCTCCTCTCCATCCCCCATCTACTCTTTCCTGAGGTTTGCCTTGTCTCCCTTCTGCTGTATCCCTTTCTCATGTGCCCACGTTAAATCAACCCAGTATCTGTCAATGATTTGACCCAGACAGACCCAAATGATGATGAACCCTAAGGTGAACAGAACCCAAATACCTATATTTCAACCTGACCTATAAACAAAGTGAACATGTGCATGTTTAGAGTTTTCACTTAGCTGTGCTTTAGCAAGCTTCCAGGTGATTCTGAGGCAGGCTAGTTTAAGAACCACTCTTCTAGAGCATACAAGTGCTCCCCAACCATGGATGTGAGGCAGGAGGGAGGTATGATATTTCCCATTTGGCTCCAGGAGCCCTTTGCTAGGAAGGGCACCCGTGTTGACCACTGCCTCCCTCTCTGGGGACCAGAGCCTGTGCTCCACTCCAGGAGGGTTCCTTGCTCAGTGGAGGTTAGTTCCTGACTCCCCTTTGTGGCGGGCCCACCTTACTCATGAGGTCTGAAGAGGACTGAGAGTGTTTCTTAAAAGTTCCTCATTCATGACCCTCTCCCCCACCTCCCTACCTGGGGTCAATAAAGTTACCAGTGTTCCCAGAACTGTGGCTTTCCCAACTGGCAGGCACATCTCAACAGACCTTGCTATGTTGATGAAAATGTTCTATATTGGTGCCGTCCAATATGGCAGCCACAAGCCACGTGTTGTTATTGAGCACGCGAGACGTGGCTAGAGCAGCTAAGGATCTAAAATTTTTATTTTCTTTCTTAAATTAATTTAGATTTAAAGAGCCACACATGGCTCATGGCTACTGTACTGGTCAATGAAATTCTAGAATCTCTTTCAATGATTTCGTCTCTGAGAGCTACCTCCCCTGCACCTTGTCATCTGTGCCAGCCCTACAGAATCCTGTCCCACTACACAGAAGGGAAACTGAGGCCCGAGAGAGCGCGGGTACTCTGGGGTGCATAAGAAGCTAGGGGGGACTGGAATCCATCCCTAGTCTGCCTTCCAGCCCAAGCCTTTGGCCAGCGGCCCCATCGGACCCTGGCCTCTGGCCGAGGTGTGGGAGGTTGAATGTGATGAAGCCTAAGCCCCCTTGGCGGGCACCCAGCTGTGGTTTCACACTTGAGCTGCTCAGTTGGGCGGAGGCGGCTGGAGAGGATTGTCAGAGGATGGGAATTTGAGTGGCCCAGCCAGCAGGCCCTGTGAGCAGGAGTTGTCCCCAAGGGGGTTTCCAGGCCAAGCAGGCTTCCAGATTCTGTTGGTGCATCCTGGTGGTTGAGGGGGCTCTTTTGGACCCACACCATCCTGGACGTCCCATTATGGGCAGGGACTGAGAGGGAACAATGGAGGTAGTGAATAAGTGTGAAGTATGTATGACTGTGTAGTGAGTGGGGGTGGGGGTGGTGGTACCAACCTTTCTAGGGAGGAGCCCACTACCTTCCCCATCATCACCCCTGGCTGTATAATTTGCAGGGCCCTGTGCCAAATGAAAATGCAGGGGGCCCTGTTCAAAAAGTATTAAGGACTGCAAGAGGTGACATCAGAGCATTAAACCAAGTAAAGGCCTTTCTGAGTACGGGGCCTCGAGTGACTGCGCAGGTTGCAAACTCATGAAGCTGGCCCTGCCACCAGTGCCTGGGACAGACCTGTAAAGTTCTCAAAAGAACAGGGGACCTATCTCTGGGCCAGGATTAGGGCAAAAGCTGACCCATTCCTCTGTCCCCAGCCTTGTCAGGGCTTCTGGAAGCAGACAGAGGATTTTGAGCCTCTTCCAGGACAGTGTCACATTTTCTGAAGTTTCCTCTTAGGCAGGCTGATGTCCTCAGGCTTCAGAGAGACCATCTCCTGACCAGCACTTGTCCTGATCCATCCTCAGCCCTCAAGAGGGGACAGGAAGGCAAGATGCTGCAGGAGGTCGTGAAAGCAACGCATTTTCTCCTCTTTATCAAGTGCTTACTTCTTGCCAGGTGCCTTGCTGAGTATCTTGCTGGTATTATCTCATTCAATTTTCCTAACACACCAGGAAGCAGGAATTCTTGTTTTCCTCTCTGCATAGGTGGTAAAACCAAGCACAGAACCAGGAACTTTCTGCGGTGAAGGAATGTTCTTTCATCTTGATTGTGTGCTTGCTACATGCATGTTCCCTTTTACCCAAATTCATCAGTTTAGCACTTCGCCTGTGCATTTATTGCATGTAAATTATCCCTCAGCAAAATTAAAAAAAAAAAACCTATTTTAAAAACTGAGGTGCAGAGTCTTTGAGAACTTGCCCAAGGTCACATTCCTAGTAAGTGACAGAACTAGAATTTTTTCACTGAGGGACTCAAGAGTAGTGCCACGCTGATGCAGGGGTCATGGCTCAGGAAGGTGAGGTTTCAGACCTACTTGGCTTATTCTTGAGCAAGACACAAAGCATGTGAGAGGTGAAGGTGGCAGGGAAGCACCAGGGGTTTGGAGTGGCATGGGAGGTGTAGACATGCCTCTGTGGAGTCACTGAAGAGCTCCCACAGGGGGAACTGGCTGGGGACTTAGAAATGTGGAAAATGGGAGAGTGTCTAGAGGGCGTGTGCTAAGGTCCTTTCCTGTGTTGGAAAGAAGATGGAGTTTGCTATAGATTTCGTTAGAAAATAAGTATCAAGAATGCCTAAAAAATCAAGGGTCTCTGCTAAAAGACTAGAAATAGAATGTGTTACTTCTAGCCTCTGGCTTCACTCTGTCTATACCCCCCTCCACTCTGCTGGACAGGACTGTATTTATTTATTTATCTGTGGGATAAGGAGTTTAAATTGTGTTCATCACTTTTGTCTCCTGCTGGGTCCTGACACACACTAGGTCCTTCATAAATGCTTGGAGATGAAGGACTGAGAACGGGGCTAAGACATACCAGCATGAGGTCTGAGGCCCAAATTCTACCAAACTAAAGAGAGGAGGGTTCCACCCATTGCTTGGGGAGAAAAGTGGCTCTGAGCTCCCACCAGCTTCCTGACATAGGCCAATTCCTTCTCAGTTCGGTTTTTAGGAAAATTCTGTTGTTTTTGTCCCCCAAAGCCACCTTAGTCCCCAAATCCTAACAATACCTCCATTAATAGAGTAATGTGTTACTCATGAGAAAGCTAAGGCAAAGAAAGAAAGAAAGAAAGAAAGAAAGAAAGAAAGAAAGAAAGAAAGAAAGAAAGCAAGCAAGCTGAGGCTCAGAGAGGTTAGGGACTCCCCCAAGGTCACACAGCAAGGTCTTGACCAGGGCCAGCCCAAGCACGCAGGCCTCCTGGCCCCCATCCAGCTCCACAACATACTCTGTCGCCTCTAATGCTCTCTCAGCCCCCACCGCCACCCCAGTAATGGAACCCGGCTGGGTGGGGCTGGCCACTGAGAGGCTCCAGGCTTGGCTTGGGCCAGCAGCTCATGGAAATTGGGCCATTTTCCTGGGCCGGAAATGAGAAGCAGATGTGGTTCGGGAGCTGGGGTGCAGACTCATGCAGTGTGAGGGGGCTCAGGTTACATGAAGGAACACGTGACTGTGGTTACAAAAACAGCCTGAAACCCCTAAGGCCTGCATCAGGGGTCCAGCCCAGGTCTGGGGAGCTAAGCTCCTCCCCACCCCTTACCTCCTTAGGAGGCCCCTGAGATTCTGGAAGGGACAGGGTGAGCGGGGAGGAGCTGGGGAAGAGCAGGTCCCTGGCTGCTGTGCCTTCCCTCTCGCACGAGAGGTGTGTGGAATTTAGTTTCTGCTCTCAGCTCAGAGCCCTGCCCTTAGGAGGACGCCCAGGCAGGGCAAGGTACCCTTTCTAGAGGCTGCGGCAGACTTTGGCCCAGGGCTGGCTTGATGCCTCTGTCCAGGCCCGCAAATACCTTTTTCAGCCTCACACCACACCTGATTTTCATCACTTTGCTTCAGTCCTTTTCGTTAGGGGATTGGCCCCTGGTCGCAAGGCACTTTTCTTGGAAAGCATCAGTTCTCATCCAGTATTCAGACAGCCTCACCTGAGTGGAGAGTCATTGATCAATTCCTTCCAAACAGACTGCCACTGGAGGGAGTGAGGTCCAGGCACAGACAAGGAGTCCAGGAACAATTTGAACGTGGTAGTGATTGTGTGTGGGGGTTTCTGATCTGTTCGGGTCCCTGATTTTTTACCTCAGCCAAAGGGGCAGGACCCCATTCATTCATTTATTCATTCATTCATTCATTTGTCAATGGTTCTTGCCCACCCACTGTCATCCCAGGGCAAGGTAGGGGGGCTTCCCTGAGGAGGTGAGACTGGAGGAGAGACTTGAAGGTGGTGAGGGAGATGAGAATGGGGTCTGGGGGGCATGAAGAGGCCCAGAGGCGGGGCGCAGCCAGGTTGTTCAAGTTCCTCAGCAAGGAGACCTATGGGGCTGGGGCAGAGTGGGAGTGGGGGGCCAAAGGTAAGGGGCCAGGCCGGGAAGGTCACAGAGACCTCTGTAGGTGTGTAGCTTTTCCTGTGAGTGAGATGGAAGTGCTGGAGGGTTTTGAGCAGACAGATGTGTTATGACCAGCATTTTCAGATGACCACTGGGCCATTGTGTCCACAGTGGCCTGGAAGGGGCAAGGGCAAGGGCGGGGGGACCGTCAGGGGACACATACCTCTGTCTAGGTGAGGGGCCATGGTGCTGCAGCCAGGCAGTGGCGGTGGAAGATGGGAGAAACGCCCAGGAAGAAACCTGAATAAGGAACCATGGTGATGCGGAGAAGGGAGTGATTAACTCTGACTAAGGATGCCTTTTCCCAGGGGAGGTGACTCAAGCAGGATCTTGAACAAATGAGCAGTTCAGTAGGCACTGGAGAGTTGGAGTATTCCATCACTGTGTGTGACGGGGGCCAAGTGAGCGATCCAGGCTGTCTGGGGAGCTGTGAAGTAGCTGGTAACTGCGGAGCAGAAGGGCCAGGATGGCCAGGTGGGCCAGGCCAGATCAGGAAGGAGCTTGTCACTCTGCCAAAGGGTGTCACCCTGTGGGCACTGGGGGGCTCTGAAGGCTTTTCAGCCAGGGCTGGGAATTCATAAGGCCCAATTTCCAGTTAAGAGAGGTCCTATGGTGACCAAGAGGGGTTGGAGAGAGGTGGGGAGAGGAGGCCCAGGTGGGAAGTGAAGGCTGGTGCCCTGTTACCATGGGAGAGGTGGAGGGATGAGAAATGTTTAGGGAGATTGGATGACGGTGTTGGGAACGGGGAGCAGGCCTTTGGGAGGAGGAAGAGTCAGTCTGGGGCCGCCTGCACTGAGGTAGGGTGGGAAATCACATAGAGAAGCCCCAGAGCGGCTAATGGAGGGTTTGGAGAGAACTGTGTCCAGACACCCATCTGAGAGCCCTCAAGGGGCAGGAGGCAGTTTCAAGTGTGGAAATCCACCAACCAAGGTGCATCTCCAGATTTCTATCCTTGGGAAGACCTGAGGGGAGGCACAGCTCCCTGTGCTTTGCCTCCTTCCCAAGGCCTTTGAGGGACAGGGTTAGAAAAATAGCCTTGAGAGGGAAGCGGGAGGAACCAGCAGGGGTGGGTACCCCTGGCAAATGCTGGGAAATCACAGACCAGTGCTCCCTGAGCCTGTCTCGGTCCTCCCCCAGGGTGTCTGTGGTGAGTGCCTGGATATGCAGGGGTCTCGGTGTCAGACTGTGTGTTTTTGCACAAGGATGCCTGCTTCACGCAAGCACGTGTATAGTGAGGTATTTTCTTCTCCCAGTAAAGTCTGAGGTGCAGCTTATGGCCCAGTGAACTGGAGAGGAAGCAGGGCATCAAGTAGGGATGGAAGCAGGATGTGGTGCAGAGAACCTGCTGCTATTGCAGTAGGGCCAGAACGGGGGACTCAAGGAAGAGGCCGGAATGGGGGACTCGAGGAAGAGGGAAGACAAGAACCAAAAAGGCAGCGCCATCCTCTACTCAGAGGAGAGCCTGGGCTGGCCGTGTGTGGGAAGCCCCAGTCATGTCTGAGGGAAAATCTCACAGCGATGGGGCAAGGGGGGCTTGACTCTCAGACTGCAGCTCTGGGAAATTTTAGCGAATCCCCACAGCAAAGCAGGGATTCAGGGCGGTCCCCATGCAATAAGGTGCCGGCTGGGAGTAGTTTGATATGACTGAAGAAGGGGGTCTGGAAGTGGCTTCATGGAACCCTGCCGCTGCTGGGGTGTCTGGGGAGAATGTGGCTGGGTGGTCCCAGGGCCCAGGGGACACAGGGGTTAAGATCTGTACCAGCAGCCTTGTGTGAGAACCACAAACTTCAGCGGCACCCACCACCCCCATTCCAGCAAGCCTCAGGGGCCAGGCCAGACCAGCCCTGTCCCAGCCACGTGTGTGGAAGAATGCAGGGACTTCCACACAAACCTTAGACCCCCTCTTCCCACTACCACCAGGTCACATGCATGTTTCTCCGCACCAGGAGATTATCTTGACTAGGAGGAGGGGCAGAGGGTGAGAAGACCCGGGAAAACTAAGCATTTTGCTCTAGGGAGACTAAGTTGAACATAAAGAAATGGAGATATCTCTAATGGGCAAGTTAAAGATTTCTGTTTGTCTTTTCTTTTTTTTTCTTTCTTTCTTTCTTTCTTTCTTTCTTTCTTTCTTTCTTTCTTTCTTTCTTTCTTTCTTTTCTTTCTTTCTTTCTTTCTTTCTTTCTTTCTTTCTCCTTCCTTCCTTCCTTTTTCCTCCTTCCTTCCTTCCTCCTTCCCTCCATCCCTCTTTCCTTCCATCTTTCTTTTTCTTTCTTTCTTTCTTTCTTTCTCTCTTTCTTTCTTTCTTTCTTTCTTTCTTTCTTTCTTTCTTTCTCTCTTTTCTTTCTTTCTTTCTCTCTTTTCTTTCTTTCTCCCTCCTTCCTTCCTTCCTTTTTCCTCCTTCCTTCCTTCCTCCTTCCCTCCATCCCTCTTTCCTTCCATCTTTCTCTTTCTTTCTTTCTTTCTTTCTTTCTTTCTTTCTTTCTTTCTTTCTTTCTTTCTTCTTTCTTTTTCTTTCTCTCTGCTAACACTAGGAACAGTCTCATTGGATCCAGATGAGAACAATACAAAAACAATTCAGAAAGATGCCTGTCTCATCCATCTGAGTTGTAGGTGCGATTTTCAACCCCGGCACATTTGTGTCTGTACAGGTTTGCCTGGGCAGCTGTGTACTTTCAATTCCAGCTATCAGACCTTTGCTTTGAGCCTCACTGTGTATTTCACTTTGGCCAGGAGTTGAGAATCAAAAAATCATCAAACCTGTATTAATTATCTATTGCTACATAATAAATTACTCCACAACTTAGCAGCTGAAAACACATATTATTTCATACTCTTTCTGAGGGTCAAAAATTTAGAAACAGCTTAGCAGTGTGTGTGTGTGGGGAGGGGGTTCTGGCTCTGGATGTCTCATAAGGTCAAGATGCCAGGCGGGGCTGCAGGCATCTGAAGGCTCGACTGGGGCTGGTGGCTCTGATCCCAAGACATGCCTGCCAGGTTGGTGCCGGCTATTGGCAGGAGGCCTCCCCGTTCATCACTTCATGGATCTCTCTACCACTTGCATGTCCTCATCACACCATGGGGGCTTCCTCCAGAGTAAGTCATCTGAAACAGCAATGTTTTTATGATGACCCAGTCTCAGAAATCACACTTTCCTGAGTGGTTCCTGCTCTCAAAAAGGGTATGGTATCACAGGGTAGACGAAATGTCCCTATCCCAAAACACAGTGTTTAAGCAAAATGATACCGGCTTTCTGAGGACAGAGTAAGTGGCCTAGTCTGGCAGCAGGAGGATTCCTGTGAATGGGTGGAATAACCCCTGCCCCGAGTGGCTCCTTCCTGTGGACTGGTCAGATGGGGAAGTCTTCAGAGGCCCAGCCAAGTGAGGGGGCTGAGTCCTGCCCACTGCACAACCAGGGCTATGTGGAGGGGGCACTGAGACTGGGAAGAGGCTGCTAAGGAACTCCCACAGGGCAGGCAGGCTAGGGCCCCTGAAGGACTTAAGAGGTGAGGCAAGGAAGGGGGTGGTCAAGTGAGGGGCAGAGGTGGGGGAGAGGGCAGGAGCCTCAGGGCCAGGCCACATGGTCCTCTTCCTGGCTGTCATCCCTGGCCACGGATTGGTTGATTGACTCATTCCTTCATTCATTCATTTCTGCTTGCAGGCCTTCCTGCTACAAAGGTCAGGTCCCTGTCCTCAGCGAGTTGGCAGTTTAGGGGCCATGTGTGCATGAGAAGCACGCCTTCCCAGGAGAGTGCTGGGGGATGGTCACAAAAGGCTTCTCACAGCAGGTGAGGTCTGAGCTGCTGCTTGAAGGGGAGGAAAAATAAGCCAAGCAAGGGGAGACGTTCTAGGCCGGGAAACCAGGGAATACACAGGCCCAGGTGTGGCAGAGCACGAGGTGTCCCTGGCTGTGGTGGGGACGTCTGGGAGAGTAGAGGGCCCAGGAGAGGTGTGGCCCTGCTGTCTGGTTGGGGTGGTTTGGGTTTCCTCTGGAACGAAACAGGGAGATTATGTGCAACTTAAGCAGAGGCATGGAGGGATAAGCTTGGCAATTGAGAAAGATCATCCAGGCTGTAGAGAGGATGCTGTAGACAGGGAGAGTCCGGGAGAAGAGGGCACTAACCCGGGCTATGCATGCATGAGTGGAAGCAGGAATGGAAAGGAGAGAACCAGCCTGAGAAGTCTGTAGAAGGCCTAGCAGTCCCCACTTATGCCTGGAGACTCAGCGACAGCCCGGACCACAGGATGATTTGCCACAGCCCATCTCAGGCAAAGTGACGACTTCAGGCCTTGCTTTGAGCCCAGCCCCCTGCTTTGAAAGACCTCTTGGCCCCAACAGGCTGGCCCTGCACGGACCCAGCCAACCCCTGCCCCAGTCTGCTGCCCTCATCCTAGAGGAATATTCAGTGTGATAAGAAGCCGGCCTTTACCTGAAGGTAGTGAGGACCCCATGTAGGCCTGTGAATTGGGAAGTGCTGGGCAAAACTGGCAGGCGGTGGGGAGGCCATCCAGGGGGCTATGACCACATGGCAGCCTGAGGAAAGGAGGCACAGGGATGGAGGTAGCGTTGGAGAGTTCCAGCCAAAGACCAGAGATGTGGCCAGGGTTCATGCCCCCTGTGGGTGGGCCTGCCTAGCAGTGTGGGCACCTGGGAAATGAGTAAAAAGAGAGAATCTGACCACCTGCAAGGTGCCTGGGAATGAGGGAGATAGCCCCATACTGAAGTCTACGTCCTAGGCCTCAAACATAGCCTGTGATCCTTGAGTGAGAGTTACCCCCACCCCCGCCTGCGCCCCCGAAATTCTCAAACCCCTCAGGGCAGCTAAGTGTGCTGCTCTCTCCCCACAGCAGGTGGCGCCATCGTGCTAGGATTGGTGACAGTCTCCAGAACCCCAGCCTGGGAATAGGAGAGGCCAGGAGCCTGCACCGGAAGCTGCTGGGGGTGGGGGCACCTCAGTTCTACATTCCAGAGGGCCCTGGGCCTCTCTCTCATGCCTACCTGTTCCATTCCCTCCTCCCCACTGGTCAGCCTCATCCCAGGCTCTTCTTGCCTCTCCCCTCTGTCCCTGCTCCCCTCGGTGCCCCTCTCCCCTCCATTCCTGCTTTCAGCTCGGGTCCACTCTGAGGCATCATCACAGGATAAGGAAACTCCAGGCCCAGGCCAGGGAGGTGTGTTTGGCAATGGGACTGTCACTGTGGGGGGCCCAGCCTGAGTATCTCCCAAAGGCCTGCCCACCTCATAGACCCTCAGGAGGTGTTCCCTGCCCCTGCTAGGGGCAGGAGTTCTGTGTGGGCTCCCAGGAGCATTTGCTAGTGGCAGGAGGGGCAGAGCAGAGGGAGTATTTGCTCTGGATGAATGAATGACAACAGAAATTACAGCAGCTCCCAGGGTGGGAGCTCCTAATCTGAGGACTTTGGTCAACCAGAAAAAAACAGGAGCCTCTTCTCCCCTCACTTCTTCCTTTCCTGTCCTTGGGACAGGCAGCCCACTCATGGCAGGGTGGGTGTCAGTGGACCCTAACAATGGCAGAGCAGGCCCAGACGGTATACAGAGTCAGGTGGGCTCAGGAGGGCAGTGGGACCCAGGAGCAGGACTCCCTTCTGAAGGAGCGGGTGAGGGCAGGTGAGTCCCCCAGTGAAACTTCCAAAGGGACCCAGAATCCCTAGGCTGGGGGCATAGGGGCACAAGGGCCTCTTGGGAAAAGAGCAGGAAGAAGGAGGCCCCCGGGGACCGGCTGCCCTGCACAGCCCCCAACCTGCCACTCCCTCAGCCTAGATTCCTATGGGAGACAACGGGGCAGGATATTTTAAGGAAGAGCTGCATGGTAGCAAGAGGTGCTTGCTCCACTCCCTGAGCTCAGCTAGGACACACCTATCCCCCCGCCATCACCCATGTCCTTACCGCAGCTGGGGTTCCCTATGTCTGGTTCTATTTAAGCCTCAAAAAAACAAAAAGCCAGCTTGCCTTCTTCGGTCTTCCCAAGGATGGGGTGCCCTCTCTAATCACTTCTGGTTCATCTTGAACTTTTAGGCCGTTGGTGTAGCGTAGACAGTGGTGTGTCTGTGTGTTACGTGTGGACTCTAGTTTCCAAGCGCACCTGGACAGGGACAGGTGGGTCGGTGCCGAGGAGGCTGGGAGGGAGGAGGTGTGAATAGAGGGATGAGGGGGTATCAGAGAGGGAGGACAAGAATGGCCAGGCAAGAGGAGGCCGCTGACAGCTGCACTGTCACTGCCTGGGAAAGGAGGCACACGGCACATGGCAGTGAGCGTGGGGCTGCCGCAGGGAGGAAAGAGCCAGGAGGCAGTGGAGACTGCACTAGAGGCTGACATCAGGCGGGCAGCCACACGGGTCAGCCAGAAGTGTCCTCATCTGCTCCAGAACCAGGGTGCACACTTACTGGGCTGGAAACGGGGGAGGAAGGGGGTAATGACGGGCTTCTCAGACACTATGGGCAGCGGCTGGGGGAGGTCTGGGCTGGCAGGGCCAACTTTGGGAATTCAGCCATGTGTCTGGAACTTTCTGAGTGATGTAGAAGTTGTCTCCTGCCTTGTTGCTCTGCAAGAAAGTAACTTCTTACTCGAATTGTGGCTGAGGTTGGTATGGCTGATAATCCTACAAATTTTGCTCATTGCCCACAGTAGGAGCGGGGGCAAGTCCTGGCTCCCGGCCCCCAAGGAGCTTACAGCGCAGCTGGTGAGATAAGAAGGAACAGAGGAGTGTCAGTGTAGGAGGGACCGGGAGGTAGAGATCAGGGCGGGCTCAAGGAGGACTTCTTGGAGGAGGAAGGAGATTCAGATGGGGAGAGGGGAAGGGTTCCTGAGTATGTAACTATACAAACAAAGGCACTGAGAAGGCGTGGAAGTTTGGGAGGATGGGGAGAGATGAGGGGACACTGAAGAAGGATCTGGCATACAGTGACACTCAGCAGATTTTCTAAAGGAGGAATGGAAGGTAGGTTGCAGGGAAGGAGGGAGAATGGAGGGGCTGAGAGCTGCTCTCAGAGGCAGGTCACCCACCCCCATCAGCCCTGTGGCCGACGGCTGCAGAAGCCCCCTACTTGGAGAGTGCCCTACAGCAGACCCTCGTCTGGGCAGCAACGCTCCTGGGCTTGCTCAGAACATGAAGCTGAGGCTTAAGAACAGGCGTGTGGCCAAGCCGCACCCTGGGTCTCCTCCTCCTGGGCCAATCGCCACTTCATTTCTTGTTGAGTAGCAGCAACTCTAGTGTCCCGCTGGAGACGGAGGTGTTTGTCACCCCAGGGTGACTGACCTGCCAGTAACCCCCTACCAAGATGGCAGCTTAGCAAGACAGCAGGCCCTTTGTCTGGTCCTGACCCTGCTGAGAGGCCCGGCCAGCCCAAGTTTGCTCAGTGTTAATTATTGACCAGGTACCCAGGGACAGTGCCCCTCTGGCCAGCTGGATGGAGGGCACTCAGGCCTGGGGCCTTGGCCTCCCACAACATCAGGTGGGGCTCACCTGGGTCCAGGGGAGGAGAGGATCCCGGCCTTGGGTGAGGATCAAGGAAGGTGGAATGTTTCCCCCACTGCTCCCAAGCCCAGTATTAAGTGAGGTGCAGAAAGGGCCTGGTGCAGAGAGGCTGAAAATGCTGTTTTGGGGAACTTCCCTGTTTTGACCCTCCAGAAGAACAGAAAGGGGCAAGAGAAACACTTTTCCCCTAAAAGGAAGGAGATAGAGGATGGACAGAGGGTGAAGGTGTGAGGTTCTCTGAGGAGGACGTGGCTGGACTCCCAGTGGTCCCACCCGGAGCAGCACACGACCACAGAGCCTCTGATGGAAAACACCAGCCCGACAGAGTGGAGGCCGATTCATTCTGGGCTAAAGAGAAAAAGGACCCCAGCCCTGGCCCTACCACCCCTGGCTCCTAGTTCCGGAGTAATTCTGGCACGGAATACCCCAAAGCCACCTCAGGCGCCCTCACCAGGAGCAGGGAGGAAGGTGCATAAAGTGATGTGCACATCAAGACAGGAGGTAAAGGAGGAGAGGAGAGGGGAGAGCAAGAGCCATGCTGTTAATGGGACCGCCCACTCCTGGTGCTTCTTAGAGGTGTGAGTGACCCCAGTTGATCACCCTAAACAGCCCTGAGAGCTGGGCCCTATTACTATTCCCTCTTGATAGATGAGGAAACTGAGGCTCAAGGTGGTCACCTGCCCAAGTCCCAGAGTTGACGCAGAGCAGAGGCGGTCTGATTCCAGACCCATGACTGGTGCAGTCGCCTTATCTGCTTGGGGCAGGGAGGGGAGAGGCCCCCAGGAGGAGTGAGAGAGGAGAACAGCCTCCGGGGCCTGGGCCCCTGGCTCATCCAGCTTTTCTCCCCGGGAAGGAGGCCTGGTGCACTGGCCCCGGGGTGTCAGGCAAGTGTGCCTCAGGCCTTGAAAGGAAGGGGCTACCAGCCTTGCCCCCCCCCCCACCCCTGTCCTCAACCCCACCCCCCCTTCCCCTTTGGCTTCACCTGTGAGAAGTCAATATTGATGTTTTATGACCCAGGATAAACACACAGTTTTTCCTCCCATGGAGGGGTTATCTGGTCTGGAGGGTTAATCAGTGACCACTGGGGGTGGGGGAAGCACCTTTCCTCTCTGAGAAGAAAGCACCTATTCAATTCAATCCTTTCAACCTGGCCCCTTCCCTCCTCCCCCTTCCTCTTCCCCCTTCACCATCTCCCGCCCATTCCCCAGCTGTGGGGACTGACCTGGCCCAGCCAGTGGGTGGGGACAGGGCTCTGGGGAATCTGAGGCTGGAGTCTGAGTTTGGGGGACACTGTTAAGTAGAAAGCATCCAAGGAGAGCATCCTTGAAGCAGTTTGACCTGTGGTTTTCATGACCATTTCAATCTGTAAGTGGGACATGTGGCATCTGAACAGGACTGCCATTGGGCCCTGACAGGTCTGGTCTTGTGAGAGGAAGCGAGCACTGTCCCTTGGGGGCTGTACACAGAGGATATAAGACTCATGTTGCAGAGCACATAGAGATGACCCAAGATGATGCCAGCTGCTCCCCAGCATGTAGGCCAACCCTGAGTCACCTGCTGTGTGGCCTTGGATGGTGGCGTAACACCTCTGTGCCTCGGGTGCCTCACCTCTCCTCCTCAAGGATCAGATGAGGTCTTGCACTTAGAGTGGAGAGAAAAATAAAGTGACTATTGATGATTCAAGTGGATTGTAGTCTTCTCTGTCTTTTATGTTTGCTCAAGGGAGTAAATCACCTCTGGGTGTGATGGCCCTTTTGCTTAAAGGGTCCCTCTTAATGGGCCTTTAGGGTCACTGGGTGCCCCTGAACATAGGCTGAAGGGCAAACTGAGAAGAATCAAGACTGAACTGGCCAGTGAAAAAGTGAGGGGAACAGGTTTCTGAGGCACAGGATATCTGAGTACCCCTGGGACCCAGGCAAGAACAGAGAGACAGCTGGCAGCTGACAGAAGGCCGAGAGGTGGAAAACACCATGTGGGGCAGATAGGAACGATAGAGGAACACACCTCTGAGGAGACATTCCTTGTGGTGGGGAATGGCAAACACATGCTGAGGAGGTACTGTGTGACCTTGAATTTGAAGCCATTTTCCACCCTGTGCTGTCATCACTGTCCATTACTCCTGAACTTGAATAACACCTGCCATACACCTGAGCCTTGGTTCTTGGTACACTGGGAGGGATGAAGGAGGAGACGCGCCAGCTCAGCAAGGGGCACTCCTGAGAGGGGACGATAGGCACAGGGCTGAGGGCCACCATGAGAGGCAAAAAGACCTTGGAGAAGCACACTCAGTCGGGAGCAACAAATTGCCCACTTGGAAATCCCTCAGGAATATCGGGCACAGGAGGTGATCCCACAAGGCTGGAGAAGTTGAAGACACGCACCTAGGCACACCTGGGTTATACTGGTGAAGGTGACTTTGAAACATGCCACAAATGTCCCTTAGGATGGCACAGGTTTATGGTCTGGGAGAGTCAAGCTGAACATATATAATCACTGATCTGGGGCTTGGCTGGGCCTGTGGATGATGAAGGTGGAAAGACAAGGTGCTTGCCTGTCAAAGAGTTCTCTCAAATGCAGACAGCCTGTGGTAGAGGTGACTAATTATCCCCCTCTATCACGTCCTCCTCTTGTTTCTCACTGTGCTAGAACTCCCAAGGTTTTAGTGGAGCACGTGGAAGCCCAGAATAAAGACGGCATTTCTCAGCCTCCTTGCAGCTAGGCATAGCCACGTGACGACAGAGAGGCAAACAGACTTCTAGATTGTACACTGCCCCAGACTGTTCCCTCTTCCTGGTCACTGGAATGATCCATGCTGGACCGTGCAGATGGGGACACCCTCCCAGGATGGTGAACAAGACAAAAGAAGGCCAGCGCCCCAATGACTTCACAGAGCAGAGCCGTCATGCCCGTCTGGGCCTCTCTCGTGAGAGAAAAATGTACTTCCATCTTGGTGAAGCTGCTGTTATGTTTGGTCTCCCCAGTACAGCTGCAAAACATACTCCTTAATTAATTTAGACTACCAGGAAGTAGAGTACCGTGACAGAAAATATTACGTGTGTGGCGTCAGCTTCAGTCAGGTGGTGTGGACACAGATATGCAGACTGGAACACTGATGCCCCTTGTTATGCTCTGGCAGAGGATCTGGTAAAACTGTCATCTATGAGTGACACCGTGATAGGAAGACCACATGCCCTCTGAGCTTCTAACTCTGAGAGGACTTAAAAATTGCCATGTACTGACTGCTTCTTGCTTCGTTCAGCAGATTCCCAGGAAAGAGAGATGAGCTCAGGGTGGCTTAGTCACTTTGCAAGTGGAGATGGAAGGCAATACTGTGCTGCTAAGGGGGCACCTCTGCCTGCTGCCTGCAACCTAGGTTGACCAGGAGTTTGGTAATTTGGAGCCTTGAAGAGTTCTGAAAGCCAT
Source organism: Panthera tigris (assembly GCF_018350195.1). Classification (NCBI taxonomy): domain Eukaryota; kingdom Metazoa; phylum Chordata; class Mammalia; order Carnivora; family Felidae; genus Panthera; species Panthera tigris. The sequence continues at coordinate 62,429,315 of NC_056662.1, forward strand.
TTGCTTCTTTACTCCAAAAGGAAGTGGTGACCTAAGTTGGCTTTGAAAAGACAGTCTTAGTAGGAGTTAAGACTATGGCCCTGAGCCTTTCCCAAGCTTTCACAGTTAAGAACTTGCCCTCTGCCAGGCATCGGGAGCCACCCCAGCAGCCAAAATCAGATTAAGGGTGTTCCCTTCCACCCAAGCCTATTGTCTCAGATGGCCTGAAGATAGCAACCATTAAGCTGAGAGAGGGGTCTGGGCAGAGCATAGAAGCCAGTTAAAATACAGCCAGAATTTTCAGCCTGACAAACTGTCGGGACAAGACCTTTGGCTGGAGTTACCTGTGCATGGAACCGAATAGAAGCAAATAGCCTGGAAGCCTGAGAGAGGCATATTCTTTAATGCCCAATTCAGATGTGGTTATGGGAGATAATGACACAAGTAAGAACCTCCCAGAGGGGCCAGGAGGACAGTGGCCAAAGGGGTCACTTCTAAAAAACAGAAAGGTGAGAAGTCTTTATAACTTCTAACTGGCATCATTTGGGAACTGCTCTGGACTGGGGCCATTTGCATACTTTCCATTGTTTTCTTTTCCGAGTTAAGAGTTGTTTTTTCATTGTCGTATGTGGGTCTTGTGTCATCCTTGTGTATTGGAGGAGGTGGGAGGGCAGGGAATTTATCTTCTAGTGTATAGGTCTCCAGGCTGCAAGTAACCACATCTAGACCTGACTGAGGTGTTGGGTGCAGGACAGCATGGTACTTGGGCTCATTTGCCTTGAAAGGTGGGCTTTGAGTTTTATGTGTGAAAGAGAGGGTGATCATAGATGGTTGGGTTGCTAAAGGGGTGGACTGTGGCAGGGGCTGCTAATTTAGCTCAAGACCTATTTTCCCCTTCCCTCTCACGATCATACAACACCAGACTTTCAGGGATGCACTTTGCCACCCAGGATAAAACAGTGTTTCCCAGTCTCATTTGAAGTTATATGTGACTGAGTAACTAAGTCTTGGCCAATGGGATGTGAATAAAGTGCTGGTACAAGTTCTGGATCATACAGTAAGAGGCAGAAGATACTCTCCCTTCCCTTTCATCTGTCCCAATGGCTGGAAAGCAGAGATGTTAGACAGTCATGTTGGTCTGTGCACAGAGGACTAAACTTTAAGGAGGGTGGAACAAGACAGAAGAGGCTTGGATCCCAACACTACAGAGCTGAGCCAGCATGCCACTTAGGACTTTTATGTGAGAAAGAAATAAACTGACTCAAGCCACTGGTATTTGGGGTTTTTTGTTTTGTTTCTGTTTGTTTTTGTTAGAGCAGCAGAGCCTCTAAGCTACTATAGATGCATTCAATCACTGCAGTACAAAGGAATACGTGATCTAGTGGAGGGGTGTGAAAGGTGCTATGGCAGTGCAGTGGAAACACTGGTTCATTCTGGGAAATCTGGGGAGACTCTCAAGAAGGGATTCTTGAAATGAGTCTTGAAGGATGACAGATTTTTCCAGATGCACAAGTAAGGTGAAGGGAAAGGACATACCTGATAGTTGGACAGTTTGAGCAAAGGCTCAAAGTAGTGAATGCATCTGACGAATGGTTCGGAAGGGAGGGGAGGCCCAGGGAGATGGGCCTAGTGAGGTAGATGGGGCTAATGGTGAAGGACCTTGAATGTCCTGACATGGAGTTTAGACTTTGCCATTTGGAACCACTGAGGAGCTTAACGGGGAAGTAACATGATCTAATTTTTGTTTTGCTTTCAAAAAAGATAAATCGGGCAACAGTATGTAAGATGGATTTAAAAGAGAGAGCCTGGGGACAGAGGGAAGGGACTTTGTAAATATAATATAAGTCAACTCTGATTTTCCCACAGAAACGGTATTATAATAGGGGATTATGTTCCTGGCCAAGGGACTGATAATACAAATTTTTATAGAACTGACTACAAAAGCAAACTCAAGTAGCTATAGTGGTGTACCCATAATCTATACATTACAAAGTTTCTGAATAGCATATGAATAATTAAATAGGATCACACAGTAACGGACCACATAGTTGTGTATGTATAATATAATACAACATCCTTAGTCTCATACTTCTGCCTTTTAAGAAATTTTTGTATTGCAGAAGCAATCTCTGTTTATATTTTAATAACTTTATTGAGGTGTAATTGACCTATAATAAACTGCACATTTTTAAAATGTACAATGCGATACATCTTGACATGTTTATACTTCCCTTGAAATCGTTGCCACAGTCAAGAAAACAAACATCTCCCTCACTCTAAAAGTTTCCTCCTATCTAATTCCTTCCTCCCCCCTTCCCTATCTCCTTCACCCCCAGGCAATCACCTATCTGCTTTCTGTCACTACTGATCAGTTTGAATTTTCTATAATTTTATATAAATGAAATCAAACAATATGTACTTTTTCTTTTTTTGTCTCTCTCCTTTCTCTGAGCATAATTATTTTTGAGACTCATCCATGTTACAGTATATATCAACAACTAATTTCTTCTTAATGCTGAGTCATATTCCATTGTATAGATATACCACAGTCTATCCATCACCTGGTGATGGACATTTGGGCTGTTTCCAGTATTTGACTCTTACAAATAAAGCTGCTATGTGCATTCATGAATAAGTCTTTGTATGGACATATGCTTTCATTCCTCTGGGTAAATACCTATGGGCGGAACCGCTGAATCACACAATAGGTGTATGTTTAACTTCTTAAGAAACTGCCAACAAGTTTTCCTGGGTGGCTGTACCATTCTATATTCCCCACCGGCAACGTATGAAAGTTCCAGTGGCTTTCCATCTTCCTTAGCTCTTGGTGTTGACCTTTTTTTAAGTTGCAATCATCCTAGCTGGTACATAGTGGTGACTTTTTTGGGGTTTTCATTTGCATTTCCCTAGTAACTAATGAGGTTGAGCATCTTTTATGAGTTAACTTTTTATCCATGTATCCTCTTTGATGAAGTGTTCACATTTTTGACCCATTTTTAAATTGGGTTATTTATCTTCTTGCTATGGAGTTGTAAAAGTTCTCTATATACTTTACCACGTATTGTTTTAAGTACCGCTTTAATATTTGCTTTGCAAATGTTGACTAATTTAATCTTCTTAACACCCAGATGATGCTGGTACTATTCTTTTCCTTCACTTACAGTTGAGAAAACTGCCACAAGAAGGTTTAATAACGGGGGGCGCCTAGGTGGCTCAGCTGGTTAAGCAGCCGACTTTGGCTCAGGTCATGATCTCACTGTGGGTTTGAGCCCCACATCGGGCTCTGTGCTGACAGTTCAGAGCCTGGAGCCTGCTTCAGATTCTGTGTCTCCCTCTCTTTCTGCCCCCCTCCCTCACTTTCTGTTTCTCTCTCAAATAAATAAACATTAAAGAAGAAGACGGGGAGGGGAAGAGGGAGGGGGAGGGGGAGAGGGAGGGGAGGGAGAGGAAATTAGCCAGCCGGATTGATCCTAGATATGGAGCTGCCTGTGCTTTCACATCTTTGCTTTTGCTGTGAGGTTATGCTGCCTCTCTATGCACACATCTTTTTCTTGCGTTGATCTTGCAATGATTCATAAGGTACAGGAGCACTCACACTGGGGTCAGGATGCCAGCTTCCAAGGTTGGGACTCTGTATTCAAATATGGGTGGATGATGTCATTACGGTTGTCACTGCCCAATGGAATGAATTCTGTGGGTTGCTATAAGTAGAGATGGATAACTGGAAATTTCTCTAAGCAGAGAATCACTGTAAATTCGAGATTGTCTCTCTATTATGAAGCACGAACACAGGGATCAGGGGCCAGGTGGCTAAGACTGAGGAGCACAAGAGTGAGGGCCCTGTGACAAGACTATCTGGGTCCAAAAGCCGGCTCTGATACTCACAAGCTCTCTAACTTTGGACAACTTCTCAATACCTCAGTGCCTTCACACAGAAACAGCGATAACAGCAGTTTATTAGAAGATTATCAGATTATGATAAGTGGAAATGACACATGCAAAGCATGCAGAACAGAGCCTAGCAAATAGTAAATGCTCAAGAAATACTAGCTACATTATGTTATTCTTCTTAGGTCACAAACTAGAGCAGTCTTAGAAGATATTCCTGTTTTCTCGCAGAGCTAGTGAAGAGGGTGACTCCAAACCACCTGAATGTTGCTAACACTACTGCTACCCAATCTCACAAACTGCCCTGGGAACCCCTCTTTGACCCCAACCCAGTGCCAGTGAAGCTCTTAGGCTGGAGACAATCCTAGTTCAGGAAGCCTTCGGCTGCTAGTGAGAGAAATTCTTACTCAAGCTGGCTCAAAGAGTAAGGATGCTTCTTATCTCATAGAACGGGGAGCCAGGAACTAGGACAGACTCTTGCTGGGTTGGTCCGCAGGCTCAGGGATGCTAGCAAGGTTCTTTCCATTAAAATGCTCACTATTCTGTTCGATTGAATGCATTACATCTTAAATCTTTTTTAATACTTTGTGATACAGCAATTTGAATGTCTGATTAGATTCATTTTGAGTCTTGGTATTCATAATGGCCATAGCTAGAATAGAAACCTAACAAATGATGGTCAGACATCATTTGTCGTGCCCATTAAATCGTGACATTTATATTTCACTCCCATCCATTGTGCAATTTAATTGACATTTAGTTGGTAAATTTACACCTTTCCTGATATTAAACAGTTACTCCTGCCAAATAATTGGAAGGTTTGTGTTTTCATATTTTTTTATTGATTTTTTTGAGGGGGGAGGAGCAGAAGGAGAGGGAGAGAGAATCGCAAGCAGGCTCCACACCCGGTGCAGAGCTCTGTCTCACGAACGGTGAGAACCTGAGCCAAAATCGAGAGTTGGACACTTAACCAACTGAACCACCCAGGCACCCCTTTTTAAATTTTTATTTTATTTGTGTGTGTGTTTCCATTTTTAACAAACTGATTCAAAATTCTCTTGAACTCCTTATTTGAAAAATTTTCCAGGCTTCTTTCTTTAACTGTGTAGATAGACTTTTTAATAGGTGACATATTTACATAGTTTTCAGGAAAACTTACGATGGAAACCTTATGTTGGAAACATTTCCAAATCATTATTTTCAAAATGCTCTCTCCTTAGCATACATTTTATTTGAAAAGCTGTTCCTCTCTTACTTATTGTTTAAATGTTCCCTACAGCCTGATAGGATGGATTGATTTTGTCTGAAATATCCACTGGGGTCACACACTATGATAGCCACTTGTCATAGAAAAGGTCGGAGATGCTAGAAACTGCTCATATTTCTGTAAATGAAAAGTGCACAAATCATCCTTAAGTTTGATTCTCAGAAGATGTGTGGGCTAAGGAAGAGTTTCCTGATATACCCCTCTCATTTACAAAGTATGAGTATCTTCTTGTTTAAGCCATGGTTTTTATAAAACCAACCGTGGTAATAACACACGGGGGCACTTACACAGTAATAAATGAAACCATTCGCTGAACGTGGGCTAAAGTGGGAAGGTACCCCCAAACCACCCCACACAGAGGAGCTGGCCTTCCTCTTCAGGATTCCTAGAGAAACTTCTGGGACTTGGGGAAGGGCTGAGCGAGGGCATAGTGTCGATCTGTTTATTAAATATTTGATTGGTCTTAAATTTCTAGATTAAAAAAAAAAAACTGGCTCAATATTTATATGCCTCACCCAAAGGATCATGTTGCACCTTTGCTTTGGAGACCGAGGTATAGGAAGGGAGTTTCTGCGGTATAAGCTGAAAGATGCCTGCCTAGGGGTTGGACGGGTTGGATGGTGAAGGCAGGAGGGCCCCCTTTGGGGGAGTAATAGCTTTTCTTTTGAATCAGAAGGAAAGCTTAGAAGCCCCCAAGGTTCTCAGCAACGGATACCATCTAATAGGAGCAGAGACCACCTTGTCCTCTGCTCCCTCCCCTTCTGGCTGCCCCTCAGAGGGGTCCTTTGAGCCTTGGAAGGTGAGGAGAGGGCACCGGAGGTGGGAAGGGGCTACCAGTGTGGTGGGGCATTTTCTCTGGGAGGCTCCCGGATGTACCCCTCATCAGGAGGGGCCTCCTTCAATGGCAGGTTGAGGAGTGGGGACTGAGCAGCCGGCAACAGCTCTGGGTGTCGGTTGGGAGCAAAGCCCTAATGTGGGGCCTCATCACACTGAACCTGGAGTCATCCCAGGAGGCGGGAATGGCAAAGGGCTTCTCTCCACCGCTGCTAGCTTTACAGAGCCTTGCACTTGGAAGATCCTCTGTAAATATTTGTCCGATTTGCTTGAATGGAGTTGAAATCTCATTTCCTGATTCCAGCAAGGTTGGAAGTGCAAGCTGGGTGGGCTGGGCTCTGATTCATGGCGGGGGGTTGGGGTGGGATGGATGCAAGGCCCATTGGGCAGCTCAGCCCTGGGGGGCTGTCCTGCACCTGGGAGAGCTTCAGCCATTCCTGTCCTTTCACCTGCTGCTTCTTATCTGAGGGTCCCCAGCCCAGATGAGGGTCCCAGGTGATCTTGGATGCAGGGAACAGCAAGAGGTAGAGGCCAGGAGGGACAGAGAGGGGTCATGTAAAGGGGACAGCCATGCCCAGGCCCCAGGGAGTGTGTGTGCACATGTGCAGAGGCTGAGTTTCAACTGGACAGAGTCTTGGTCCCGATCTTCTAGTACTTTCCTCCCAAGGAAGCTTCACAGCCAGTTCTGCCCTGCTTGGCCTGGTGCCTGGGGAATGCGCCCTATTTTGGCAATGGAGAAGACCTAGGCACATGTGTTTCCACGTGCTCAGAAGCATTTCCGTCCTCAGTGCACTCACACACATGCCTGCATGTGCACGTACTTGCAGACTCACCCAGCCGGCCCCAGGCACACGTGTGCTGCCACATGTAGACACACGAACACACAAGCCTGTCTGCACTCCGTCAGACCCACTGGTGTGAACACACGTATGGGTACCTCCAGAAATAGCCAGTGACCCCCAGACACGTGCTGTCCCTCAGGCACAGAGAGCCAGCCCGCGGGTCCCACTTGGAGGGACGTGCAACAGACGGGGTCCCCCAGGCCGCGTGCTTCTCCAAGGCTGGTGTCCACCACAGTCAGAGCCACATACAGCTGCTGGCACGACACAGGCTCCCATTGTGCTGCCAGGCACAGGGGGACAATGAGGGCCTGTGTCCTCCAGCTCTCCACAACACCTCCTGGCAGACTGGGGCCTGGGAGCCCGGCCGCCTGTTCAGAGGGCTAGGGAAAGTCCCCAGAGGCCATGTTCTTCATGAGGAGTTCTTGGGGAACACCAGGCTGGGGGAAGAGATGTGACTCCTGCCCTCGGGGACCCAAAGAGCAGGGAAGGGAGATTCAGGGTTTGTACTCGTCTTGCCCCAGGTGGACACAGACCCTTGCAGTGTCTGGAGGAGAGTTTTATAGCTCATCAGATCGAGACATGGTCACTCTGTGAGTCTGAGTTTTGGGGTTGTGGAGGCTGCAGCCTGAAGGCCACTTGACCCCCCCCCCATGCCCCCATGACCAAAGCCACTGTCACACTGTCGTCACCACACTCTCTGTTTTTGTTTTGACATCTTCACTACTTTTTCTGGCATTTACTACCTCCCTCACCCCCAACCAACAGGTGTTCATTCATTCAGGCCCTCACTGCTGATGGAGTACTTACTAGGTGCAAGGCTCTGAGCCCTGGAGCATAGGGCTTCTCTTGTTTTATTCTCTGTGATGTATTTGCACAGGTCTTATGTTCCAGGAAAACTGATTTTTCTTGCTTTCTTCCAAATACAATGCCTTTTCCTTTCTCTGTGCTTTTTGCTCATTCACATATTATTGAATGCAACCAGTACTTCTTGAGCATAGGGTTACAGACTAAATAATGCAGGAGTTTTATTCATTATTATTAGTATTCATTGTTTATCTGAAATTCAAATCTAACTGGGCATTCTGAATTTTTATTTGCTAAATTTGGGACGCTAATGGAGCACCAACTGTGAGCAATGCTTGGGGGGTACAGTAATGACAGATCTGGTATCTGTCCTTGAGGAGCTCCCAGTCTAATAGGGAAGACCGGCAAGTAACACATTCCTACCACAAGGAAGGGTGGAGCTGTTCTAGGGAAATTTCAGGGTACCATGAGTGCTCAGGGAAGGGGATACCAACCCGGCCTTGGGAGGTCCAAGAAAGCTTCCTGGAGGAAGAGCACTTGAGTTAAGTCTGTCTTTGTCTGTTCAGGTGCTATAACAGGAGACTATAGACTGGGTAGCTTATACACAACGGAAATTTACTCCTCACAGTTCTGGAGGTGGGAAGTCCAAGGACAAAGCACCAGCAGATTCTGTGTCTGGTGAGAGCCCACCTCCTAGTTCGTAGATGGCCATCTTCTTGCTGTGCCCTCACATGGTGGCAGGGGTGAGGGAGCTCTCTGGAGTCTCTTTCATTGTAAATGGGTACTATCCCTTTGGTGAGGGCTCTACCACTATGACCTAGTCACCCTCAAAGTCCCCACCTCCTAATACCACCACATTGGCGGTTAGAATTCCAACATATGAATTTTGGAGGGACACAAACATTTAAGCCATGACAAGTCTTAAAAATTAACTGGGGAGGAAGCCACAGTGAGCACTGAAATGAGAAATGAGGTACAATTCTGTGCACTGGTGCAGGAAGCCCCACCTTTACATGGCTGCCTACTGGGTGTGGTCAACTAAGGAAGGACTGAAGGTGTTTGGAGGGGCCACAGTCAAGGCCAGCATGCAAGTGTGTGGAGCCTTTGCTTTCTATAAAAGGCTGAGGCAAAGGAAGACCCATGACTACAGATTGAGTGCTTGGTGCTCGGGAGAAAGGGTATGTGTCACTTTGACCTTATGTCAGGGACATCCTCCCTTCCACCAGATGGTCCCCCAGCTGGGACTGAGGTAGCCAACCGGTGGCTCGATGTGAGGAAATACGCTATAGTCAAGCACAGACCTGAGCGTACATACGTGTGAGCACGTATAGCTGCGAGAAGTGGGCAGGCGCCAGTGTGCATGACGCTTGTTATCGCATCGGTCTCGTTTGGGTTTGCAGGACTAGGGCATCAGCTTTAGAAACACCTGAGTTTGAATCCTGACTCTTATCACTTACTTAGCTATATAATCTCCACTGAGTTCCTTAACCTCTCTGAGCCTCGGCTTCCTTCCTTATAAAATGGAGAAAATTCCATCTAATCTTACCTTAAAACAAAACAAGCCAATGAATTAATGGGACGAGGCTAATTTTGCAAGGTTCGTAGGAAGATTAAATGACATGATGTATATAAAATAACAGACACATAATAGGCTCCATAAAGGTTTAATTTTCCTCTGCTCCAAAGACCACACTTGCTGTTCACGTGGCAGTCACCACATGAATAACAACCACAACAACATTTATATAACGTAAACCAACCAGTGAAGATTTTCTTTTGTTCTGGGGCACCTGGGTGGCTCAGTCAGTTAAGCATCTGATCTCTCGTTTCGTGGGTTTGAACCCCACATTGGGCTCCGTGCTGACAGCTCAGAGCCTGGAGCCTGCTTCGGATTCTGTGTCTCCCTCTCTCTCTGCCCTTCCCCTGCTCACGCTCTGTCTCTCTGTCTCTCTCTCTCAAAAATAAATAAACGTTAAAAAAAAAGAGTTTCTTTTGTTTTTTCAGTGACGATTTCCTAAACTATTCCTAATTAAAAGATGGAACATAGCACTCTTTTTTTTCTATCCCCGTGAGTTTTTCCTGTAATTGCAATTTTTCCTAAACTAGGAAGCATTAAGGCTTGTTACTCATTACTGGTTAAGATTTAAAGAAATACAAATAAAATTAGATAATTAATTAACTGATTTGAAAAGTAAAGAAATACAAATATCTGGGCACAGTCAGGTGTTTCCAAAATTAAGGTCCTCCCCATAATCAATGGCCACAGAAGCTCCTTTCCTTATTGGGATTTAAGCATTTCTCTGGAAACTGTTGTCAGAACTCCCAGGAAGCGGTGAGCCGTCTGCATCTCTTCTTGTGCCGGCCACATCAGTTGCCCCAAAAGGAGAACTGAATCTGTGAGTCAGATCTGCCGATGCCAGGGAAAACCTTATTTCCCTGCACATTCCCTGCACCGCATTCTCTTGCCTCTTCTTCTCACGCTAAAGAAGGCCTCTGTTATGGACTGAAAGTTTGTGTGCCCCCCCGCCCACCACAGTTCATAAAACGAAGCCCTAACCGCCCAGTGTGGCTGTATTTGGAGATAGGCCCTCGAAGCAATTAGGGTTCAATGAGGTCATAAGGGTGGGACCCTCATCCAATAGGACTGATGTCCTTATAAGAAGAGGAAGAGACACGAAGGATCGGTTTCTCTCGTGCTGCACCTGCACGGAGGAAAGACCATGCGAGCGCATGGTAAGGAGGCAGTGGTCTACAGGCCATGAAGAAAGCCCTCATCAGGAACCAAATCAGCTGGCACCTTGATCTTGGACTTCCAGCTTCCAGAACTGGCAGAAATAAATGTCTGTTGTTTGAGCACCCCAGTCTGTTATGACAGTCCAAGGGGACTAATAGGCTGCTATGTTTCTCCCAGGCCTTGTCCGCCTGTGGCAGCTTTGTCTCAGGCCTGTGCCCGTGCTTGACACACGTGCACAGGACATGAGTTCACCCCACAGCCCTTTCTAATCAGTGGGTTTCCCTGGCAACCAGCCTCCCCCTGCCATCCTCTTAATCAACATCTGATCTTCATTGAATGGGCTTCTTTACTCACTACTTTGAGGGCAGCGGATTCTACAGACTGACATTTTCTAGGGACTTTTCATCCTCAAAGTGCTCTTTTCTTCCAAATCTATATTTTAAAGCGTGCGCAGACAGCCCCGCAGAATTTTAAATGGTGCTCGCTCTGTGTTCATGGGGTTGGGTGGCGGTGGGAATGACCCCACCCTGGGCTGTGTCCTCTGGGCCACCGTTCCTTTGCTCGTGCTCTCCCTCTCAGAGCTGCCCTCCCCACCCTCTTCTCACCAGCTGACCCAGCCCTTGCCCCCCACCCCGGCTTGTGGCCAACGCGCCTTTCCCACGCATCACCTCCCGTGTTAGACGGCCAGCAGCCTGCAGGTGGTAACTGCGCCTCACTCACCTTTGTGACATGGCTTTACGGGGGGCCCGCTCTGTGCCAACACGCTGGGCACTGTGCTGGGTGCTTACCCTCCCTGCTCTCTTTCCATCCTCAATGTTAAGTTCTTTGGGTAGTTTCTCTCATCATCCCCAACTTACAGATGTGGAAACTGTGGCTCCCTGAGAAAAAGTTCCTCGCCTAGAATCAGACAGCAGGGGAGGGAGGTGGATTCACACCAGGCCTCCCAATAAGAATCTGCATCAGTCCTTCAACCCCTGCCGGCACCCAGCCCTCTGTGCCTCTCCTGGCCTGTCATCCCAGAGCCACTGCCCCCTTTGCTCTGGCTGGCCTATCCTTTCCTCCCCTGGCAGCTGGTCCTCTGGACTCTTTATTTTCATCCTGCATCATCCACTAGGACATCATCCCGGGGCATCCCCAGCACCTACAAACAGCCAGCACATGGTGGGCTCTCAAATATATTGGGTGAAGGAATGAAACTCTTTTTTCCCAACTAGGAAGCAGAATATTCATGCCTGGCTTCTGCCCCTACACCATAGCACCCAGCAGGGGGCTGGGCACGCCGTGGGACCTCCTCCAGACCCACCGGGACACTCCTGACTGCCCTACCCCTCGCTTCCAGCTCCTTGTTATAAAAAGCCCAGCTGAGCCACATCAGGACCCCTGACCCTCACCCCTGCTGCCCAAACTGACTTTTGCCGTGTTTGTTAATGTTCCTTTCCTTTTTTGCTCAGAACAACATTAGCTTTGCTAGCTCCCTTCCCTCTGCCTGATAAGGACGGGGTAACAGCATCTGGACGAACTCGGGGTGTGCTTCTCTTGCCTTGTCAGAACAGCAGCTCCTATCTGGCTGGCAGTGGGCTGGGAGCCAGACCCCAACAATGGAGGCCTTGTGAGCTGGCCCCAGGGATATGCCGGGAGCTCACAGTTTAGAACACACACAACCCTTCCTGGTGCCATTTTCTTATCTCCTGCCACCGAGCCCTTGCCAATAATGAGGCTGCAACCCAACCCCTGTAATCGCGTGTCCTGATAGAGCATTCCTGGCTCCGGCCACTATTAAACGTTGACTTAGGATGTTGGGGCAGTCACCACAGACTGTGGGGGCTCCTGATTGGGGGGGGGGGTGGTGGTGCCTGGATGTCCACACTTCTCCTCCTAGTGGTCCTAGGCTGACTGAGAAAGCTACAGCACAAGGCGGGTGCTTCTCACACCTCTGAGGGAGTGCGTTGTGGGAGCCCCGGGTCCATTCAGAAAGGAAGGTCTTCCCCCACTCCTTCTCTCTCAGGCTCCCTTCCTCCTTAGTCCAGCTTCTCTTCCCATCTTCCTCTCTCTCCCTGGGTCTTTTCCCATGTGGGAAACGCAGACGAAGGCTCTGCTGTCTTCTTTCCACCCCAGCACTTGACCTCTCTGGGAGATCTAGAATGCAGTAGGGGGAGCAGCCGGCTCCAAGCCCCCTCCCACCTGTCCCGAGAACACCCTCCTGGCTTCACCCCCCACCCCAAGGCTGTGTGCTCCAGACAGCGGCTAGGACATGCTGGGATATGCGACTGGCCTCCCAGGACTTCCAGGTTAGGGGCCAACACAGGTACTGAACGAGTCTTCAGGTGGCCAGTGCTGTGGCAGGTGGCAGGCGAGTTCTGATTTGAGACTTGCCCGGTGGAAGTGAGAATTGGATACAGTGCTCTGGGGCCCATTTGTTCCATGCTCACCTCCAGTCATTGTGTTATATGCTGCCTCATTTGCCTGGTGAGGGGATGCCTCTGGTGGCCGTGAGAAAAGCAGCAAGAGGAGGGAGTGTAAACGTGTGGAGCCAGGGGTTGAGGGTGGGGGCACCATCGGAACAGCATAGAAAGAGGTGATGGGGATGGGCGACATGCTGGCAGTGGAGAAGATGGAAAGGGACTGATTCAAGGCTATCTGGTTGATAGACTCTGTAGGTGAGGGTAGGGAGGCTGGGGGGAGAGGGAGGAGGTGTAAGGATGATTCCCAGGTTTCTGGACTGAGCAACTGGTAGATGGAGGTGCCATTCCCATATGGGAGGAGTGGAGACAGCAAATATTTCGGGCCAGGAAGGGAACCAAGAGTTCAGCTGAAGCATATTGAATTAGCAGTACCCAGGAGGTAACCCAGCATCTGTGCCCCTTCCCCATTTTAGTCACAAAACCGGACCCCCCGCTGCAAAGTGTCTCTGCTTGGGTTATCACTTACATGGCTCGATGCCCCCAGTGCCCAGCAGGGCATGACCTCAGGTGGGACAGTCAGGGCACCCAGCTCCTGGACACAGAGATTGGTCTTGGAGTTGGTAGACTCACAGCCACCTAAGGCCACTGAAGAAGAGACGGTTGCGCTTTTCTTGGAGTCTGGGAGCCATAAGGACATGGAAGCCTGGAGAGGTAGATGGATCTCTGCCACCACATGGAATGAGGCAGCTGGAGAATGAAACCAACACAGGACAACAGAGTCAAGAAGTGGACAGAGGCTGAGTTCTGATAACATCATTGGAACCTCTGCATCAATACATGTCTAAAGTTACACCAGCTTTTTTTTTATTTTCTAATTTTTAATGCTTGTTTACTTTTGAGGGAGAGACAGAGCATGAGTAGGGGAGGGGCAGAAAGAGAGGGAGACACAGAATCTGAAGCAGGCTCCAGGCTCTGAGCTGTCAGCACAGAGCCCGACGCAGGGCTGGAACTCACAAGTGGTGAGATCATGATCTGAGCCAAAGTTGGACGCTTAACCGACTGAGCCACCCAGGCACCCCTAGATCTGCTTTTTGATCCATTATGTAAACTAATAAAATCTTTCTATTTCTCTGGAAGCTACTTTGAATACTTCTGCCTGCAACTAAAGGCAGTAAGACCCACACAGCCTCCAAGAGGAGATGTCAGTCTACAGGAGCTAAGATAGATGCAAAAGTGAAGGATGCCAGGTGCTAAGGAGGGACAGCCAAATGGGACAATGACTGGAGAGGGGCATGGAATCAAGGACAAGGGCAGGAAATCCCAAATGATCCAATCAGTCATTTTGCTTTCTTTCTTGAGTTTTTAGCTGAGCACATGGCCCTTCCAGGTAACTGTGACCATGAGGTCTGGCCGAAGAGATGAGTGTAAGTGCCATGGAGGCTTTTCCATTTCCCACTGGATGGGTAAACCCAGGAGCTCCAGTGCACACTGGGGCAGTGGATACTGGTGGATGCTGCCCAATACCCGCTTCAAAACCAAGGCACTCCTTCCCCCAACCGCCAAGAGTACTGTCTGCTCGCACGCAGTTCTGCTGTCTTTCCCCAGAAACCACTTTGCCCGAAGTTATGCCTCTTCCCTGGGGGTATCGAATGGGGGTCTGCATCCAATGATGGGTGAGATAACCTCAGCCCCAGTGCTCCTGAGAGGCTGGCTCAGTCCTCTGCTGTGGCTACATCACCTTTGCCCACTCTTGCTTCCATTCTCCCTTCCACGAGGGTTTATCCCAAGTGCACCCCCAATAAAACACCTGTCTGCACATCTCTGCCTCAGAGTTTATGACAGAAGCCGTCTCACACCGTGATGCAAGCATCATACGGACGATAGTGAAGTTAAAAATACAAGAGGTCTGAGTCATCCAAATCCATTAAGCCCCTCTATTAGCCCCGGACCATCAACTTAGGGGATAGGAAACAAACTTCCAATGTAGTTTGAGGTCTCTTGGTTATAGCAGTCCAAACCCGTTCTGATTAACCTAGAATTTGATATCGAGAAGTAGAATGTTGATGCAGCAAAATTGTAAACGTGAGGCATTGTGCTCTTGTCAGACAGTGGGCAGATATTTCAGGTTGGAAAGCTGGGGACTCATGTCATGCGACACATTTGGTAACACTACCTCCTACGGTACTTTGGAAGACAGTTCATGAGCCTACTGAGCCTTTAGGTCTAGAGAAAGTGGTTTGAAAAGGTACAAATGTTGGTGGGTATAGTCTTCTTCACCCATTTAGCAAGGTCCTGATGAGACACAGACTTGGGATAGAGACAGCAGTTTGCAAGCAGAGGTGAAGGCGAATGGAGCTCTGTTAGTGGAGACTCTTCCTGCCTGTGGCTGGTAATCTAAGTTGACTGAGAATCCAGTATTTGGAGCCTCCACACGCTGAGAAAGCCAACGGCTTTTGTACCCCAAACTGAAGCGATGATGTGAAGGGGCCCTGAAGAGGCCGCTTTCCCAGGAGATAAGACTGTGGTCTGAACACTTCCCCAATTAGCCTCAGTTAAGAATGCCCGGCCAGACAACGAGAGTCAGTCCCGCAGTCCAGATCGTATGAAAGGTGTTGCTTTTCCACTCAGGCCAGTATACTACATTAAGTAACCTCATGAATGATCATTAATTTACGAGAGGGTAGGATGGACCTGGTATACAGGCTGGTAAGTAAATATGTATAAATGTGTCTTCAGGCTTAAGAACTGTATCTAGACCAGCTTTTTTGGTGGGGTTACATGCTCATGGAACAGACTACGAGTAAACTAATTTTTTTTTTTTTTTTTTTAAGAAAGAGAACACAAGCAGGGGAGAGGGGCAGAGGGAGAGAGAAAGAATCTTTTTTTTTTTTTTTTACTTTTTTTTTTATTTGAGAGAGAGAGAGAGAGAGCAAGCATGCATACATGCAAGTCTGAGAGGGGCAGAGAGAGAGGGAGAGAGAGAGAATCCCAAGCAGGCTCTGCACTGTCAGCACAGAGCCAGATGTAGGGACTGATCTCACGACTCTGGGATCATGAGTTGAGCCAAAATCAAGAGTCGATGCACAACTGACTGAGCCACCCAGGCGTCCCAAACTCATTTTCTTAAAACCATTTTATTGAGATACAATTCACATATGATAAATTTCACCTTTTTAAAGTGTACAATTCAGTGGTTTTTAGCATATTCACAGAATTGTGCAACCATCACCACTAGCCGGTTCTAGAACATTTCCATCACTCCCAAAAGAAACCCTGAACCACTGGCAGTCATTCCCCAATCCTCTCTTCCCCCCGAACACACCCCCTCCCCACCCCGGACAAACACTTTCTGTCTCCATGGATTTGACTATTCTGAACATTTCATGTAAATGGAAATCATACAAGATGTGGCCTTTTGTGTCTGACTTCTTTCGTTTAACATATTTTCTAGGTTCATCCATATAGTAGCATGCACCAGTGTTATATTCCTTTTTTATTCCATTGTATAGATATATCACATTTTGTTTAACCATTCATCAGCTGATAGACTTTCAGGTTGTTTCTTCTTTTGGGCTATTACAGATAATCTTGCTATAAACATCCGTGTACAAATTTTCATGTAGATGTATATTTTCTGTTCTCTTTGATACACACCTAGCAGTGAAATTGCAGGGTCATAGGTAATCCTGTATTTAACTTTCTGAGAAACTGCCAGACTGTTTTCCAACCACAGTATCTCACTGGTTTTTATTTGAATGTCCTCATCAGCTAATGATGTTGGGCTCTTTTTCATGTGTTTATTGGCCGTTTGTGTATCTTCTTTGAGGAAACATCTATTCAAATTCTTTGTCCACTTTTAAATTGGATTATTTGTTCTTCTTATTGTTGAATTATTAAGTGTTCTGAATTCAAGTCCCTTATCAAATTTAGTATTTGCCAATATTTTCTCCCATTCTGTGGGTTGTCTTGTCACTTGCTTGAGAGTGTTCTTTGAAACACAAAGGTTTTTGGGGCACCTGAGTGGCTCAGTTGGTTAAGCATCGACTTTGGTTCCAGCTCAGGTCATGATCTCACAGTTTATGAGTTCAAGCCCCACATCGGGACTTGGATCTTGCTTGGGATTCTCTCTCTCCTTATCTCTCTGCCCCTCCCCTTCTCACTCTCTCTGTCTCTGTCTCTCTCTCAAAAATAAATAAAGATTAAAAAAAAGAAACACAAAGGTTTTTAATTTTGATGAAAACTGACACCTTTCTCCTTCTTTCCTCCCTCCCTCCCTCCTTTCTTTCTTTCTTTCTTTCTTTCTTTCTTTCTTTCTTTCTTTCTTTCTTTCTTTCCTCTTGTGGTCTTGGTGTCATATCTAAAACAAACAAACAAAAAGGAAAAGAAAAAAAAAACAATGTTTAATCCAGGATCACTAAGTTTTACAGTTTCATTAAAAAAAAATTAAGTTTATATATTTTTGAGAGAGAGAGGTGGGGGGAGAGCACAAGCTGGGGAGAGACGGAGAGAGAGGGACAGAGAATCCCAAGCAGGCTCCACACTGTCAGTGCAGAGTCTGATGCAGGGCTGGAACCCATGAACTGTGAGACCATGACCTGAGCCAAAGTCAGACACTTAACCGACTGAGCCACCCAGGTGTCCCAGAGTTTCATTTCTTACATTGAGGTCCATGACCCATTTTGAGTTAATTTTTATACATGATGTGAGGTAGGGACCCAACTACATTCATTCAAATATGGATATCCAGCTGCTCCTACACCATTTTTGAAAGGACTATTCTTCCGTCTTGTGGGTTTGTTTCTAGACTCTCAATTCTATTCCTATGTCAGTGCCACACTGTCTTGATTACTGTAGTTTTGCAGTAAGTTCTGAAATGGTAAAGTTGGTGTAAGTCTTTCAACTTTGTTCTTTTTCAAGATTGAATTGGCTGCTATGGATCCTTTGCAATTCTATGTGAATTTTAAGACCAGTTTGCAACTTCTGCAGAAAGGGCAGGTAGGGTTTTAATAGGGACTGCATTAAATCTGTAGATCATTCGAAGGAATATTGCCATCTTAACAATATTAAGTCTTTCGATCCATGGACACAAGATGACTTTCCATTTATTTAGGTCTTCTTTAATTTCTTTTAATGATGTTTTGTAGTTTTCAATGTACACGCCTGGGACTTCTTTTGTTAAACATACTCTTATTTTATACTCTTCTATATGATTGTAAACAAAATTATTTTCTTTTTTTTTTTTTAACGTTTATTTATTTTTGAGACAGAGAGAGACAGAGCATGAACGCAGGAGGGTCAGAGAGGGGGAGACACAGAATCCGAAACAGGCTCCAGGCTCTGAGCTGTCAGCACAGAGCCCGACGCGGGGCTCGAACTCACAGACCGCGAGATCATGACCTGAGCTGAAGTCGGCCGCTTAACCAACTGAGCCACCCAGGCGCCCCAACGAAATTATTTTCTATATTTAATTTTTGTAGTGTTACAATAAGTTTCTATATTTAATTTTTGTAGTGTTACAATAAGTTTTTGAGGGAAATTAATTGACCAAAGCTTACAAGCCTGTCCTGTGCAACTGTGGGATTGCTCGACTCCTGAAGCAAACTATGAGCTCCCAAAGCTGCACCACCAGGAAACAGGCTGTGAAAGCTGTACCCTCACTTTCCCGGGAAGGGCATATTCTCCAATGCCCTCTTCAGATGTGGCCCTAGAGGACAACAGACAAGGAAGGAACTCCCAGAAGGCAAAGCCAGGGGCCACAGGGAATAATAGATAAAGGAGATGTTTGTGGTTAATCAGTACCAAGGAACATACTCCTTTGAGAGGCAGGGAACCTTTGGAATTCTTGCTTAGGGGGATCTGCTAATTGCTATGTTCTTGCTATGTGTTTTCTAATTTTTCCTTTACAAATGGCAGTTAAAAAATTTTTTTTAAATTATGTTTCTTTATTTTTGAGAGGCAGAGAGAGACGGAGTGTGAGCGGGGGAAGGGCAGAGAGAGAGGGGGACACAGAATCAGAAGCAGCCTCCAGGCTCTGAGCTGTCAGCAGAAAGCCTGACACGGGGCTCGAACTCACAAACCAGGAGATATGTCCTGAGCCGAAGTCGGACGCTCAACCGACTGAGCCACCCAGGCACCCCTCCAAAGGCAGTTTTAATTGTTATCCTGTTCTTATCTCTTCTTGTATATGTGTATTGCTGGTGGAAGTGGCAAATAGATAACTTGCTTTTTAGTTTATATGTCACTGGACTGATATCTGAGCTTCATGCAAAGATCTGACAGTCACCAAGAGGGTCCAGGCTTTGAGCTGGTTGCAATAATGAATGAGACCTTGTGGATGTGGGTTGTGGGCAGCAGATTAACGTGTTCCATGTGTGGGAGAAGAGGGCATGTTTATTTGGGTGGCCAGAGGTGCAGGCCATGTCAAAAAACAATAGCTTTTCTTTGCTAACAACTCTCCTCTTCTTCAACAGTGGCAGAATGTTTAAGCGGACACAATGCTACCCACCAAAAGACTGTATTCCTTAATTTCCTTTGCAACTGGGTGTGTGTCTTGATCCGGTCTGAGGGCAATGCAGCGTGAATGGACATGATGCGTGCCACTTTCAGGCCATGTTCTTCAGTGGAAACAGGAATATCTTCTCCTTCCCCTTTTCTCTTTCCTTCTGGCTGGGAGGTTGGAGAGCTGGCAAGGGCAGGAGCAGCCAACTTGGAGGGGAACTGTGAATTAAGGATGGCAGGGCAACAGATGGAAGAGGTGACCACATCACCCCTGTACTGCCTTCCTAGCCTTCTCATGCAGGAGTTAAACTTCTGCTTAGCTGATACACAGTCTTTGGGGACTTCCATGCTATAGCAGCCTAACTCTTAACCTAACTAACACAAAAGTTTGTTGTTTTTTAAGATGGGAGAGACTAGAGCATGTTTGTACTCATGGAAAAAACCAATTAGAGACAGAGAGATTGATGAGTAGAGAGCGAGGGGATAACTAAAGAGCAAAGTCCTTGAGGATATGAGAAGGGATGGGATCCAGGGACCAGGGGATGGGATTCTTCTTGGGTGGAAGAAACTGGGAGTCTTCTCCCATTGTGATAGGAAAAATAAGAAAAATTGGTGCAGGTGCAGAGAGATTTGTGGATTCAGCGGTGGGAGGCTGAGAGAGGTTCAATATACGTGCAAGAAAGTCATGTCATGATAACCCATGCAATCTTGATTTTATTGGGTTCCTCCACACAGCACTGGTTCCCTGACACATTCACCATTGATCCATGCATGGCTAATTTTTATTTAATTAGTTATTTGTAATGATGTCATAGGCATCTGCAAAATCACCACTCAAACAAAAGCCTTGACAATAACCCACATCTTACATATGGATCCTCCTCCCTATCCAAGCCCCCTGTCTCCCCCACCCACAGTGACTATCATTCTGAATCCTGTGTGTCACATTCCCTTTCTTTCCTTTTTATATAGTTTTATTGTGCCTTTGGGTATCTCCAAATATTATATATATACATTTTTATATTAACCATCTTTAACCTCATTAAAAGAGTATCATTCTCTATGTAATCTTTGGGAATTCATGTTTTTCACTTAATTATATATTGCTAAGATTTATACATTTGTTTTCTGTTGCTGTGGTTCTTTGTTTAACCTGCTGTATGATACTCCATTGTGTGAATACACCACAGTTTATTCACCCCCAAACCGGAGAATCTGGGAAAGAAGAGAAGTGAAAGCAGGAGGGGGCTGGCAGATAGAGAGAAAGTGAAGGAATCATCAGGCTGGAGAGTTGTCTGAGACCAGAGAACTCTTTTGGGGCACTTGGGCTGAGGAGCACAAAGGCTCACAGGTGGTGGATGGGGAGTGGGAGATGGGACTTCTCATTTCAGAAGCAGTGAGGCTTTGGGTGACCATAAAGTCTTCAGGAATAAATGTGGCGATGGAGAGCTAAGGCTGGGATTATTGGAGATCAAGGTGAAGGAAGCGAGAGGTCAAGGCGTGGATATGTTTGTTTAGGATAGTGGCAGGTGGGGGTAGGGGGTAGAGGAAAAGATGAAGGGGCTGGAGCCGGGGTCTTGAGTTGGGTGGGGGGGACGGGGGAGCACACCTGGGAGGCTGAGAGAAGACAGAGACAAAGAGCCAGGAAGGTAGCGCAGGCAGCAGCAGTGTCAATGGTGTGGAGCTTTACAAGAGGATGGGAGTATGGGCTGGAAATGACAATAGGAATAATAAAGAAAAACCCCACCTTTTAGTCCTAAGGTGCAGAGTATGTGAGGATAAACAGCCTCCCTTGAGAGAGCTGTGGGGAGGTGGTGGCTCCGGACCAGCAGAGGAGGAGACATTCCAAGAAGAGGTTGAAGACATAGGGGAGTGTGCTGACTGTTGCAAGAGCTCCCAAGTGCATTGTGCAAGAGAAGAAGGGAGGGGCACAGCAGGTGAGGCAAGCAGGCAGGTCAGGACTCAGGTGAGGCAGGGAAGCTGTGAAGGGAAGGGAGACCCTAGCTTTCATGGAAGGCCAGCCTTGGCTATCCCTCACAAGCTAGGAGCAGGGTCATCGCTCGCATCTTGCCCTCCATGTCACTGTGTCACCAGTCCTGCTTGTCCCTCAGTTTTTTATTATTTTTTTTAATGTTTATTTATTTTTGAGAGAGACAGTACAAGCGGGGAGGGGCAGAGAGAGACAAAGAGACAGAGAACCCAAAGTCGGCTCTAGGCTCTGAGCTGTCAGTGCAGAGCCCGATATGGGGCTTGAACTCACAAAATGTGAGATCGTGGCCTGAGCCAAAGTCAGACGCTTAACCGACTGAGCCATCCAGGCCCCTCTGTCCCTCAGTCTTGATGTATCTCACGGGTAGTAAGACCAAAAGTCAATACTCTTTCCTTGGGTCCAATGCTAGTGCCAGAGGCAAACAGTGTGAAGAAGTGCCTGGGTTTGAGCTGGGACCATAGGTCTTGTCTCCATCTCTAAGGAGATCCAGAGATGCAGCCTAGAGACCCAATGTCACCTTCCTGCCAGTTCAGGTAGGGCCTGCTACTTCCCATGGCCCAAGGCTAGTCCAGCTTGCCCTGTGAGCAGTTTTCTGACCCTACTATGAGGGTAGAGACTCCGTCTTGGCTCTTAGGGAGGCCTTCTCTAGGGGAGGAAGTTTGGGGGGAAAGGAGTAAAGTCAGCAGATTGGAATCAAGGACAGCTGTAAGAAAGACTTGGGCCTGCCTGCTGTTGTTCTTAAACACAATCAGTACTGAAGAAAGGAAAAGAGCCCAGCCCAGTCCCAGCCTGTGTTTTTACGGTCCAAAGCAATGTTTCCTTCTGGATTTCCCAAATGGGTTCACCTCAATTAACCTTCTTCGAGTATAAATGCTTGGCATGGGGGTGGGGGATCATCAGATACAAAGTCCTTCGATTAGTTTCTGTGCCTCATCTCCTACACTAACCTCAAATATGACCAGCCACTGGCTGATGCTTTCTTTTCCTGCCCTCAGGACCATGAGTCATGAAGATCCGAGTAGGAGCCCAGGGATGGAACACTCCCAGGTGGCAGGAGAAGAGGCAGTTATGGGCCTGTCCCTCCATAGTTCAGCTCTCAGTAACTCGGTGCACTCAGTTCCCTGCCTCGGGAGAAGATGGGCTGTCTGCTGTGTTTGCCCACCCAAATGGGAGGTGTGCAATTTGTATCATGGAGGCAGGAAGGGGCAATGACTTTATATTTATCCATGGCTCTAGCTCTCAGGAGCCCCCAGTCTGATGAGAGAGCCACGGCCTCCGCTCTATAGGAGCCCCTGAGCCAACGAAGTCTGGTCTAACCGACATGCAAAACACTTTGGAACATGCCCATTGAGATGGAGTCAGGATGTCGGCAGAAAGATAAATAACTTTTCAGGAAGGGAGAGCAGATCTGGTGCTGTGGTGCGTCTTGTCACATTCTCAGCAAAGTGTGGGCTGGTCACAGACAGCATTTTTCTGGGTTTGGATGGAGGTGTCTGGGTCAGGGAACAAATTCAGTGCTGGATTACAAGAGATGGAGTTTTCAGCCTGCATCAGTGGGTACCAAGAAAAGGTCCTAAGATGCATTACTTAGAATATAGACTTGACAGATGTTAACAGGGATCCAAAACAAGACTGGCTCAAACAAGATAAATGTTCATTTCCTCTTGTGTAGCAGTCCAGGCAGAAACAATCTGGGGCCGAAATGGCACTAAAGACTCAGGCTTCTGTTAACTAACTTGCTACTATGCCATCTGTATGGTTCTGTTCTCACCCATAGGATCCAGGGTGGTTCACCAGCACAAGAGTTTCCAGTCTGCACGAAGTTGGGGTGAAGAGTTAAGAGGGGCTGCTCCCCTCCTTTTAAGGACAGCATCTGGAAGTGCACCCCTTGTTTTGCTCATACCCCATTGGTCAGAACTCTTAGAT
Source organism: Panthera tigris (assembly GCF_018350195.1). Taxonomy (NCBI): domain Eukaryota; kingdom Metazoa; phylum Chordata; class Mammalia; order Carnivora; family Felidae; genus Panthera; species Panthera tigris. The sequence continues at coordinate 62,452,479 of NC_056662.1, forward strand.
ACTCAGCTATCCTTCACTGTAAGGGAGTCTGGGAAATGTAGTTTTTATTCCAGGTAGCCATGTATCCAGTAAACATCTTGTTTATTGGAGAAAAGGAAAAAATTGTTCTTGGGAGCCAACTAGTAGTTCTGCCACATGAAACTCCAAGTGCATGTCAAGGAGGTTCTTATGTTTGTCTTCCCTGGACCTCATTCCTCCTGGCCACAGGGTTAGGCAAGTGACTCAGTCTGAGAAAATCACAGTAAGGCATCCCCCCAGCCACAGCCATTGGTCCAGGACTAGGCACATGACTCGAGCAGAGCCAATCAGAGTTCTTCCTCAGGACTTTTTCCTAACCAAATCTGGTAGCAGACGGTGGGATTTCCTTTCTGGTATGAGAATGCAAATTCATACTCTGAGAATGCAAATCTGAACGGCCCAAGGTCATTTTCCCTACCAGAGCAAGGCAAAGCCTATCTGCTGAAGAAATGGTGCCTCCAGCCTCTGAGAGACACAGGGAGGAGAGAATCCCACCGGGGTAAGTAGGCCTCATTCTAGACCTCCCTGGGGCCTGCTTCATCCTTGCCCTGACTGAGCCAGAGAGTCAATACCACCTTTTAGCCAAGCTGATTCAAAGGTGGGTTTGGCCATCTACAACCCAGTGTCCTGACTTATCACGGTACTGAAAGTGATGTATTCTCTCCCTAGGGGAATCAGTGGGGTGGGGGTGGAAGATAGACACAGCTGAGATTGAAAACCTGGAAGGAAAGAATGTGGGCCCCAGCCAAGCTGTATCTTTCTCCTGCACATTGGCCCTAAGTCATCTGAAAGTTCCCACACGGCATCTCACAGTAAAGGCGCTCTGCCGGGTTTCTTTCCATATTCTAGTCCATCCTGTTTCCTGAAAGGCAGCCCTCCGCCAAGGGGCCAGCCCAGCTGTGAGGAGGGGGCCTGATGAGGGGCAGCCCTCACAAAGGGCCCTTTCTCAGCTAGTCCAGGCTGTTATCAGCCAAACCTAAACTCTGACTCACCTGCATCTGTGGGCAGCCCCGTAGGTGGAGCTGCCTGATTCCCCGTCTGGGCCTTCCTGCCTCAGGACCTGTGAGTGGGGGCGGACTCCCAATAAAGGTTCATTGTCTTCTGTCCCCTCACGCTATCAGGGTTCTGTCCAAGACCTTCCTGAGCCCCCCCTCTTCCTAGTCCCTTCTCTCACCCCCTGTCTCCGGCCCTGGTCCCTCGGGGCACCCTCCCATCCCCACCTCACCTTGTAGACCAGCATAAACCCTGCAGGGGAGACAGGGTGGAGGCTGGGGGAGGAAGGGAATGTGCAGGAGCCTACTTGCTCCAACTCAGTCGGAATGAGGGCTGAATCTGAGAATGTCCCGTACTTCCCAACCTATGAACCCCCCCCACCCCTCCCCAGTTTCCTGGGGCCTCCTGAGTCCCCCACCCACCACAGACAGCAACCAAGCTGTCTTGGGCCTGTGGTGTCACCTGGTGGCCAGCCTCGGAACTGTCTGGCTCCCAACTTCTCCACTTCCTTTATTTTCTTTTCAGGTTTTGTGGGGATGGAGTCACATATGTGTCATAATCTCCATTTTCTCTCTGTATTTGTTCTTTGCTTCTTGGGTTTTTTTTTCTTTCCACATTTCAGTTCAGCTCATTCTTCCTTGGGCCATCTTGAAAACCCAAATCACACACCCTTGTATCTGCTTTTTTCATCTCCTCCCTAACAACTCTGCCCCAGTTACCCCAGGAGGACCTTTCCCCACCGTTTACTCTGTCTACCTAAACAATCCCGGTTGACTGAGTGTTAGGATGGAGCCAGGCCTTCCCTGTGTCAAGAAAAAAGCAGACTGAATGTCAGCAAGATTAATTAGAATGACGAAGAACAAAGGCTTTCAGCCTCTAAAGCCCTTGAAGAGCACCTCAGAATGTCCCACCCATCTCTTTATACTCCTGTTAAGAAACCTGCTTTCCCTCAAGCACCAGCTTTCACGAGAGAATAAACAGACTTTTCTAGATCAGCATTATTATTTTTCCATTTCTACCTACAGGTCTTGCAACAGTAGGGTTCTCTTTTTTTCCCCATGCAAGCGTGTGGCAACCCAGCTTTGTGATGGGCATTACCACCCGACCTGGAAAACGAAGCCCCCCTTCATGCCTCTGAGTCCTCGCTTTTCTATTGGCTCATTGTCTGGAATGTCATGTCATTTCACAGAAACAAAGTTTTGAAATATAACTCATTGGTAAGCTGGGACTGCCTGATGGTAGACCTTTAAGATAATGAGATACTTTCCAGGGCAGGCTGGTGGCTGGTTGGTGTTGTATTAGACAGGCTGATGCAGGGGAACTATCTGATTTCCCAAGAAATGGAAATCTGGACACCCCCCCCGCCCCACTAGAAGCCTTGTGGCTTCCAGAATGGGCTGGGCCAGTGGGCTAAGGTTATGGGGAGGGGGTATGGAGTGAAGAATTCAGTGGTGCTGTGGACACAAAGACCAGGTAGACAGAATGTGAGAAGGGCCAAGCTGAGCGTGGGGTGCTGGAGAGAAGTTTTAGGACTGAGATCTGGAGAGACAAACCCAACCACCATTTGTTAAGTACCTTCTACCTGTCAGGAAGGACCCAACAGGGAAACGTGTGGGTGTCCCAAGCACAGAATAATATAATCTTATGTCCCATCAAACTGATATTCTTTTACTATCAGTTCAACTTGAATGCCGTTTTCTTTCCACATTTCCACATTTTCTTTCCACATTCTAGGCAGGGCCCAATTCTAGGCAGGGCCCATTCTAGGCAGGAATTGGGCCCTGCCTAGAAGAAGGGCGGGGGGGGGGGGCATGGACAGAGAAGCGGATCCCTGTTGCCAACACTCCATCTTCTCTGAGTGGTTCAGCTCTCACCCCAAACCTGCATGCTGCAATTAGACAAACAAAATCTTTTTAGAGACCCCGCCCCCAAACTCCTTAGAAAACAGCTCAGAGACTGTTGTTATTTTACCCTTCTTTTTGGGGGGTCTACCCACCACCCCATTGCAGGTAGATCATTAGAGCAGAGTATACAACTGTCCCTTAGAGGAGTTCCAGCCATGATTTTCTTTATCTCCTTACATCTGCAGTGATGTTTGGGTGCCTTGTAAAGATGGCACCCTAGCCAGCTGCCTGGCTGTCTGACCCCTTAAACCAGCCCTGGTGCTGGGCACTGAGAATGCCGTCTCCCTGCCATATAAGTAGCATGATCTCCATTCTACCTGGGGAAACTGAGGCTGACGGAGGTTCGGTGACCTGCCCGAGAGGCCCACAGCTGTGAGCAAGCCCCACCTTGGAGCTAAGATCTGAATTCAGGCTCACCCATGTTATTCCAAAGCCCGACTCTTCTTCACTTCTCCCCCTCCCCCAGGAGCAAATGGAAAGAAAAAGCCACTGAGAGCTGAAGGATGGGCCCTCTGAGAGACAGGAGGTGGAGGTTTGAACGGGAAGTTGTAAGAAGCTGTCAGAGACCCAGTGGGTGCAAGGAAGCTGGGTGCCTAGCAGCACTGCAAGATGGTCCAGGGTGGGGTGAGCAGAGCCAGTGTGGGCTCCCAGTGTGTGGGAGGGTGAAGAAAGCTTGGTTGGGGGGAGCGTGCGATGCAGCCAAGCCAAGGCCCTTCCTTCGCACGCAGGCACGCTAGCAGCAGCCACTGACAGGACAGGGTGACCCTGGGTTTGGCAAAAAGAGCTAGAGCCCAAGGGGATCTTTGCAGGAGAAATCTCCCCTTCAGCCCTGGATTGGAGGCTGCAGAAAGTCATTCGGGCCCGGTGGAGGCAGGATACTGAGTGCCCTGAAGCTGGCCCCCCGTTCGTCCCCCATTCTTTCCTCCTTTCCCTTCCCTCCAACCCCCGCCCCAGTCCAGGCTGGCACAGCTCCAGGACCTGGCAGCCTGTTCCTGGACTCCCCAGCAGAGGGCTCCAGAGCAGAGCTCAGGAGGGTTGGGTGGGGAAGGGAATCTGGCCTCCTTCCCTGAAAGGAGGCGCAGGAAGTCCTGGGCCCTCCACTCGGCTCACAGGTGTCCAGGTGTCCATATGTGTGGGTGGTCTTTACTCTGGCATGGCTGTATCTGCACAAGTGTGGGTGCACGTAAGTGTGTAAAGTGCATGTATCTGGGTTTGTGGGCCTGTAGATGTCTGCCAGTGCGTGTGCAGGACTGCTTGTTTATAAGTGGGTCAGGTGGTTGGCTTGTGCACGTCCGTTTGCTCATTTCTTCCTCGCACACGCTGGCGCTGCTCATGAGCCTATGTGTATGTGTATGCCCATGTGATTTGTGTATCGGTATTTACGCTTGGGCTTGTAGGGAGAAAAGAGGAAAATAAGTGATGGGGATGTGCTGTGTAACCTCAACATTTCTCAGGGACAGGGACGTCCTCTGTACCATCCCAGATGTCACGGTGTGTCCACAGCCCTCTGGCAGATGGTTCCTGGCCCTCCTCAGCTTTGCTCCCTGCCCTGTGAAAATCCATGTGTGTGCGTGGACATAACTGTGACTTTTTTGATAGGGATTGAATTATTTTTTCCTGGAGAGAAAAATGTTGACGTGCCTTTGGAGGATCGTCTGCCCAGAAAATCCCTCGATGCATGAAGAAGGCATGTTCTTCTCTTCTTTCTAGCACACACACACACACACACACACATACCCCCTCAGACTCAGAGGCCTGGGATCTCACCAGGTGAGTGGTGTTTGGGGCTCCTTAGGGCCTCACCTGCACCACTCACCCAGTCGCATCCGGCACAGGACAAGCATTCCACAGAGCTGGGCCCGCAGGATCGGAGAACAGACTCAGCCATGTGTCTCCAGGCAAGTTGGGGCTTCCTGTTACTGCTGTAACAAATCTCCACACACTAAGTGGCTTAAAACAAAACAAATGTATTCTCTCACAATTCTGTAGGTTAGATGTCCAAAATCAGTCTGACGGGGCTAAAGTTAAGCTGTTGGCAGGGCCGGTTCCTTCTGGAAGTTCCAGGAGACAACCCGTCTCCTTGCCATTCTCAGCTGCCAGTGGCTGCCTGCATTCTTTGGCTGTGGCCCCTTCCTCCATCTTCCAAGGGCCTCCTTCCAGTCTCTGCTCTGTCAACACGTTGCCTTCTCCTCTATTCGGACCCTCCTGCATCCTCCTGTGCTTGTGATTACTTTGGGCCCACCTGAAGGACCCCCATCTCCAGAGCCTTAATTTAACCACACCTGTAAAGCAACTTTTGCTGTGTAAGAACATTCTCAGGTTCCGGGGATTACCTGGCCATGTCTGGGAGCCGTTATTCAGCCTTCTATAGCACGTGACCTTCTCTGGACCTTACCTGTGGCTTCAGAGGGTCAGTCTCCACAGGCCACTTCTAGCGCTGATGCCAGGAGGCTGAGTCTCTGCCTTATTGGACCTCAGGTGAGATGGGTCCAGCCCACCTCTCTGCTCATCGTTGAGTCTCTGGGACTCACACTGTCTCCTCTGCCTCATCAGAAGGGAAGCCCTGTCTACTCTGCATCCTCAGTCTATACCTGAGAAGCATCTTCGACCTGTGAAGAATTTGTCCAACTCCAACTTAGTTTAAGATCTGAATTGTACCTGTCTCCAAAGCAGGCTCCTCGACTGCCTCATCTGTGGTGTGGGGACAAGAATCCTGGACCCAATTCAAGGATGCTGGGTAGGAATCCAAAATGTCTGAGTGGGAGAGGCAGAGAGATGTGGGAACTCACTCCTGCAGCCGCCCCCATTGGATCATCTTCCCAGAGGTCTCAGGCCACCCCAGTCACAATCAGTACTTAAAAGTCCCTCACGAGGGAGAGTGAGAGAGGGACAATGCTGAGCCAGCACAGGCAGTCCCGGGGGACCCAGTTTGTCAGGTTGGTGCCCTCAGAGGTCTCTTGAGTGAAGTGCCTCTTTGGGCCAGACCTTCCTTCCCTCCTTCCTTCCTTCCTTTCCCTGACATATGTCAGGCACAGGATCAGAGCTAGAGAGGGTCAGTCCTCCTGCCTGTGAAAAGTCAGTGGGAAGACAGCCATGCAAATACTCCCTCCCAAGCAGTGTGCTGGGTACTGGTCCCTGGAGTTCCCTAAAGCCCTGTAGAAGCCAAAGGAGGCTGTCTAAGGTGTCAGGAGGGCTTCTTGGGACCTCCAGGGACCAGTATCCAGCATATACCTGCATATACCATGTGGAGAGAGACAGCCATGGTTTATTTAGCTCATGTTGTTACCATTGCTTGATATTTCTCCACTCCTCTCCTGGATAGTTCTGACCCAGGTGCCACCTCCTCCAGGAAGTCTTCCTTGAAGTCTGGGGAGGCCAAATCCCCTCCTTGATGCACCCTGCAGAGAAGCTCATGGTATCTAGGTGAGGGGCTGATTTTATCCTGCAGGCAAGAGAAGACCACTGTCCTGGAGGGACTTAGAGTGGGAGAGGGACAGCATCTAGTGACATGGAGCTGGGGTCCTCAGCCTGCTTTTGAAGAGTAGATGCCCCTCCCACCCCCCAGTTCACCCAGTCCATACCCCTCTCTGCTGAGGGGGTGCCAAGGCTGCTTTCATTGCTTAGCAGTGGTGGGGCTGGGACCAGAAGTCAACTCTCCTGATTTTAGCCCAATGCCCTTTCCAGGAAACATCCTGTCCTGAGGGTGGCCATGTCCTGGCCTGAGGGTGGCCATGTCCTGTCCATAAGCACTTGGTGAATTGATGTGAGGGGAGCAATCATGGGGGACCTGAGCCCACCAGAGAGGAGACCCCAGAAAGCACATTGCATTCATGTCAGTTTGGTCACACACCGCCCTAACTCCCAAAGGGGTGCCCAGGTCTCCCATGATTCCTTCCATGGCAGAGACATGCAGAGAAAGATCTGGATCCAAGTCCTGGCTCTGCCTCTGAATGACGTGTGTGACTTTTGGAGCTCCTATTTCCTCGTCGGCAAAATGGGGGCAATAACTGGGCATCCTCCTTGAACGTGTTTGGACCACTAAGTAAGATAACGTGTGAGAAGTCTTCAGTGCACTGGCTGGCATGCCTGGTGACTCTGAGTATGATTCTCTGTCACCTGAGCCCCCACCGTTCCTTCTCCATGCTCCCATTCTGTGGGCTCAGGCTTTTGGAACAGAGGACACGGTCTCATGAAACTGATTCATGCTGATTGTAGCCCTAGTCCTCCCCAAAGAGATTCTGATTCACTCGGTCTGGGATGGGTCCCCACACTTACTATTTTTATTGATCTTTACTTTTTAATGAACATCCCAGGTGATCCTGACATTTAACTGGGTTTAGGAGCCTCTAGAATGAATAGTAGTGATGGAATTAATAAAGACCAAACTGTGCCCTCGAAAATGGGGGTTCAGCTTAGAGACACCTTCCATGGCCCCTGGAACCACAGCAAGTAAGACCTTCTTCCTCTCCATGGTGGGGGTGGCGTTCCTCCAGAGAGGCTCTGCTGGAAGGGGGTGGGGGCAGCACCAGCTGTGTCCTCTCCTGCAGCTGTTCCAGTGCCATGGCCCAGTGGAAATGACTGTGAAATTCATTCTCCACGTCTCCGAGAGCTGAGCCAGGTGGTTACTGGTCAGACGGGCCAATCCCACCAGACAGGAGAAATATGCCCACCCACCTCCACTTAGCACAGGATTCCCCCAAACCCTGCCTCCCTGGGCCCACAAGTGCCTTTTGTCCCCGGTCAATTCATGCCTTCCCATGGGGAGACTCTCTTTACTCGGTGTCCAGAAACGCCCCGCTCTTGCATTTCTGCAGGTTCACTAGGAACCATTTGGCTTCGGAAGGGGGTCGGGTCCCTCAGCCCGAGGACGTCCTGAGGCCCAGGACAGAGCTGGTTGCTCTGGGAACACGGGAGGCCAGCAAAGCTGCCTATTGGGATGACCGTGGGCCCGGCAGATTTCACTCATCCCTGCGAGGGAGAGCGGGTGGGGGCCTTCCCTGCATCAGGGAACTCAGCCTTTTTATTAGCTGCAGGGAGGTGCAGGAGCAGGGCTTTGGCTGAGGAAGAAGGGAAAGGCCCAGAATGAGAGCACTGTCCTCTGCCAAGGACACAGACTGTTGACGTGGGAGAGATGGGTGCAGCCTCTGGATGGAGTCCATGGTGAGGAGGAAATGGTTTTCACTGAAAAACAAAGTTGAAAAACAGTTTACTGAAGGGAAGAGAAAGAGGAAAAAAAAACCCTCAAACTGTCTGATCATCAAAATCACCTGGGTAGTTGGTTAAAAATACAAATTCCAAAACTGGTTCCAAGTCAATAAAATATTATTCTTGGTAGCTCTGGGTTTCTTTTCCTTGTGGTTTAAAAATGTAGATCCCTTGTCAATTATCTCTCCCTAAAGCTGGGGAAAAAATTAAGTTACACGTAAAAACAGTAGAAGAACTAAAATCCGTTGTACAACAAGAAAACTTTTCAGAAGGGGAAGAGGGGGCCGGGAATGAAATCTTTACCTTTCTAAACGTGACATCGCTATTTGAACTTGAACAATTAATCATATAATAATCTTTGTTTTGTAAATTAAAGGAGGACCTGCCATAGGACCTACAATGAGAACCACTCTTAAAAATGTGGATTTCCACTCACATAGCTTGGAAGGTGCCCAGACAGGTGGGTGTCAGGGGTGAAAGAAGCGATGCTTTATGAAATTGACAACAACGTGGATTGTTTCTCATCTCCCCGTTGGGCTTGGGGGAGAACAGAGGGAAGGAGACACAACAGGATGGGACGAAAATAAAATCCTAAAAGCAACTTGTCTCCGGCCAGGGTGGGTCTTCCTCAAGATGCATCTGTCCTCTCCTTCCTTCTAGTTCAGGTTTGTTGAGTGAGTTGTTTCCTGTCACCCTCTCTTTTTCCTCCCCTCTTTCCTTTCTCCATCGGCCCCTGGCCACCCAAACAGTGGAAGGCTGAATAAGCCACCTCCCCCCACCCGCAAGATGTTCATGTCCTAATCCCCGGAACCCGTCAGTGTCACCTTGTATGGAACTTTGCCCATGTGATTAAGTTAAGGATCTTAAGACAGAGAGGTTATGTTGGGTTGTCCAGGTCTGTCTTCTGCAATCAGGGGTCCTCTAAGAGGAAGCAGACAGAGGTCAAAGAGGAGAAGGTGAGGTGTTGTCAGAGGGATTGCATGATGCTCTTTGAAGACGGAGGGAAGGGCCACAAGCCAAGGAATACAGACGGCCACTGGAGCTAAAAAAAAAAAAAAAAAAAAAAAAAACAACAAAACCCTGGAGCCTCCAGAAGGAACCAGTCCTGGCAAAGCCTTGACTGTAGCTCAGTGAGACTAATTTTAGACTTCGGACCTACAGAACCGTGAGGGAGTAAATCCATATTGTTTGAGTCGCCCAGCTTGTGGTGATTCGTTACACAGCAATAGAAAAGTCATACACCCCTTCCCCCCCTTCCCTGTCCACCTCCCAACTGGCCCTTGCCCAGGTCTCCAGGGACTCAACTCTTGCCAATCCATGGCTTTATCAGCACTTCTCTCTCTTGACTGAACTCTTGGCTATGTTTGATGTTTTCCTCATTGCTCTTTCTTAAATCCTGTGACAGTCCACTCCCATGGTCTTCTCTTGCCTCTTGGACCCTCCTCTGCAGCCCCTCCCCAGCATCCTCCTACCCCACCTTCAATGTGGCTGTGTGCCCCAGCATTCTCTTCTCAACTCTCTTCTCTTCTCACTGTCTACTTTTGTCCCAGTGATAATCCCAAATGGAGGCCATGGGCTCTACACCCCAATATCCCACCAGAGGGTCCCCCTGCTCCCTTGTTAGCAAACCAGTATTTCTCTCTGAAGTGCATTTCTCACTTTCCTTGCCTGTCGAAATTTGGCTCACTTGTTTATTTTTCAAGGCCTGGTTCAAATGGCACCTCCTCCAGGAAGTCTTCCGAGTCTGCCATGCCATATGCTTGGTTTTTACAGTTTTATTTTGTTTTCAATGAATGGACTTTACTTTTTAGAGCAGTTTTAGGTTCACAGCAAAATTAGGCTTAAAGCACAGCAAGTTCCTGTGCAGCACTGATTTTTCATAAGATATTGTATGACCAGCTTTTATTGACATCTTATTTATTCTTCTCAACAACTCTGTGAGGCAAGGATGTGTTTTCTTGTCTTCCTTCCTTTCTTTCTCTCTCTCTCTCTCTCTCCCTCCCTTCCTCCTTTCTTCCTTCCTCCCTCCCTTCCCCCTCTCCTTCCTTCCTCCCTTTCTTTCTTCCTTCTTCCTTCTTCCTTCCTTCCTTCCTTCCTTCCTTCCTTCCTTCCTTCCTTCCTTCCTTTCTCTCTCTCTCTCTCTCTCTCTCTCTCTCTCTCTCTCTCTCTCTCTCCAGCTTTACTGAGATATAATTGAACAAATAAAAGTTGCATGTATTTATGGGGCGCCAGGGCAGCTCAGCGGGTTAAGCCTCCGACTCTTGATTTCGGTTCAGGTCATGATCTCACAGTTCGTGAGTTCCAGCCCTGCATTGGGCTGTAAGCTGACAGTGCAGAGTCTGCTTGGGATTCTCTCTCTCCCTTGCTCTGCCCTTCCCCTGCTCTCTCTCTCTCTCAAAAAAAAACTAAAAACAATTATTTAAAAAGTTGCATATATTTAGGGTGTGCCATGTCACGTGTATACATTGTGAAATGATTACCACAACAAAGGTAGTTAACATATCCATCACTTCACACAGTCACCTTCTTGTGTGTGTGTGTGTGTGTATGTGTGTGTGTGTGTGTGAAAACAATTGAGAATTGAGATCTCCTCTCTTAGCAAATTTCAAGTACACAATATAGACTTATTCACTATAATCACCATGTTGTATGTTAGATCTCCAGAACCTTCTCATCTTATAGCTAAGAGTCTGTACCCATTGACCAACATCTCCCCATTTCCCCCGTACCACAGCCCTTGGCTACCTCCGTTCCACTCTCTGCTTCTATGAGTTGGACTTGTTTAGATTCCGCATCTAAGTGAGGTCATGCAATGCTTGTCTTCCTCTGCTTCGCTTATTTGACTCGGCACACTGTCCTCCATATCGAGCCTTGTCACAAACGACAAGATTTCCTTGCCAGCTCATTGGCTCTGCCCATCTGTTGACCCCGTGGGATTGTCAGCCTTTTAGGAGCAGCCTTGTGGCCTGGTCAGCCTTGGGCACTTGGCACCCAGCACAGTGGGATGGAGCTCTAGAACATACCCTCCTTCCTCAGGACCTTGATATGAACACCTGATCAGGTAGTAGAACCTCTGCTATTATTCTCTTGTCTTCTGACACCAGAGGGTCCCCTAACCTTCAAGGTTCATGACAAGAGATGACAAGTGTGCCACATGATGCCAGTGGCCCAGTGGGAGCTCCCTCATATAATGGGGATGCTACTAGCTCTGTGACCTCATTCCCTACGCTGTCCCCTGTTCACCCTGTTCCAGCCATACTGGCTCCTGATGTCTACTCAAACATACCAATCTCACTCCTGCCTCAGGATCTGCTCCCTCTGCCTTGAAGGGCTTCCTCCAGAAACCCACAGGGCCTGTTCCCTCTATGTATTCGAGCTTTTGCTCAAATATCAACCCAGAGAGACCTTTGTGGATCAGCCCATCTAAAAGTTACCCACCCCTCTGCGTCACTGTCTGTCCACCTCACCTTGCTTTGGTTTCTTCTCAGCTCTTGACTGCATCAGCCATGATTTTGGGGGGTTTATTATCTGTTTCCCCCACCGGCATGCTGTTTCTTCTGGGCAGGGGCTTTGCCTCTTGGGTTATCGCTAGTTTCTCAATGATTGGTACATGGTAGATGCTCAATAAGTATTCGTTGAAAATGACTGTGGCACGAGCCCACCCTCCTCACAGGGCCTCTGCCTCTGGTTGTGCTGGGTCACTTTCCCACGGGACGCACCCTGCTGTGGTTTGGCAACACTGGCTGGTGGAGAGAGACCTAGAGCTGTGTCTCCGAATCCCTGGTCCTGTCCTATCTCTCACATCCTGCTGGCCTCTGTGCCCTGGACGCCCCATCTGAAGAGGGGGTGGGTGATGCTTACCGTATACTCCCCAGGGGACCGACCACCACAATGGGCTGGAAGGAAATCCTCACAGAAGGGCTTCTGAGTGGGCTTGATGCTCTCACACCAAACACGGGGAACCCCCAGTAGGGCCGGCACGAGTTTTGAGCTGACCACCACGCCCAGGATAGCAGCGGCCCCTCCCTGAGCTCCCCCTGCTTGGCTTACCACTGCTCTTCCAGGACTCGGGGCGTTTCTGAGAAGCTGAGGGAAGCAACTATGTGGCAGCAGCAGGGGCTGGACCCAGCCAGGGAGCACCGAGGACTGCTGACTTCAGCCTCTGCCTGGGCTCCAAGGGGCAGTTCCACAGGGTGGGTGGAGGGAGAGCACCTGGACCCCTGGAACCTTCTCTGGGTCTCAGAGCATGCAGTGAACATGGTAAAGCACCGCTCTGGAGGTTTTTACTTCTTTGGTTCAAATCAATACAATTTAACAAGCATGCATTGGTTGGAGACACCAAGAACTTTGTAGACTTGGTAATTCTATTTCTAGAAGTTTATCCTAAAGAAATTACCAGAGATATATGCAAAGATGTATGTGCAATGTTTATTAAATTATTCTGTATAATAGCAAACAGTTTGGAAATAGCTTAAATAATGATTGGACATTTGTTTAATAATCATTGTGTCGTGCAATGGGATACCATGCAATTACATTTTCAAAGACTATTTTAATGATCCAGGAAAATTCTGTTAATGCAATTTATACGGAAAAAATCAGACTTTTATGTTTATGTGTGTGTAAATGACTTTAAATTCATGTATAAAATCAAAATTTTATGTGTGTATGTGTATATTTCCCCAATTTTATTGAAATCGGTATCAGTAATGTTTACTTCCATTTAGTGTGATGATTATGAGATGTTTTCTTTTCTTTTTTTTAGGTTTTTAAATAGTTTTTATGATGAACCTGTATTCATATTACAATGTCAAATGTTATTGGTTTTTAGAGGGATAAAATTATTCACTGATTTCCCATCAGGCCTTAATTTGGGGCAGAAGTATGTGGAGTAATGTTAAGAAAAGCTTGGGGAGGGGCGACTGGGTGACTCAGTCAGTTAAGTGTCCAACTCTTGATTTTGGCTCAGGTCATGATCTCACAGTTTGTGGGACCAAGCCCCACGTAGGGCTCTGCACTGACACTGAGGAGCCTGCTTGGGATTCTCTCTCCCTCTTTCTCTGTCCCTCCTCCACTTGTGTGTGCATCCGAGGGTGTTTTCTCTCTCTCTCTCTCTCTCTCTCTCTCTCTCAAAGTAGATAAATAAACATTAAAAAGAAAAGAAAAGCTTGAGGATGCCAAGTAAATGCGTTTACTCTTCAAGTCTGGAAGCTTGTTAGGTCCTGGGGGACCTCTTATATGTGTAAGGTGTAAGTCCTCTGAGACGAGTGCTGTGTAAGTCCTCTGAGACGAGTGCTGTGGGGTATTTTTATCAGGAGTCTGGCCGCAAGAATAGTGTTCTCTCCCTCTGTGTCATGGTGGGTCCTACCTGAGAGGGAGGTCATTCTCAAGTTCAGGTGCCTGAGGGAAAGTGGGTCTTTCAAAGTAGAAAGTGGACCTGGGAAGAAGGTGCTAAGAGTAAGATGGGATAGAGGACTCTGGGTATGGGGACTCCGTCCCCTCTGAGACTTCCCCAGAGGATGGGCAAGACCTGGGAACCTTTGCAGGGATCCTGGCCGAGGTGGGACAGGACACCCTTGCCTGAGGAAGCCTGGTGGTTGTATAGTTCTTCCAGGTACTGTGTCTCTATTCTTGTTGTCTTCCCTCAGGGTTTAGTAATGCCGTCTGGTACATTAGCTGTGCTTTGCTAAAAGAAGCCAAAGCCTGGGTTTCTAGCTGTGCTTGGTCCAAAGAAATGAAAGCACAGTGGCATCTCAGGGGACCAGCCATGGGGAGGCAGTGAGAATGAAGACATCGGCCCAAGGAAGGGGGGTGGGCAGCTGACAAGCCTATTTGATCCAACTGTCCCTCCTGCCTGGAAATCCTCCTTCTTGAACTATATCTTGGGGCTCTGGTTTATAAAATAATAACAACAATACTAACTTTCAACATTTTTATCATTTGTGTACACATAAGCGCATGACTGTTCTGGAAAAAGTTAAAAATTCAGATAAGCAAGACCAAAAGAAAAGCAAAGGGAAAATAAAAACTCTAAAATTGCCTTTTATCTCACAACCAGTCAGTGTTTTGGTGTATAATCTTCCAACATTTTTACTGAATCAACGTATTTTCAAAGTTGGGTTATTTTATGTCTTTATTAGCTTTTTATTTTTCTGCCTTCTATGCTATAAACTTCTTTCTATGTCATTAAGTGTTCTACAAACTCATCTTTGAAAGACTGCATTGTATGTTACTTTCTGGTTCAGAATTTATTTAACCAATCCCCTCTTGTTGAACATTTAGGTTGCTTCCAGTTTTTTAGGCTCATAGATAACACGGCAAAGTACAGCCCTGTAGCTAAATCTTTATACATCTTTGTGCGTTCCCCTAGAATAAGTCTCAGAAACAGACTCCCTGAATTAAAGGATGTTAGGTTTTGTTTCCATCCCTTGCAAGCCCGGAAAGGCAGAATTATTCTGAAGATCTCACAGCCGAGCCCTACACACAGAACTCCAGGGCCTGCTGGCCCCCAAGTCTGCATGTTCCAGATGTGCCAAAACATCCGTCACTCCTCCCCCCCCCGCCACTCCCAGGCTTGGGGCTCACCCCGGAGAATGAATTATACCTCCCTGCTGGACATGAGGCCATTTGTCTTGTGCTCTGGAATCCTGATGAGATAAAATCTGGGCCGAGCACATTTCTTTATTTAATGTATTTCTGGGCAGGTGAGCCCTACCCTTGGGAATCACCTCCAGATCGGGGTTAAGAGTTTACAGGGAGAAGGAGCAGCTCACGAGGTATAGAGCAGCTCCGGGGCTCACCCCCTGCGGGTCAGAGGAGGCCTCATTTCCCACTTCAGGCTCACCCTGGCCCCAGCTCCAAACTCCCAAATCCTGCCTCTCAACCAGAGGGCACGGGAAGTTTTAGGTGTCTACTTCCCATTATACAGCTAAGGCTGGTGGCAAGGATTTCACTCCTCAGAGAAGGAACTGGGTGCCTAGTGATGTACCCAAATCTCTCCTTCCGTGAGAGGTAGAATCTCCCTGCCTCACATTTCAGGGCTCTAGATACCTCTGAAAGGCCTGTCTGGTGCTGACGCCTAGACCTCAGGCCTCTGGTTTGTCTGAGCACATACAGCTCTCTCCATCTTGGGGGCTTTATCCTTGCTTTAGGCTCAAACTCTGCAAATGCTCCCCCTTGAGACTCCTCAAAGATCCAGGCTTCTCTTGTGCTCAGACAACCAATACGTCCTAACCCCACCCACCCCCTGTCCTGTGTGGCACATTTTTGACCCTCTTCAAGTATGGTGTCTCTCCAGAGATCGTGCAGAGCATGCGTCCTTTATGCCAGGGCTCCCGATCCCTGACCCCCATCAGATCGCCAAGGGAGCTCTGTAAATATTCAGGTCTGTAAATATTCAGAGTCTCTCCTCAGAGACACAGATTCTGCAGGTCTGGAGAGATGCCCAGGAATCAATGTTCTCACAAAGGATGGTCCTCCTGACTCTTCCCACAGAGCTGTCTTCCTATCCCTCATCTCTGCTGATGCGGGAGACAGAGCAGGGGCCTCTGGGTCAAGCAGGTCCATGGCAAGCAAAGCAACGAGAAACAGATGGTTTCAAGGCTGCTTCCTCAGGTAACTTAAGTTCAGGAGTCTCGGCAGCCAAACTGGCCTCTCCTGGCAGGGGGATTTGGCCAGGCCAACCTGAGCAGCCGCACAAAGCCATCCTCACAGGCTCTCGGGCCGTGCGTCCCCAGGCGCTTGCTCGCTGGGATGCATAGGCACGCCTCTGGCCAGTCAGCCTG
Source organism: Panthera tigris (assembly GCF_018350195.1). Lineage (NCBI taxonomy): Eukaryota > Metazoa > Chordata > Mammalia > Carnivora > Felidae > Panthera > Panthera tigris. Next base: position 62,468,383 of record NC_056662.1, read on the forward strand.
CAGGGGTTTGTGACCAGAGAATTAAAGTATAGTCCTCGGCTCCTGTGGACACTTCTTCTAGAAGGCGCTGGCGGCAACAGCAGAGCAGGTCTGAGGAGAAAAGGGCCTCTGTGGGCCAGAGGTGGGTCTGTGCAGACAGGACCACACATGCTGGGTGTGGGTCTCCTGTGCCAGCCCAAGGAACTCAGGAGGGTCAAACCCCTTCCCACTGCTGGCTCTCCCTCGTACTGGAGGCAAGAAGGTAAGTCTCCTTGTTTCTGCACTGGGGCCGCTGGGGAGCCCCTAGGACTATGGTGGGTAGTGTCATGACCCAGAGGTCCCTGTGGACAGTGACCTCACAGATGCCCTGCTCAGTTCTGGCCATTCCTAGTTTATGGACTTTTCACAATAAAAGCAATTTGTTCAATGTACAACAAAATTCATTCTCTATCTCAGTCTGTGGTAACTTCATCCCTTCAGTTGCTCAGACCAACGCCTTGGAGTTGTCCTTGAGTCCTTTCTCTTAGACCCCGTGTCCCATCCATCAGAGAATCCTGTCAGCTGGATTTCAACTTATTCCAGAACCCAACCACCTGTCACCACTTCTGTTCCATCATCTCTGGCCTTCTACGGGTCTCTGCTCCACGGAACAGCCAAGGGAGCCTGACGGGACTGATGCAGGAGGGGCTGCTCCAGGGTCAAGCTACGCCACGGACCCTATTTGTGTCCAGGGCCCTCCTGTCCAGATTTGATTTCATCATGGCTATTCTTACCAAGGAAAGCAGTTCATCTGTCACACACAAAATGAAATTCTTTTTTGCATATCATTAACACAGCATCATAAACGCCCCACCCCCAATTCCTCTTCAGATCCCGTGTCTTCATTTGGGGTCTGTGACATCTACTGTCCTTATAGGGGCTCCTCTTAGGCACTGGGACTTGGAGCTGTGAGCCAGGGCAAAACACTCAGCAATCTGGGGGCCCCTCCAAGACGCTGTGACCGGGGCCAGCAGAGCCCTAACACTGTAGTGCCCTGCTTGGAATCCGCTGTGGCATGATGCCACCACAGGTGTGATGATGTACCAGATGTGCATGAATGATGTGGGGAAGCTGAGTCCCGTCCCCCGGGGGCGGGGGGTGGGGAACACTTCCGTCTCTCTCTGTCAGCACGAGAGGGCTCCTCCTTGGAGCTTGGGTCAGGACTCATCTTTCTGTGGGGCCCCAGGCTCAGTGCTGGCTGAGACAGACAGAATAGGGTCTGTGGGATGTGTGCAGCATACATGTGTGATTTCACCCCTCGCCCCGCCTCCCCCACGGCTCCTCCAGCCTGGAGCTGACAGCAATCAGGTGCAGACTCCACCCGTCCACTCTCCTACCCCAGCCCCAACTCCATTCAAGGCCAAGGCCTGCAGTGGCCCTCAAGGGGCAGCTCTCCCAGACCTGCTTTTGCTTAGTCTTGTTTTCTAGGCCACCGCCGTTGGACCGGACTCCCTGGTTGCAGCTGAGCAGCCCACGTCAGGGCTTGGAGGAGCCAGGCCATCTTATCCAAGCGAGGACTTGAGCCTCAGAAAGGAGGAGGCAAACCCATGTCACCCAGCAGATCCGTGGCAGAAGGAGATGGACGCCAGATAAGTTTTTTAGCTGAGAAAGGGAGCAGGGCCAGGAAGGAAGGAGGAGCAGGGAGCTCCCAGCCAGAGCCAGTAGCTCTCCTCACCCCCAGCTCAGCCCTGAGGCTGGCCCAAGCCCACTCGCTTCCAGCCAGGCCTCCTCTGTCTTCCTGAGCCCTCAGAGCCTGCCAGAAGCTTCTCCCCTTCTGCTGCCTTGTGTCCATCCTCCAGGTCCTCCCTCTTGCTTGCTGCTTTTGCAGACTCCAGGCAAGGGAGCAAAGGCTGCTGGGGAGAGAGGGGTCTCTGCCGGACTCAGGCAGACTCCCTTCCAGCCAGTGGGTCTGCCCTCCCCTTGACAGATTGCCTTAGAGGCATTTCCCCCCATCCTTCCCCAGCTCTGTGGCCCCCAGCCCTGACTCAGCCCATAAATTACCTGGGGATGGTCGCTGACTCAGCCAGGAAGCCCAGAGCCCTGCTCCTCACCCCCAGGCCTCAACTCCACAGCTGGCTCTCATTCCGGAATACTTGGTCCCCTCCCCTCAGGAAATTCCTGGAAAATATCAGGCTTCTTCGAGGGGAGATCTCCTAACCACAGCCGCAGCAGGGAAGGGAGCCACCACAGCCCCATCCATCATCCTGCCGCCCTGGCCCTCCTCCCCCAGCTGCTGGGCCTGTGTGGGGCTGAGCGTGGAGGTGTCCGTCCCCATGAAGTGATAGGCACATGGCCGTGGAGGGATGGCGGGGCAGGGAAGAGGGAGGAGAGACCAGCCGGAGGTGAGGCAGTCAGGGCAGGCTGCTGGGAGGTGGGAGCAGTCCTAGGCCAGGAAGGATGGGGAGAACGGTTCAGTGGAGAGATGGAAAGAGTGCCCTTTCCACAGCCATTCAGGGAACGGCCCGAGCAAAGGTGAGGCAGTGGCAAGGAGACCGGTATGGATGCGGGGTTGGAGGAAGTCGGAGAATAACAGGGTGGAAGAGATTGCCAGCAAGCCCTGAGGAACGACGGTCCCTACAACATCCTGGGCGGTTCCTACAACATTCCTTGGGCTCCTAGGGCCTGCTCAAGACCTCTGCACCATCACACTCCAGTCGGGCGGTAGAGGCAGGGCTGTTGCTCTCAAGGAGCCCAGGCTGAGGCACATGGCTTTGGCACCAGGGAACTCTGCGTCTAAGGTAAAGACAGACATCCAGGCCCTTCCTGCCTCCTCTGGATCCCCCCCCCTTGAATACTTTCCTTGGAAAAGCCCATTAGTTAATGAGGGAAAGCCAAGTCCAGTCCACAGATAACACGTCTCTTTTTTTGGCTACTTCCCCTCAGACAATAACAACTTTTTAAAGTACAAAAATTCCTGCCCAACTTCCCCCAAGGAAGGATGGCTGAATGATGTGGCTGTGGCCATAGTAACAAAGGCACTAAGGAGAGAAACAAAGTAAGCTAGCTGACCTCAGAGGTGGGTAGTTGGCAGAGGTGTCCTGAGGTCGCTGGGCCCCCAGGGGTGGGAGGCCAGGCCAGGGTGCCGTGAGGAGGGGTCAGCTGAGTCTCCGGCCTTTATTCACTTTCCCTCGGAATGGCGGTTCTACAGAGCAAGGCAGGGAGTCAGGGAGAGCTGGGGCTGAAGACAGAAAGGTGGAGGTGGTGCCAGCCAGGCAAAGAAGGCACAGAGGGAAAGACCAGAGAAGCAGAGTGACATGGAGAGGAAAGTCCTCGAAGGCAAGGACTGGGTCTCAGCTCCTCGTGTATGCTCAGCTCTGAAGCTGGGAAAGCGGCTTAATAAATGGTGTCCCCTGGGGAAGGCGTTCGTGTCTGTCAAAGCCCTAAAACGCTTTATTGACATTCTTGAGTTGCATGTTGGACCACCTGACCCCACTCTAGACCCCCAGAGACAGATCTGCCTTGTTCACTGTTGCATCTGGGCACCTAGTGGGGTGGCCCTCCCCTCGCTGTCTGTTCAAGGTGTGAAAAGAAGAGGGAAAAGCTGTGGGCAAGAGACCAAACAGACCCACCCTGGGATGTGGCCTCTGGAGAGAAGCTCCAGGGCACCCGCCCCTGCTTTCTAGCCCCGTGCAGGGGCCTGTCCTGTTCCTGGAGCCTGAGGTGGGGAAGGGCAGCCTGGGAGGGTTACCTCCATGAGCCCCAGCCCTGGGACGCTGGGAAGGCTCTGCCCGCAAGGCCAGCCTGGTAAGGGGGACGGGCATCCTGCCTCATTGTCACTGGCCCAGCCGCACTTCCAGAAATTCTTCCTGCCAGCAAGAAGAGGAAAGAAAAGCCCGGGCAGCCTCTTGGGCTGCCAGGAAGGGGGTGGGCAAGTGGGAACCAGGTTTCCCAGAGCTCTCACGGGCCAAGCTGGAGCTCTGGGGCCTTCTGCCTGGGCCAAAGGGCCTGCTCGGCTCTGGGACAAAAGTGGGCCCGAGTGTGAGGTGTCAGAAGAACTGACCAATGGAACTGAAGCTCACCACGTCTGTGCCCAGCCAGGCTGTTTGTGGCTGCAGAACAGAGACGGGAAGAAGGAAGGCCTGGGAACTGCTAGGCTTCCCACAGGCCATTTTTAAATGTGGGGGTCACAATAGACTAAAGCTCATTTTCAATCCAGAGTAATTATTGCCTCTCCTCCTCGTTTCGTGTCTAGCCCTATAGCTCTTGAGGGGGACAGAGAGGAAAAAATATTTATTATTATTATTATTATTATTATTCTCCCATCTAGCATTTTCTTAGTGTGTTCTGTGCAGCACCAGCCTACAGGCGAAATCCTTGATAAAACAGGAAGGTTTGCGGAACTCAGCACATCAGCTACCCTCTTTGAGATTCCTGGCACACAATGTAAATATTAAATTCTCACAGAAATCCTGAAGACACTCATTTCACTTAGGTTAATCCAGCATTTCTCAAATGTATCCAACCACAGAACCCCTTTTTCATGGGACGCCAGAAACACATTTGGGGGAAGGCTGTGTTAAAGCTTTTGAGGGGTGGCTTTCTGACGTTGTTCCAGCCATGGTGCCACAAGGGTGGTGTGAGAGGGACTGGGGAAATGAGTCAGCTGGACTCTGGGTCTCCATCCCACCCCACCCACCCCAATTCAACCAGCAGTTCCTTTATTCTGCCGGGATCGGGTTTCCAACAATATATTTTTATTTGATGAAGGGCCTCTGCTGCTAAAACTAAGTTTGAGAGCCAATACTTTGTGGCTCTTCATGAATAGATGAAGAAAAAGAAAAACAGAGGCCAATTGGGGTTGGGGGTGTCTAGAAACAAAAATAGTGACATTAAAATGCAATCGATTTGGGGTGCCCGGGTGGCTCAGTAGGTTAAGCCTCCAACTTCGGCTCCGGTATGAGTTTAAGCCCTCCCACCGCTTCCCCTTGCCCCTGTCAGGCTCTGTACTGACAGCTCAAAGCCTGAAGCCTGCTTCAGATTCTGTGTCTCCCTCTCTCTCTGCCCTTCCCCTGCTTGCACTCTGTCTCTCTCTCTCTCTCTCTCAAAAATAAATAAACATTAAAAAAAAACTTTTTAATACAATAGATTAAACAGAACAGGAACACAGTGTGGGAGGAAATTTCCTCATGTGTAAATCTCAGGATGTGCTGTCCAGGTATTTTAATTCCATTTTACAGATGAAGAAACTGAGACAGGAGGAGTTGAGCTATGGGCGCAGGACTCTAACTAGATCTCTGACCAGGTGTCTTGCCACCCTTCCACAGTACTGGGGTTAGGAGAAGGGCTCCTACCCTCAGAAAACTCCCACTTTCATGGAAGAGGCAAAATCCGCCCACCAAAGGATGGCAAATGGAGGCAGTACCAATGCAGAAGCAAAGGTACTGTGGTTGGGGCTGTCAGAGGGTAGAAGAGAAGGATTGGGGGAGCACGGAGCTCAGAAAGCCTTCTCTTTGAGAGCTGAAATTGCCCCCATGATATGTCCCAGAGCCTGGCGTGATTCTGCTATATGAAAACTCATTTCTGTCTTCAGTTCTAGAGATTTCTTAGCCATTGTCTCTCTGCATATTGCCCCTCATTCTTCCCAATCTCTCTTCCTGCGATTCTCCTTGGCATAGGCTGGACCTTCTCATTCTGTCCTCCACACCTCTCCCTCGTCCCTATTTTCCACTTATTTACATCTTTGTGCTGCATTCTTGGTAAACTCTCAGATCGCCTTTTCCAGCCCTTTCTATCCCACTGAGTTTTAAATTTCAACGATACTTTTTTTTATTGTGGAAGTTCTACAGTCTGGCTTTTGACACTCAAAATCCAAGAATTCTAGACTATTCCCTGAGGCAACCAATGCTGCTTGATCAAGCCCGGGCTGGAGTCCTGAGGCTGAAGCCTCACTAGGTCCCCTCGGTAACCCCAGGGGCCATGCAAATACGCTCTCCGTGGGTCCTTCAGAGCAAACTAGCTACAGAAAGTGAGCAGAGCTAAGGAATGCAAGAAGATATTGGGGGAAAGTCTAGTTAATAGTTCACAAGATATTATCCCACATCCCCCCATATATGGTAGATACTACTATTACCGTGATTACAATGACCATTATTATTGTATCACCATCAGTGTAAACTTGGGAATGTCCTCGTCTCTTCCTAAACCTTGGCTTCTCACCTGAGCCTGCACCAGATCAGCCCATTAGAAACAGGAGTCTTTTCCTCCTCGGTCCCTGAAACTTTTCCTCCCTGCTCTGCCTTCTCCTTCCCCTTTTCCTGGTCCAATGAAAGGTCTAGTCTGGCAGAGGCTGGGCCCTGATAACAGCTGAACAATGACAGCAGCAGCCCCTGAGTGAGGGCGTGGGAACCAGCTGAGATTATGGGAGAGGGACCGGAAAAGAGGAGGGGGCAGACCCAACAGCTGGACAGGCCGACATGTCTGCCCCCAACCCTGCCCTGGAAGCCCTGCTTGGCGGTAGGTGGAAACCAGTCTGTTTCTCTTGGATGGTCACCTTCTGGGCCACTCATTCATTCAACAGCTATTTACTGGACACCTACTAGGTAGCAGGCCCTGTGCCAGGAACGACCTTGTCCCTCGGGACTATCCCTTCAACTCTGCAAAAACATTCACAACTATTGCTTCGGAGTTCACACCACAGGCCTATGTAACAGGAAGGACTCCGATCCATAACCCTTCTTGATAAGAGGGTGTCGTGAGTTTTACAAGGACACAGGTCAAAGTGGTCTTCACTCCCCAGTCTACCCTCTGGCCTGGGGGAATGAAATCCTCTGGGCAGTTTGCCTGAAGGTAGTCAAAAGAAATTCATTTGCCCCCTTTTGTGGCCTCCAGTGTGCTGGGGGACACAACCCTTACTATCAACAGTTGTGCAGAATGCTCTAGATGTCTGTCAACCCTCCCTTTGCTACCACAGTTCAACTTTTTTGAAGGGGGGAAGACTGTCCCAAATCCATCATGGAAATTACTCCATTTCTCAGTTAAAGGCCATTGGGAACTTTTTCTCATCTTTGCTAAAGGGGTGAAAAAAGTCTGAAAAGTTTGGTGAGCAATTTTTCTTGGAAACTGCACATTGTAAGCTTTCTAATCCCGCCTTCACGAACCGGCATCTGGGTTTCCCCTAGACTCCAGTCATTTTTCTGTTTATCCGGATTTCAAAGTAGGTAAGACAGGCCTCAGAAATTCCTGATTTCGTCTCGGAAGAGCAGGCACCAAAAAAGACTCAAGGTTCTTGGCTCTCAGGTTTGGTTGTGGCTCCACAGGGAGCAATTTCAAACTCTCAGGTTACTTCACATCGTCACCAGGCCCCACTCAAGGCCAGTGCGTCATGGGGCAAGAATGCCATGTGCTTATCCGGAATGCACATGTCACAGGTCACGCACACGTATATGATGTACACACACCCTATCCCACATATACACTTCTTCTTATTTTTACCATATTCATATGCGCACCGCATATATCCCCATATACCATGGACACAGAATACAAAAATACACTTCTATGCTCTACAGACATACCTAGTGCACACACACACACACACACACACGCAATACGCAAATATATTCATGCCTTGTTTATACGACATGAACATAACACCCACCTTGTGCATCAACATGCACCATCTACATACACCACATTCACAAACACACAAACAGTAACCTACACACATATTTGACCAACATAGTCTACTTTCTGATTAAAGTTCTCAAGATTTTAGTTTCTTTTTTTATTAAAAAAAAATTTTTTTTAATGTTTATTTTTGAGAGACAAAGAGACAGAACACGAGCAGGGGAGGGGCAGAGAGAGAGGGAGACACAGAATCCGAAGCAGGCTCCAGGCTCTAAGCTGTCAGCACAGAACCCGATGCAGGGCTTGAACTCACAGCCTGAGAGATCATGAACTGAGCCGAAGTTGGACACTTAAACGACTGAGCCACCCAGGCACCCCTCAAGATTTTAGTTTCTATTTAAACCCAATTATATAACTCACCAACTTCTCCTGGTCTGTTCTTTTCTTTTTTGACAATAATCGTGGATTTTTTTTTTTCTGTTTCAGCAAAAACAAAGAAACAACAGCTATGAAAATTTGCTTCTTATTTGCTATAAATAAATGCAGCTGGGTGCAAATTTATCAAAATGCCAGAAAAATGGGGCACCTGAGTGGCTCAGTCAGTTAAGCATCCAACTCTTGATTTTGGCTCAGGTCATGATCTCACGGTTTGTGAGTTTGAGCCCCACATCGAGCTCTGTGCTGACAGCACAGAGCCTGCTTAGAATTCTCTCTCTCTCAAAATAAATAAATAAACTTAAAAAAAATGCCAGAAAAACAAATGGACCAAGAACTCAGATTTGGGGGTGTTTATCCTCTCTCTTCTTTCTCATGAAACTGTGTCTCTGCCTTTGTCTATACACAGACAAGTGGTAGATGCTTGGATGCTTGGAGACGTCTTCCATCTAGATGTTTGCCCTGGGGGAACGCACACAAGATTTGTCACAAATACTGGGAGAACCACTTCTCATGGGAGGCTGGTTCTGCCCCTCAGCCCTCTACCCCCGTTAGAACATGGTATGTCCCGAGAGCAAAGACAAGAGTGAAGATCACCACCGGCTTCAGGATGCCACAGCAGACATTACTAATGGATCTAGGCATCTGTCCCTCCCAGCCTGGACTTGGTGTCACAATAGCCTTCCTTGCCGGTTAATTAATCAAGGCTAGCGAGTAAGGTGGGAGCTATTTGAGATCCCATAGAGCCCAAGCCCCTCAGTGTATAGATGAGGAAATGGAGTCCCAAAGAGGAAGAGTGACTCATGTGAGGTCACACAGCCCTACTCATAGCAAAATGAGCTCTCTGCTCAGCTCTGTGCTCCACAGATGTGGCTGGTACAGGGGCAAGGGACTCCCTGGGGACTGAAGAAGAGGGGCTAGAGGGAGGTTGGGACAGGCGTGGGTTTCCCTACATGCACCAAGCCTGTTTCTCTAAGCCCAAGCCCTGTCCACCCTCACCGGGACAGGCTGAGGGTCTCTGCTCTCTCCGTTACAGCACCCCTGGGCCTCTGGCCTTCAGGATCAAGGCAGGGAGTGGAGGGCCTTCCAGGGTTCAGAGATGTTGTCTTCTCTTCTCTCCCCCATCTCAGTTCTCCCCTCCTCCCTGAAGCCTTCTGTCCCACTAGGTCTCTCCGAGGGTCTCTCCCCAGAATCACCGCACTGCACAAACAGATGTCCGTGCACATGCTGGCACGTACTGGCCTCTCACGGGGTCCCACAACCAGGCCAGAAGTGCTCCCTTCTGATGGCCACACCTTTACCATTGTTGTGCTTCTGCCAGACTGCCCTTTCCACCCTACCCCCACCTGGCCTCCTGCCCATCCTTGAACCCCCGTCACTGGTGTCACCCTGCCTTCCCCAAAGCACACAGGTACCTTGCTCTGTATCACCAAAACTGTGTTTCTGGGCTTTTCTCACAATCCTGATGGGGCCCTGTTTGCTGTTGTAGAAGGTGTCTGGGTTTTATCCCCTTAGTGCAGAAGAGTTTGGACTTCTCACACCCACAGCACTCTCCTCCAGGAGAAACCCCCCGCCCCCCTCCCCCCACTCCCAGACAACGCAGGTTTCCAACGCAGTGGAAACTTCCACTTGGCAGCACTAAAGCTCCTTGGCCAGGCCCCAGCTCCAGGCACATTGTGGGTGCTGAGGACATATCTGTTGAGGGGGCACAAGGGATGCATAGGTGATAGAGCCCTGCCCTCCAGGGGTTCCTGGCCAACCCACTCCCCTGGACGGGGCCTGGCCAGACACGGGAGGGCTCCCGTGGACTGGTTCCCTATTCTCCAGGCACGTCCTCTCAGGGCATTCCTGTCCCTCAGGGCGACAGCTGCTGCAGGCAGTACTAATGGGGGGCACTGGAGGGGAGGCCCTCCTGGGAGGCCCTGTCACAGGGCCAGTTGGACACAGTGCCCCCACCTGTGCTGCTGCTTCCAGACTGGGGTGGGCATGGCGGCTGCCAGGGACATTCTTTCCCTGGGGGCGGGATACAGCTGCTGGGAGATGGGGAGGGAGAGGGAGGGCATGTGAGCCTCAGCATTTGAGTCACATCACACCCAGACAGACAGATGCCTGCACAGACGGATGTGCCACCACACATTCTCATCACACACTCATGCGGGCCCTCCCACCCAGTCACAAAGCACACAATGGCACTCCTGGCCACCTCACCAGGAGTTTGAGCAAATCCAACAGTGGGAGAGGCTGGAATGATTGTAGACAACGAAGGAAGAAAAAAGAACAACCAAAAGCAGAATAGGAAAAATCGTGCCTTTACTGGTGGGAAAAGCCTCAGGTCCCTGTTGCTTCCATCCTGGCTCAGCCTGGGGACTGGAAGGACCCTGGAGCCCACAGCCCAGAGCTCAGCCCGGTCAGCCTCACGGGCAGCCCCAGAAGACATGTGGTGGGGAAAACGTGGGATTGGGACCCAAGAAGTCTGGGTCTCCTGGTTCAGCCAGGACCAGCTGGGTGACCTTGGACCAGTCCCTTGACTTTTCAGCTTTCTAGTCTATGCGCAAAAGGCAGTTCCAAGGTCCTTTCAGCTTTGGAGGTATGTAAAAGGGGGTGAGGGATGGGAACTTAGGGAGGGGAACCCTCCGACTGTTGAGTCTGGGAATCACAGAGCCTGGCACAGACAGCCCCTTGAAGATTTCCCAGACAGAGGGGAGGACGGGCAGCATGGAGCCAGGGTAAGGGGGTGGGGGTGGCAATGTAGCTGTGGAGAGCAAGCTTCGAAGGGAGCCCAGGAGGCCCTGCCTCTACTGGCTAAGAGGCCACTCCCTGTGGCAAGCCTCCCCTCTCTCCCCTCACAGCCCAGCCTGGTTGAGCTGCCCCATCCATGCTTCCAGCGGGCATGCCCCTGTCTGAGAACCAGGCTCCGAGGCTTGTGACAATGATTCAGAGAGACAGCATGTGCAAAGGGCATGCTAATGTTGGCAGTCGTCATTGTTGTCCTTAACACCTGTCATCGTACGTCTCTCTGTCTGTCCTCGTCCAAGGCTGAGATTTTCCTGAGGTGAGATCCGGTCATTTTGTCCAGTCCTCTACCCTAAATACCACTGTGCTGGGTATGCAGTAGGTGGCTGAGTGAACTTCCTTCTGGGGACTGATCTGGAGATGCTTTCTGCTTGGGGGACCTCCATCTCACCACTCCCTGTTGCACTCCCCTGGGGCAAGTCGGGGATGGTGGGCCCACTCCAGAGCCCCTCTGTTGGACCAGTCCCCCCTCAGAGCCCCAAACCCTGGTTCAGACTCTCCAGCCTTGGGTTCCAGAGACTCTCTGGGCATTCCTGGCCCTTTAGGAGCCTTGACCCTAATGAAGTAGTTGATGGGTCCTGTCCTCTCTGTCGGGACCCAGCCTCACCAGGATGAGGCTTGGCAACTCAGGAGGACTCATTGCAGATCCAGGACTATGTGGCGGCAAAAGCAGAGTGGCAAGAATGGGCTCCTCCGTTCCTACCCCAGAGGGGAGACGTGAGCTCCTGTCCTCAGAGAGGGTCCAACCTGCTCCAAGTTTCTACCCTGGGGGACTCAATGCTGTTGTGTGGGGAATGATAACATGATAAGAAGGATCTAGGAGTAGGTCTGTGGGTTTCTATTTGCTGCCGCTTTGTTTTCTGAGCACTTTTCCTCCCTCCAGGCACCTGCTATACTACTTTCTTCATAAACATGATCTCTTTTTATCTTCACAGCCACCTTATGTCCTACACCATCTCCACTACTGTTTTAAAGACAAACTCACCAGGGCTTAGAAAGGTTAAACCCCTCGTCCGGGGCCACACAGTAAGGGTGGGAGTTGGGACTCGAATCCAGGGCCATGTGACATGGAAGGGTGTTCTGTGTCTCCACCACAGCAAGGGCAGTCCTGCTTTAGAGGTGTCGGGGTTCTTTGGCAGTTTATCAACTCGTTTCCAATCCTTTGCTTCGTTGATTCGGCCAGCAACCTAGCATGGCAGGTGCCATCGTCCCCATTTTGCAGTTGATGAAACTGTGACTCAGAGAGGACGAGTGACTGTCCCAAGGTCACCCTTCCAAGAAGTGGCAGCATCAGGACCAGGACCCCAGCCTGAGTTTAAATTATATCCTTCTTCCTCCAGCCAAGAGTCTCATCTCCAGAAAAGTAAGCAAGAAACAAGTTTCCCTGCTGGAGCTGCCTAGGGGGTGAGGAAGAGGAGGAAGAGGAGGAAGAGAAAGAGGAGAAAGAAGGAAGGGAGGGAAGGAGGGAGGAAGGAAGGAAGGGAGGGAGGAAGAGAGGAAGGGAGGGAAAGAAATACCCCAGATTTCTTTAACCGTTTCCATTTCATATAATTTACAGATCTTTTCTGCCTTATCATGGCCCTCTGGACACAGGGCATTTCTTCAGCCCTTCAAAATATAGTGCTGAAAATTGTATTTGGTTTCCTCGTCAATGTACTATTATTTCTTATCTCTATACAGTGGTTCCTATGTGCTTTGAATCCTTTTCAAAGACTATTATTCTGTATGACCGCCCCCCCCCCGACATTTTATGTTAGCTTAAACTGAGATTCACTAGACTCTCCAAGGAAAAGTTGATAAGGGAAGCCCTAAAGGCCCATAGAAAAAGCAACCTGCTTTTTACACTTAATATATTTTGAATGTCATTCCAGGTTAATCAATACAGTTTCTTTCTTTCTTTTTTTTTTTTCCCAGTAAATATTTTGCTTTAATTTTCAATATAAGTATATGTTAGATACAAAAAAATGCAAAGATATTAAGCTTGGTAAAATTTTACCTACATATACACTTATTTAACTACTACCTAAGGTATTGGCTAAGGTATTGAACATTTCCAGCACTCCAGAAGGTTCCCTCATCTCCATCCTAGTCAATATCCCCTGCCTCCATAGGCCACTGTTTTGGAATTTCATCTGAATGGAATCATACAGTAGGTACTCTTTTGTATTTGGCTTCTTTCACTCGACATAATGTTTTTTGAGCTTTACCCATGTGGTTGCAGGAGTCAGTAGTTCATTCTTTTTAACTGCTGTGTATATTTCTACCTTATAAATATATCACAATTTGTTATCCCCTTTCTGTTGACATATATTTAGAAATGTAGATTAAAATCTCGATGCAACAGCTTTACATATTCATTAGAAAAACCAACATGAAACACGCTGACGGTACTAAGTGTTGGTGAAGATGGTGAGCGGGACAAGTGGGGTACCCAGGAACCGGTGGGGGAACTGGTGGAACATGTAGGGATGACCCCTGTTTAGCAATATCTACTAAGGTTGTACATACACATATCCTTTGACCCAGCATCCCATCTTGAGTATGTACAGCCAAGAGAAAGGCGTGCTTATGTCTGCCAAAAGACATGTACCAGAATGTTCATGGCAGCCTTACCGACCATTCCATCACTGTGTAAACAGCTGCCAGGTTCTCCATTGTGTGAACATACCAATCTCCCACTGGCTGGTATCAGTTCTAAGCAAGTCTGAGATAAGCGTCCTTATGCACAGGCCTCGTGTGAACTTTCCATTATTTCCTTAGGACGGATTCCCAGAAGTAGATTGCTGAGTCAGAAGCACGCACATCTTCAGGGCTTGAGACCCACATCACCAAGCTGTCCCCAGAAGAGTGGCACCAGCTTCCCCTCCCACTGACCACATGTGCCCGTGGCTTCGAGGCTTCCACAAACCTAGAAGTCACTCCTGGTTTAAATGCACCCCGCCCCCTCCCTGGAGCCCAGAGACCCATGCTTTCCGGACTCCTGGTAGTGAGAGGAAGGAAGGTTTGGGGTAAACACGCTGAAAGCACAATGGCCAACAGCTCTCAGGGCCAGGCCGCCAGGCGCACAGGGCCACCACCCTCCTTCCGCTAGCTGAACCCAGGCTTATCAGAGCAGCCGTCGGGGCCAGCGTGTCCGCTGGTGCTGGTGGCCTCCCGCAGGCTGAGCGCAGGAAGCAGTGGCTGCGGCACGTAAGCGACCGCTTACGCTGGCCCAGGAGTGCCAGTGCAGCCCCGTCCAACGTGGGGGCTTCAGTGGGTGAGTGCAGCACCCAGCCTGTCCTCTTCCTCCTCAGCCCTTCAGCCGGGCGCTGACTTCTGTCTGAGCCTTTCCCTTCCCCCAAACGCCTAGGGGGTGTCTCGATGTTCAGGCAGGCAGCAGAGTGTGCAGGGCTTGGGGGAGGAGGCCTTCCCTCCTCTTGGAGATCAGGCAGGGTTTACCTGATATGATGGGAAGAGCCCCAAGAAGTCCCCAGCTTGGCCAACCTGGGGGCCAAGTACCTGAAATGCCCCCACTGTCCTGTCTTCGTGTTCAACGCTGCCCCACCTGCCCATCCACCCAGGGAGTGGCAGCACAAGGGAGGGAAGTTCTGATCCCCCTCCCCCCCTTCCTCCCAGCAGGAAAAGGGAAGGAAGGTTGCAGGAAGCCCACTTCCCCAGCTTCACAATTCAGCTGCCAGCTGCATGGGTCAGGCCAGCTGTTCCGGCCGTTCCAACACAGTCAGGCCCTTTCTCCACACCAGGGGGAGACCCAGTGCTCAATTTCCCCCAAGTTCTTTCCTGCCAAGGGTCCAGCTTCTGCCAGCCCCCCACCCCCCCCCCCCCGCCAATACCACCACCCAAGGAAGAGACTGGGCATCTGCAGAGGACAGTGAGCTGGACATAGTTTCTGGAGCCTGGCAGAGGCCCTTGGCTCCCTGGAGACTAAGGCTTAGAGAAGAGGTGACTATCTGGTCTCTGTTGCCACAACTGTAAGACAGGACTAACGTTATGTGGCTCTTAGAGGCCAGGCTCAGGGAAGAGAGAAGGCAGGCTGAGAAGCGCCGATTGTGGCCTGCCTCCCTACCCAGACTGGGGCCCCCAGCTCGGGCTCTAGAGCTTCCCACCCTTCCGGCTCTCTGCTCTAAGCTCCTGCCGTCAAGGACAGCTCATGCCTGACCAGCTGCATTCCTGCCCCATAGCCACATGCTTCTGGAACCAGGGGCCCTCGGAGTTGTTGTAAGCCAGGCCTGTGTCCCCTGTTCAGTTTCTGGAAGTAGAGCCGGAAATGGGGACCCCTGTCCCCATTTCCAGGACAACCTGGAAAGGGTTGAAAGGGAGTGTTCTCAGGAGCAGGGCACTGAGGGAAGCAGGATGGGGCAGGGGAGAAACCGAAGCAAGGATGTGGCCTCTAGTTCCTTCCAGATCTCACAGATCCCACAGGAGCTCTGGAGCAGGACATGCATGGAGACATTGGCCTGGCCCGTCCCATCCTGGGTCAGTCACTGGCTACAGGCCAGATCTGGGGGCTGAGTGCCAGGAAGGAGAACCCCGGGTGGTCGGGCCAGCACAATTCTCCAGAGAAGCTGCCAGCACAAGTCTCACCTCCCCTGGGGAAAGGGATCTGGGCAGGACATCCACAACAGCCACCACACCCACCCACCCCATTCAGGTGGGAAGCCCCCAGGCCGCCAGCTCGGTGCCCGCCGCAGACTCACCACAGCCAATTTTCCTCCAGTCCTGTCTGTGTAGTGCAAGATCCTGGTCTCCACATGAGCCCATGGAGGCCCAGGGAAGGGGTCTTGAAAGAGCAGCAGAGCCAGGGCCAGACCCCAGGCCAAACGTCCTTACTTCTGGAGCCAGAGCCTCTAACGGAGGGTGGTCACAGACTTGCACCTCCCCCTGAACTTCATGCTGGTTGTGGTACATGCGTAAATGGGTATTTCAGGAAAGACAGTATCATGGCGTCTCAAAGGCAAGGAAACTAAGCATGGTTGCTGACCCTCACCCGGTTATTCCCACAGATGCATCACTAACAGGGGGCTGTGACAGAGATCCTGGGCTCGGGAAATGCCTGGGGAGGCTGAGAGATGTTCCACACATCCATCCACCCTGTCCTCCCCTCCTAGGCTTGGCGAGGGGCACTGGGCTGTCCCGGAATCTGAGAGGAGAAGCCGCTTCCTCTCCTCATCCTGGGGTGGGCCCGGGCCAGGGTCTTGGGGCCGAACCCCACAAGCTGCCGGATGATGGTACGCAGACCAGGCCACCACTTACACATCTGACATTTGTGTGCACGTGTATAAAAAGCGCCCTCGCCAGGAGACACAAACCACTCAAAAATACCCCTTCTAAGGCAGTACATTTCAGGAACGGCCCCTTCTTCAGGGTGGGCCTGCCCGGCCCCCCACCCCTCACACCTTGGTTCTACAGGACTTCTCCCCCCCTCAACCGACCAGCACCAAGAGGCAAGCCCCCAGGGGACAAGCCCACCATCATCCCGGGCCCCTAGAAAAAGAGACTTGTTTCCAGGGTGAGAGAGAAAGCAGGAAAAGGCCAGAGCGTGTGCCTTAAGGCTCTGAAATCCTGAACTAGGGCAGAGCTGGGATGGCATCTCAATGAAGCCGCTGACAGATTCTGGGCCTCCGGCCAGCTTCACACCAGACCTGTGAGGGGGACCCGGGCTGTGCCAGGCTGGCAGGGCTGCAGGAGTCAGGGCTGGGGAGCACACAGCGGTTGCCTGGCCACCATGGCCATGGAGGTGCCCCGAAGGCAGCAGAGGCTGAGGGACACGAGGTCCTGGGACACAGAGGCCTGAGCCTCCATTCAATGCCGAGCCTTGCTGGGGAGCATTCTATCTTGCTACCAGCTAGGGTCAAGAACTACTGAGTTGATCCTTAGTTCCTCTCTCCAGAAAGGGCTCTGAGATCAATTGGGTGTGGGGAACATCTCCTATACTGGCTTCTCTGGGTGACTCACAGAACATATTAAGATAGCAAAGAACTTTCCAAGCAAAAAAGCAAAACAAAACAAAACAACTTTGCTCCGGAAACTGATGGTGGTGATGGCGGTATGTGTATGCACCGGTGTGTGATATTGTCCCTATTTTATAAATGGGACCCTGGGTGCACCTGGGTGTCTCAGTCGGTTAAACGGCCGACTTCGGCTCAGGTCATGATCTCACAGCCCGTGAGTTCGAGCCCTGCGTCGGGCTCTGTGCTGACAGCTCAGAGCCTGGAGCCTGTTTTGGATCCTGTGTCTCCATCTCTCTCTGCCCCTCCCCTGCTCATGCTCTCTCTCTCTCTCTCTCTCAAAAATAAATAAAAACATTAAAAATTAAAAAAAAATAAAAATAAAAATAAATGGGACTCTGAGAGGCTAAAGAATGTGCCTGATGTCATCACCATGGTCAGTGGCAGAGTGCCAACTCAGACTCAGGGCTCTCCCATACATACCCCTGACTCCACACACCCTGATCACCTCCAGAAATGGGACTCTTGGCAACTTCTCCTGGGGGGCAGGTAGCCCCAGGTAGGGCTCTGACAGGTGGCTTTACACAGCTACCTCTCCCAGTTGGGCTTTTTCTCTCCCTGCAGTCAGTCAGACCCTTATCAAGGTCTGCTGGAGGCCCAGAGCCTTTGACTTCCTGTCTAGCCACTCGCAGAGCCAAACTGGCAGAGCCCATCCTCCCTGCGGGGGTGCTCGGTGCCCCATCATGTGCCCAGATCCTCTCAATCTGGTGCAGGCTCTCAATCTTCCCTGCTCTCTGTCTCCCGCGAGGGCATGGAGGGAGGTTTGTGGCTTCCAAATTCTACTCCTGCAGGTCGACCCCATCAACATGACGCTCCCAGCATGAAGAAGTGGACCATTCTTCCAGGCACACTGGTGGGATTGAAGGCACTGGGGAAGCCTCCGTGGGGAGGTGCTGGAGGTTGCATGATCATCCTTAAGTGGGGCTTGAGGACCAGCAAACTCTAAAATTCAGGTTGCTGAATCCCTGCTCCCTGTACCCCAGGCAAACTTCAATCCTTCCCTCAGTGCCCACCTTGGTTTGAAAAGCTCTAATGAAGAGGCTACTGCATTCCTGTAGCAAAGGGGGCTCCAGGAGCTGGCGTAACGTGAGCCCGGGGAGGGGGGGCACCTGGGTGCGAAGCATTTCTGAGTTCTCAGAACCTGCACGAAGACTTATGTGGGAAAGTCTCTTAGAACACGCTCACGTCTCTCTGGCTAAATCTAATTAAGACGAAACCTTAGCTTCTTCTGGAGTCTGCTGCGTGCCATCAAGCAGTTCCTGAGAAAGACTTTGTGAAAACTGGCTTGGCCAAGGTAAGACTCATTCACACTGTGTCCCATTCTCTCTGGACTCTTGTTTCAGCACCAAATCAATGTCTTCCTATGAGATGCGTGGATGATAAGCTTCTGTTTCCCAGTGAAGTTTACAAGCTAAAGACTCTCCCCGTCAGTACACCACCTGCCGTTGGCCAGGACCCTACAACCATCTGACAACTCTTTCTTATTCCCTAAACAACCCAGCCAAAAGGAAGTATCAGAAAGGTATAGGAAGAACCAGGGAACCAGGAGAGCCGTTAGAGTGAGCAAGGCATAGACAAAGCAACAATACAGCAATAACTCACAGTCCAGAGGGGCAGGCTGGTGGCACCTGGGAAGTCTGACTGCGGACCCAAGTGGCCAGACAAGAGTGACCTTAGACAACAGACCTCTAAAGTGGGAGGAAGTCTGGCACCTTGGGTTGGCAGAATTGTGCCTTGTGTTTCTCTTTGTGCTTTATGCTTATTTAATCTTTCTGACAACTACTGTTATTAGCCCCATTTTACAGATGAAATAACTGAGGCACAGAGAGTAGGTAATTTGCCTAGAGGCATACAATTGACACGCGGTAGTCAGGATTTGAACCCAGGCAGTTTGGTTCCAGAGTCCATGTACTAGATCACCACACCACAACTCACTCTCAGGGAGGAGGGTCCAGTTATTGGATGTTGAGGTTACTATGGCCGTGTAACGCCAAAACTTAGTGGCTTAAAACATCCCTAGTCATCTATTCAGCTCATGAATCTAGGGTCTGGGCAGGGCATGGTGGGAAAGGATTAGGTGCTGCTCTACAAGATGGACGTGGGGGAACCGCGTCTGAGGACAGAAGGATCCCCTGCCTGGCACAATGATTCACAGGGTTAACAAGCAAGAGCTGGCGGCTGGCTGGGAGCTCAGCCAGACTGAGAGTGGGGGGCTGTGTTCCTCTCCACATGGGCCCCTCCATGGCTGCTCAGGCTTCCTCACGGCATGGTGGCCGGATTCCAAGAGTGAGAGTCACAAGAGACCGGAAGTGGAAACTGACAGTTTCTTAAAGCCCAGGTCCAGAAACGGGCATGGCCTCGTTTTCACAATGGTCTATTGGCCGAAGCAGCCAAACATCCCAGGTTCAAGAGGGTAGGATATAAATCCCACCTCCAAGTGAAAAGAGTGTCAGAATTTGGGGATTATGCTTTAAAACTGCCACTTTGGACCTGGCATCCAGAGGAAGGACTGGATCCCAGGAATGAAAGAGAAGCTGTTGACTGTTAGCTCTTGCTCAGGGCAGATCAGAGGGAAGGCACGTGGACTGTAGCACATGGACCAATAAAGTCTCCAGTATGTGCCAGGTCTTGGCCCTCCTGGGCATTATCTCAGTTTACCTTCACAACAACCCTTGAACATAAATTTTCTCACCAGTTATTATAGATGAGGACTCTCAAACGCAGAGAGGGTGTTAGCCTTATCCAAGGTCACACAGCTGCTAAGTGTCAGAGTTCCTCTGATTCCAGAGCTGAACTCTTAACTCCCACAATGAAGAGCAGGGCTGGCCTCAGAGGTATGACAAGGTCAGCTGGGAAGTGGTAGGAGGGCAAGGAGCCAGGCTATCACTCCTCACCCACTCACCTCCTCCAGAAGCCCTCCTGGGAAGCCTCCTGCCCTCTGGGCTGGGCTCCAAGACACCCCATCCCAAGGCATCCTTTCCTTCTCGTGCCTCCTCTCAGGCTGGGGCACGTATGGACCTTCCTTCTGGCCCTGCCTCCCAAGCTGTTTCTCAACCCTGACCGGTTCCCAAAGTCCTCTCTGTACTTCCTGGAAACCTTCCCAGAGGCACTCTCCCCGCTCCTCCCATCTCGGCTATAAGCACAAGGTCTTTAATTTTTAAAACAAAATTTTCATTTTAGAATGCAGGAACAGTGTGAAGATAGTACCAAGTTCCCATATTCTCCACACCCAAGTTCCCCTATTACTATCATCTTATGTTGGGATGGGACATTTGTCGCGATGAATAAACCAATATTGATACATTATTATTAATCAGCCTTACAATATTGCTGACATTATCATTAAAGTATAATCCATACTTTCTTCAGATTTCCTTAGGGTTTTTTTGTTGGTTGGTTGGTTGGTTGGTTGGTTTTACCTAATGTCCTTTTCCTTTTTCTTTTCCAGGACACCACATTATATTTGGTTGTTGTGTCTCCCTAGGCTCCTCCTGGCTGTGATGGTTTCTCAGACTTCCCTTGCTTTTGATCGTCTTGACAGTTTTGAGGAGTACTTATCAGGTACTTTGTAGAATGCCCCTCAGCTGGGACTCGTCTGGTCCCGGGTGAGACTGGGGTTATGAGTTTGGGGGAGGACACCATTTTCTTTTTCTTTTTTTTTTTTTTTATTAAATTTTTTTTTTAACGTTTATTTATTTTTGACACAGAGAGAGACAGAGCATGAATGGGGGAGGGTCAGAGAGAGAGGGAGACACAGAATCCGAAACAGGCTTCAGGCTCTGAGCAGTCAGCACAGAGCCCGATGCGGGGCTCGAACTCACGGACCGTGAGATCGTGACCTGAGCCGAAGTCGGACGCTTAACCGACTGAGCCACCCAGGCGCCCCGAGGACACCATTTTGATCACATTGTATCCAGGGTATGTTCTATCAATATTACTTATCACCGTCCGTACTAATCTGGATCGCCTGACTGAGGGAGTGTTTCCAGACTGCACTGTTTGGAAGGAAGTCACTCTGCCCAGCCCATGTTTAAGGAGTGGGCAGCTACGTTCTTCCTTGAAGACAAAGTGTCCACATATATCACTTGGAATGCCTCTGCACCAGAGTTTTGTCTCGTCTCCCCCATTTATTATTCAGTTCATCATTTGCTCATGAATACTTACTTTATACTTTGGGTAATAATCAAACACTACTGTATTTCATTGTTCAAAATTGTTCCAGCTATGGCCACTGGAGCTCTTACAGTTGGCCCCTGCACCCCTTTGAACTTAATCCCATCTCTCTCTCTCTCTCTCTCTCTCTCTCTTTCTAGCACTTCATTACTTTCTGGCACTACAAGATGCTTCAGGTTCATCTTGCGTATGTCCTGCCCCCAACCTAGAATCAGCCATTTCTCCAAGGAGCTCTGGTTCCTTTTATTGGAGAATGGTATTAGAAACCAAGATCTGAGCACTAAGTGTGCCCATGGCTACCGGGGTATCATTGCTTCCAGGCCCTCTCCGCTGATAGAACAAGGAAATATATGTGTGTTCACTAACCTGTGTGTCTATACACACATCTATAAATATTTCTATATGTAACCATCTGTGTCTCTATTAAGGTAAACCTGAGTTCATACTAATGTCTATAACTCCAGCCCATGATCATGAGCATCAATCACTCTAGCCTTCTCTCTCTGCTTGCCTGTCATTTCTCGCTTCCCACTCCTTCAGTGAGAGACGTGGCTCCTGTCACCCACCATCCATTTACTGCTTGTCCTGTTCCAATATACGTGCATGGTGGTTTCAGAACTGTTAGCCCACGCTGCATGGGAAATGACTTTATCAACTAGAGTGCAGTGCTTAGAGGTTCTTCTGCTTTTAGTCTTACAGACTTTACTCATTTCCAGAGTTACTTAAATCAGAACCTTCTCCCCCCACCCACTTCAGTGAGGCTGTTTCATATATTTACAATACAGATGGGTTTCTCATAGTCTGCATTCCATCCTGGGATCTCCCACCCTCTTAAATGCTTTTTTATACTTGCACACATTAAGATGGACTCTGCTGTGAAGTTCTATGAGTTTGACAAACTCAGGGTCAAGTATCTAACATTGAAATATCATAAAGAATAATTTTGCCCTCCAAAAAACCAAACAAACAAGTGCCCCACCTATTCAGTCATTCCTTTACCCTCAAGAAGATTTCACTTTTAAAGTCTATTTAGATGTTTTTCCAAGCTTCCTCATACACATATCTCATTTAATCTGCAAAGCAAACCTGGGGATTGGGAAGAGTAAAAGCCTCATTCCCACTTCCTGGAGAAGACTGAGGCTCAGAAGCATTAAAGCCCTTGGCCACATGGCTAACGTGTATAGATTCAAGACTGATCCTCCTGCTTTATTCCTACTCTCCTCAGGCAGGGGTCATTCCCAAACCGCAGAGGTGGAGACAGGTGGCTGGGTTTCAGTCAGGCAGAAGACTGGGTCATGAGGGAAAACAAACCACGGGCTGAGAGCAGGACACCTGAGTTCTGCTGATTCTGCCATGTACTCACTGGGTGGCTTTGACAAAATCGCTTTCCTTGGCTGGGCCTCAGTTTCCTCTTCTGTAAGGTAGTGAATGGGACCCCAGGTCCCATTCAAAGTCTAAGCAGACTGTGTCTGGCCTGTGGCATAAGGCTGACTGCAGCTGGCAGGGAGATTTTGGGGGTGCTCAGAGGACATGGCTGAGGAGTAAAACTCAAGTCATCTACAGAGAAGCAGTGGTGTGCCGCCCTGGGATCAGGGTGGGTGACAGATCCCAAGGCCACTCTGCTCTCCCCACTGCCAGCTCTCCAGGTGCTGAAACCACCAATGCTTTGGTATCCCGTTTCATGGTTTATGGCAGTGTTTTTCAAACTGTAGTTTGAGACCCAATGAGTCATGATTTCCAACCTTTTAAAAACTTCCAACCTCTTGATCTGCATAGAATAGATCAATGCATTCAACATAATAAGGGAAGTATAAACATTTGTTTCAATTAGATGTGTGGGGGGCGCCTGGGTGGCTCAGTCGGTTAAGCGTCCGACTTCGGCTCAGGTCATGATCTCACGGTCCGTGGGTTCGAGCCCCGCGTCGGGCTCTGTGCTGACTGCTCAGAGCCTGGAACCTGCTTCAGAATCTGTGTCTCCCTTTCTCTCTGACCCTCCCCCGTTCATGCTCTGTCTCTCTCTGTCTCAAAAATAAATAAACATTAAAAAAAAAAAATTAAAAAAAAAACAATTAGATGTGTGGGTAATGGGTCAAAATGGAAAATATATTGGTCCCAAAAGACCGGAAGTCACTAGCTGACACAGAACATTTACATCCTTACCTCATTTTATCTTTACTGTAACCCTACAAGGAGGGGTTATTATTACTATCCCTACTTTCCAAGGGAAGAAACTGAGGCCCAGAGAGGTCCAATGGTGCACTCACAGTCTCCCAGTTAGTGAGGGGCAGGTTACGCTCCTAGACTCAGCTGGGGTTTCCCGCAGTTGATCCTAAACGGGATTATGGACACTCGTTTCCTTCACAAAGCCCAGAGCGACACGGCCCACGGGAAGGAGATTCAGGGTGGACGGTG
Source organism: Panthera tigris (assembly GCF_018350195.1). Lineage (NCBI taxonomy): Eukaryota > Metazoa > Chordata > Mammalia > Carnivora > Felidae > Panthera > Panthera tigris. Next base: position 62,491,785 of record NC_056662.1, read on the forward strand.
TCTGTGCCCCTAAACCTGGCCAGCCCCACTTCAGCTTGGCAGAATGAGGGGGGCTGTTCACCATCTACCCACCATGGCTCCCCACCCCCAGAAACCGACTCGGTGGGAGTTCAGCCAGGCCCAGGCCCTGTCAGGGTGGGCAGTGTGGGTGGGAGAGTAAGCAGGTGGGAGAGGCTGAGAAAGGTCCCCCGGGCCTCCTCCCTCCAGGCAGACACCACACTCACCACACTTTGCAAACACACTAACAAAAGCACGCTCTAGCTAGGGCCCCAGACTCCCCCGGGGCCCTAATTCTCAGCTGTGAGCAACTACGGGCCCTACAGTGTATCCGTCGGTCCTGTCTCTATTCCCCAGGTTTTCCTGCTTTGGCTGAGGCCAATATAAGCCCACGGAGGGTACTTTCCCACCTTTTCTTTCTTGGGTCATCTTGTGATTTATGAGCTCACTAAACTCGCTAATCCTTTCTCCTCAGTTACCTAGATGTAAAGAAGGCTTCGGTCACTTTGCAGACGGGAGGACCCTAATTTTCCCTTGAACACAGACCACCAGGCCCTGACCAGGATCCTTCCCACAGGGCTGTAGGGTTTATTTGTGATCTGTTCATTCAAAGGTTACCATTGTCGGGAAATCCCTAACAGTGGTGAGGAAAAGGCAAGAAAAATGAAGGGCAGTAATAATTTTTCTGTAGCATATATCTTCCAGGCAGCCCCTTCCTGGCCACTGCCCCTTAATGAGACGATGTGGGTCTCAGTATCTCCCAGTGATGGGGGCCTGAAGGTACCAGGGAGAGTCCCCTGGCATCTGTGGTAGGAACTTAACAGTAGGCCCAGTCACGCCCCTGGAGTGGAGGCACTTTGACCTCACTTCAAGTCTCTGTTCAAGTGTTACCAACTCAGGGAGACATCCTCTGATCCCTTCCTCACCTAGCTCCCAACACACCTTCCTGGTTTAGCATTTTTCCATAGCCCTTCCTGCCATCTGACAGCTGTTTTCCTTATTTATTTACCCAGATTTCCTCCCCGCCCTCCCCCATAGAATGTAGAACAAGATCTTTATTTTACTCATTGGTTTCTCCCCTGTGGCCTAGAATGATTTCTGGCGCATAGTAACCACTGGATAAATACTTGTTGAATGTATAAATGAGTGAATGAATGAATTCCTTAGGCCTTAAAGTGGCCAAAAAGACTCATTTGGTGGCCTGCCCAGAACCTTTTGGGCATGTACTCCCGATAAATTCTAGAAGAGCAGTTGTCCAGACTGACTGGCCTAGGCCCATGCCCAGGACAACCTAGACCCTCTCCTTGGCCAAACCCTTTGGGGTTGGTGGCTGCCCCCAAGGCTGGGACTGCTTCAGAGTTTGCTCCTCTTTGTAGCCTGTGGCCACAGGACACCATGAGCTGAGCATCCTGGGTCCACCCGCAGCGCCCCCCTCATACATTGCTGTGGGAGCCCCACCATACCTTCCCTGGCCCAGCACTGGACATCTCGCATGCTCCTCACTGTCTTGGAGCCGCCTCCCACCAGAAAGAGCCCGGAACATCCTCCCGAACCATGCGAAAGTCATGGCATGGGCCCAGCGCATCCTTGGTCTCCTCACACTTAGAAGGGGTAGGACCCTGGGGTCCCCAGAAAGGAGAGAAGGGAGGGCCTGAGGCACACTGCGACCCCAGATGGACCCAAGGTGAGCAGGCACGTTGAACCGTGGCCTGGGGGAGAGATCCAGGGAGCGGAGAGACAGACGGAAGGCCTCAGAGGGGACAGGCAGAGAAGGGCAGAAGGAGAGAGACAGAGAGAAGACGGAGGGGGACAGAAAGGATCAGAGGGACACAGTGCGGGGACAGCCCAGAGCGACAGGCGGAGAGAGCCAGAGGACAAGAGCGAAGACGACGCAGCGAGGGGGCGGCGGAGGGGCGCGGGGCCGGCGGCTGAATCGCTCTCTGTTCTGGCGCCGCACTGAGGGGCTTTCTTCGCGGCCGTGGGAAAGCGGTGGGCGAGCGCGCGCCGCCGCCATGTGGACGGTAATTAGCCGGATTAGGGCGGGAGCCGCGCGGCCCGGGCGGGCGGCCCCGGAACAAAAGGCCCCTCTTTGCCCGCGCGAACGGCGGGGTCGCCGGGTCAGCGGGCAGGGTGCCCCCGAGGGGCGAGGGGCGAGGGGCCGCGCGCGCGTCCGGAGAATGGGGCCTCTGTGCACCTGGCGGGCCGGCTTTGGGGTCCAGACTCGGGTGCGGGAGGAGAGCGGGGAGGCCAGAGGCGGCAAGACGCCACAGAGGTCAGAGCTGAGCAGCCTTAGTGGTCGTAGTACTGGGGACACGGATACCTTTTATTGAGCGCCTACTGCGTACAGCTCCATGCCGAGACAGCATCGTGTCATTTGATCTTCCTAAGAACCCTCAGAGGCGGATGCTACGATGCCCTGATTTTACAGATGAGAGAGGTGGGTGCAGAGATTGTGACTTGCCCAAGGTCACTCAGGAGGAAGTGGTGCCTCTGGCATTTGCTGGTTCTGAGTAGGCGCTCTACAAGTATGAACTGAATGAATGAGCAAATGAATGAATGAATGGCAAAGAGGGGCCCTGACCTCACCGCTGTGGTCACCCCCCATCTGAGAGGTTTGGGAAGTGGGGACTCCCAGCCTGACACGGAGGCCCACTCCCTTCAGGGAAGCTGTTCTGCGGGATCCATGCAGGGCTGTGTCAGCACTGACACCTCCACCTACCTACCCCAGACAGTGTAGGAGACTGGTCACTAGAGTCAGGAATCCAAATAATGGATAATGTGACCATTTGGTTTCTTTTCCAGTAGCCCCTGCAGAACTGTATTCCCTCGGGGATCTATGCCTACAGCCCCCAGGCCCCTTCAATGCACAGGGCAGCATGTGGGGCCGATGGTGACCCACAGAGGCAGGAAGAGGAGGACCTGGAACCTTCCACCCCGCTTGGCTTCCCTGACCTTCCCTGCCACCTGACTCTCACTAGCCACTCCAGAGCATCAGAAATATTCCAGTTTTAAATGAAGAGCATGTTCTGGGCTACGGGTGTCATGCTCCAGCTGACCAAACATCTCTCCTCACAGGAGATGCAGAGAACACCCTCTCCTGCCCACAGTTGCTGACAGCTGTTGGGAATGGAAGAACCGGCCAGGTAGGCCCGGGGTGGGGGGAGGGGGGAGGCATTAGGGAGTGGTAGGGACTGTGGCAAAGTCTGCTGTGAACATAGCAGTGACTGCTTACTCTGGCCCATTGGTGTCTTATGGGCCAAACTGGTCAGGCCTAAGCTCTAAATAAATGAGAAATAAATTCAGCTTTTTAGGTGGGTTTTCCAAGTTTTAAAGTATGCTGTGGGCCACACTAACATACGTAGGGTCCAGATTCAGCCCACAGCTTGGCAGTTCACAACCTCCTTCCTAGGTATAGCACTGGAAATGCTTCTGGTACTCTGAGCCTCAGGAAGAAGGAATACCCCATCCCTTCCTCCAAGCCCCCTCTCCCTCCAGCTTCTCCAGACTCAGTGACTGAGGAAGGGGTATTGGGATGGAGGAAGGGATGGGTATTGGGGGATGTCCAACCCTTCCCAGATCCCTGTGCCCTGCATCAGACTGTCCCCATCATGGAGAGGACTTAAGCAGGAAGTCTCCAGGCCATTGACAACTGGGTGACCAGGCACATGGCCAGGAGACAGAGATTGTCACACCCAGCTCAGCTGGGGGAAGCCCAGTGAACCATTAAATGAGAGTTTTCTCCTGGGACAGCAGCACTTAGAGCCCTGAAAGCAGCCGGGACAGAGGAGGAAATGCCTGCTTCTGTCCAGCCTTTCCTCACACCCCACCTCCATTTACCCTCACAGACTCCTTGTTAAGTGTAGGAGTACTGTTATCCCACTACTCAGATGAAGAAACTGAGGTACAGAGGGCTTGAGTATTTGTCTGAAAGCAGTAAAGAATGAGCCTCTGGGGACCATAGCTTGAAAGGGCTCCAAGTTTGAGATTCGTTTGAAATGTTGTATTTTCTTAAAAATTGGTGTGAATGATGCTTTCAATTTCATAACATATACATGGCTGTTTCCGTATAAGAATGATGATAGGGGGCGCTTGGGTGGCTCAGTTGGTTTAGCATCTGACTCTTGATTTCAACCCAGGTCAAGATCTCACGGATCGTGGGTTCGATCCCTGTGTTGGGCTCTGAGCCTGCTTGGGATTCTCTCTCCCTCTCTCTCTTCCCATCCCCTGCTCGCACACTCTGTCTCTCTCTTGAAGTAAATAAACTTAAAAAATTTTTTTCTTTAATTGATGATAGTTTTTCCTCCCATAATCTGGCAAACCTGACCTTGGGAGGATGAACCCCATTTATGCTGTGGCATCTCAGACCCCTGGCACTTCACCGTGAAGTCACAGCAGCCCACATCCACAAGATAGAGAAGCCCCCAAAGACAGCTTATGACAAAGTAGACCTGAACCCAGGGCCCTGACTTTCCCGGGGAGCATGCTAGGCATAAAGGAGGTTTGGTTGCTGTTCATGTCTGTCCTCAGTTCCCCATTTCTACCTCGTGGAAAACTGAGGTGAGAGGCCTCTCCCACCTCCTTGGGGCAGGCACAGCTGTGGCTCAGAGCTGAGTCCCTGAGGGCCACTTGCTTGTGCGGCTACAGATCCTGACCCCCGAAAAGCCAGGATGCAGTCTCCTCTTTTCTCCGCCCTCATCTACCTCCATGTTCTCTCCTTTTTACACACCAAAACTTCTGCCACAGCTGCTGCTGCCTTTAGCTCCTGTCGGGCAGGCCCGGGTGGCAAAGTGCTCCCGACCACTGGGCACCAGCTGAGGCGTGGGGAGGGCCAGTGCCCCCCAGTAATGGCTGAGAGGTGGCCACTCTCACTCCTGTGCCTAAAAGACCTTGAGTCAGGGAGCCAGAGGCCACAGGGGTGGCAGGCAGAGAAAGAGGGGTTAGTTCCAGAACAGCTGCCCTCAGGGAGCATGAGACAGTTCCACGGGGGCTAAGGACAACTTGAACCCAGAAAGGGGAAACTTCCTCCTTTCCCAGGGATACCCAGCACTGGACCTCGCCAGCCCAGTGGAGTGCTCTGAGGGTCCTGGGGGGGCTCTTCCCCAACATCCACCCCCTTTTCCCTTCCAGCAGCTGATGCTGGTTTCAGAGACCACTAGGCAGAATAACTAAGGCATGGGGGGGCTTGCTTCCTGACCCCACCCCCACGATTAGAGTGGGGGACACGCTTAGGGGGAAGGATACTCCAAAGAAACCCGAGTCCTGGTGAGAAAGCCCTCAGAGAAATGTGGGAAGCGTCTGGCACTCCTCAGTCCCTGATCAAATTTCCGGGCTCTGTATTCCCAGACAGGCCCAGAACATTGAAGTCACCAGAGCCCCTCTCTTCCCCTCTTTCCCGACTTCACACCCGCGTGCATGCACGCACGCATGCAGTAACCAGCTCAGGGGCTCGAGTTCCTCCTCAGGAAGCCTGAGGCAGCGGTTCAGCCCCCTCCACCAGCAGGAAAGGAGGAATTGCATTCCAAGGCTTCCAGCTAATTCCGACGTCAGCCTCTTATTCGTGAGGAAAACCGAATTCTCACAAGTGTCTGCCTTCCCCTCCTGCCCCCCACTCTCCACCCATCCCAACTCCTCTCATGGGTCACAAACATGGACATAGGTCTCTTGGCCTAGCCACTCAAGATGGCTAACTGTGGCACAGATGCCGAGGCAGGCCCTGGCCTCAGAAGGGACTGCAGAGAGAAACCTGTTCTACCCTTTGGTGAATTTGACATCATGGTTCTGGATACACCGTGGAAAGATGGGCTTGTGCATCCAAAATGCAGTAAGCAGTGAGCTTAGGGCCTGATCCAGGTGGCCTTTGTGTCCTGATGGGATGGTGGGGGGACACCCTATGTGCGCAGCCTCTGTGGCTGCAGCCTTTGTGATGGAGACCTGCAGGGTGGAGCCGGCCATGTGTCCTTGGACATGTCCAAGGACATGGGGGTCCTCAGGGCACGGGTCTGGAAGCCTGTGAGAGCATGGAGAGAGCTTCCCATCCAGCCTGGGCCTGGGCCCCTTCAACGTGTTTGTCAGAGATGAAGATGTGGATGGTAGAATTCTCAAATTTGCAGACCATCAAAGCTGAGCGGGGTAGGAAATACACTGAATAATAAAATCCGAAAGGTTTGGTCAGGCTAGGTGGAAAGGACACATTTAAGAAGTGAGTCTGAAGAGAGTTTAACGTCAGGATGTGCTTTTGCGGTCCAAGAAAACACTTGCCTTGGCACATATAAAAAAGTGAAGGATTTCAAGTATTCAGCTCAGTACCAGTCAGCTTGTGATGACTCTAAACAAGTGTGATCTTCAGGTGCATTAAGGAAAGTCTTGTTGTACAGGATTTCCTTGTCCTGTAAAACCCATTTAGGGATTTTTTTGTTGGTCTGCTACCACTCACATCAAAAACCTTTAGGGCTTGTTTAAAAATTCAGATTTCCAGGCACACCCCAGATTGCTCAATCAAACTCTACAGGGATGGAGACCGGAATCTGCATTGGTAACCGCCTCCCAGGTGATTTTTTAGGACATTTTAATCTCTACCTCCCTCTTCAGCCCAACATGGGCTCTTGTCAGCACAGTCCTCCCTCTTAGCAAGTCGGAGGACCCTCCCCAGCAAAACTTCCCCCTACACTAGAAATTCCACTGGCAGAGCTTTGCTCCTTTGGGTTAGGACCCTGCCCCTACAAATGGCCTTGTCACTGAAGATTTTAAAAGATAAAGACAGCTGGTTTATAGCAAAATTCTGGTGGGGGCACAGGGTGGGGCCACAGGCTGAACTTCCAGACAAAGAACAAGGCTTAATCACACTGCCGGAGGGTCACGATCCAGCTCAGCCTGGAGCTGTAGAGAGACTGAGAAATAATCCATTTGTTCCTCGCTAGCGCTGGCTGGCGTGGGAAGCGCCCAGGCTTCGGAGAAGCAGCCTGACCTGAGTGTAAATCCCGCTCAGGCCTTTAGCAGCTGTGTGACCCTGAACATTGACTTCAACTTCTCTGAGGCTCAGATTCCCCTCTGAGATAACGATACATCCCCCCCCCCCCCCCAGCTCTTCGGACGGAGGAGTAGTTGAATAAAGTATGTTATTGTATGCATGTAAAGGTGCTCCCTGTTGCTTGTTGAATGCATGAATGGGTCAATGGGTGGAAGGATGGACAAACAGACAGATGTCCTCTGAATTTTTCTTGCTTAATAGCCAACAATTAGCCTCTGCCTCTGAATCGATTATCGGTAGTTTCCGCACCCCAGCATAATTCCCTGATGTCTCACAGATGTCTTGATTTGGGGTTCAAGTCATGCCTCCTAGGGAAGGCCCCTCTCCTTTCCCAGCCCCTCCCCCCTGGATGCCTTTCTCTCAACCCCTGTCCAACTGCCAAGGCATTCCTAGTGCCAGTGGGTCTCCGATTCCATGCTGGGGCAGATCTCAGGGCACAACCTTTCACAGGCTCCCCTGACAGAGCATCCTGCTGAATCTGGCTCAGTTCACCTTTCCGGCCAGCCTCCAGGGACAGCCCACCTTCAGGCCGGCTGGGACTTGCAGGGGCAAATCAGCTGTATGCAGCACAAAGCCCGCCCTCCTGGCACTTGGACCCGGGGAAGAAAAATAGGAGACGGTTGGAAGGCGGTAACTACCGAGGGGGGAAAAGTGCTTCCGGCCCACAGAGTTAAGGAAGACTTCATGGAGGCGCATGTTTGGATCTTAACCGATGCATCAATCTGGACCTGTCGAGTTGGAAGAGCATTCCAAGGAGAGGGACCAGCCTACATGAAGGCCAGAGAGGGCAGAGTAGAGGAGGTGTACTCAACTCCCGCCGTGGGAATCCAGGCTGAAGCAGGGGCTGTGGTGTGGGTGTGGCCCCTCGCCTTCTCTCTAGGCTCCACGCACAACCTCCTTCTGCACTCTGCTCTGTGCTCTCGCGGCAGGCCTCTCTGGGCTCTGGCCTGGGTGCCTTCCGTAATTCACGGCGGCCAGCTGGGCCACCCCTTCTGAGGCCATCGCCATTTATAAAGCTGCACCGACTCTACTGCCCATCCTTACTCCCAAAGGAGTGAACGGAGGAGTTCAGGCCTCTTGCAGGCTGTCGGGGGTCTTCCGATGCCCGGGTAAGGGTGAGGAGCTTCTCAGCCCCAGGCCCATGCAGCTGCTCCTTTGGTTGTAGATCACCCCCACTCCTCCCACCCCCTGCAGCCCGCAAGTGGCAGGTCTCACCCCTGTACTTTCCCCCAGCTAATCCGAGCCACACAGAGAGCAGCAGCCTGCCAGCACGTCTTGTTTCACTGGAATGTTGGCATCAAACTCGAAATCGGAAATGAACTCATTATCTGATTGTTTGTATTTATGAAAATGTAACTGCTCTGGGAGAGGTCTTTCTTGAACAGTCTTCTGAGTGGATGAGTAATTCTTTCCCCTTCATAGACACATGCTCAGACACATATGTTCAAGTACACACAGACACACACACGCACACACAGACTCGGATATTCAGGAACCCACCCCCCCACCACACACACACAGAGGCAGTCACATGTTCCAGCAAAGACATACTTCAGGTACACACAGAATCACTTGGAGACATATGTTCTGGGTCCACAAAGCTCCTCTGAAGAGGGGACCTTGTCCCTTTTATTTACTGCAGAATCCCTGGTGGCGTGTAATAAGCAATCAGCAACTATTTGCAGAATGAATGGTGAAGTAGTAATTGGACACTCACAGACATACACGCACGCGCGCACGCCTAGCCTCTCTTCTTGGAGAACAGCAAAGTCAGTCACCGTGAACCAACCTGGTATTGGTTGAGAGCACACCATCCAGAAGCTGACAGTGAAGGTGTCCATTGTCAGTTCCCCAGGGGGCCACGGTGGCCCTTCTTCTGACCCGCTAAGGCCTCAGCAGATGCTGAAAAACATCCCACCAGCCTTGCTAACCTGCCCCCTAATCTGATGTTCTGGCCAAGAAAAAAAGCCTAAGGTGGTCATGCAGGGTGAACGGTTTTCCAGGAATGTTCTCTGGGGGTTGCCTCCACTCACCCACAGATAGACCAACAGGTCCTGGCACAGAGTCTTGGGCAATGCCAGCCCCCAGGCTCTGTCTGTCTCTCCTTCAACCCATGGCTCTGACTCAGGCTATGCAAGGCCTGTGAATGTCTCCCTGGGAAGAGACCGGGCCAGAGGCAGGGAGGCTTAGCAGGGCAGGGGTGGAAAGCCCAAGAAAGGGTTGCCCGAGTCTGGTCTCAGGGTGGAGCATTCAGCAGCATCATGACCCTGACCCCTAACTGTCCCTAAATGCCTCCCCCATAGAGAAGGCAGCTTACTCTGGGCTGGAAAGAAGCCCGCCTGAGGTGACAAGGGTCCTAGCCATGTACTGGCCATGTGACTTTGGACAGGTCGCTAACCCTGGAGCTTCATTTCTGCCAGCTTCTTGGGTAATGCAATCGCATCCTTCCTGCCTGGATGCCCTAGCCCCCACCCGCTCCTGACCTCCTTCCCAACCCCAAGGGAGGGCCCCCAACACCCTCTGCAGCACTGCAGACCTCTTCATGGGGCTCTTTAAAGGTGCAGAGCACTCCAGGGCGTTTCGTCCAGTTCCTCACATCTGGCAGTGTGTGAGACCTTCCCAAGAAACTTCACTGGGAGGTGGGAAGACACTGGGGAGGATGGACAGCTTATTTTGCTAAAACTGCTGTGTCCCAAGGCCTAGCCACTGAGAAGGAAGAACTGTGATCTCTCCAACCTCCAAACCACCCAGCGAGTCCTCTCCTGGCTACATACCCAGGAGAGTCAAGGGCACGTGTCTGTGAATATATATGCCACATGAGTGCTTTATTCATGGCATCTCAAACTGGACAAACCAAATATCCATCGATAGGGCGATCGTCAGACAGACTGTGGTGCACTCACGTGATGGAACACTTACACAGTGATAAAGCTTCTGCAGCATACAACAGCGTGGACAAATCTCCCGGGGATGGAGTAAAATAAGCCAGACGCAAAGCGATTCTACGTGGTACCATTTGAAGAAGGTTAAGAACAGACGAACTGAGTCGATGGTGGCAGAAGGTAGACTACCGGTCACCTCTAGGGGTGGTATTTCCTGAGGAGGGGCATGAGAGGCCTTCCGTGGAGCTAAAATGTTCGATATCTTGATCTGGTGGTTTTGTGGGCATAGACACACAGGTGGCAATCCATCCAGCTGTACATTTAAGCTCTGTTGACTCTACTGTATGTCAGTTACACTAGGGGAGTGACCCAAGTCATAAAGGGTCTAACTCACACTAGAGGGAGGAGTTCTAAAAGAGGCTCACAGGATTTGCAGGAGGAAGGCCAGGAACCAGGAAAAGCGTGAAGCCAATAGTGGAAAAGAAAAGGCCTGGAGCATTCTCCCCAGGGAAGCCGATTGACTTGACCAAGGACAGGTTGCCATCAAGGACTGGGTAGGGACCTGACCCTCCAGCTGACCCTACATGTGCCAGACCAGGTCAGGCCACCTTTCCATGGGTCTCTGCACCGGGCTAATGCCAACGCACTTGGCTTGGGACCCGAGGTGGAGGCCGATCTCGGATCATCTATCTTCCCCATGTTTCTTCCCGTCCCACAGCTTTGGGACAAAGAAGGGACAGAGCACCAAGCCTATATTTTAGCCCCAGTTAACAGTATGAGTGAATCTCCCAAATGTGCCTAAATAAAAGGTGTAAGGAGAGAGTTAACTCATTCTGCCTTGCTTCATCATAGACTAAACTCCTAGACAGACTCTCTCTTCAAAAAGCATTCCAGAAAACTGTATGCCAGCCTGCCACCCCTTAAGCATCTTGAGGATGGTCTGTGGGCCTATAAGTGGGCAGGAATGTATGCCTAGGTGTGTGTCTGCTTCTGCACATTGTAGCTCCCTATAATGGAGTCCTCTGGTTTTATCTTCATGTATCCCAGCCCCTCCTCATTCTGTTCTCTTGCTCCTGTCCAGCAACCCCTTCCCCTCCTTATGGATACCTGCCCTTCCTGCCCTGACTGACAATGGGCAGCTGGTTATCTTTTCACAATGATATGGAGAGACTAAGTCCTCATCCTTCTTGGGATAAAAAAAAATCCCTCATTTTTGTAAGGAACCCAGAGAAAGCAAGACTTAACCTTAAAGCATTGTTGTCAAGTCCCATATCAAGCAATTCAAAGTCTCGTCACACTATGGGACTCGAAGGCTGACCATTGGCAGTCGGCGGCATTTTCAGGACCTGAGAGTCAAAGGGTATGGCACCCTCCTAGCCCTGGAGACCCGGCATCCACATAAGTGGCCGGGTAAGGTCAGTAAAGAGAGACTGCCAAACCTTGGGCAGCTCTGGACACATCTACCACATCTTCCTCTCTGGAATGACGGCGGAGCCCAGGGACCAATGTCCCCAGGCACTGGGGCTCCCTTCCCCCAGACCCAGCCTTGTTCCCTTCTCCTTCCCTGGGCAGTACCTGCTCCAGTCAGGCCGATCTCCTCACATAGACCACAGCTGGCCATCCCCGTTCCTCCTCCCTCAATCCCCACCCAACGGCAGACATGCAGCACACACTTACTTCGGAACTCTCTTGGGCCGTGTGCAAAGTGAGTCAAGTGCCCGTGAGGGAAGAGGTGTCGCTAGGCTTCACTCCACAGATGAGAAAAGCTCAGGTGAAGAATGGAGTGGCTTCCCCAAAGTGGAGCCAGGATTTGAACCCAGGCAGTCAGACCCCAGCGCCCGGACCTACTAACCCCTGTCTGTTAGCTCCTTCCCGGGGTCCAGTCCAGCTCATCCCTTCACGAGAGACTATAGAGGGTGGGGGTCGAGGGCACAGGCCAAGGAACCTGGCTGCCAGGTTTATGTCCGGCTCCTCTTTGTGCGGGGGGCCTCCGAAGCATGTTACCTCTCTCCTCTGTACCTCAGTTCCCTCACCCCTCTCCTCTGAATGGGGATCAGATTGGGTGGGGCAGTTGCTCCTGCCCACGCAGAGCTCTCATGTCAGCCTCTGAAGGCTGTCTTTGGCCCTGGCCCCACACTCGGTCCAATCTGTCCAGGCCAAGAGCAGGTCATGGTACAATTCAAGGCGACCATTTGTAGAGCCTGCTCCAAAGTCAGCCTTGGGATCCAGTTTCTTACTCAGCCCCGGATGAGCTGATGAGCTGGATGCGTTTCTTACTCAGCCCTGGATATCGGGGACCACTCTCCAACACAGTGGCCAGCATGTACGAAGCTCCTCCAGCCCTGCTCCCAGCACTGCCCCCCGCCACCTGCATCAACTGCACACTCGGGTGTACCCTCTCTACCACTTTTCCCGCATCCCACCCAGGAATTCTGTCTCCCCGGCCAGTCTGTGAACACCCCAAGAGTAGGGATTCTATTTCCCCTCCACTTCCGTCCCCTGACAGCCCAAATACAGGCCTATGCAGACACTAGCTCCTCAAATCACACTTGAAGTGGATGGGGTTGGGTTGAGGGTTTAGACACTACAACTTTAGAGGTGCTGGTTAAATATTCAGTCCAAGTAGAGGTGGAAGAAGAAGCGGTGTGGGGTGGGATGGATGTGAACTTGGATGCAAATGAATGCAAATCACTGTGCAATGATATGCAGGTGTGCATCCTGGATTTGCGGGGAGGAGTCCCATGACTTCGGAATCTGGCTTCTGGTGGGTTCTGCCATCTGAGGGGCTCCGTGCCCGTGGAGATCTTGCATGGCAGGGCCAGCAGCAGACCCCTGTGCGGCTCTCCAACATCAGTGGGAACCATCTGGGGAGCTGCAGTCACCCACCGGGGCAGCCTGGCTGGTGAGGGATGTGTAATGACAGAGGCCTGCCCTGGGGAAAGGCTGGAAGTGTGGCCAGAGCTGAGGACCTCTGGGACCTGGGGACACAGCTCTGGGAGAGCACAGAGGGCTGGACAGGAAGGAAAGACTAACTTGGTGTCATTTCCAGGTTTTCAGACTCTGTCTCAGCTCTCTGCTGTGACCACGACTGGGGAGCCCCTGGCTGCCTGCCACCTGCTACTGACACTCCCAGCCCTAGGCTGGACTGCCCATACCCCAAGTGGGTTGGCGGGCCAGGGCAACTGGGGCATCTAGGGGCTTCCCAACACTGATGGGTGCCCTCCTCGGCCAGGCACTGTGACTGTGACTGTGACTATCACAGTCAAGGGAGCTGAGACCTAAAGAGGCTGTGAGTTACACACAGTGGGTCAGAGAAGAACCGGGTCAGAACCCATGTTTCCAGCGTGGGGCCAGATGGGGTCCCACACGGCAACGGAACCCCAGAGGGCCACCTCCTTCAGGTGAGTCATGGCAAGGAGGCTGAAGGAGATGAGGACAGGGCCAGAGAGAGCTAAGCTGAGCCAGCATCTGAGAATCTTCGGGGAGTTTGCAAGGCAGCCCCAAGCCGGGGTTCCCACAGCGGCAGGTGGGCATCCGGCGGGCCAGGCCGAACGGGGCTGGCACCAACTCTAGCGGGCTTGGAGATGCCAGCTCCCATCCGCCAGCAGGCCTGCCAGCTGGGGAAGCTTAATTAGAATTCCTCGGCCCTCCAACCCATTTCCTTCCTGGTGAACAGGACAGCTAATGGCCCCCGTCGCCTGCTGCCAGGGTGAGGTGGGCCAGGCTGGCAGCTTCAAGCCGGGCTGGGGGCGGGGATGACCTAACACGCTCAGGAAGCAAGCCTCTCCCCTGCCTGGCGTACGGAGCTGTGACCCTAAATTTCCCCAAGTCAGAGACCATCTGCCTGTCTGTCTATCCGTCCCCTCAGGGCCCAGGGGGCTGGTGAGTGTGGACAGACAGACACAGGCTGTGGGAAGCTTCAGTGATTAATGGGTGATGAAAACCAGACTCTGTCAGGATGGGGGTGGGAACAGAAAGGCGGAGAGAGGCTGTCTGTTTTATGCTTGGCTCAGCTCTGAGCCCACAGCTCAGGGGAGGAGGGCGGAGGCAGCTGAGGGCAGTCCCCGGCCCCAGCCTCGGCATCCCAGCCTGGGCAGCGGGCCCCACTTCACCGAGGCCCACCTGGCACTTCCTGCAGCCTCTGCCCCGGAAGGCAGCCCTGTGAGGAGCCAGCTTTGCCCCTAACCCCCAGGGATGTGCACGGCAGGGGATCGGGGGGCCCGAATCACCCTACCTCCCAGAGCGTCCCAAGGTCTCCACCTCCTCAGTAGGAGAGAACGAAGGTCACCCCACTCCTCCATCCTTTCTCTTCTTCCCTGCCGTGGGGCTGAGGGTCCTGGGCCCAGACCCTGAAGTCCCTCTCACCCCCTAAACACATGACAACCTTATGCCCCGTTCTCAGGACCTGCTCAGCTCAGCTCTCACTATGGAAACTTGGAAAAATTTAAATCGAGCAGATTTCTCTCCCTCCCCACCCCCCACCCCCGAGATTCCTTGACAGCAAAACCTACATCTAAGAGGATTTGGATCAAATCTCCAAACTCCAAACACGCAGTTGAGACAAACCAAGCTGGAGGAAGCCTTGTATACAGCCACTTCTCATGGTCCCCACCGCCCCCCCCAGACATCTGCAGGGACCTGGCAACACCTCCCACCCCACCCCCAAAATACCCTCTTCTGCCTGTCTGCCCCATGAACTGGGATTCAACCATGAGATCCGTCCCCAGGATGAGGGATTACCCTCCCTCCCGAATACTGAACTCTGAGAGTTTTTCAAAGGCTTCCCAGCGTGTCCACCCCCAGGGCCCTGGGATCTGGCCAGGCAGAGCCCGAAAGAAGGAAACGGGATACAGATCGAGGAAGTGGCTTTGAGAAGGTGGAGCACACAGGCAAACTTTGCTGATGGAAGAGTTTTGCCGCTGGTCGACCAGGCCCGCCTGTCATCAGGATAAAAATTATTTTCTAGTTGTCAAAAATATATTTCCAAGGGGGCTGTTGTGTAGCAGTAAGGCAGGCAGGCAGAGAAGGAAAGCAATGTTTACTCCTCCCTTGTTGCCTGTCGGGCACCTTGTATGTATACTTGCTGGCCCACTGTGTCTCAGAAACTGTCTTTCCGAAGAAACCGACGCCTGGGAGGTTGCCCTGCCCGCCCCCCACCTACCCCCACTCTCAGTGGGTAAGTGACAGAGCTAAGATCCCAGGTCTGCCAGACACAAAACCCCTACTTTCAAGGCCCCACCCTGCCAGCGGCTGTGGGGAAAGAGCCGGACACCATCTGGGAAGAATTGGAGAAGATTTCTAGAAAAGGCCTCATGTGGAAATGAAAAAAAAAGCTTCATTAGCGCTTTTTAATCAATAAAGCAGAAACGTAACCTTCCTCCTTGCAAATATTTCTGGACTCCCAGGGGTACCCGACCAACAAATGATTCCGAAAGCAAGTGTAAAGTTTAAAAATCCCCACACCCACCAGTCAGAGAATGCTTTTTTATGGGGGTGCGGAAGGACGTGGCCAAACTTTCCTGTTCCTTGCCTCCCAGCCCCTGGCTCTTGCCTTGACAGAGCCCAGACTTGTCATCTGAGAAGAAGGGGGAGGGGGAGGTCACTGCCCTTGTCTTGTTTCTGCCCAGAGCTCTGCTCTTCTGCAGGGGATGCAAGGCCGGGACAACTTTGCAGCCTGCAGCCTGTCATGGAAGGAGCTGCTGGGCTATTCTCATAAAGGGGTGTGTAAGATACAGCCCTCCCCTTCCGCCCTAAGTGGGAAGACGAGACACCAAGTCGGCCAAGGCCAAGGCGGAGCGCCTGAGGTTCAGCTGGGCTCAGACCTGAGCTCTGGTCTGGACACGTGCAAACAGATCGGCTCACCCAGCCTGCCCCGTCTGCAGTGGGGGAGTCATCGTACCCCCCTCACACACCTTCTTGGAGGAAATGAGAAAGTGGGGGTGTTATTAACTGTCTATTGCTTCATAACAAATTATCACAAAGTTAGCAGCTAAAAACAACACCCGTTTATTATCTCCCAGTTCCGAAGGTCAGATGTCTAGGTGGGCTCAACTGGATTCTCTGCTCAGGGTCTCACAAGGCCAAAACCAAGGCTTGTGTCTAGAAGGTCTGGGAAAGCATCTGCTCTCAAGTTCCTTCAGGTTCTAACAGGACTCTGCTCCTGTGGTTGTAGGACTGAGGTACTGAGGAGGCACTGCCTCCTCGCTGGTCATCCCCTGAGTCCCTCTCAGCTCCTAGGGACGTTCTCCAGGTCCCTTCCCTTCCACGTGGTCCCCTGCATCTTCCCGTCATCAACGGTACATGGAATCCCCTTTTATGCTTAAAATCCCTGACCTCCTCTCCTGCCACCAGCCAGAGAAAGCTCTCTGCTTCTAAAGGGCTCACGTGATTAGATTAAGCACACCCCTCAGATAATCTCCCTTTTGATTAACCCAAAGTCAAGTGATTCAGAACCTTAATTAGTTTTTAAATCCCTTTGTTATATAATGTTACAGAATCGGACCCTTGATAGTTCATCATATTCAGGGATTAAGGTGGGAGACCAGGATGGGGGGCCCATTTGTAGTTCTCTCTGCCAAAGGGAGCAAAGGCACTTTGGTGTTTTTGTCTAAGCGCTGGATTAGACTCTTATCACAGGGTTTCCTTCCTTCTGCCCCAGCTACTCAGAGGAAAGAGTGGCACCCGGCTGGGTGGCCCTTCCCTCTGGGGTTTTTCAAGATCTGAGGGGGGATTCAGGCTTCAGGACCCCTGGGACTTTGCCGGCATCCACCACCTTCTCCCTTCTGGAGTTTCAGCCACCCGTGTTACTAAGTACCCTGCCTGGGCTCCGCCCTTTCCTTCATGCTGTCTCAGCTCTGCACCATCTGAGTGATCTATGGTGGTGTCTACACTTGCCTCATCTCTGTCTACCAGAATCTTCTGTCTACCACTCCTCACTCCCTTAATCTGCTCCTCTGTCTCCTTTACCCCAGTGGCTACCTTCCAGGCCGTATTTCCCAGGCCTTACTACAAGGACAGGATGGAGTCTGTTTTATCCCCTCTGTATTCCCAACACCCAGTCCAGAGCCAGGAGTGTAGCAGACACGCAGCAAACAATTGTTGTGGTTTCTCTGGGTTCAAGTATTTGTGGGGTCTATTTTCTAAACCCAACACTCACCAAACCCGACACTCACCCCTGCAACAAATGAGCCACATGTCACACTCTCCCTCAGCCCGACCAAAGTGAGGGGACGAGCATGTGGGACCCTTGGAATGAAAAGCCACCACCGACTCTGTTCTCTCTCTCTCTCTCTCTCTCTCTCTCACACACACACACACACATACACACCAGAAACTCTACATCCCCCTTGGCCCATGGCTGGCAGGTCAAGAGTCACCACCCACAGGCCTCCAACCCTCGCCAAACCTGGGCTTCAGCTTCGTGATCTCTCTAGGAGTTTACTTGTGCTGGCCTTAATCTTTTTTCATTCCGCCCCTGAATTTGGGCCTGTGTTCTCATCCCCTAGGGACCCACCCACTTCCTCTTGGGATTCCAGCCGAGGACAGTGTGGTTTGAAGGACGTTCTAATCCCAGCCCCAAAGCTCTGAGAGAAAAAATGACTAAAAGCCCTGGAATGTGGAGCCTGCTGCTTCCTGCAAAGCATGTTGAATGAAACACGTAACCAACAGCTGCAGCGCAGAGAATGGAAACTCTGAGGGACGTCATGGCCCCAGGTCCTCAAATAGCAGGGTTGTGAGGAGAACAAGCCCTTTATTTCGGCCCAGCTCGGATGCCCTCGGCACCAGCCCCTTCCCCCTCTCCTTCCAGGAACCAGGCCCATCGTGCCAAGGACATGCCCCTGTGGCTCACTGTTTCTGAACACCCTGTGGCCCACCAAAAGCCCTGGATCCTTTGTTGGGGCTGGAAAGACCCCCTTCCCACTCACCAGCCCCCAGTGGCATCTAGGACCCCACAGTTCAGCCACTGTGCACCCTCTGGAACAGGAGGCTAGCAGGTTCTCCAGCCCAGTTCCATCCTGGAACCTGCCCCAGGCCCAATATGGCAGTGCCCGCCAGCTCATGCAAAGTGCTAGGAGAACGCCACCCAAGGTTTCTGTCAGGGTGGACTTGGGGTGAAGAGTGAAGGACAGACAGTTCCAAGGGGAATAAAAGTCCTGGCAGTTAGAGAGTTCCTTCCTACAGATCACTCTTGCATGAAAGGAAGCGACACCAACATTTTCTCAACTTCTTTATTGAGATGTAGCACACACACAGCAAAACACGATAATTTTAGCAGTACAGTTCGATGAATTCTTTAATGTATGTATATACCACCTGAATCAAAATACAGAACATTCGGAATACCCCAGAAGGTTCCCTCAGGCCCCCGCCCAGTCAATATCCATCCCTCTCAAAGCTAATGACTCAGAAATTTCTCCCACCACATCTATGAGATCTACCCATGGTGTGGAGACGTTAACAACCCCAAGGCACCTACCATGCTCCAGGTGCTGTTATGACTAGATGGAATGTTGACTTTTTGCACTGAAGCCTTGATCTTGAGACCATTTTGCAGATAAGAAAGTCAGTTAAATCAGCTCGTTTCCAAAGTCAGGACATGGAGGAGCTGGAACTCAGACCCAGAGCCCTGTCTCCCCTCTCTTTCCTCTTTATACATGTAAGGAGACCTGCTCCCATTACACCAAGAAGTGGGAACACATTGCCTTAGAAGCCCATAGCCTGGAATGTCCTCACAAAGGAAACTCACTTCAGGCTTCTGTGCACTCAGGAACCCGACAGGAGCCCCATTTTACTTCAGTTCCCTAGCGCATGGGGATCTAGACAAGGCAGAGACAGAGGGTGAACAGTGGGAAGAAAGGGCATTCAGAGCACCAGGCCCAAGAGGAGAAGGTTTGGGAGGAAAAGAATGAAGTGGTTCATTTATTTAGCCAGCCCAAGCTTGGGGTTGTAGTCAGACTGTGCCTGAGTCTTCATCACTCACATATCTGGCACCTGGGCCAGGAGGACTCAAACAAGCAGGGCTGGACCAGCTGGGGTTCCTCAGGTATCTCTCCCTCTATATGGCCTCTCCACATGAGCTCTGCAACATGGCGGCTTCAGAGTAGCTGGACTTCTTCCCTGGGCAACTCAGGGATCTAAAGGCATATGTCCTGAGAGAGAGGAAGACAGAAGTGTGTCACTGTCTCTAACCCAGCCTTCGAAGTCATGCGATGTCATTCCTACCATACTCTATTTGTTAAGGCAGTTACCAAAGTTTACCCAGGTACAGACAAGGGGGTGTTAGTTCTATTTCTTTTTTTTTTTTTTAAGATTTATTTATTTTTAGATAGAGAGTGTGTGTGCACCAGCAGAGGAGGGGGAGGGAGAGAGAGAGAGAGAGAGAGAGGATCCCAAGCAGGCTCCATGCTCATTGCAGACCCTACACGGAGCTGGATCCCAAAAGCCTGGGATCATGACTGACTCCAGCTCAACTGACTGAACCACCCAGGCACCCGATTCCATTTCTTGATAGGAAATGTGTCAACAAATTTGATCCATGTTTAAAACCAGCACAGTCTATTCTCTGGACATAAACTATTTTCATCCCTCTCACATGCAAACTACACATACTCCCTTCCAACAGTGCCCAAAGGTCTCATCTATTATGGCATCAGGTTTCAGCTTAGAGGACTGGGATCTCATCATCTAAACCCATCATGGAAGAGGTTCCTCAGAGGCAATATCTCAGGCACAGCTGCTTGAGCACTAATGACTGTGAACTAAGAAAAAGTTATCTGCTCCATGCAACCCCAACACACAATGATGGGACAGGCCTAGGATAATCACTGTAAACATTCCCATTCAAAAGTCATGGGGGAAACACCGAGCAGTCCCTGGTCCATAGACATTGTGAATTCCAGACAGGCACAGATTGCCAGTTTCTTGATTAGGCCTCAGTCCTTCTACCTGGGAATGTTTCCCAATGACTCTTGTCTCTGTCCTCTGGGCTCTGGGTTCCACCTTCTGAATCACCCTTCCTTCACTAAAAAATGGCTGCTGTTTACAACTGAGTAGCTTTCTCAGCTTGCTTCCTCTTGGGGGCCCAAAGTCTGAAAAAATTGTGCAGCCTTTTTTCATTTTGTTCTATTCTGTAGCTTTCCATCTGAGATGATGGTGCATCTGACAATACAATTCTATTTAAGACTTTGTAGGTTTCCTACAGATCTTATTAAGCATCACTCCATTAGCCAAAAGCTATACTACAAATCTCCTCAAGATCAGCTCTTCTCTACCTTGAGCTTCTGGTGAGACTGTTGAGGCACAATCCTCTAAGATTCTTAGAAGCCTTGTTATTTAATAATCTGTGAGGCATGCTCTCGAATACTCAGGGGGCCTTTATCTGAAAGATTTTATGAAGCATTTGCTCTTTCTGAGGTTTTAACAAAAGGTTCTTACAGTCCCACCCTGGATTTTATCTTTGTCCTGAGGCCCTTTCAGACTTTGAGAATCTTTTGCTATCTAGAGGAGGCTGAGAAAGAGAAATAAAATTTACTTTCAAACCCAGCAAATCCCTGGCTTTTAAATATTTTCTCTACAAGATTGCTTGAAAATTAAACTTTCCTTTTAAACTCATCTTTCTCTATATCATATGTAACTAAAATAATCCAATTGGCATTTTCAACATTCTGCTTCAAAGTCTCCTTAGCCCAAACCATTGGGTCACTAGGTACATTCTCTGTCGTCCACATCACTTCAAAGGACAATGTTGCTTAATTTCCTCCCACTGCGTGATAAGGGTCCCCTTTGCTCCTGCTTCCAACAACATCTTCCTCATGTTTCTTTCAGGCCTGACCTGCAGCCTTCTTGGGGCCATCAGGCTTCCCCTTCCAATATCCTCAAAACCCTTACAATTTCTGTCCACCTCCCAGTCCTAAGCCACAGAGTTAGGTTTTCTTATGGCAGCTGTCCATTTTCAGGTAACAAAAAGCCTGGGTCAGCTGTCTATTGCATTATAACAAACCATCCCCAATGACCTCAAAGTAATAACAGGCATTTATTTTGCTCACAAGTTTGGGGGTTGGCTGAAAATAAGCCAGGCGGTTCTCTCTCGGGATCTCTCCATGAATTCTCAGTCACTTGGTGATGGGGGCTCCTCAGGCATCTCTCTCTGTGAATGAATTTCCCCAAGCAGCTTCAGGGTGGCTGAATTTCTTTTCTTGTCACTGAAGGCTCCCCATGTGAGTGTCCCAAAAGGAGCCATCAAAAGCTTCATGCTCTTTTCTAACCTAGCCCTGGAAATTACATTTTTGCTGCAGTCTGTTCGTCTAGCCACTCCCAAATCTCTACCCAGGTTCAAGGGGCAAGGATGTAGACTCCAGTGACAGGAGCGATGGGAGGAGAATCAGAGGATTGTGGGCATGTTTTGAAACCATCACTAGAGGTTGAGTAACATGTCTAAGGTCTCACAGCTGGGAAGTGACAGAGTGGAGGTTTGAACCCAGGCATTCCGATTCCAGACTCCCATCCTAAACTGCTAGTCTACACTGCCTGCTATACTTGTAGACACAGCGGCTGATGGCACAGGCTCCGGGAGGAGGTCCTCTGTCCTGGAAAACCTCCTGACTTGCTTCTCTGTACTCAGCTTGCTCCCATATTAGATACAGAGGCTGCCAGATGTAAAATGAATGAACAAATCAGAAGAGCTGAAGCAGCCTCTTCTCAAGGCATTTTCTCCTCCCTGAGATCCTTTACTTCCCTGTGGCCACCGGTGTCTTGGTGTGGTTTCTGTGTCACTCTCACCATGGCCCAGGACACCTCTTTGTCCACTCACTCCTGTGCACTTGATCTTGCTAGATGTGTTCCCATGGGGGCAGGAGGAGTGTCCCTGGACATTTCAAGAATGTCTGCCAGGCTTTTTGGTGGAAAGCCTGCAGATTACTCATTAAAGAAGACGAGGCTTCTGTTGACTTTACCAGGCCATGGGGTTTTTCTAAATTTTCTTTAAGGCTTAACTTTCTATGGCTTTCAACACACAAAGATTTAAAATTACATTGTTGGTCACGAGCACTTAAAGTTCTAAAAAGAGCTTGCATGATAGACCAACATTTCCAATATAAATCTTGTCTGATGTAATGCTTCATTTTCTGGATGACACCTTTGTGTGGAGGACAAATCAGCCAGGATACAAAGCGTGGGCAGATAGGACCGCTATGAATGGTTATGTAGTCTGTGCACTGCACCAAGGGGCCTGGCCAAGGAAATGAGTGGAATGGGGCCTGAAATCCAGCCCCACATTCCACTGACTAAACCTTTCACCCTGGTGAGGAACTATATCTGCCTGGAGGAAAGAACAGCTTTTTCTAATTTGTCCAGAGGGGCACCTTTTTCTTTTTTCTCTCTCTCTCTCTTTTTAGTGTTTGTTTATTTTTGAGAGAGAGAGAGAGAGACAGAGTGCGAGCTGGGGAGGGGCAGAGAGAGAGGGATGCACGGAATCTGAAGCGGGCCCCAGGCTCTGAGCTGTCAGTACAGAGACTGACGCAGGCTTCTAAAACACAAACTGTGAGATCCTGACTCGAGCCAAAGTCAGACACTTAACCAACTGAGCTACCCAGGTGCCTCCTCCTTTTTTTTTTTTTTTTTTAATGTTTCATTTACTTTTGAAAGAGTGCAAGTGGGAGAGGGGAAGAGAGGGGGGACAGAGGATCTGAAGCAGATTGTGCACTGACAGCAGCAAGCCTGATGTGGGGCTCGAACCCACGAACCGGGAGATCGTGACCTGAGCCGAAGTTGGACGCTCAACTGACTGAGCCACCAAGGCGCCCCGGAGGGGCACCTTTTTCAAACTCAACTAAGATGCAGAGTTTGAACAACTTAAGCCTCAGGAAAGACCAGAAGCAGGACAGTTCCAAGGACCTAAGCATCTAGAGTGAATGAACCTCCTCCATAGAACACTTCCATCAAAATAGTGCCATCCCCACAGCTGCCAGTCTCCACCTCTCGGTTCAAAATCCCAGAATTTAACAGAAAGAATCTGATTGACCCAGCTGGATTCAGCTAGTCTCTTTGTACCCATCAGCTGTGGCCAGGTGTGGGAAGAGTCATCCTGTATAGTCTGTACCATAGATTCCGTTGCTGGGCTCCTCACCATATTAGGGGGTTCCCAGAGCCCAGGCCTTAACTTTGGGCTGTGCAGCCCTCCAAAAGTTGCCCATGGCAGTTCTGTACAATGTCTAGCTAGGATTGGCCATCCCTACACGGTCAATAGCTGACCGATCCAACCATTCAGAAAAAATACTCCTGTGGCTGTTTACTCCGTATGTAGCAGGCAATGACAGTCTCCATTTACTACAGACCTTGTTTACGAGTGCTTTTAGCTTCTAAAGTCAATTCCTCATGTCCTTATTGGGACTTGGGTCACTGACAGACCAGAGCACCTATTCAGCTTTGCAAAACTATTCAGAGACCAGCCTATGCAATAGTCGCAAAATCATCTTGCAGTCTTCATCAACAACCTCTTAACATTTTTTAAAATTATTACACATTGAAAAAGAATAAAATGAAAATAAGTAAGTAAATAAATAAATAATTGCACAGGATGGCACCTGGCTGGCTCACTACGTACAGCATGTGCCTCTTGTTCTCAGGGTCGTGAGTTCAAGCCCCACCTTGGGCATAGAATTTACTTAAAATAATAATAATAATAAAACAGAAACACATGGCCCACTCCCCAGATTCAAAAGATGTTAATGGTTTGCCATTTTGCTTCAGATTTCCTTATCTTTTTTAAAGAAATAAAATGTTACAGCTACGGCTAAGTCCTTGCCCACATTCCTACTCCCTCCTGCCTACACAGATGTGAGAGCTGGCCTCAGGTTGGGAGTGATTTCCACAAGTGACTCTGGCTTTGACTTTTCTTTG
This sequence comes from Panthera tigris, assembly GCF_018350195.1. Lineage (NCBI taxonomy): Eukaryota > Metazoa > Chordata > Mammalia > Carnivora > Felidae > Panthera > Panthera tigris. Next base: position 62,515,587 of record NC_056662.1, read on the forward strand.
CCTGGACCTCAGGTGCACGAGTTGAGCCAATCACTCTCTCAATGGCACGCTCTCATGTCTGCTCCTTCTGCACAAAGGCCCTCTCCTTCCATTTTATCCCTTTGATCCTTGTTCGCTACCCCTGTGCCCCGCACCCACAAAGGCAACCACATTAATGTGTTTGTACGTAGCCCTCTAAAGCATACGTTGCCGTTCTGTGTACATGTATTTTTAGTTTAGGGTGGGTTTTTTTTTTTTGTTTTTGTTTTTTTTGTTTTGCTTTTGTTTTTGCTTTGAGGCACTTTAGTAAAAGGCTGGTACTCATATAAATAAATGAATGAGAACTTAAAATTCATCATACATTTTCTTCATTTTTTAGCTTGGCCTTCTAGTAAATCTTTAGCTTTATTGATTTTGGCTGCTATCTAAAGAGATTCTCCCCTGTCTGGGTGATTCACCAGCATCATTTGTTAACAAGCATCTCATTTCCCCCTTATTGGCAGTAGGGCTAATGCTTAGTATTAATGCTGCTTCCCCATTTGGTGATTTGGGGTTCAAACCCCGAATCTGTGATAGCCACCACTGAAGGCAGATCTTGATATATTTTGAAAAATGTGTTTTACTTGGGGCTCCACATGCTCTGTGGCTTGAGAAACAGAACAGCCTGCAAACCCTACAACTGCAGTAGCCAGTCCACGGTCCTGGCCGTGGATCCAGTTCGGCTCCCTCACCTCCAAGATCATCCCAGCCCAGAGGCCGTAGCCACCAGCTCCATGCCTCTACCAGAAAGTGACACAGCCACCACCAGCATGTACTGTGTATTTTTAGTTTATATATATGACGTGCTGCTGTAGATTTCATTCTGTTTCTTGCCCTCTCAGTCAGCACTATGGTTTTTTTTTAAGTTTGTTTATTTATTTACTTACTTACTTACTTACTCGGAGAGAGAGAGTGTGTGCACATGCATGCACACGCACACGTGCAAGTTGGGGAGGGGAAGAGAGAGAAAGAATCCCAAGCAGACTCCACGCTGTCAGCACATAACCCAGCGAGGGGCTTGAACTCATGAACCGTGAGATCATGACCTGAGCTGAAGTCCGACCCTTAACCAACTGAGCCACGCAGGCACCCCAGCACTACGTTTTTAAGTTCCACCCATATTGCCGGGTATACATCTAGTTGCCTGTACACCCACTCAATTTAACCTATCCCCTTCCTCCGGTGAGGTGGAGGAGGGAGGAGGAAACTCAGGAGGTGGTTAGGCTCAGGCTCGTCCCCTAGACACTATCCCAAGAGAGAGATGTGTCAATGCCCCTCCATAGCCATACACGTGTGCACACCCACCACATTTCAGATGGAGCCCCAGCAAGTGGAGGTGGAGGAAAGCAAGCTGGGAATTCTATCAAAGGACTTGTTTCAGAGCTCTGCTTTTATGTCCAAGTCCTTGCCTCCCCCAGGAAGCCTGCCCTGACCACCCCATTCCATGCAGTTTTCTCCCCATTCTGGGGACTGTGAATCTCATTTAATCAGACACTAGTCAATTCTAGTCTTTCTGTTACTACCTCCCCAATTCGTGTGAAATCCTCTTGAAGGAAAGGACCATCTCTTGTCCATTTTGCCTCTCTTGCTCAAGGCCTGACCCTGAAGAAATGAGGGCAGGGAGTGGGAAGCTGACCAGTGATTTCCTTAATTCAGGTCCCACTCCCTCTGTTTTAGGGACATACCATCTTTCAACAAACACTTATGTGCCAGGCTCTTAGAAGTCCAGAGAGGGAACATACACTGTTCCAGCTCTCCAGGAGCCCTTTAATGGGGGATGCAAATAACCAAACATTAAGTCATGAGACACCGTGGGGAATGCAAAGACGGGCAGCTACTTGGGGTGCCAAAGAGGAAATTGCAGCTCAGCGCAGAGGGAGGCCAGGGGCTCCCAGAGGAGGCGACATCCAAGCTGCCCCTGGAAGAGAAGAGGTAAATTTAGAATTGGGAGCAGGGCAAGGGGATTATGAAGTAAGACTGAGAGGATACAAGAAATACCAGTATTGCGTGCATTCCAGTTATTATGGCTGCACATCAAACAACCACTTATTACGTTTGCAGATTCTCTGTGTCAGGGATCTGGACAGGGCACAGCAGGAAGGGCTTGTGTCTGCTCTGTGTTGTCTGGGGCCTCGGCTGGGAGCATCCATGGCTGGACTTTGGAATCATTGAGGGCTCATTCACTCACAGATCTGGTGGTTGGTGCTGATGTAGGTTGGGTCCTCAGTTCCTCTCCACATGGTTTTTCTGTTGGTCTCTCCAGGCGGGCTAGTTTGGGCTTCGTATAGCAAAGTGGCTGGGTTCCTAGGGTGAGCATCCCCCAAAAGAGAGAGGGCCAGGTGGAAGGTATATGACTTGGCATCCCAAATCATCACTTCGCCGTACTCTATTGGCCAGGGCAGTCACAACCCCCCAGCCCAGATTCAATGAGAGAAAACAGACCCCACAGCTCAGTAGGAAGAATGTCAGTCACATTGCCGGAAGAGCATGTGGAAGGGGGTATATAATTTGGTGCAGCCATCTTTGGAGAACACAATCACCATGGTATGTATTGATAAGGTGGAGGGACAACAATGGATGGATAGGCATCCAATACTGCTCAGGTACAATATGTCAAATGGAGGCAGCCAGATACAAGGCTACCAGGATAGGTCGGGTCAGGTTCTGGAGGGTCTTCAAAAGCACACTTAGGAGAATGTTTATAGGCAAAGGAGGACTTTGGAAGCCTAGGACTCCTGCCCCCCTCATTCCCAAACGGAACCCAGAACCTCGTCTGTGCTTGATCAGAAAATATCTAAGGCTCTCTGTGGGTGGCTGAAGCAAAGGGACTCTCAGAGTTGGTCTGCACCCTTGGAATAAGTGTCAAGGATAGCCAGACACCAACCCCTATCCTTGTCCCTGTGTGTGTTTGTGTCCACGCCTACCTGACTGAGCCCATCTCTTGGCTATAGAGTCTCATGGACGCTGCTGCTTGGGTAGCAGGCAGAGACTCTTCAGAAATGCCCTTCCCAATTCATTCTGAATAGTCCTGGGCAGAGCAAGACCCACACTTCTCTCTCTCTCTCTCTCTCTCTCTCTCTCTTTCTCTCTCTCTCGCACACACACACACACACACACAGGCACACACAGGCAGGCCCACTAGGCATAAGCCAATGAGACAGCATCATATCAAGGAGAGAGTCTTGCATAATCATCTGGTCTCTGCCCAATGAGCAAGGGGTCTTGAAGAAATCATATTTACCCCACTGGAACTTGGAGGCAAGTCCAAGAATTGCACTAGACAGGAGTTTTCCCCAACCATGGTCATTGGAGATCAGCAATTAAATTCACCTGGCTTGAAAACTACAATGAGATACCACCTCACGCTCACTAGAATGGCTAAAATGAAAAAGATAAGGCAATACCAAGTGCTGACAAGGATACAGAGCAGCTGGAACTCTTATACTTTGTTGGTGGGGATGCAAAATTGTATGCCCACCTTAGAAAACAGTTTGGTTAGTATCCACTAAAGCTAAACACCTTCCCTATGACCCAGCAATTCCACTCCTAGATATTTACCCCAAAGACATAAAACATATGTCCACAAAAGGCACTTGACTTGTACAAAATGATCATAGCAGCCTTATTTATAACAACCCCAAATTGGAAGGAGTCCAGGTGTCCATCAACAGGTGAACAGATAAATGAAAAGAAACAGACTACTGATACACACAACATGGGTGGACCTCAGAAACATTTATGCTGAGTGAGAGAAGTCAGAAACAAGAGTCAATACCATATCATATGACTCGACATCACAAAGTCTCATAAAATGATGATAGAAGGGGCACCTGGGTGGCTCAGTCGGTTAAGCTTCTGACTTCGGCTCAGGTCATGATCTTGCAGTTCGTGGGTTCAAGCCCTGCGTTGGGCTCTGTGCTGACAGTTCAGAGCCTGGAGCTTGCTTCAGATTCTGTGTCTCCCTCTCTCTCTGCCCTTCCCTTGCTTGCACTCTGTCTCTGTCTCTCTCTCTCTCTCAAAAATAAATAAACATTTTTTAAAAAATGATGATAGAAGTCAGAGCAGTTGTTGCTTTGGGTGTGTGGGGAGACCGGAAAGAGGATCCATGGAACTTTCTCGAATGATTGCAGGCTCTATATCTTCATGGGATGTAGGTTACACAGATGTATACATTTGTCAAAATGCATGAAACTGCGCATGTAATACCTGTGCCTTTCACTGTTATACTTTAATTTAAAAAATAAATAATAAAATAACACAAAACAAAATAAAATGAAATAAAATAAAATCATCTAGACGGCCTGTGACAATGCAGCCTGAGCACCACAGACCAACAGAGTCAGGGAGTCCTCCCGAGCGGAGCCCAGGTATCGGCATTCACAGCTTCCACCTTTGGCGTGAACATTAGACTTGAGACCCATGTCCCCAGGGGCGTCTTCCCCTCAAGTTCCCCTAGCCGCCCACTATCCCACCCCAAGTCTCCCGCTCTCTCCAAACCCCCAGCCCTCTCTGCCCAGTCGCCCCTGGTAACCAAGAAAGGGCTTGAAAACCCTCAAAGTGCAGCCGCCCGGGGAGGGCCGTCCACAGTGTCAGCGAGACAAGGGCAAATACAAAATGCGGGGTAATTGGCGGTTTTCTAATTCTCGGCCCTTTGTGCGGCGGCGCGGAGCCGGGGCCGCGCTCCCAAGCCCGGGCCTTTCAGCCGCCGGGGGCCCGGCCTCCGCGCTCCCCGCGCTCCACAGCGCATAATTAATCGGGCTTCACAGGGCCCCGGACAAAGGCGCCCATTCACCCCGCCGCTCCTCCCCCCGGGGATATTGTTATTTCTAAAAACTGCAGCCAGCTGGGCCGCAGAGAAACGTCAGCTCTGTGGGAGAGTGAGCGGCCAGGCCGGGAGGAGAGAGGGAGCTCTGTCTCAGCGCCCGGAGCCGGATTAGAGCCGGCCAGCGAGCCCGGGGTGGGCAGGGGGCCCGGGGTCTTTTCTGAAGTCTGCACAAGTCCTCAGAAAGCCTCGCGATTTCCATGGGGCCCTGGAGGAGAGCGCCATGGAAATGGTAATGGGTGCATTGAGGCTCGTTCTTAGGAAGGAGAAGGGGTGCATTCAGGCCACCCTGACCATGGCACCTCTCCAGGGTGGGAGGGGCGCATGGACAGCCCACCGGTGGGAAGCCAGGGCGCCCCCACCTGTACCGGGCCTTCCGGGACAGCAGGCAGAATGAGTCAAGGAATAAAGGCCTGGGTCTGGGTCTGTGGAACCTGGGGTTAAGTCAGGGACTGGGCATGTGAAGACCTTGCAGTCACCTGGCTTCTGCTCCAAGGACCACCAGGGAAGCTCATTCAAAACAATCCCTGTGTAGAATCAGACTCTCAAAGTCTGGGCTGGGGCTGATTTTCCCAAGTCTCCAAGCACCTCCGAAGCTTACCCGCATCAGGGTCACCTCTCAGCCCTGCCCTGGGGGGATGGTGGTGCAGGTGCCCTGCTTCCTGTTTCATGGAGGAGGAAGCAGGCCCCAGGACGTAAACTGAGCTGCCCCCAGCAACAGAACAGAGCTGGGACTGGCTGTGCTGGTGGGGTGCAAAAGCACAACAGAAGGGAGAGGCAGCTGGAAGGGGGGGCTTCGCCTCTTTGCCAGAGCATTTCTTGACCGTGCAGGCCCGCTCTGTTCTCTCCTTTCCCTGGCCCCTCCTTGCGTGGGACTGATCTGCCTAGTGAAATGCCTCTAGCATGTTCTGTTTCATGGGTTCACTGGGGTTTCTCCAAGCCGCTCCAGCAGAGGCACGCTTGAGTGCAGGTCCAGAGATCACATTGCTTTGTGTCCAGGCCAGAGCCAGTGGAGCTCCAGCCAAGGCTCACTGGATGTGAACAGCATCTCATGACTCCAGGGTCCAGTCCTTTAGGCTGTGTTCCCCTTCAAAGCCCAGTGCCCTCCTGGGGAGGGCCCAGAAGAGGGCCCGGTCCCAGGTCAGCAGTGCTGGGCTTCAGCCTTGTTGCTGCACCCAAAGAAATGGGCACCCGTTCATTCTTCCTCCCAAAGCTGGGAGCAGTCATGAACAGCCACCATGGATTTCCAAAACCTCAGCATCCTGAACACCTCCCAGAACAAGCAGGGGCCTTTCCAAAACCCTGCCCATCCCAGCCCGTATCATGGAGACATTCTGTCCCTCAGCGGTACTCTGGAAAATGTTCCCTCAGCCTAACACTGCCGGTCCTGAGCGAGACCACAGGCCTCAGAGCCAGGCCAGACCGTAGCGCCTCCTCCCACGAATAAGGGAAAGGAAGCCTCCTGTGTTTTCAGAGGAGCCCAGGCTGGCATCCGAGGCCCCGAGAGGGTGCCCAACCAAGTTCACTCCGCTTCCACCAGGCCATGCTGGACATTAGAAAGCCAGTATCATGCAACATTCACGTCTGTGGGTGGGAGAATGTACCGAAAACTCAAGAACAAAGTGAAGGGAAAGAGAGCAGTTCAGCCAAGGCAGATCAGCTGTCTGGTGGCAGGCCAACTCAGGCATGGCCACGTGAAGCCAGCAGACTTCTCCCCTGTGACCTAGGCAGCCCCCAACTGCCAGACCAACAGCACGGCACCCAGCAGTGAAACAGGCTTGCTGGCTGCCATTAAATAAACTTTATTTAGGGTCTGGAGTGATCTGATGGTGTTTAGAAATGAGACGAAGGTTCGGCTATAAGGAAACCAACAATGTCAAATAACGTCCTTGAAAAAATAAGAAAAAAACAGAGAGGGAGGCAAACCATAAGAAATTCTTCAATATAGGGGACAAACTGAGGGTTGCTGGAGGGGTGGTGGGTGGGTGGGGACATGAGCTAAACAGGGGATGGGCATTAAGGAGGGCACTTGTCGGGATGAGCACTGGGTGTTATATGTAAGTGAGGAATCACTGGATTCTACTCCTAAAGCCAATACTACACTGTATGTTAACTAACTTGAATTTGAAAACAAAACACAACAATGTCCTTGAAATACACACTGAAATATTTAAGGGTAAAGGAGCAAAACTGGCTCTAACTTGTTCTTAAACGATTCCACAAGATGTAAATAATCAGTGAATCTTAGAAAAGGCTTACAGACATTACTTGTAATAGTCTTATAATTTCTCTGAAGTTTGAGATTAAAAACAAACAACCGGAAGTGTGAACACGTGCATGTCCACAACACAGCATCGATACTCCAAATCCTATACCCAGGGGTGGGACGCAACTCTCCTGTTGTCCCCTACTCCTACTCATGCACATTACAAGCAGCTTTCAGTATCTTCTGTTATAGCAGTTTGTGGACCCAAGTTGGTTTGAAAGTCGTCAAGGGTAAGGCCTGTGTTGTCAGCACTGTGCTTTGTAAACAGTAAGCATTCAAACAAACCTGGCGTACTCCCATTGGCCGTGGAAGGTTTCCAGCTCTGAGTGAAATGGAAGAAGGAGAAAGAGAGGGGCTGGCCAATGGGGAGAAGGAACCAAGAAAGATGGTCGAGTCCATACAGACTTGCCAGTCCAGTGCACTCATGTCAGAACTGATTATTTTTTTCAAGTCAGACGCCCCCCTATATCAGATTCTTCCATCCTTTCTTCCACAAAGCTTGGAAAGTAACCCAGCCCCAGTGGGGCTGCCCCACAGGACCCACCCAGAGCACCTACAGACATACACAGCCTGAACCTGACCATGTCCACTTCAACGTGTGGTTACCAGAGACAATAATGTATTTATTCAAACTCTGTCTGGTTCATTTGTGTGTATGAATCTTATCTCTTCTCTCCAATGAGACCACAGAGGTAAGGGCCTTGCCTCCTCCCACTGCCCCCCACGGGTACATTCATGGAACCCACACGAGCCCTCAAGTAGCCTCCACCAGGGACTATGTCTGTCTGCACTCTTCCTCATCCCCAGCTCGCAGCATGGTGGTTGGCACATGTCTGGTGCTCAGTAAAGACTCATTGAACACTCATCAAACACAGAGTCCTGCTGAGCTGAGTTGAGTTGCCTCATGTGACAAGGGCACACTGAGTAGGCTCTGAGGGTTGGACTTCTGGCCTCAGATGCTCACCAGGAAGGCAGAACCAGCATAGGCCTCCCCTCCTCCCTCAGAGCAGATCCCTCTGGTTGCTGGTTCTACCATGTTCCTGAGAAGGGCGGTGACACCATCTCTGTGGCCAGTGTGACACAGTCAGTGTTAGGGCAGATCATCTCTGCCGCTGAATCGTCTCCTCATGGTCTTGTTGGGGGCAGGGGGACACTTGGGACAAGAAGGTTTGCTCAGCACACTTCCAGCGGGGGCAGGATCTTCTGTCGAGAACTCCGGGTCAAATTTGCAGTCCGCCCCACGCCCTCGCCGTCACTCCATCCTCACGTACACACTATGACAAGGCTCAGCATGGGGGCAGCAGAATGTAGCACCCTGCAGGTGCCAGAGACTGAGGGAGAACTGTGAGCTTGGTGGGGGCAGGAAGAGTGTGACCAGAGTGGACATCAGGAGCTCCATTTTTCTCCCTGGTTCCTGGGGCCGGGGCACTTGGTACGAGGCAGTGGGATTGCTAGCAGGAACAGAAAACTGTGGTGTGAACATCTTCAGTCATGTCTCCAGTATTCTTCCTGCCACTACCGTGGGGCCCGAGCCCCAGGTCAGTCCAGGGATGGGGTAGATGCATCCCTAGCCTTAGGGACGGAACAGCTCAAGCTGCCCACCTTGGGGGAGGGGGCAGTTCTTCCTTTAACATGCCCCACTGTAGGGCTGGGTCATCTTGACAAAGCTTCTCCTTCTGTCTCAGCACCTCTCACCATCTCCTCGCACCCCTTTGGAGGAAACCACTGGCTGGGCCTTTGGGGAGGACTGGCCGTGCTCCCAGCACACTCAGTGTTTGCTTCCAATCCAAGAAAAAGCTGGGCTCCCTGGCTGGGAACTCATTCTCCCCCACCCCCTCCTTTTCTTTTCTTTCTTTTTCTGTCCCCTTTGCTTTTCCCCAGCACCCCACCCCCACCCCACCCAACCCCAAGAGCTCCCAAAGTGACAACATGTGGGCCCAAATCAAACCCTTGTCCTCGGGCCCCTGCTGGCATCTCTCCCAGATCACCCACCTTCCTCCCCCACTCTGCAACCCAGCCACCCTCCTCACCCCCACCCCCGCCATTCCTCTTTGTGGACAACTTTCTAAATGCAGCCAAACTTCCCCTTTCGGTCCACAGGCCCCGTAAAACAGCTGCAAAAAGTCAGCAGCTCTGCAAAAAGTTCTCTTGCAAAGTGAGGCCGGGAGCAGTCCCTCTGGCTCCAGCCATTGCTTCCTGCCTCCCAGGATCTAGAAGGTCAGTCTCCCCCATCCCAATAAACGGCAGGGAGACCCCTCGGTACTCACTCCCAGAGACACAGTCTCCCCAACGGTCTAATCTAGAGAGAACCCCCTGAGGGGTCCAGCAGAGTGTAGTCAGTGGGAGGAGACAGTCCAAAGCCTGGCCTGCATGCCTGACCCTGCGAGGCCCTGTGGGACCCTGGGCAATCCGCTTCCACACCCCACACATGTACACATGCGCAGTGCTTGTGTTCATAGAACGAAAGGATGGATTGGCTGGTTTTCTGGGCCCCTTCCACGTCTAAAATTCCACAAATCTGTCATCTCTTTGTGGGGTGCTCCTGCCCAAGAGAGAAGGAGCTTTGCCCAGGGACACATGGCAAGCCGAGGGTTATCTGACCAGACCCAGTTCTCCTAAATTGCATTCCGTGTTCTCTCTGTGACCCTTGGCCCTCAGGAAAACAGTGGGCCGCACATAATCACTCCTGCCCACACATCACAATCATCTGAGATGTTATATCATATCCATCCCTGGGCCACACTCCAGAGCAACAAAATCAATGTTGGGGCCTGGTTATCAATCTGTTTGGAAAGTTACCCCGGTAGTTCTGACTGAACAGTCAGAGTTTAGAACCAGTGTGGACAAGGCTCCTAGAAAGTGAAGGTGAAGCTCTAAGCCAGAAGTGCCTGTCTGCTCCCAACCAGGCCCCGGAGGCCTCCCCAGGCCCTTCCTGGGCAGACGGCCCCAGGACCGCAGTCCAGGAACTAGAAACCAACCTCAGCAAGAGGCAGGAGGCCTGGGGGTCACCCCAGCCCTCCAAGGGCTTTGTGTGTATTGAGAAAAGAAAAACGGAGAAGGAAAACCATAGCAGAGCCGAATGCAGTGAAGGAGAAAAAGACAAGAGAAAGGGGAAGAACCCTGAGGTCAGAGAGTCATGTGAATGGCATTTAGGGAACAAAGCCCCTCCATTGTGCCCTCTGTTCCCCCTCATCAATCATCCACAGGGCCTGGTAAGAAGCACTCTTCCACCAGCGCCCAGGGCACAGAGGGCATCGCTGCCCATAGAGGCCTGGGACAGAAAGCCCACGTCCAGAAATTTGCCCATTCTGAGTCTGTGAGCCCCGCACATCCTCCGCCCGGGCAGAGCTAGCAAAGAGCCCTTCCCGCACCTCCTCCGCTCACCAGAGCCCGGCGCTCCTATCAGAGTTTAAGCAAAATCACTCGGCCATTCCTAGACCAGAACAAAGGCTGAATCCAACTCCCCGGACACTTGGCGTCACATCAAAGTCATCCAGGTGGTGCTGCGTGACCTCCAGCGAGCTGCCTCCCTCCCCTCCCGCAGCCTCACTGCCTGATCTTGTCTGCCTTCCTGCAGAGGCCTATTTGGAAGGCAGGGGTATCGCTGGAGGCCAGTGGTCGAGAGCCTGGGCTCTGGGGAGAGAGGCCTGGGCTTGTGTCCTGGCTCTAGCACACTAGCGTTGTGAGCTCTGTGCCTGTGAGTCCTCACCTGTGAGGCGACAACTGACAGAGGGGAGAGGGCCCTACAAGCCCAAAGCAACCGGGGGCCAATATCTAGAATGCACGAGGACTGCCCTCTGCCACAGTCGGAAGAGGATGGTAACCCCAAGAGAAAACCGGGCACAGTGTGCAAGCAGGCAGTGAACAGGGCTGCCAAAAGAAACACAAACTGGATACCCGTGAATACGCCAGAGAAGTTTCGGTCAGGGAGCGATACCAGTGAGGAACGGGGGGGAAGGGACGGTGGTTCCCAACCTGGGGACAGTCCACCCCGGACCCCTGCCTCCACCTCCACCTCCACCAGAGGACATTTGGCAATGTCTGGAGACCTTTTTGATTGCCACGGGGTGGGAGGGGCTCCTGGCCAAAGATGCTGCAAAACACCCTACAATGCACAGAACAGGCCCCACAGCGAAGAAGTGCCTGAGCCCCAATCTCGATAGTGCTGGGGCTGAGAAGCCCTGGACTAGACAGATGGACAAACAGGTAGATGAAGGGGCCTCGCCAGGACAGTGAGGCAAGCGCGCGTGGGACGCAGAAACATAAACCAGATAAACGGCGGTCACGTGGGTGCCTACATGTGTGGAGCAGAGTAGAGCGCTCCATGATTGTTCTCTGCTCTGTCGTTCTTTCCTCCCAGGATCTGAAGTCTTCACCCTCCCCTGTTTGCTGCAGCAGCACGGCTGGTGGCCTCGGGCTCAGCAGCCACCCTGGGCCCCACAGAGGAAGGGAGGGCAGCGGTCGCTGGAGGGGGCAAGGGAAGGAAAGGGAAAAGGGGGGCAGGAGAGCCCAGGGTGGGGAGCGAAGAGGAAGAGAAAGGAGACGCTGCAAGTTTCGGTGTTTCACAACATCACAGAAATACCCAGAAAGCCAGAGGGGGCCACAGGGAGAAGTTCAAGTTGAGCAATGGCTGCAGTTCTCTTCCTAAATTCATGGAAAATGTCTCTTCACACCCTCTGGTTTAGTGAAGCCAGACCTCCCCCGCCCCCATCTCCACGGGGGCCTAGACAGGGACTTGTCCCCCAGCCGCCACGCTGTGTGCCCTTTCCTCCCCTTCGTGTCCTGCCCGCTTCTTCTCCTACCCACCCTGGCCAGTTCTCCATCCCTTGCTTTCCAGGATAGAAACTCCCACTCCGGTCCTGCCAGAGCCCTGACGCAGGTGACAAGATACATACAAAATAATAATAATAATAATAATTAATAATAATAATAAGAATCCCATCTGCTAGAAATCAGCATCTGGAAAGAAATCATCTCTCTTGTGTAACAGGTCAAGGGATCTTCAAGGGTTCTTAAAACTGATCCCCAAATCTGAGCTTCCTGGCAGCCCCAGTAAAATGAGAATGGGGGTCAGTTTCGTGAGTCACACTGCCCATAGGTCAGAAGCCCACTGATTCCTCCGAGGACACAGAGCTTTGCCAGGAACTGGAGCCTAAAATATATTTCCCCCCCGTCGGTCTTATAGAGAGCGCTGACTGAGGCAGCAAACTCTAGCAATAGCAGCATCCCCAAATAAAGGCGACAGCCGGACTCCTCCAGCCCTTTTCTGTAAAGCCCCATCATAAGGGAGGGACATAATAAAGATTTTGTGGTGGCTAAATCATGTGGTCCGAGAGCAACTCAGCTTCATGAGAGCCCGACTCGCTTCAGGGATAAGTCTCATCTGGAAGAATGGATGGAATGCATGGCCTTTAAATAACCCCCATGAACTTCATTTCTCTCAACTGAGCTTTTGATAAAACTCGGGCAACGGGAGGCAGTTGCTGGTTGTAACCGCTGACAAGGGTCTGGCAGGCAGCACTCTGGCACTGGGCGAGGGTGGGGCTGTCGGGCCCTGGCACCTGCAGAGGCATCATTCATGGATTCAGCTATTCACAGACTCCCCCAAAGGCCCAGAACGTGCAAGGCTTTCTCATTTTCCTCTGGCCTGATGTGGAACTGGACCAAGAGGCTGGCGGAAAGAGGAGCAAGATGAGGAGCCGGGGGGCATGCTGGCCAGCCCGGAGCCCCACCTCACTTCGAGTCATTGTTCAGGGTAATAGCTCGCATTTAGCATTTATTGTGGGCCTAGGCATTATGTCACGACCTCAACTAATCTTCACAACCAAGCCCCAGGGTGGATACTCTGTGCTCATTTTACAGACGAATAAACTGAGGCTCAGAGGTCTGGTGAGAGCAGAAGCTGTGACGCCCCCTCACATCTGTCTTATTCCAGTGTTCGTACGTTTGTAACCGCTACACCGCGATACCCTGCCACGTAGGATGAGAGGCAAAACCTGTGGGAAAAGTGAAAAGGCAGTTAATTTGTGGCACGAGAGCACAGGAAACACATGACTCCCCGAATGCGATTCTGAAGAAAGCCGGAAGCCTGCAGCATCATTTTGAATTTAAGACCTCAGGGCTTCTCGAAGCCCTCTCAAATCCAGGGCCTGCCGGGCTGTAAACGTCAGTTGTATCCAAGTTCCTGTACAAGTCGGGGTGGGGGGGGGGGGCAGGGGTGTTGCAGGGAAGGGCCTCGCTTAAAGAAAGGCTGCAGGGCAGTGAGGAAAAGGCACCCCACGACCAAGCTCATGACGCCCCTCAAAAACCACTGAGGATCCCACCCACAAGTCAGTGAGTGAGCTGTGCGGCGCCCAGCACTGTGGGAGCACAGGGCCAGACTGCGTGGGGTCAGGGATCCCTGCTGGGCACAGCCATTTGTGCATCCTGTCACTTCCTGGGAAACCAGCAGCTGGGAACATCCAGGATAAAATAGAACCAGTGATGTTGTCTTCCCAGCAGTTATCGCCATGAGCTCAGGACATAGAGGCATCTCCTTCCTTTGGATGCACTGACCTTCTTTAGAAGGTCTCTTTAGACTGGAGTCAGGAGTGTCTGGACCACAGGAAAGCTTTCCACATCAGTGAGCAATATGCTGACAAGCAGGGCCTGGGCTCAGCCCCATGAAATCTGATGACTCGGGAGGACGTGCAGTCTCTCCATAGACATGTTTGCCAGGCACTGGCGATGGGCCCTCCCCGTGCCAGGTGTGAGGGTAAGGAGAGAAGTCAGGCCCAGGCCTTGCCCTCATGGGGTTTACAGTCTAAAAGGGCACCTACAGTCTAGATGAGGAAACACCTCAGGGTGTCTTCGTGCATCCCTTCTAGAAAACCGAAAAAGGAAGGAAGTGAAGTAAGGAGGGATAAACATACAAAAGAGATAAAAAATCTAACCACTTCTCCCCTTGCCCCCACTCACTCTTATCACCATCATCTCAGTGATTATTGCAGTGGGGCCCTGAACACAGCAGGCCTGCTCCTACCACAGGGCCTTTGCACTTGCTACTCTTTTTGCGCTTCTACAGATATCCTTATGATTCGGCGTCTTCGTGTCTTTGCTCAAATGTCCCTTCCCCTTATTGAGGCCGCCCAGTTAAAGTTCACCACGCCCCTCTCTCTACCAGCCCACAATTGTTTTGGTAGGGGTTTGTTTTGGTAGGGGTTTGGTAGGGGTAGTTCTCAAAAGGAACTGAGGACAGGTTTCCCATTGGCCTTGGCTGGAGGCTATTTCTGTAGCCCTTGAACGTACACCCATCAAGGGCCCTCCCTGTCAACCATCAGCCAGTGTACTGGGATCAAGCCTGGCCCCTTCAACCTACTTACCCTAGGGCCAGTCCTCTCCTGTCTGGGGAAATTCCAATAGAGCCAGAGTGTACCGCACCCCTTGGCCAAGCTGTAGCAGACCTACTGCAGCGGGGCTGGGCAGCTGGTCACCAAACTCATGTCATCCTCTTCCTGGGCACCCCTCTGGACTACATTTCCACCTCCTGTGCCATCAAAGGTGGCCAATGGAGTGCGAGCAGACGCAACATGTCTCTCTTCGGGTTGAGGGTGTTAAGAAGCTGATGTACCTCCTCCACCCTTCTTTCCCCTTCTGCTGTGACCACATGGCCTAAGAGACGGCAGAACCCCGAGACAGAAGGAGCCGAGGTGCCTGAATCTCCTCCTGGGGGAAGGCTGCCTGCCACTCAGAGCACCATCTTGGAATTTATGTGAGTAAAAACTAAACTCTGTGAACACCCTGCGTGGTAGAAGTTGGCTACTGGATGCATTTGGTGTTCAGCTGCCTGCCCCTCTATGGACGGTGGGCCCGCCCCTCACTCCAGCACTCTCTTATCCCCTCCCCACCATTGCGTGTCCCACCTGAATTTTGCCCTCTCTTCCCACCCCATCCCAGGCCTCCAGTGGTGACTGTGCAACTGATGAGTGAACACTTTCTGCCCTGGGGACCTGCGTGCTGATGCTAAAGGCAGGCCGGCAAAGAGGGAAGGCTCTTCCCATGACCCCCCTGTAAGCCTGCTTTAAAGGTGTGCAACTCTGGGCGAGACTCCAGCCTTACAGAGATTCAGCTTCCTCACCCTTGAAATGGGAATAATCACTTCTGGCCAGGCCGCCTCACAGAGGAAAAGACCGGAAGCACTGATGTGCAGAAGCAGCTACCCCGAGCTGGGCTCTACATACATCCCATCACATAGAGTGCTTATCCCAGATAGGGAAACTGAGGCATGCAGAGGTTTCTGAGTGACCTGCCTAAGTTCACCCCGTTAGTAGGTAGTTGCCCCCGCCCCTGACTTGGTCCTCCCTGTCTTTCCTCCCCATCTTCTCTCCCACGTGAGCAGCACCACTACCCACCCAGGAGCTTGACTCCAAGAACTCAGGTCGTGCCTGACTCCTCCCACACCTGCATCTCCCAAAGCCCAGTTATTTTATCCTCATAGATAGCTCCCCAATCCAGCCCTTCCCTCCATCTCTGTAGCTGCCAGTCTGGTCCAAGCCCTCTGCATGCCTCTCCTGGACTCCTGCATCGACCCCCTCCATGGTCTCCACACAGCAGCCACAGGCATCTTTTGGAAATGCAAATCTGACCACGCCAGACTCCTGGTGGCTTCCTACCACTCTTATGACAAAGTCTTGCCATGGTCCACCCAGCTCGAGAGATCCAGCCTCATCTTGAACTCTGTCCTCCTGCCCCTCTCCTCTCTGTGCCGGACAGGATGCACTTCTAGTCCCCTGAACACTCACCAACTCCCTCTTTGGTGGGTGCATCCTTCGCACATGCTGTTCCTTCTGCATGTTCCTTCCCCTTTTCACCCGGTTTACTCCTAATCACCCTTCGTGTCTCAGGTCTGGTGTCACTTCTTCAAGAACTTGCCCCTGACCTCCTTGATGAGGTGACATCCCCCTACAGCACTCACCCCCGTTGTTATTTTGTCTATTTGAGTAGTTATTTGGTGAAGCTATAGCTCCCTTACGTGACTCTAAGCTCCATGAGGACAGGCACTGTGACCATTGAAACCCGGTGCCTGTACAGTGCCTGACACATACTAGAACTTCAGTAGCGGCCAAGTGAGTCAGTTAATGAAAGCTGAAGTTAAAATCCAAGTGTGCATGACTCCTCCCTCACCAACGGCATGAGGACCTGTGTTTGTCTGCCATAGCAGAAGACCTCATACTAGGTGGTTTAAACAACAGAAATTTATTTTCTCATAGATCTAGAGGCTGGAAGTCCGAAGTCAAGGTGCCGGTCAATGTGGTTTCTGGTGAGACCTATATCCTTGGCTTGCAGTTGTACCTTCTTGCTGTGTCCTCACATGGACTTTTCTCTGTGCACACGAGGCTAAAGGGAGAGCTCATTAGAGAAGGCCCACCCTTTTGACCCCATTTCCCCTTAATTACCTCCTTAAAGTCCCCTTCTCAAACAGAGTCGCATGTCAGATTAGGTCTTCAACATCTGGGGGGAGACACAGTTCAGTCCATAACATTCTGCCATCTAGCCCCCACAAATTCACATCGTTCTCACATGTTAAATACATTCACCCCATTCCAACGGCCCCAAAGTTGTAACCCATCCATCAATTCCAGCTCCAAAGTTTCGTTAAATGTCACCGAAATCAGGTATGGGTGAGACTCAAAGTATGAGTCATCCTGAGGCAAAATTCCTCTCCAGCTGCAAACCTGTGAGACCAGACCAGTTACGTGCTTCCAGGTCACAATGGTGGGACTGGCATAAGACAGACATTCCCATCCAAAAGGGAGAAATTGGGAAGAAGGACAGGGTCAAGAGTCCCCAAGCAAGTCCAAAACAACAAGGCAAATTCCATTTGATCTTAAGGCTCCAGGTCAATCTTCTTTAGCTCAATGTTCTGTCCTCCGTGCCCACCCCATGACCCTCAGCAGTGGTCCTGCCCCTTCAGCTCTGGGCTGGCATCCTGGCCCCCTGGCCCTGAGGAGATGGCCCCACCCCCTGAAGCCAGGAGGAAACAGTCTTGTTCCCTGGGCTGGAGATGGGCGTGACAGCTCTGATAATCTCTGAACCACCATCATGGTCACTTCTCCCTCCTCTAGAAGGACAACTATGTTTGAGGCTGGATCCTCTATTGCCCTGACCTGTAGATCCCAGAAATCGGACAGCCTAACTTCATTCCATTTTCTCCGTCCCCTTTGGTCCCCACTGCCAATGCCTCTGCTGGTATAATCCCAACTCTATTCCTGGCTTCAGCTGAGATGGCTGACTAATTTGTGGATAATCTTTACAGAATGATCATCCAACCACATCCTAGGTGTTTTCTCCAGAACATGCTTTCTCATGTTTTGCAATATGGATAGGCAGAGGATTTTCTAAATTTTCAAGTTCTGGTTCCCTTTTGCTGAAAAATTCTTTTAATTTCTCTCTCTCTCCTCTCACATTTTATTATAAGCAGTAAGGAGGGACCAGGCCACCCCTCCAACACTTTGCTTAGAAAAAATCCTCTGCTATGGCACACCTGGTTGGTTCAGTCAGTTAAGCTTCCAACTTCGGCTCAGGTCATCTCACTGTAAGTTCGAGCCCTGCATTGGGCTTTTTGCTGTCAGCACAGAGCCCACTTCAGATCCCCTGCCCCATTCTTTCTGCCCCTCCCTTACTTGCACTCTCTCTTTCTCAAAAGTAAAAATAGGGGTGCCTGGGTGGCTCAGTCAGCTAAGCATCCGACTCTTGATTTTGGCTCAGGTCATGATCTCACGGTTCGTGAGTTCAAGCCCCACATCGGGCTCTGTGCTGGCAGTGCAGAGCCTGCTTGGGGCTCTCTCTCTCTCTCTCTCTCTCTCTCTCTCTCTCTCCCTCTCCCTCTCCCTCTCTGCCCCACCCCCTCTCACACTGTCTCTCTCTGAAAATAAATAAATACACTTAAAAAATGGTTTTAAAAAGTAAAAATAAAACATTAAAAAAAAGAAAGAATAAAATCTTCTGCTAAATATCCAAGGCTGTCGCTCATAAGATCTGCCTGCCATAAAACACTAGGAACACAAAGCAGCCAAATTCTTTGCTACTTTATAACAAGGATTGCCTTTCCTTTTGGCACTTTGGTCATTTCTTCTGGAGATTCTACCAGAAGCACCTTTGGTGTCCATATTCCTACCAAAAGTCCCTTCAAGGCAATCAGGATTTTTCAGCATGTACCTCAATACTCTTCCAACCTTTCCTTAGTACCCAGGTCCAAAGCCACATCCACATTTTTTAGGTATTTGTTATAGCAGCACCCATTCTTGGTACCATAATCTATACTTTTCATGATTCTCCAACAAAATAGAACCAGTACGTTATATCTGTATATCTATACCTATATCTACAGGTAAAGAAATTTACTATAAGGAATGGCTTATGCGATTACAGGGGCCCGCAAGTCCAGAATTTGTGGAAGGCTGGCCGGTTAACCTAGAAGCAAGAAAAGCTGAGGCCTGATAGTACAGGTTTTGTTCTATGCAGGTCTTCCACTGATTGGACGAGGCCCACCCACAGTATGGAGGGCAATTTACTTTACTGGTCTAGCAATTTAAATGTTAATTTTATTCAAAAGTACTTTCCAGGAATAATGTTTGTCCACTTATCTGGGTACTTCATGACCTGGTCAAGTTGACACATAAAATTAACCATCACAAGAATCACACCAGAAAGTACATGTGATCAACTTAATGAGTATGCAGGACCAGTGTAAGGGATTAGCAGTGTGATTTGCCAATCACTCATTCCATACACATTTGTTACACACCTCCTATAAGCATCTCCATTAACCATTGCTAGGTAACAAACTACCCCAAAGCTTAGTGACTTAACATAGCAATAACTGTGTGGGTCAGGAATTTGGGCAGGGCTCAGCTAGGTGGTTCTTCTCCAGCACACTCATTCAGCTGGGCTAAGCTGGAAAGTTCAGGAAGACCCACCAAAACACCTGGTGCCTCAGCTCCTCCACAAGGTGGCTCTCTCTCCAGGTGCTATCCCATCATTCCCTAGTCTACCTGTGCTTCTTTACAGGTTGGTGGCTTGCTTCCCCAAGAGTGTTCCAAGAGACCAAGCCCCAAGAGGGGAAGCAAGCACTTGTCAGATCTACACTTCCATCATGCTTCTAATGTCACATGGGCCCACGTGTGGGGGCCCCCAGTGTAACACTCCTCCAATATATGAGAGGACACTGGTCCCAACTCTGGTCGGATCTCACCATCTATCACAGCATATTGTGAGGAGCACACCCCAGCATGAATTCCTGGCATCTTTCACTAGTGCATCCCATTTTGTAAAGGTGGATTCTCACATGATGATAAGCGCATTCATATTTATATCACTTTTCGTACACATTTTTTTTTTTCAAAATAAATTGTAAGGGAAAATATTGCTAGTTTTGTGTGTTTGTGGGAGAATGCTTTTTCACATTCCTTGACACACTGATGTGGCTCAGAAGACAGCTTCGAAAGTGCTGGCCTGGTGACTCCTAGCAGGGAGGCCCACAGACACAGGTGGCCCATGGTGGATTACAGATGGCTTGTCCCAGAGGGCTGGGAGGCCCAGGTGTTCCGTGGGACCATCTGTTTCGCATCCATGGCCATGAGTGATGGGAGGTCAGGGAGCATCATTCCTGCACCATTCAAGTGCAGGCTGGGACAACACATGTCAGGTGACCCCAGCACATCATACTGTGTCACCCTGTGCCCTCACTACACCTGGCACCAGAGGGGGTCACATGTTTCACACACTGAACAGCACCCACCCCATCACATGTGACTTCACTTCAGAATGACTGAAGCATCGGGAGGCAATTCTCAGGAGCTTGAAAGTTCCCTTGCAAACCCAGTCTGTGAAGCAGTGTGTAAGAGAGGCCCCCAGCACCCACCACGGCAAACAGGGCCACTGGCTAGTGGACCAAGGTTGCTCAGAGAGGCCTTGCTAAGGTTGTCTGCAGCAGGATCCCCAGGGGCTTCTAGGAAATTCCAATATATTCATCTGGAAGGAGGCCCAGGAATCTGCCTTCTTAGTCTCCACCGTGGGCCACAGGGTGCTGGCCCCTTGCCAGATTTAGAGTTGCCATGTGGTTATTTCTGAAAAGGCCCCATGGGGTGGGGGCAGGGAGAGATTCACCAACTATAAGACAGGGCCCTCACTGATGACTACTGCAGGCAGGACATAGGGGGCCCAGAGCCAGAGAGTCAAGTGGCTTCACATGCCAAATGGACTTTTTATTTTCAGACTTCTGAGATATATAAATAAATAAATATAAATATTTATATATAATATTATTATATATATTATATAATATATATAATATATATAATAATATTATATATAAATATTTATATATATATTATATATATATATATATTTATTTATTTATTTATTTATATATCTCACAAGTTCAGAGACAACTTGCCTCTACAGGTTTCCTTCACAGAACAATCCCCAGAGATTAAATCTGTTTTGAGTTGTATTTTGAAAAAAAGAGGAAATTGGATCCTGGTTCTGGGTAGGAGGAGGGATGAGGGGGGGGAGAAGGGAAGTTCAGAAAGAAGGCAAAAGGCACAGATTTCCAGAAAGTTCCTTATGCTTCCCCCTCCCCCCCCCCCGGCATTTTTTCCTATGTACTCCTACCCTATGGAGACAAAACCCAGCTCTAGCTTAGACACACCTTCCTTCTTCCTGGCCTCTCTCCCAAGGTGTCCACAGCCCCTCTTAGAACCAGGGCCCCGTGAAGTAAGTCACACAGAGAAAGACAAATACTGTATGGTCTCAGTTACAGATGGAATCTGAAAAGAACAGAACTCATAGAAACATGGGATATTATGGTTACCAGAGGCAGAGGGTGAGGTTGGGGGGACAATTGGGCAAAGGTGGTCAAAAGGTGTAAACTTTCAATTATAAAAAAAATAGGTCTTATGGATACAAAGCACAGCATGGTAACTGCACTTTACCAAAACCCTATTGTATATTTGAAAGTTACTAAGAGAGTTAATCTGGAAAGTTCTCACCACAAGAAAAGAAAATGTGTAGCTATGTAAGGCTGATGGAGGTTAACTAAATGCATTGTAGTAATCATTTTGCAATATATACATATATCACATCATTGTTGTGCACCTTGAACTTCTACAGGGTGAAACCAATACAATTATCTCTCAATAAAACTAGAATAAGTAAAAATTAAAAAATAAAAGCGTTGATTCACAGGGAGTTCAGGGTTGATGCTAGTGTCAAATATTCGGAATGCACATAGTCTAGATCAGCTCAGACTTATGCTTTAACAATCAGTCAAACTGGGGACAGAGTTGATATCTCATAAGAAGGCATATTATGAATTCCGAAATGTTCTCATTATAATGTCTTAATTCCTGTGACAATACCCTTATCAGGTTGTGTATGGACTTTCATACCCGTATTTGTGTTTGTATTGTGTGAATCCTTCCCACGCTTAAAAAAAAGAAAAAAAAAGAACCAGGGCCTCCAGCTCACCTGGTTACCAGCTCTGCCTGAGCACCAACCCCCAACTCCAGATTTTTCTCCAGAAGCCAGACCCCCAGGCCCCAGAACCTCCTGGTCTGACCACACACTCCACACTGGTGGGGAAGAATGTCAGGGGATCGTGCTTCACCCAAGAGCTACAAGGCAGCTCGGGCAGTGTGGGTGGGAGCATATTTGGGGGTCTTCCCGAAAGGGGGTCCTGTGGCAGACACAGACCACATACACACTGACCCACACCCTCGTGTTGCCCACCACGTGTCCACCTGATCTCTCCCCGGTTCTGATGCTGGCATCTCTACAGACACTCTTTAACTTCCCTGAGCCTCAGTTGCCTCACCTGTAAATGGGCATGCTAACGGTTCCCACCTCACGGGATGCTGCGAGGGTTGGATGAAGGATGTAAGTAAAGCGCAGAGCGTAGTTCCCAGGGGACAGTTAGTGCTCAAGAAATGCTGACAGTTGTGGCTGCAATTTACCACCACCATCATTAGCATCACCATTTAGGGTGACATCTTTTGAGAATCCAGCTCTCAGGTAATCTATTGCTTTAGCCTGATGTGAAAAACAAAGGTCTTTGGGGAACATGTTCAGGGTTTTTTTTATTTTTGGTTTTGTTTTGTTTTGTTTTCAGCAGCTTGAGGAGGCAGGGTTGGGAGAAGCTTTAGCTGAATGGCCTTGGACGTTTGGGGTTCAGGATGAGCACCCAGGCGTAGGACGGCTGGGGATGCAGCTGAGATTGGCTATGTCTCCGCTGTCCCCAGCGAGTGTTGCACTCAGCTGGGAGTGTGTGTGGGGCGCTGGGTGTACGTTGGATGGGGGTGCCAGGTGGGTGTTAAGTGTAAAGTCAAAATGACTGCGGAAAATACTGAAGGGGTGCTGTCTGGCGGAGAGGTTTCAAGGTAGCTTGGGTTCCTGTTTGTTCTCCTCAAAGACCAAGCCTTTCCTTGACAGCTCTGGATCCCTGTGAGGCAGGTCTGTGCGCTCTGGGGAGAGACTTGCCCAAGGTGCCCTCTCTCCCCACTTACCAGAGACCCAGAGACTCTATGGAGTTAAGGGGGCAGGGAGGGCTGGCCTCGCCCCACCCCCGTGTGGACCCCTGCCCTAGGGATTAGGAGCCAGACGCCCAGCTCCAGTGAAAGAGCTGCCTCTGTTCAGTTGCCAAGGGCCCTGGGTCACCCAAGCCCACCCAAGGAGGGCGCGGAGAACCCCGAGAAGCCTCTAGAGAGGGCTGTCTCAGGGTAACCAGTCTTTGGAACATTCTTAGCCCCACCCAAAGTGGGGGGCACCTTTCACCTCCTCCACCTCTGCATGGGGGCCTGGCTAACAGCTGTTTCCAGCTGAAGGCTCCCCCCTCACCACCCAGTCAGCTTTGATGAAGCCTATCAAAGCATTCTTGTTCTTACAGCTGCTCCTGGGAGGGCAATTAAAGCCACAATAACCCCCCACATCTGTTTAAGGGGCTGATGGCTGGTACTCCACCCTTAGCCCTGAGGGAGGGCTCCTGCCCCTCAGTATGGGGGTGTGGGGTGGGGGGCGGGGGAGGATTTGTCCATATCCAAAAGGCTCGGTTTAGGACCTTCAACCATTAGAACTGGAAGGGAACACCCATCCCCATTTTACAGATGACTAAGCTGAGGCCAAGCTACTCCCTGCTCCCAAAGGGTTCTCCCACGCAACACCCACTTCCCTGTGGGTCCTCTAGACAGGCCCCGCTTCCTCCTCCACTGGCTAAGGTCAGCCTCCACTTACGCAAGACACAACCGAACCGTGTGGGATTGAAAAGGCCATGTGGGGAGAGGCTGTTCTGAAATGCCTGCTCTCTGCCCCCTTCTTTTGAGTGAGCCATTACCCCTTCTTGGCCACTATTTTAATACTCAATCTGTGAATTCATTTAAATCAGTCCTCCTTAACCTCGACACTGTTGACATTCTGGGCTGGATATTTCTTTGTCATGGGGCTGCCTGGTGCCCTGTAGGATGGTTCACGGCATCCCAGGTCTCTGCCCACCAGACGCCAGTGGCACACTTCTGCTAGTCATGACAACCGGAATTCTCTCCAGACGTTGCCAAACTTCCCTGGGGGCGAAACCATGCCCAGTTGAAAAACACTGAGCTATGTGGACTGAAAGGAGCATGCATGGTCTTGCCAGGGGTATAGGGAAAGAGGACATAGCTATTTCCCCCTGAGGCCTGGAGCTCCTATGGGGCAGATAGAATAATAAATGTACCCAGAACAATGCAGTGTGTGCCAGCAGATCATGAAAAAGGTTGAAGTAGGGAAAAATCATTGAGGCTAGGATTCATCCAGGAAGGCTTCCTGGAGGAGGAAGAATGCAATCTCCGCTTTATATCGGCAGTCTGGGAAGGTCACAGTTTGAGGGAAAAGTCTCAAAAACAGCAAACAAAACCCAGGGTGGGGAATGGTGGAGACTTTCTGGGGAGAGGTGGCCACAGCTGGCTGGATCTTAATCTGGGGAGTGTTACATATGGCTGCCTTCCTCCAGAACAGGGAAGATGCTGCGGATGAATGAGCAGGGGAAGATGGGAGAAACAGTGCCATGCCTGAGCTCCTGGGGGACCGGTTAGGGCCTTGCTTGTCCCTGAATAGCCAGCACCCAACACAGAATCAGGCTATGGAAATGCTGAGATAATGAGGCTGCGGAGATGGGGAGGAAAGGTCTGGAGAGGAGTGGGGGAGGGTGGTCTGGGATCTGCTGTGCTGGGAGGATGTGTCTGGATGGTAAGGGCACTGATGAGGGGGTCCAGCCCAAGCTCAAGCAGGGGCCTAACCAGCCCCTCCCCTCCATTCCCCAGGGTCTGCCCTCATCTAATGACTCCCCAGATGGTCCATGGGGGATGGGGTTACTGGTGGTCCTAATCAAGGGGTAGCTGCTGGGCTTGGAACCGACCATTTCTTTGGGTTTCTGCCCAGCTGCAGACCTTTCTCGGGAAGAGATTTCAGTGGATTTATGGCAGACAATGGGGAACCATTGGCCTAGGAAGCTCCCATCTCACACTGGTTCGCCACCCCCAGTCTGGGCTTCTTGGGCCATGGGTGCCTGTCAACCCTCAGATTGGGCACCCTGAGGGCAGGAGCGACAGCTTCCCTGGGGTCGCCTTAGGGAAAAGCAAAGTGTAGGGCTGGTGCTGCCCACAGGGAGCTTCTGGGGTGACTCGCCAGCAGGGGGCGCTGTGGATTCAGGCACAGGGCTCGGACTGCTGGAAAGGAGCAGGCAGAACTAGCTTCCCAAACTTGTTCTGTCCTGTTATATGCACCACCCCCCCCCCCCCCCCCCCCCCCCCCCCCCCGCCACCACCACCACACACACACACACACACACACTCATCCAGGCTCGACTGCCTTGTACACAGCAGGGTCTCCAGCTCGTTACAACTTCCTAGATTAACCCCATTCTCCCTTCCTCCAGATGAGGAAGAAGAAGAAGAAGAAGAAGAAGAAGAAGGAGGAGGAATTCTTGTGCCCATTTTGCAGATGAGGAGACTGAGTCGCATAGATGCAAAAAAGACTGAAAGGAATGGCTCCAGGGCAGACTGGATAGAGTCTTGGCTTTGGAGCCAGAAGACCTGGGTTTACTAGCTGGCCAATTCAGCAACGCACTCCCAGTATGGCTGGGGGCAAACTTCGGGGCCTTGTTGAGCACACCGCGGCAACTGCAATGTGTGAGGTGAGCACAGCAGCCACACTGACCCCAGGCTGAGAACAGTTCTGACATCGAGCATGGCCGCCCCCATGGACAGCAGTTGGAGAGGCGGAGGGGGGTGGTGGTATGGGGAGGAAGAGCTCCCCATGGGGAGGAAGGTATGGCAAAAGGGGACCAGGCAGCATTGCCTAAGACCTTGTCCAGGTGCAGAGAGCAGACAGCCAGAAAGGAGATGAACAGAGGGGTCTGAACAAGGGCAGAGGGGACGAAGGGCCTGAGCTGAAGGAGAGCTCTAGGGAAGGGACAGGAGGGCTGAGGTGTCAGCACTGTTTCCTACGTCTTTGTAAGGGGTGGCAACACTGGAAACCGTGGGTGCCATTTGCTACCCTCCCGTGGTGTTCCAGGCTCTGTGCCAAGCACTTGACTGGCTCAATTACCCATCCTGAGAAGCAGGTAGAGGTATTAACCCATTTTGATAGACAAGGGAAGGAAAGCTCGGAGACAGATAACTTGTCCCGTGTCCCCAGTGGGAAACGGGCAAAACTGAACGCCACCCAGGTCTGCCTGGCACTATCCACTGCTCTCTTGGTGGAATCAGGGTCTGGGTGGAGAGAGGATGAAGACGAGGCTACAGCCGTGGAGGCGCCACAAGGCAGGGCACGCCTAGCCCGCAATGAGCAGAGGAGAGCTGGGCACCGAGGAAGGAGCAACATGCACAGACGCAGCCAGTCTGAGAGGCCTCCTGGAGGAGGAGGACACTCTCCAGGCTGACAGGGAGGAGAAAGGCATTCTCAGCAGCCTGAGTAACCCTAATGAGCAGTTTCAGCCCAGCCGTTTCCAGCGTGTACATGGTCTGTCCCTGTCCCGCAGAGCTGGGCCATGAGGCTGGCAAGGCTGGCAGGAGCCTCCAGGAGGGGAGGGTTCCGTCAGCAGTCGGTCCCCTGGCAGCTGTGTGGAGCTTGGTCCAGGAGGTCTACTGGGTTCTACGAGCTGTTCTTAAGGAAAGAGATGGGTATCTCAACTCTTACAGAATGGGGGCAGGGGAGAGGGGAAGGATGAAAACTCAAGATACCGAAGTGTTAGAATCCACTAGATGAGACGGCTAATCAGATGTGATGGACAGAAGGTGGTGGTCAAGGATGACTCAGCCTCTGGCTTGCATGATGGGGAGTCTTACCATGAACTAAGATCTAGCAGCGGAAGAGGCCACTGCAAGGAAGACAAGTTCAGTCTGGGGTAAATGAGTTTGATGTGTGTGTGGGCTTTGTAAGTGGAGGTGAGCTTTGGGCTCAGGATTAAAGAAGGATAAGTGCTCAAACTACAGCCAGAATCAGGCTCTACTCTCCAACTAAGGAAAGCAGTCAGGGTTGACTAGAATTTGAGCTTGGTTTGTGGCCTAGGAGGAAAGTACTACAACAGAACACCCACCCGCTAGACTAAACTGAGGACGCTGCGTCCTCGAACTTGAAAAGGGATCCAGGGGTCTGAGCAGACCACAGGCTAAGTTCAACACTGGTGCCCGTCATTCTCAAGGTGTACACCCCCCCCGAGAGCGAATAAGAACACAAGTCAGGGCTGAAAGGGGACCGAAAAGAGTCGAGAGCAGGAGTCACCTGATTTAACGTTCTTAAATCACCGAGGTGTGTCCTTTTCTCTGAAGCTCTTCCTGACTCCCTGTTCCCTTCTCTGCAGGACCCCGGCCTCTTCACTGGCTAATGAACACCGCTCAGCACTTTCACAGTTATTATCTCATTGACTCCTCAGTGGTTTCCTCCATCTGACAGGTGGGGAAACAGAGGCCCAAAGAGATTAGGGTGTGTGGGGCTGAGCCCAGGCTTGCTCCTCCAGGCCTCTCTCTAGGCTCACCCCCTTCTTACTTGGAACAGCATTCTACGACATTCCAGGATGCCGAGGCAGCCAGGGTTTGGGTGCAGAGTGGCCAGGCTGACTGATGGCTCTTTCTGGCCACAGGGTGAGTGGGGGAGAGCTAGCCCTGGCCCAGGTATGCTATCTGTTCTCAGGATCTGCTCATTGGCTGCTGGGGGTAATAGGAATGACCTCAGTGGTGGGTTTTGAGGTTTTTTTTGTTTGTTTTTTCTTTTTCCTTCTAAGAACAATTCATTTGGTCACATAATTAGTATAAAAGTGGCTGGTGTTGAGCAACCTCCCCCTCCCCCTTCCCTGGCCTCTGGCAGTGACATTTGAGGCGCTGTCTCCTGGGGCCACAGAGGATGCTGCCTGGGCAGTTCAAAGGGTTGGCTCTGCTCCCTGCCCAGCCCCACCCACTTCCCCTCACTGCCTCCCTCACTTGCCAAGCTTGGCCAGCCTCCCATCGAGGACTGAGGTCCCGCCCCAGTGGCCTGAGTGGAGCCCCTTCTGCACCTCTCCACCTCACCCCTCTGCTGTCCAGCTCAGATGGCAGGGAGGGGCCAGAGTAGGACGGTGTGGGAAGAGGACTGAACCCTTCCCTTCTCATCCCACCTGGCCACGTGTGTGTGGCCACCCCTGCCACTGCTCTGCCGACTCCATGGCACCTTCCATGTGCCACTGACCACGGGGCAGCACTGAGAAGGGTGACAAGGTCAGGGGAGGCCAGAGGGAATGCTAGGCTGTGGCAGAGGAGGACAGGCCTAGGCTCCCAGGAGGCTGCTCAGGAGTGGGGGCAGGAGACCAGCAAGGAAGGAGCCGGGGCCTCTGAGGGAGCTGGGTCTTGGGCACAGTGGCTGGACAGAGAGGCGGGCAGAAGGCCAGCAGGCAGCCCAGTCTGGGCCTGGGAAATCCTGGGCCCATCACAGATAGGCCTGCAAGAGACAGAACTTGGAAGCAGATGCCTGAGGCAGCAGAGGGCTGGCCTTGGGGACCACGCCCCAAAGACACAGGCTCCAGATAGCATTTCCCGGGAAGTAAACCAAGACCTCTGTCCCGCAAAGCAAGAAACTAGGCCAAGCACCTTGGTGCTAATGGCCAAGTGACTGAGGGTCCCAATTTACTTGCCCTGGTAGCTTCTTGGCAAATGACCTCTACCGCCTTCTCTTCCAGGATATGCCAGCCTTCAGGCTTGCAGTGCCGAGAAGGGGAAGACCAGGCAACGGTGATGTCAACCAGGGAATTAAGCAAGCAGAGGAGCCGATAACATCACCCCGCAAGGCTCGCCGTGGGCAAGGTGACTCATCGAAGATGGGGCCCCACAAGCACAGGGTGATTGTTGTTGTGCCCAGCCTGTAGGACTAAGGAGGAAGAAGGGGGCCGGGACGGGTTCCTCACCGAGTCCTCCGCTCTGTGGAGAGGTCTCAGAACACAGTGTCCTCCGCCTTCAGAGCTCCCTGCTGGCTCAGGAAACAGCCCTCCCTCCTGCTGTGGTGATAATCTCTGTCCACAGCGTTTGGTGTGTGTTTGTGGGGTATGTCTGGGTGATTTCCCCACCCGCATCCCACAGGGGTGCTCCAGGTACTAGAGATTGCTAACAGCAGAACGCTTGCTCCCCCTGGTTGGACGACCGTCTGTGGAGACAATGCCACCGGATGGCAAACTGCTAACCGCGACCACGTGGCGTCCTCATGGTGGGTACAGCCTGTTCCTCCTGCTGCAGGCACCTGTCGAGCTGCCTCGACTCCTCGCTCCCTCACCCCCTCCGGTCTGCTGAAGGGGCCAAAACTGTTGTGTTCTTCCCATCCCCAGAGTCACCTTGTATTGTCGTCGAAGTTGAGAGCTGAACAACTGGAGGGGACACCATTTACTTTACAGTCTATGTGCCAGACCTCATGTCTGCGCATGCTGGCCCTGCCCCTTCTCTTTCCTAAATTACTTCTCACTCCCCTCCCCCACCTAGAATTATCTATTTGGTTTGCCCTTAGTAAGTTCATCTTTACACTAAACTATCCCCCATAAAGCATAAGACTCTTCCTTTATCATCTGACTTCATTCATTCTTTCATTCATTCCACACAAAAAATGTTGAATTTGTGCCAGGCACTGTTCTATCCAAGGAAACAAGGTAGATGCTCCCTGAGCTCATGGAGCTCACATTCTAATTGGGGTGGGGTGGGGGGTAATAAATAAATAATGTGATGCATAGAACTGCAGATGACTGTAGGTGCTGCAAAGAATAAAGCCAGGCTAAGAGGTGGAGGATGATAGGGCCCTCCTTCAGCTAGGACTGTCCAGACTTTTCTCTAAGGTGGTGGCCTCTAAGTGGAGACCTGAAGGCAGTGAAGGAAGAAGGCTTCATGGCAGAGCCCCTCCTGCCAGGCATCTAATGCCGAAAGAAAGTTTGCTAATCCTATCTGGTTCTGCCAGGAGCCCGGGGCACAGCCTAGGGCACTGGCTTCTCGGCACTGGGTATCCATTTCCTCCTTGGCAAACCAGAGGCCTAGTTGTACTGGCTCTCCAAGGGCTCCTCCAGCACGAATTCACTCACCTATAGGAGCCTGAGTTGGGAGGCCAGCTCTGTCACCTACAAGCTGTGTGACCTCAGGCAGGTTACTTAGCCCCTCTGAGCTATTTTCCTTACCCATAGAATATTCACCTCAGGGTATTGTGAAGGATTAAATGAACTCATGGAGGTGAAACCACCTTGTATACAATAGATGCTTAATAGATATCTTCTAGGGCACACCTGGGGGATGTGAGGTGGTGCGGGTGAGTGAAGAGGTGCTGTTAACTGGTTGCCTTTTACTAAAGGAGCCTGGACAGGGCAAAGTCGACCTGAAGACGCAAAGCTCTGCTGGGTGCCCGGTTGTGCAGAGTTTAGCTGTGGGAGCCCCCAGGCTGGGACCCCCACCTCAAAGATCTGGGGCCTGGGGGAGGAGGCAGGCAGGGTCATGCACTCCCCACTGACGTCAGCAGGCGAGGTGGGGTGAGGAGCTGTGGTGCACAGGCCCTTGAACTGTCACACCGCGGCCCAGCGTTCAACTTCCTCTGGGGCCCAGGGTGTGCTCAGCCCGTCCTCTCTTCCTTCCTCCTTCATTCAAGCTCTGTTTGGGGTGAGCACTGTTCACCCACAGGCTTCGGTCATCACGCCCCCTTCTCAGCTCCCGGGGCTCCCCGGTTCATTCCAGCCCACCCTGGGCAACAGCTCCTTCCTGACGCCTGCCGTGAGCCTGGGCTCCTGGACACTGCGGGGAGCCCGGGCGCGGCAAGCAGGACCTGCCAGCCTTGGGGTGCAGGCAGTAACAAGAGTTGGCCCTGACTGGCTGCCAAGGCCACGCAGTCTCCATCCATGACCTCCCCTGACGTTAATCCCGTGGTGTGGGAGTTTTTATGCCCTCTCATACTTGAGGAGCCTGAGGCCCTGAGGAGTAGGAACTGTGGGTGCTCTGGCAGCAAGATTGACGGGCATTCTTACTGCAGGAGATGGCCTGAGGGGCGCCTTGTGAGGCAAGGGGGCTTGGAGAACCAGAAGGCCGCAGGGGGACCAACCCGTGGCTGGGAGACTGGGGGACTCCTGTGCCACACAGATGGCTGCAGGCTGAGGTGTGAGCCCCCTCCCTTGGCCCACCTTCTGCGTTAGGATTCCCCAGTATGGCCTGGCACTCTGAGTCTCCAATGAGCTGCTGCTGGGCCTGGAAGCTGCTGGCTCAGTCTGGGAGGCCAGAGCTGGGCCGCGAGCCCTGACCCAAGCCATTCCTCAGCCCCTCGTGGCTCTGAGGCAGGAAACCATCATAGTGACTGCTAACATTCACTGACAACTTCCACAGCAGGTGCTGGGCTAAGCACTTTGCATACATGAACCAATTTCGTCTTTACAACAGCTCTACCAGGGGAGAAACTGGGGCACAGAGAGGTGAAGTGACTCGCCTAAGGTCATGCAGAGCTGACATTCTCAGAGGAGGCCTGCTTCCAGAGGCCACACTCATCTCCCCTCAAATCGGGGACTCCTGGAGCAGGGAAGGCACTGGCCCAGGGGGTTGGGCTGGACCCCACAGGCCCAGGGGGAAGCCGTGGCGGTCCGGCCAGCTGCTGAGTGCACCATGGAGCACAGGAGTGACAGAGGCAGACCTGCTCCTCCCCACGGAGGGCTGAATGCGGGCCCCCTCCTATGGGGATGTGGTTTTGACAGAAGGTAAAAGAGGACAATGCTTCCCCCAAAGGAAAGACCTGACACGTGAGGCTAGGTGGCCATGCTGGGTGGGCATGAAGCCCTGAGGCGGCAGCTCAGGCGCTGGGAAGGGAACTTGCAGCCTCTTCCTCTGTCCCCTCTCCCCACCTGCAGCAGGGCCCGGTACAGACAGAGGCATGGCTCCCGTACTGACACCGAACAGCAGCCAGTCTGGGCCACCTGGCTGTCCATCTGTGTGTGTGTGTGTGTGCATGTGTGTGCATGTGTGTGCATGTGTGTGCAAGAAGGGGAGGAGAAGGGACCTCTGCATGTGCTTGTTTGCAGGCGAGCCTGTCCCCCGCCCCCACCTGCTGCTTCAGCGGCAGAAAACAGGACACTCTGTCTCTAATCTGCACCTCTGGGGCCTCGAAACCACAGCCACGTCAGTGGGTGGTGGGTGGTGGGGCTGCAGATGCCGGGTGCACAGGTGTGTGCCAGCATGCACGCATGGGGCCAGTATTGTTTTGGGGGGGGGGGTGGCTCCCTGGCCCAGTGCCCCCAGCAGGGCAGGTGGGGTAGAGGGAGCTGGACAGCCCCCCCTCCCCAGCCCTTACTGGGACCATAGGCCTGGGGGAAAAGCAGCCATTTCTCCCACAGATTCTCTCTTCTCTCAGCAGCCGTCCCAGCAACCAAAACAAATGTCTGTGGAGCGGCTAAATGGCTCCACACAGTTTCGGGCACTGGGAAATAAAAGGGAATACCACAAAGATCCCTGCCTTCACGGGGCCAGCATTCTTGTAGGGGAGACACGATAGACAGACTAGATGAATTCTGTTGTATGTAAGGAGGTGACGGGTGTAGTGAGAAAACGGGGAGGCAGGGCAGGGCCAGGAGATAATACGTGCTGGGAGGGCCAGAGGGCATGAGGGTGTGCGTGTGTGTGTGTGCGTGCGTGCACACAGGCCACAGTATTAAATTGGGTGGACCAGGTAGGCCCCATTGAGAAGACATGTTGACAAATGTTTGGAGAGGGAGGAGCCAAGCAGGGTCTGGGGAAGAACATTCCAGACAGAAAAAGACTAGAACAAAGACCCTGAGGCTAGAGTGTGCCTGGCCAGGACTGAGGGAAGGGCAGGCTGGCCTGGGGATGGACTGAAGTGACCCCATGCCTCCAGGCACCTGCTCACCTTGCTTGTAGCAAGGGTCCATTTCTAGTGAGTTAAAGAAAAAGGATCCTCTGGTAACTATAGGAGAGGCTGAAGGGCTTTCTGGGGAACCAATGTCTCAGAAAGAAGGAGACAGAGAAGGAAAAGGGCTTAGACCAGAAGAAGCCTGTGAATACTCTGGGGCCAGAGCTTGGGAGGAGGCCCAAGGCTTGGGGGCTCCTAAAGGGAGAGTGCAGGAAGGAAGCAAAGAGTGGGGCCAAGCTGCCCTGGGACCCACAGGGGTCCCTAAGTGGGGACAAGGCTCTGGGGTCCCAAGGCCCCAGCAATGGGCCCCTGGGAACTCACTGAGACAATGCAGTGTGGACTCCCATCCTCGTCAGCTGGCCACTGTCACGGAGGAAGGAAGCCTGAGGGTGCAACTACCTTCTGCCCCACCTGCCTTGGGCTGTTGGAGGCCACCAGACCCGCCGGCCAGACCCTTCTGAGGTCAGGGCCTCTCCCTCCATTAAAGAAACCTGCAGGGGAGGCAGAAGGAGGGGCCGTTGACCTCAGGAGACACGATAGACCTAGGGTGGGGTGTGCACGCAGGCCCGCCCTGCCCTGCAGACTAGGAAATGGAATCCCCTCTAAACCAGCCAGACCACCAGCCAAGGATGGGATGCTGGCCCTTGTGTGGTTTTGACAGATGGGGCACTGGGAGGTCAGGAATCAGAAAAAAGGTGGGTGTGGCCTGGGGTTTTTAGGATAGGAGCAAATCTGAATGGGCAGAGGGGAGAGAGAACACCTCCGTGCGCTCACGTGTTTGCACACACATGCACACATCACGCGCTCACACACGCTCAGACCGTTAAGCTCCCACATGTGTGGATTCTCACAGTCGGGAGCATGCACACACACCCTCACACAGCCAAAGTGACACTCAGACACTAGGGGCGTGCCCTGGGGACATTCACGCTCATCTAAGGCACACCAACCTGACAAGCATCACACACACATTTACACACTCTCCTAGACGTAGATTGGCTCCCCTGGCCGCCAGAAGTACCTAGGCCCTTTGGAAACAGGCCTGGGAGGAGGATGAAGATGGGTCTGGATGGGTCTGTAAGACATAAGCAGGGCCGCCTGGGTGGCATGGTCAGCGAAGTGTCCGACTCTTGGCTTCCACTCAGACCATGATTTCACGGTGGTGAGATCCAACCCCAGGTCGGAGCTCAGCACAGGGCCTGCTTGGGATTCTCTATTTCCCTCCCTCCCTCCCTCGCTGCCCTCCCCTGCTTGTGCACCCGTGCATTCTCTCTCTCTTCCGATAAGCGTTTTATAAAAAGATATAGGGTGGGGCACCTGGGTGGCTCAGTCGGTTGAGAGTCCGACTTTGGCTCACGTCATGATCTCGTGGTTCAAGAGTTCGAGCCCCGCATCAGGCTCTGTGCTGACAGCTCGGAACCTGGAGCCTGCTTCGGATTCTGTGTCTCCCTCTCTCTCCAACCCTTCCCTGCTCATGCTCTGTCTCTATCTCTGAAAAATAAATAAACATTAAAAAAAATTAAAGATATAGGGAGAACAGAGGATGGAAGGTGGCAGTGGGTCACAGATGGAGATGAGGGGACAAATAAGACACCCAGCAAAGGCACGTTGTAGACACACCCACGTGTAGACCACACACAGCCCATTACAGTCAGCCTCAGACGGATCCCACAGCCTTCCTGCCTGCCCCTGACACTGTGCTAGTCACTCAGAAGATTTTCTTTTCTATAAAATGAGAATTTGAGGATGTCTGCTTTCTATACCAGATTGATTTGTTGAGAGTTGACAGTGAATCCTATGCTGACCTCCAAGAGACTATTCGGAATCTGGTCATTTCTCCCACCTCCCCCATGACCACCCTGGCCAAGCCACCATCCTGCTGGCCTCCCTCCCCCTTCCTCGATCCCCACTGCAACCTCCTCCAAACCTGCCCCTACATTTTTATCTCCTCCACAGTAAGGCAACACCCTCACAACGGCCCATGAGGAGCTGCCCTCTGTCTCCTGTGGCTCTCCGCTCCTGCCACCTTAGGCCCCTGACTGTACTGCAAACACCCCAGCCATCCTCTATCAGAGCCCCTCCCTCTCCCTGGAATATCCTCATGGTTCTGCCTTCAGGATTTACCTGGATGATCTGGCTTCAGGATGCAGCCCCCTCTCCCTCAGTACTGTCTACCCCCCTCAGTACTCTCTATCCCCCCCAGTACTCTCTATTCCCCCCAGTACTCTCTATCCCCCTCAGTACTCTCTATTCCCCCCAGTACTGTCTATCCCCCCCAGTACTCTCTATCCCCCCCAGTACTCTCTACCCCCCTCAGTACTATCCCCCCTCAGTACTATCTATCCCCCCCAATACTCTCTATCTCCCCTCAGTACTCTCTACCCCCCTCAGTACTGTCTATCCCCCTCAGTACTCTCCATCCCCCCCAGTACTGTCTATCCCCCTCAGTACTCTCTACACCCCTCAGTACTGTCTATCCCCCCTCAGTACTATCTATCCCCCTCAGTACTCTCTATCTCCCCTCAGTACTCTCTACCCCCCTCAGTACTGTCTATCCCCCCCAGTACTGTCTATCCCCCCCAGTACTGTCTATCCCCCTCAGTACTTTCTACTCCTCTCAGTACTCTCTATCCCCCCCAGTACTCTCTATCCCCCTCAGTACTCTCTACCCCCCTGAGTACTCTCTATCCCCCCAGTACTGTCTATCCCCCCAGTACTATCCCCCCAGTACAGTCTACACCCCTGAGTACTCTCTATCCCCCCCAGTACTGTCTATCCCCCTCAGTACTCTCTACCCCCCGTCAGTACTCTCTATCCCCCCCAGTACTGTCTATCCCCCCAGTACTCTCTACCCCCCTCAGTACTGTCTATCCCCCTTCAGTACTATCTATCTCCCCCAGTACTCTCTATCTCCCCTCAGTACTCTCTACCCCCCCAGTACTGTCTATCCCCCCAGTACTGTCTATCCCCCTCAGCGCTCTCTACCCCCTCAGTACTCTCTATCCCCCCCAGTACTCTCTATCCCCCCTCAGTACTCTCTATCCCCCTCAGTACTCTCTATCCCCCCAGTACTCTCTACCCCCCTCAGTACACTCTACCCCCCTCAGTACTCTCTATCCCCCCCCCAGTACTGTCTATCCCCCTCAGTACTCTCTATCCCCCTCTCCTGCTTTTTTCTTAACATCTATCACCACCCAAAATGCCATGTATTTGAGCATATCTTTTGTCTGTCTCTCTTATCAAAACGTAAACTCCATGGGGACAGGGACTTTTGTCTGCTTTATTCTCTGTACCTACGGCAACACCTGGGTTGTAGGACTCAAGAGACACTAAATGCATGAATGGAAAGAATGAGATAGCAAGGAGGTAAGCATTTATAAAGCAAGATTAAAGGCGAGCAACCAATCCTGAATGAGCTAGTGGCCATGTTCTGAGGACTGGCAACCACAATATTCCTTTATTCTCTAATGACCCTGGGAAGGAAATGGAAATATTCTCATATTACAGATGAGAAGCCTGAGGAGGAAAAAGATTTTGACCAGTGGTTGTTGAATATTGCCCTTAAAGATGGCCACCGACAATTCCTCTCATCTCTGTATCAAATACTCCCTTCAAGACTTGGAATCTAGGAGTGCCTGAGTGGCTTAGTCTGTTAAGCATTTGACTGTTGATCTAGGCTCAGGTCATGATCTCTCAGTTTGTGAGATCCAGACCTGCGTCGAACTCTCTACGCCAACAGCAAGGAGACTGCTTGTGATTCTCTTTCTCCCTCTCTCTCTCTGCCCTTCCCCTGCTTGCACTCGCTCCTGCTATCTCTCTCAAAATAAATAAAAACTTAAAAAAAAAAAAGACTTAGAATCTAGGGACACCTAGTGTGCCTCAGTTGGTAGAACATGCGACTCAGGGTTGTGCATTCAAGCCCTGTGCTGGGAGATTACTTAAATTAAACAAACAAATGAACGAACAAACAAACAAAAAACTTGGACTCTATTTCCCTCCACCACCCACCCCTTTGACTCTGCACTGGCCTTGTGACTGGCTTTGGCCAATCCATTCTGTGACCAGAGTGATGCTGTGTGAGTTTTGACCTGTGCCTTAAGAGACCTGGTCCCTAGGCCAGCTACATTGGCAGAATCCAGACAAAATGAAAGTGTGGGGCTCCTTGTTGAAAAAGTTTTTTAAAAATGCCATTAAAGATACTAAAGTATAAAGCTCTCCTCTCTTCCATAATCTCTCTTTAAGTCATCATGGTGTTTTTTTTATTTGTTACTCAATGTTGTTCTAAGAAAAAATTAAAAATTTTAAATATCAGTATGAATTTTACTCTTCAACCTTACATTATTAAATGTCAGTTTTAAATGAGAATGTAAGAGTATTTAACTCAAATGCAGAATCACCAAAATTATGCGATTCATATTCCACAGCTCATGTATGCATATGTATTTCATTGTTACCAGAACAGTGGAAACACTGAACAAAATACTGCACAAAACTAACTCAGCTTTATTTTTTTAAGTGTCATTACTTTTATTTGCATTTATTTTATGCTGAATTTATTTGCAGCCATTATTTTCACTTCTTCAGTTTCTTCTAGGATAGTTTTTTCTTCTGTGCAACCTCCTCTTCTGGTTTGGGAATAATCTGCTCATTTTCAGTAAGCATCATGTCAATGTGGCAAGGAGAACTCATGTAGGGGTTTACCTGACCATGAGCTCTGCAAGTTCGGTAGCTGTCTTCACCCAGATATGCTAAATGACCAGAAAATCTACATCTAAGCCCTTAAAGTCAGTATTACACTTGGCATTAAAAAAAAAAATTTTGGGGGGGGCGCCTGGGTGGCTCAGTCGGTTAAGCGTCCGACTTCGACTCAGGTCATGATCTCGCGGTCTGTGAGTTCGAGCCCCGCGTAAGGCTCTGTGCTGACAGCTCAGAGCCTGGAGACTGTTTCAGATTCTGTGTCTCCCTCTCTCTGGCCCTCCCCCATTCATGCTCTGTCTCTCTCTGTCTCAAAAATAAATAAACGTTAAAAAAAAATTTTTTTTTTAAATTTTTTTTAATGTTTATTTATTTTTGAGAGAGAGAGGGAGACACAGAATCCAAAGCAGGCTCCAGGCTCCGAGCTGTCAGCACAGAGCCCGACATGGGGCTCGAACCCACGAACTGTGAGGTCGTGACCTAAGCCAAAGTTGAACACCCAACTGACTGAGTCACCCAGAGCCCCCTGCACTTTGCATTTTTAAGCACGTGCAGCAAAAATCTAGTGCTCTTTTTGGGGCCACTGACCCCACATCCAGCCCCACTGTTTGGCGTGAGCATGCCTGCCGGCCCCACCACCATAACCACAGAACAGCACACACTGCTTCTGCAAAGCGACATCTTTCATATCATTGATGGCTTTCCACATATGCATATCCAGGATGGCCTGGGAAGTTTCTCGGGTGTTCTTAAAGGGAACACGAAGATTTGACTCTGTTGACGTATGTGATTTTCATGGGGTTTTCTGGGTCAAGCAAACAGCTAACCATTTTCAGCAATCACGGATTTTCGGCGGTCAGGCTGCTCATGGGAAGAGCTTCTCTTCTGGGCACACATTCTGCCAACATTGTCTACCTTCAGCTTGCTGATGAGTAAGGAAGGACTAAAATAAAAAGGATCTATAGGGGGACAGGGAAGCAAAGAACAGGGTGGAAACGCATACTCTATGGGTCTCCACCACCCACGCTCCACTGTCCCATCAACCTCAACCTCACTTCCAAAATACAACACTATATAGAGAACAAATGAGCTGTCCAGCCAAGCCCTGCTCAAATTTTAGAATGTGAGCAAATAAAGTTACTGGCTTAAAAAAACTGTTTTTAATATGTATTTAGTTTTGAGAGAGAACGTGAGTGGGGGGGCAGAGAGAGAGAGATGGAGACACAGAATCTGAAGCAGGCTGCAGGCTCTGAGCTGTCATCACAGAGCCTGATGCGGGCCTCGAACTCACAAACCACGAGATCATGACCTGAGCCAAAGTCGGATGCTTAACCAACTGAGCCATCCAGGCAGCCCTAAATAGTTACTGTTTTAAGACACTGAGTTTTGTGGTGGCTTGTTTCACAGCAGCTGTTGACTGATACAGTGGTTGAGACCACTCTGTTAGTGTGAGACCAGGCTGTGGTTGAACCCACACTGGTCTGCTACTCAAGTGCACATTCCTCTGTGCCCTGCCCAGGCTTCCTCACAAATGTTTCATAGTATAACTCCCATTTTTCTCCTTGGAGAGTTTCGGGTTGAGCTGGGGGCAAAGGTTACTTAGCTGCAACAAATCAAAATTATTATTAGAGCTTGGAAGAAGCCACATCTGGACTCGATCTGGGGAACAGGAGGTTGGTGGGTAGGTCAGGACTGAGAACAGGCCCAGCCTCTGTCCGGGGTGAGCCTGGGCCCAGTGGGGTGCTTGGACATCTGTTTTCCATCCTGATTCAGTAAATAAAACTGCTTTCCTCTGCTGACCCTACAGGAAATGGGAGTCAGAAGTTCAGCTGGAAAGTAGACCTCTCCTCTGATAGAAGTCCTTCCACATGCCTGGACAAGATGCAGAGTGCAGGGCCTCAGAACCAGCAGAGAAATAAAAATTTAGGGCCTCCCTTGGTCAAGGAATCAGATTTTCCTCATTTAACCCATGGCTGCTGTCCCTGTTGTCAGCTATCAGTATATCAGATTATCATGTCAGGTGTTTATTCTTTTGATCCCGTGGTTCATGCACCAGTAAAGATGTTTCCAGTGGCCAGAAACGGAGAATTTCTAGTCAGTTGGCTGAGACAATAAGTGTATTATCTCACAGAACAAAAAGTCCAGAGGAAGGATAGCTTCAGCAGAGATTAATCCTGCAGCTCAACATCATCATCAAGGACTCAGGCTATTTCCTCTTTTCCTTCCCCTCTGTCATTCTCATCATATTGCCTTGTCCTTGGCTAGCTCTCCTCATGGTCACAAGATGGCTGCCACCACCCCAGTCATCAATTGTCACACAATGATGTCCATAACAGCAAAAGAAAAACAAAAAGAAAAAAGAAAAAACAAGACCAAACAAAAACAAAAACAAAAACCAGGAAACACCTCATCCTGTGTCCCATTTTAAGATCAAGGAAAATTTTTCCCTGAAGCTCCTAGGAGACTGTCCCTTACTGCTCATTGGTCAGAATTGAGCCACATCTCATCCCTGAATATCCCCCATATCCCCAAGCAACGGGGATATTTCCATGAATACTGCCACAGCACTAACCCAGAGTCCAGAAGAAGGACAAACACTTGGGACAAACCCGGGCTCAGTGGGTGCTGCGGGAAGGGGTAGTGAGAGAAGGGCGAATGGATAGGCAATCAACCAAGCACGAGTGCTGAAGCCCATTTGTTTGGACCTGAACTTTTTCCTGGTGGGGGAAGAGGAGGGGAGGATTGGTATTTATAAAGTGAGCCAGGCCCCCGGATTCTATGACTCAGCCAGAGTGCTTACAGGTAGTACATTTTACTTAAAGTACTCATGCGAAGTACATAAAAACTCAGGGATTGAGGCAGAGACACTAGTCTCTCATCTGAGTGTCTGTTTGGGTTCTTGAGAGCATCACTGCTGGAGTTAGGCCCAGATTTAAATTCTGGCCCTGTCCCTTTCTGATTTCCTGATCTTGTACAAATTGCTTCATCCTTCTGAATACGTTCCCTTTCTCTGTATGTAAAATAAGACAACAATACCCATGCCCAGACTGTTTTATTAACCAATACACTGTGTGGCATATACAAAAAGGTCAAAAAATATTTTGGGTGGATGGAACCATGTGATCCGGCTTGTCTGCCTTCTCCTACAAAGGCACCCCCACCTTCTCTGAGCTCATCTCCCTCCTCCCCGCCCCTTCCTCAGTCTCCAGGCTCTCTGCTCTTACATCCCTACTGCCCCTCACCCACAGGACTGCCTGCCTGGGCTGCCCCACTTAACACCTGGACAGGGTGTCCCATCCACATTCCAGATAAGGAAACTAGATTCTTCCGTGGCTGCCCACCAAGTCCCAGTGTGTCCACACTCTAGGCCCCAGCGCCTCTCGATTCCCATAGTACTGACTTCTCTGTATTTACTGGTCAGGGCTCCTGATTGCAAGCCACAGAAAGCTCACAGACGCCTTGAGCTGGCTGCAGAGCCAGGTGCAGGATCCAGGGAGGCCCAGCTGCAGAAGCCAGAACCTCAGCCTGAAGAATCACATCTCCGGGCCAGACCAGGGAGAACCATAAGGTAGCGGGCTTTGAGGTTCCACTGCCCCCAAAACTCTTCCTGCTGCCGCTGCTGTCCCCAATTCTGTCAGATACATCCCATCTCTGCTGCTCTGTGTCACCTGCTTGAGA
Source organism: Panthera tigris (assembly GCF_018350195.1). Taxonomy (NCBI): domain Eukaryota; kingdom Metazoa; phylum Chordata; class Mammalia; order Carnivora; family Felidae; genus Panthera; species Panthera tigris. The sequence goes on from NC_056662.1 coordinate 62,556,470, forward strand.
CTCAGAGTTCATGCGAAGGTGTATCTGATTGTCTGAGCCAGTTCACATGCCTGCAGTGCAGCTGCAAAGGACGCTGGGAGAGTGAGGTCTGGTTTCTGGGGTGGGAGGAGGGCTCAGCCTCCACGTGAGACTCGCAAGGTAGGGGATGCCCCAAACAGGTGCTGGAGAGCCACAGAAAGGGTAAAGATGCACTCTGCTGGGTGAAAGACCCTGTGGTCCTGGAGGGACAGGGCCTGTGGCTGCCTAGCCCAGCCCTGCTCCCAGCGTTGGAAGTAGCTGTGTGCTCTCAACTGGGCTTCAGGAAAGTCTCTGGTGATCTGACTCACCTGAAACCAGGGACCATTAACCCTGGGGGAGCCACACCTTGGGATCCCTGCAAAAGAAGTTGAAGGAGTAGCATAGGATCGCCCACTTCTTATTTTGCCAAGTAAGAATCTCAAAAGCAAATAACACATAACCCACTCTCCGCTGTCACCATCATTAAGAGGGTGCCTAACAAAGCCTAAACAAAGTAAAACAATAAAAGCAATACGACAGGGCAGAGCACAGTTTTGGAGTTAAGCACAATCCTTAAAGGTAAATACATGTTAGCTTTCAGAAAAACTTGTCCGGATTTTTCTACTTTGGCTGGAAACGTATGAAAAGGTCCGACGCAATGCCTTTGAACATGGGCTGTGTGGACTAGATAACAGTATTGTATCAATGCTAGGTTTCCGGATTTTGTTAACTGCAGTAGTTATGTAAGTCCTGCACTGTAAGAGAGTGTCCTTGTTCTTGGGAAATACACCCTTGAAGCTTTCGGAGGTAAAAGGGCAGGGGCACCTGGGTGGCTGAGTCGGTTAAGTGTTTGACTCTTGATTTTGGCTCAAGTTATGATCTCCCAGTTCAGGTTCCAGCCCCACATCAGGCTCTGGCGGCCAGTGCAGAGCCTGCTTGGGATTCTCTCTCCTTCTCTCTCTGCCTGTCTCCTGCTCACGTTCTCTCTCTCTCTCTCTCTCTCTCTCACACACACACACACACACACACTCAAAATAAAGTTTAAAAGGGGGGGGTGCATAAGGCCTACAATTTGTTGTCACACAGTTTGGGAAGATATTGTTTACACACATGCACATGTACACAGGTATACAGAGAGAGAGCAAAAAAGGCATTAAATGTAAACAAGTGATAAATCTGAGTAAAAGGTCTACCAGAGTCTTGGTACTATTCTTGTGACTTTTTTTATACATTTGAAATTATATCCGAATTAAAAATTACCAAAAAAAAAAAAAAAAAGTTAACAGTGATTCTCCATAAGAGTTGCTTTCACTTGGTACATTACTTATCTCAGTACTGTTTGAACTTCATGAACATATGTGATGTTTGCATCAGAAAGAATGAAACACATATGATAGAAATTAAAGAGAAAAAGGAAAAGCCATGGCAGACTCAGTCCAGCATTTTGACACTCTCTGATCTGTCCTAAACACCCATTCTACAGAGGAGGAAATCGAGTCCCAGGTAGGAGCTGTGGCTTGCTTAGTAGCACACCGTGGGTATCAGCAGAGCCAGAAGTTGATGAAGGTTCCTGCTCCCCACAGGATCCTTCTATTCCAGGATACCGCCTCCTAAATTAAATGAAAGCCCTGAAGTTATGGAGGGCAGGGTAGAACCGGGCAGGATGCGGGGATTTGACCCCTCTGAGAATGCCACATCCCAGAAGGATGCATTCCTTCAAAGTTTTATCCCCATAAGCTTCCTTTAAGCCAAGGAGGGTCATCAAGAATTGCTCCCTACACATTTACTCATTTCTCAGGTGGGGAAATGGAGACCCAGAGAGGTTCTGGAACTTGCCCAGGATCATACAACAAGTTCCAAACTCTGTAGTCAAGAGACAGAATAATTGGCCGATTTGGCTAAATCACCTTAAACTCAAATTAGAGAGGAATAAAGGAAGGGAGGGGCCTTAGGAATTGGAAAAGGGCAAGGGAGGTGTCTGGAGTAGAGATTCCTGGTTCCTTTCCTTTCCTACTCTTAATGTAATATTGGTTCTAGTGAGCCTGAAAGAATAAGAAACAGTGTTTTGCAGGTACACCATGTGCTACAACTTCAAGAGGCATTACTATGAAAATGGCTCCTCCTGGAGTTGTGCAGTAGACAGCCTGCACAGCTGTACACAGCAGCCCTGAGAGAGTCATTTGCTGTTGTTGTTGTTGGGTGGCAGGGAGCTGTTTGGGGAAGGGACAGGAGTGACTAACACTGTGGTCTGGATTAACCAGTGACTGATTCCATCCATTTAGTCAACCACTATTTATTGCCACAGATTATATGCCAGGCATCATGCTAAGGGCTGGGACTTTCCAGGCTTGAAATAGATGTACTCTCTAGGGAGGAGCTGGGGGAAGCAACACGGATGAAGAGGCAGCCCTCCCAGGACAAAAGCGTACAAACCTACCCCCACCTCCTCCCCATCTGCCCAACCTTGTCCACCCTTCACCCCTCCTAGAGCAAGTCTCCAGACCCCTCTCCTCCCCCACCTCCCTCAACAGAATAGACTGGGGCTTTCTGCCTTTTCCATGGGTCTCCTCCACGGGGTGGCCAAAGCCTGTTGGGCTCCAGGCTGCAGTGAAATTCCTTCCTCCATGTGACCTAGAATTCATTCATTCATGTATTGGTTTGTTTTACTTCATTTATTCCACAGGCGTTTGTCTTTTAACTAGATTTTTTTTAAAAAAATGAAAAAAGAGACATGTACTGATTGTTAAAAAAAAAAAAAATTAAATATAGGGGCACCTGGCTGGCTTAGTCAATGGAGCATGCAACTCTTGATCTCGTGCTCATGAGTTTGAGCCCCACGCTGGGTGTAGAGATTACTTAAAAATAAAATTTTAGGGGTGCCTCGGTGGCTCAGTCGGTTAAGCATCCGACTTCCGGCTCAGGTCATGATCTCACGGTTGATAGGTTTGAGCCCCGCGTCAGGCTCTGCGCTGACAGCTCAGAGCCTGGAACCTGCTTCTCATTCTGTGTCTCCCTCTCTCTCTGCTCCTCCCCAACTCGCACTCTGTCTCTCTCAAAAATAAACGAACATCAAAAAAATTTTTAATGAATAAAATAATAAACATAAAATCTTAAAACAAGTTTTGAAAAAAAAACTTTTGAGGGCACCTGGGTGGTTCAGTCAGTTAAGAGCCTGACTGGCTCAGTCAGGTGGTTAAGTGTCTGACTCTTTGTTTCTGCTCAGGTCATGTCTCACAGTTTGTGGGTTCAAGCCCCAAATCAGTCTGCTTGAGATTCTCTCCCTCTCTCTCTCTCTCTTCTCTACCCCTGCCCTGCTCCTGCTCTCCCTCTCTCTCAAAATAAATAAACTTAAAAAAAAAAAACACTTTTTGGTTTTTGCCAATCTAAAAGATGAAAATAGTATCTCGTTTTAGGTAATAATATCTCTCCTGGGTAGCTCAGTCAGTTAAGCATCTGACTTCAACTCCAGTCATGATCTCATGGTCTGTGAGTTTGAGCCCCGCGTCGGGCTCTGTGCTGACAGCTCAGAGCCTGGAACCTGCTTCGGATTCTGTGTTTCCCTCTCCCACTGCCCCTCCCCCACTCACATTCTGTCTCTCTCTGTCTCTCAAAAATGAATAAATGTTAAAAAAAATAAAAAGATAAGAAAAGAAAATAGTATCTTGTTTTAATTTGCGGTCTTCATGGTATTTCCAAACCATTGTATTCCCTTCTCTTACCTCCCTCCCACAGTATTTAAGGAGACACTGTGTGCAAGGCTGCTCATCCTTCCAATCACATAGGCATAGTGTCTGGGACCTGTGAAATGTTTAAGGACCTACAAAAAGGTTTGAGATTCAGGGAAGGGAGGCAGGGATGCATTGCCTTCAAAATCGTTTTTAAAGGTCAGCTGGAGAACCTGGAACTCAGGAACATTTCATTACATTTGAAAGCAATTTGTTGGTTTAGATGTTCCCATTGCAAAGAACTTCCAAGTGCATATGATGCTTTTCCAAAAATTTTTCAATGTTTATTTATTTATTTTGAGAGACAGAGAGAAAGAGAAAATGAGTGGAGGAGAGGCAGAGAGAGAGGGAGAGAGAGAAGCCCTCCACGCTGCCAATGCAGAGCCTGATGTAGGGCTCAAACCCACGAACCATGAGATCATGACCTGAGCTGCAATCAGGAGTCAAACACTTAACTGACTGAGCCACCCAGGCAGCCCAAGAAATTAGAGTCTATTTTAAATTAAATGCATTAGCTGTAGTTGGATAATTTCACAATCATTAATTATTTGAAAATCCTTTTTTAAAACATGCCCATACAACACCATTCAGTGTGCAATCAGAGTGTGTTTGAGTGTGTTTCATGTGAAGTGGGTGGGGCTTCCAAAAGTAAGTGATGGTATTTTTCTTTTTAAGCCTGTGAGCCAGACAGACAAGGTCTCCGTCCTCGTGACACCTCGTGGAACCTCATGGTGCCAGCACAAGCTGAACTTCTCAGCAAAAATCAGAGACAGTGAAGGGGGTTGGATCTGAGTCTTGGGCTAGCCAAGGACCCCGGCCTCTCTCCCAAACCCCTGACTGTCATGGAGAAGGAACTGTCTCCTCTCATCCCCACCCCCAGTGTAAGCTCTCAGCACTAGACACAGGACTTTGGAAAGCCTAGGGTGTAATGGACCCATGTGGGGAAGGATAGGGGTGGAAGTGATGCTAATCTGTGGTCTCAGAACCAGACCAGGCCTCAGGGGAGGGGGGAGGAGGAATGGGGGGACAGAGATAGGGAGAAAAGGGACAAATTGCCCCCAAATGACATCTTGAGACATCAGAACAAAATGTGGCTTTTTCTTTCCTACTCTTGCCCCCTTTTAAAGGGAAATAGAGCTCATTCCTTGAAAGGGACCAACTGGGGGTCTAAGTCACAAGTGTGAAGGTTTTAAGACTGGGAGGTGAGCAATTCAGCACCTCTCCCCTCCTCCCTGTCTGCACCCTGTGCGTGCGTGCGTGGGTCTGTGTTTGTGTGCGTCCCCTCCCAGAATACTATCTCCAGTTGCTGGCACAGGGTTTGGTGCTGTTACACGCAGTGAGGATCCAGTTGAACCGAATGGCCCGGTGGAGACCGATGAGCAGTTTTGAATCCCACTTGTGCTCTTTGCCTGCTCTGCGGCCTTAAGCAAACTGCTGTTGTACAAAGAGCACCAGAAAAACCTAGCTCATAGGGACCTTAGGCAGGTGAAATGAAATGAAGTCAATAAGGCACTTAGCTCGAAGCGTGGCCTTCTTATCCTCACCCTTTAGCTGTACTGCAGGGAGGCAGGTGGCAGAGCAGGGGCAAGTATCTGCCTGGGTGAGAGGGTGTTGCTGCAGAGGAGGAGATGGTGGCAGTGGGAGGAAGGACGCACACCAGCCTGCAAGGCCTTTGAGCTTGCCCTGGTAACTAACTGCCTGTAGGGGAGCCACTGAAGGTTCTACAGCAGGAGAGGGCCCAGAGCATGCATGGGAGGTGGCTGGGACCCCCCCCGCGCACCGTCTCGCACCGCTTGGACCCCAAATGTGTCTGTCATTCTTTCCTCCCTCTGCATACCCCTCCCATGGCCCAGGGAAGGGCACCTGGGCTACAGCTCCGTGCCCACCAAGACCACGTGTGGAAACAGGCAGTGAGTGAGGCCAAGGAAAAAGTAAAGCTAAGACCGAGCCCGAACGCCAACTCGGCGCCCTCCTGGCTGGGTGATTTGGATCCCTCTGAGCCTCAGCTTTCTCCCCGTAAAGTGGGATGACAGCATTGACCTCACAGGGTTATTGCAATGGTCAAATGAGCTAATCCACGTAAAGATGAGCACTGTGCCTGCCATATGGCTGGAGCTCAGTGCACATTGTTATTAACTCTTAGAAAACTCTTAGATGGCAAAGGAGAGAGGGGAGACACGTGAGACACAAAGGAGAGAATGAGGAGGAGGCAGAGGCAGAGGGAGGGGCACACAGGCAGCCCAGCCTTTCCACCTGCAGCCAGGAAAGGAGACCCTGGGAAGGAGGAGGTGATAGAGGGGCCCAGCCCACTTCCCTCCTCTCCCCCAACTTCCAGTTCAGCCTGGCCCACTCTCAGATTGACTGGCTCGGGCGTGAGCAGCCAGCAGGGTCCTGGAGGGTTCCAGAGCGGGGCCTCCTGCAAAGAGGGGTGGGGGTGGAGCATTCCTGGGAGATGAGAGGTCGGGCCCAGGTGTAGGGTTTGGGAGCTGCGATTCCCCATCGATTGTCAGGGCCCCAGGCACAGCCCACTGTGTTGAACTAGAGGCCAGAGGCTGCTCAGTTGGGAGAGTGGGCGTGCGTGGCAGGGAACCAGTGGTGCTGGCTGAGATAGGTTCACTCCCCAGCAGGCCAGCTGGGCCCTCCCCCAGAGGCTGGGCACCTGAGCAGGTGTGCGGAGGGATCTACAGCCTGTCACTTCTAAAATTAGAGCCCCGCAGCCTGGGAGTCAGCCAGGTGTGGCTGCCACACAGCCTCCCAAACTGGCTGATGTGCATGTGCACGCCAGCTCTGGGCCTGCACAGACACATGCCAGCTGCCAAGCCCAGACCCCAGGAGACCCATGGATACTCCAAAGGCACACACTCAAGTTCACACGCACACGTACTTGCTTGGGCCTGACCCTGTTCACGTATAGGCCCCTTATCCACAGGTGCCCTCCCACCACACTCACACCCCCACACTCATACCACCCACTCGTACGTGCTGACACCCACCCAGCATCTCCTGGGTCTCCCCCTCTAGACCACCAGCCTTCTGGGGGCAGTTGCCCCTGGTGGTCTTTTCCACTGCTCTCTCTTCAGTGCCTGTAGTGCCCGGCACATACCAGCAGCCCAGGAAATGTTTGCTCTCCATGAATGCACACACACACACACACACACACACGCACGCATATTTCTGTAATGAATTAGCCCCACCTTCACCCCATCGCCCTGCAGTGTTCTGGTTCTACTAGGCCCTGGAGAGAGCAGCACCGAGAGGCCCATCCGTCTCTGGCCTGGACAGTGCCCCACATCCAGAGTCCAGGCTAAGGGGAGAACCTGGGGGTGAGGGGGGCGGTGGAACCAAGGAAGCAGCAGACTAAAGCCCCTGTTTGGGAGGGCGTGAGGATCCCCATCTTCTACAGGAGAAACCTCCCTGGGGGCACTGTGCTGGGGTTCTGGGTGGGGTCGGAGGGACAAGTGACCTGCCCCACAGCCCTCCCCTAGCCCCCTGCTCCAAGGGAGCTCCCCATTATGGGTGGCCCCATCCTACCTAGGAGCACTCGGCTCTGCTCCCACGGGCCTCCAGCCAGGCTTCCCCAGCTTGCATACTGTGTGGCAGAGTGAGGCTTGAGGAAACAGGAGCAGAGCAGGGTGTTCAGGGAAGACTTCCTGGAGGAGAGGAGCCTTGTATGGGCCAGAGACGGGAGAACCTTCTGGAAAGAGGGCTGGAAGGGGCGGGTATGCATCTTTGATTCCAGGACTGGCGAGGGAGTGCCATGTCTGTGCTAGGCCTCATGACACCCACGGGGTAGAGTGGAAGCCAACTGTGTGAGGCTGAGCATCAGGGATGAGGTGGGTGTGCTGTGACCCCAAGAGCTATCAAAGGTCAAGGCAAGGCCTGTGATTACAGTCTGCATCAGAAGTTTTGAGAACGAAGTGCCTGAGGGAGGCAGGCTAATTTGAGGGGGGAACCAAGAACCAAGGGCCAATGGATGGACAAAAAGATTAGCAGATAGGTTGAAAGACACAGGAGGAAGGATGGAATATTGGAAAGACAGAAGTGGGTGGGTGGTCATTGGACATCTCCCACTCAGTTTCTCTCTGGAGCCCCCAAAGAGCTTGAAGATCAAGCTACTCCCACCCCAGTCCCCCCACCCCACTGCCCCCATTCTCCATCTCTTCCCCAGGCCAGGCTTCCAGGGAGGCTAACACCTGCTTGGCCTGATGCCCAGAGACACACCTTTCAGCCAGATACAAGGCCAGATGTGGAATCACCTCCAGGTGTTCTCACCTGAGCAGGTGTGCATAGGATAAGATGGGGGTGGAGGCCATATCTACTAGCTAACACCTCCAAAAATAGCCCCCCAGCTCCTGGGTAGTGCTGCAATCACAGCAGACACACACACACACACACACACACACACTCACACAGACTCCCAGCCATTGGCTGAATCACACCCCATAGGCACCTGCTGATACAGGTACAGGTGAGCACCCGTTCACTGATACCCAAACACCAGGCCCCCAAATGTCACAGGACCACTGCATTGCACAACTCCAGTATGAGCCACTCATGCAGTCTACAATGTATGGGGCAACCTTGACCTTCAGTCACACCCGGATGCTACACAGTCATTAACCTGCAAAGGTTCACTGAGTAGCTCCCAGACCCAACCTTGGGGGGATATCAGGAACACCTCTCCACCTTTCCGGATATTTGAAGTCTCTCCCTCAACGACTCTTTCCAGAGAAATCAGGGCCCACAGGGCCCTTCCTGTTCTCTCCCTCCAACCCTGCCTCCCGACCGGCCTCCTCAGATTTGCCCTCCCTCCAGCCATATTTCACACCTCAGATGGGCTCTCTGCTTCCCATACACCTTGGCCCACACTATTCCCACAACCAGGAACTCTTTTCTTGTCTCAATCCTGAACTGAGTCCCAGCATCCAAGACAGAAGTCTCTGTATACCTGATGTGACACGCAACAGGGCCTTGATAAGTGTTGTTGACTGACTGCCCAAGTGTGTAGCTGGGTGAAATCGTTGGGAATATAAGGCAGCTAAGAATTATTGCCAGATGGGCTGGTGGGGACTTGCGGGCATGGAATTCCAGTCAGAGTAGGGGAGAACCCATGGGCTGGAGGGCAAAGCCCCCATGAGCACACATTTGTCACTACAGCCCCCATGGAGCGAGTCCTGAACGCGTGCACCTTCCCCTTTCCATAGACAAGAAGCACAACTGACCAGTCAGCAGGGCCCAGCCCTACAGCGAGGGCAGGACAGGTCAGCAAGCCATGGAAGGAGTCTTCAGCCAAGGCCAGGGTCTCTCGTACTCTGTTCCCTCCGCCCCTGACACTTTGGGAAGCCCGGCACTTTTCTAGGTCTTTCTTCAGGGCTGGGGAGTGCCAGAGCAGGCTCTCTGCCAGCTCAGCAGGTCTGGGGACTTTGGATGTGCTGATGCAGGCACACTGCCACACCCCATAGGGGCCCAGCTGGTCAGAGCTCAGCACTGGCCTGGGTCTGGGCCTGGCATTGATGGATTGACATGGAGTTTCATCCGTTGGGCAAGGACCAAACCTGTGTAAGTGTTTGAGAAGTGTAAGAAATGCGTGAGGCCCATTTCTAAGCACTTTATTTATATTTGCTCACTTAATCTTTGCGATGACTTTCTGAGGTTGGACACAATTCTGATGGGCATTTTACAGTTTCGGAAACTGAGACATAGAGACGGACGAACCAACCTACCCGAAGTTGTGGCCCTGAGGGGTGGGTAGAGGGGTACAAGTTCAAACACAGCTGTCTGGTCCAGGCCACACTCTTCACCACTACGTTATTCTATGTCACCTTTTAAACTTACTTTTAAAAAAGAAAAGATAATGGAGCACCTGGCTGGCTCGGTCAGTAGAGCATGTGACTCTTGATCTCACGGTTGTGAGTTCAAGCCCCACATTGTGGGTAGAGTTTACTTAAGAAAAATAAATAAAATAGAATTTTTGAGAAAAGAAAAAAAGAAACGAGATTACTTGGTCCAGGCTGCCTTTGGCACTGGGGGCCTGAACATGTGACATCAGGTCATTCCCAGCCCTGTCTCTCTCTCTCTCCCTCTCTCTCTCTCTCTCACGCACACATGCACACACACACACATACACACACACACACAGCCTGCCTTGTCCTGGTACCACCAGGCACATCCCTGTAACCTCCTGGTTCCTCCACAGCCAGGCATCAGGCCCGTGGGAACACTGTGCTCTTGGCTTTGGGTCCAAGTCTATTCTGGAACATACCACCTCACGCCCCCAGTTCCACCCCAGGGCCAGCATTCCTGGAAAGCTTCAAGACAGCCTCTTTCAAGGGGAATTTCTTCTGTGGCCGGAATTGGGATAAGCTGAGAAGGGTCCCGCCCACAGCCCACAGAAGCTGCATCTTGGGGCCAGAAAGCTTGGAGTGGCCCTGGGGCATCAGGGTTGCTCGTGGTCCCATCTCCACGGCTGGGCTTCGGCAGGCAGGAGATACACAGGGTGCCCTTACCTAGCCTTGCTTGTCTACTGCGGCTACTTCTGGGCTCTCCGAGGAGCTCGGGTCTCCAGCATTTTGTTTTCACCAGCTTTCCTCATCCCATCCCATTACCAGAGAGTGTGCTACTGTAGGCCCAGGCCAGGGCTGGGCGCCATGGAGCCTGCCCTGCTGGGCGGACACAGCCTTCCTACAGTCAGCTACACGGCTGCAGCAAACCCCCAAGGTCGGCCATCAGCCTCCAATTCACTTCCAGGACGTCCTCCCGCCATTCAGGGGCCCCAGGATCACGTCCTAGCCTGTGCCCTGACCTCTCACCCCAGCCCTGGCTATTGTTTCAGTGGCAGGAGAGCCTGACAACGCTGCCCCCAGCCCGGGGCTGTATGGGTGACTACATGGGCAGATGACTACATGGGCTCCTCCTTGACCCGGCCTGAGTCAGAGGCCCGTGAGCTCCCGCTGCCTCCAGAGCCCAGAGAATTTGGGTGGGAAAGAGCTGTCTCCGTGCCAAGGTCTGAGGAGATGGGCCAGGCTCTCACTCCTCACTGACCTGGCCTTCAGCAGGACCTTCTAAGCATTCTTGGATCTAGAAATGCCACATGTACACACACGCGCGCGCACACACACACACACACACACACACTCAGCCACACTGCGACTGGAGATGAAACAGTGTGGGTATGAGGTGGGTATGAGGCTGAGGCAGGCCAGTGAAGAGTACTGGGCTGGGCCAGTATAACAGAGGCCTGAGCACCTCCTGGTACTGGAGAACACAGCAGCCCAGCATGGGAAACAGGCCCATGCTTCTAGATCCCTCCCCAGGATGGGCACAGGTTCTTATTGCCTGGGGGCCTTGCTCCATAGCATATGCCCTCAACCTTACAGTTCTCTCTCTTCCTTTCTCTCTCTCTCTCTCTCTCACACACACACACTCCTCCTCTGCAGCACCCCTTCCCCTAACACTAGCCTCATAGAAAGAGCATCCAAGCCCCACAAAGCCATAGGCCCTTGACTCAACCCTTGGAAGCTGAGCGCAGGCCTGGTGGGCCAGTGTCAGGGGATTTCCCCTCCTGGGTTGGCCCCATTGAGCCCCACTGTCCCTTGGCTGGACTAAGCAATTGCTGCAGAGGCCAGCCTCCACCTCCACTGTGCCCACTGTGCCCATTCCACTGGGCCCCAGCACACAGAGGTCCATGCCAGGGCTCCATACAGCTTCCCAGGACTGCCAGATTGCTTAGGCTCAGGGCCTTTTGTTTTCTCTTGCTTGCGCCCCCATGCACATGCTCAAATGCCCTCCCTGTTTATCTTCCTGACCATAAAGTCATCAGTCAACACTTAAGTACTAGCCAGGCCCTGTTGTAAGAGCCTTCCGTCTATTCTTGCATTTGACGCTCACGAGAAAGTGCCATTAGTTACACGCATGGTTCAGATGAGGAAACTGAGGCCGAGACAGGTTGAGGAATAATGCATTCCTACCCATCTTTCAAGATTCACCTTGGGTACTCTCCCTTCTCCTCTGCACCGCACCCCTGCCCGCTGCCCCAGGCAGGAGAAGCTGACCCCTGCTTCGAGCCACTGCCCCTGTAGTGACTCCTGTTGGGGCCATTATCTCAGCCCCCAGCCATTGATGTTTGCCCTTCTCCATTGTCCTGGCCCCTGTGAGGGTCTCAACCAACCCTCTGTCTCGCTCCCCACCGAGTCTGACGAGTGGGCAGCAGGCACCTCTTCACTGCCTGGAGAAGTGGGCCAGAGGAAGGATGGTCAGGACCCACCTCCCTTCTCCTCTTCCTCTGACTTACCCATTCTCCAGCCTCTTTCCTTCCCCTCTCCTCGCCCCTGCATCTGTCCCTGTGCAGCCCTGTCCACACCTCTCCTACCAGTTCCTAGGGGAAAATGATGGGCCCCTGCCCTGCTCTCAGGCTGGGTCTTGCAAGTGGGAAGCAGAATCTGTGCTGGGCTGAGCCTGGGAGAGCAGTGAGACCCCAGCAACTCCCCCAGCACAAAGAGGGCCTGGCCGGGACCTGAACACTGGGAACTCCACACCCTGTGTGGTGTCACCTCTGGGTGGCCACTTTGGTGTGTATGTATCTGTCTTTCTGTGTGTCTGTGCGTGTGTGCTCACGCGCACTGGGGAGGAAGGGGAGAGAGTGCAGGGGAGGGAGACAAATGAACCATTGGGCCCAAGGCCACATGTATTTAAGGGGCACCGAGTTAAAAATAGACCCCAAGTGCCCGGAGAGCAGGCAGCAGGCACGCTGACCTCTGGCTCAGATAGGGAGAGGGATTCCAGGAGCTCTGAGAACTGTCCACAACTTGTTGCCTTCCTCACAACTCCCTCTCCTGAAGACGGATTTGCGATTCTGTCGAGTGTCACAGACACCCCAGCGTAGCTGGGTGGCACCCTCCATGTTTCGTGCGCTTTGTAGATTACATTGTTTTGTAGCAGAAGAGAATGAACTTTAGACCGAGATGGGACTCCAGCAGGGGATTACTGGGTAGCTGTCCCCTTCCTATCCCCCATTTGCCGAGGGGACTGAAGTTCCAAGAGAAATGACACTCAAGCTTATGCAGAGCAAGGCTCAAATAAGGGCCCCCAGCTCCCAATTCAAGACTCTTTCCACTGTTACATCATGTTGATCATGTTATATTGCACAACATTCCTATAGATTTTTTTTTTTATTAGAGGGTGAATCTTTTTTTTTCTTTAATTGAGAGACAGGGATAGAGAATGAGCAGGGGTGGGCAGAGGGAGAGAGGAGACAGAGAATCCCAATCAGGCTCTGTGCTGCTAGTGCAGGGCCCAACAAGGATCTCGAATTCACAAACCATGAGATCGTGACAAGAATCTCGAACTCACGAACCATGAGATCATGACAAGGCTCTCGAACTCACGAACCATGAGATCATGTCCTGGGCCAATATCTAGAGTCAGATGCTTAACTGACCGAGCCACCCAGGCACCCCTAGATTTTGTTCTTTTGTGTTATCTTATGTAATGCATGTAGGCAGGAGTGGGGGTGGGGTGCACAGTCGTTAGAAGGAGGAGGTGACAACAAAGGCGTTTAGGCTGGGGTACAGGCAGTGAGTCCATATCCTCCCAGATCAGCCCAGCTCCCCCACCTGAGATCTCTCCCCACGTCAGGTGTAGTGGGTGTGACTCAGCTCCCAGTGCCCTAATTAGCACCTGTTGACAGTTTTTGATTTGTGTGTTATCACCTTGGGTCCGCTTATCTTTATCAGAGCCAAAGGTTGATTGGAGCATTCTGGCTCGGGCTCAAAGCAACTCCTCTGATTCCACGGAGCATTCATGAGCACTGTTACGAACAACAGCCCTTTTTCTTCAAGACAGCAGCCCAAACATCGACTTGTCCCAGAGCCGCACTCTGGAGTCTTCGGTTTGACCTCCGTCATGCCCACCAGTAAGACCGTGCACAGTCCTCCTCTCAGCCAGGGGAGGAGAGTGCTGCCAGGGTGAGGAAGGCCGTGTGAACTCAGGCCTCCTGATCTCCAGCCTCAGGTACCCACAGCGATGCCCCCAGACACCTGACCCTGCCAGAAAGTCCCTACTGGAGGCCGAAACCCCTTCCTCTCCAGCCTCTCTTGCTGGGACAAAGTTCCTGAGCCTTATCAGTCCAAGAGGCAGAATGTTAATCTGGCCACCTACTCTCCAACCCTGCCCCCTCACAGCTGGCCTCCGCACTCCAGGTGGGTGAGGGGGTGTCCATCAGGACAGCAGGCCCTGCATGTAGCCTGTATGGCCACCCGAGGGGTTCATCCTCGGTCTCTTCCCAACAGTAGCCTCAGGGCCAGGCCTGCAGGTGCTTCCCAGCTCCCCTCTGAGCCTTGGGGGAGGTATCTTCTCTGAGAAGTGACCCATTCCTTTCCTGACACCTGACATTCCTACCTGGACCCCCTTGGTGTGGTGATGTCAGAGAGGACCTGGGTCCTACTCCTGGCTCCGCTGCTGTCCCCTTCCTCTGGATCCGGGGCAAGTCACCGAGCACCCAGACTTCAACTGCATCACCTGTGAAGTGGGAATGGACTTTAATCCACCCTAGAATACCTTCCTTTCCACTGAGCCATGGTGCCTAAGTCTGACCAAGCCGTCCCCTCTGCACACACCACCTGGAACAGGCTCCAGAGCCCTGAAGGTAGTTCACCATTTCCCACTGACAGCCACCTAAACCCCCTTCGCTCCTGGGCCAAGTCCCCAGAGACCACCCAGGGAAGATGGCAATGCCTTGGGTGGGCGTCCTCAGAGATCTCAGGTGGGGACAAGTCCCTGCCCAGCTGGGGCGGGCGTGTGTGTGTGTGTGTGTGTGTCCAAGCACACTCCCGGGGCATTGTCCGGAGGGCTGGGCGGTTGCCTTTATGGCTAGGCATAAAAGGTAATCATTGACCACATCAATGCCGCCTTGCGCATCAGCGCCCGCCCAGGCTCGACCCTGCCAGGTCCTGGATTACTTTACAGTCACATAAAAGGAGCCTCCAGACTGGCCTCTGGGGACTTTGGCCCTCAAGCAAGGAACGGGAGGGAGCCCTTCCCTGGAGATGGCCTTTTCTTATAACATTTACTTGGTCACTGAAGAGCCCCAGCCTTTTATCAAACACTGCTACGATTGTCTTGGCACAGCCTGCCTACACCACAGAGTCCCCATCAACAGGGGTCACCGCTCTTCCCTCTCTCCTCCACCTCTCCTGTCAGGACCCACCAACAGCCTGGATGCACTCAACAGCAGCCTGGGTGCACCCAGCAAGGCCCCTCAGCAAGCTGAGAATTCAGGACACATCTGGGAGACCTGGTTCCTTTACAAGTTTTATTTCATCGAGTCCTCATTAACCCTATAGGGTAGGAACCAAGATAATTCCCATTTTATTTTATTTTTTATGTTTATTTATTTATTTATTTATTTTATTTAAAAAAATTTTTTTAAACATTTATTTATTTTTGAGACAGAGAGAGACAGAGCATGAACGGGGGAGGGTCAGAGAGAGAGGGAGACACAGAATCCGAAACAGGCTCCAGGCTCCGAGTAGCCAGCACAGAGCCCGACACGGGGCTCGAACCCATGGACAGTGAGATCGTGACCTGAGCCGAAGTCGGACGCCCAACTGACTGAGCCACCCAGGCGCCCCTATGTTTATTTATTTTTGAGAGAGAGTAAGTGAGCGAGAGTGGGGTGGGGGGGGTTGCTGACAGAGGAAGACAGAGGATCCCAAGCAGGCTCCACGCTGACAGCAGAGAGCCTGATATGGAGATTGAATCCTCAAACTGTGAGATCATGACCTGAGCCGAAGTCAGACACTTAACTGACTGAGCCACCCGGGTGCCCTGATAATTCCCATTTTATAGATAACTTGTGCTCAGAGAAGTCAAATAACTTTCCTAAGTCACACAGCTGGTAAATGGCAAACTGCAACAATTTTTCACAGCCTATATGGCAGTGGTCTCCAGGCTCGTGTTTTTTTGGTTTTTGGTTTTTTTTAAACGTTTATTTATTTTTGAGAGAGACAAAGACAGAATGTGAGTGGGTTAGGGGCAGAGGGAGAGGGAGACCCAGAAGCAGAAGCAGGCTCCAGGCTCTGAGCTGTCAGCACAGAGCCCGATGTGGGGCTCGAACTCATGACCTGTGAGATCGTGACCTGAGCTGAAGTCGGACGCTCAACCGACTGACCACCCAGGCGCCCCTCCAGGCTCGTTTGATAGCATACTGCTATTGTGAAAAACAGCTCTTGGCACACACCTTTGATATATTTATACACATTCATAAATTGTACACATGTCCTACTAAATATCTATATGTTAAATAGTAGCAAATACCTGCACCCCAAACAAACGTTTCTCATCCTATCATTCAAACCAGATCAAATCAACTTCAGAGATGCTCCCCAAGGCTCGATTCTAGCAGCAACACCTGGGACAGAGAGAGAAGGTGGGAAGTGGGCTGAACTGTGAAGAAAAGGTAGGCGAACATATTGGTGAACATATTGGGGAAGGGCACTCCAGACAAATGCTTGAGCAAAATCCAAGAGGCCGAAAATGTCAGGAAATGTTCAGGCACAGACAAGAACCCCGGGAACATGAATGGGAATAGCTAGGGACAAAGCAGGAAAGGTCAGGAGGGGCTGGAAGCGACTGGCCAGACTGCCAGACCTTGTCTAAAATGCAGTAGGGAGCCACAGTGGGTTCATGAGCAGCCGTGTGACTTTGCCAGAGCCGTGTTTTGGAAATGTCTCCCAGTGCAGTATGGATTACACTCTCAGAACGCTGTCCTTGGAGTTGGAGAATGTGGCCCTTGGAGAGGCACCAGACTGAAGGCCAGTTAAGAGTTGCCACACCTCTTTACCTTTGCCCACTGCCCAACTTGGGGTGACTTGGGCACCCTTGCTGGCCTTGATTTTCTTTCTTTCTTTTTTTTAATGTTTATTTATTTGAGAGAGAGAGAAAGAGGGAGAGGGGAGGAGGGGCAGAGAGAGAGAGAGAGAGAGAGAGAGAATCCGAAGCAGGCTCTGCACTGTCAGCACAGAGCCCAACGTGGGCCTAATCCCATGACCCGTGAGATCATGACCTGAGTGGAAATCAAGAGTCAGATGTTTAACCGACTGGGCCACCCATGTGTCCCTGGCCTTGATTTTCTGACCTGTAAAATGGACATAATAAGAGCACACATATTGTGGATATTACTGTTGCTCTGACAGTAGGGCTGATGTGCCTGATTCAGCCTCTGGCACATAACAGATGCTCAAGAAATAATGAGCTGGTCTCATTATTAGAATACGCCATCCTCTTTCCCCTGCCTGAAGAAATCAAACCAACCCCCCTCCATAACCTAGATCGGACTTCACTTTTGAGAACCCCAGTGAACTTGTTACTCCTTTCCCTGGGCTTACCTAGCTCTGGACTCATACAGGCAGTGCGGCATTCGCACATCAGATGACAGTTACCTGCATACATATCTGTCACCCTCACCTCCAGGCTCCTGTACAAGACATTTAGTGGGCCTAGTTAAATTTTTGTGACTTGGTTCAAAGCATAAAAAGGGAAATAACAGCAGAAGAGGAAGAGGAGGAGGAGGAAGAGGAAGAGGAAGTAGCATGTTTGGGGGCACTTTGCTAAGCTTTTTGTTTGCGTTTTCTGAATCCCCTCCTCGACCCCACAAGGCGGGTGTGTCAGGCGGGATAGGCTCGTGTGCCACAGTAACAAACATCCCAACCTTTCAGTGTTTTAAAACAGTAAAGGGGCGCCTGGGTGGCTCAGTCGGGTAAGCATCCGACTTCGGCTCAGGTCACGATCTCACAGTTTGCAGGTTTAAGCCCCGTGTCAGGCTCTGTGCTGACACTTAGAGCCTGAAGCCTGCCTCGGATTCTGTGTCTCCCCCTGTCTCTCCCCCTCCCCCACTCACGCTCTGTCTCTCTCTCTCTCTTTCAAAAACAAATGAAACATTTAAAAATATTTAAAACAGTGAAGATTTCTTTCTCTCCCCTGCCAAATGAGCAGCGCTGGTCACTTAAAGTATGCTGTCCTCACTCAGGGACCCAGGCTGAAGGAAGCCCCCCCTAGCAACACCTTTCTTCAGCATTAACTGTGGCAGCGAGAAGGGGACCGGAGAGTTCACACATTAGCTTTTTTGTTGCTACCTGGGAGTGGCGTGTGTCAATTCTACTCACATTTTATCAGCCAAAGCAAGTTCACTCAGCCACACTCACTTCAAGGGGCTAGTGAAGTGCAGTCTTGCCAGGCCTGTTCCCAACTCTGTGTCACGAAGGCCACACGGGCAGGGCAGGTCCATCCCTAGCTGTGCCAACGGCCACTCCCAACAGGGTGACTCAAAGCCCCTTTGTGGCAGAGTTGACCTTGTGTCCAAACAGTACTCACCTCCCCTCTGCTCTGGAACCCCCCCTCCACCCTCCCCCTGCCCCATAACATCAACACACAAGAATCTGGGTCAGTCTTTATCTTCCAGCTAAAGTGAACTCATTGAGGAATCAGCCTTGACTTTGGTTAGGCATGAAAATCACAACCATATTTCATGTCTGACACTGAGGCATTGTGGGTCTGGCAAGGAGCGCAGGAGAGAGGGGGAAAAACGGGACAGCTGGCTTGGGGTTGGAATTCAATTTCTTACCAAATAATTACATGCTATCTGTGGGCTGGGATCACACACTTGAATCTGTGCCACAAGGAGCCTGCCCCGTGCGTTTCTCAGAGCCCATTACCTGTTTTTTCCATCATCATTTGCAACGGGGATTGTGTAGGCTCTGGGGAGGCAAGTCTGCTATGGGGTGTGTGTGTGTGTGTGTGCGTGTCTGTGTCTGTGTGTGTGTCTGTGTGTGTGAGTGTGCAAGACGGCAAGCCAGAAAGGAAGCTACAAGCAGACAAGGAGCGTCTCTTGTGAGCACGGTCCCTGCTGGTGCCGAGAAGGAAGAAGGACAGGTCTCTAACTTCTGACCCAGACTTAGGAAAAGCCTTCCACATTGAAAAATGTGGCTCCCTCTGAGAAATCATAAAGAAACACCCTCAACTGCGGGCAGATTTCATCCCACTCCAGGGGCAAGTTAAAGGAGATGCAAAGTGGTGTAGGCTCAGGGGAAAGACAAGTGCTACTGGCAGAATTTCAGGCAGACAAAGCAGAGCAAAAGGTCAAGGTCAGAAACCAGTGACATTTAGAGGGCAAACTGGAAACAGAGGAGGGGCTGCTGAGGGGCAGGATGCTACCATGGTGGGGAGCACAGGCTCTAGGGCTCTGCTCCTTATCAGCTGGGTGGTCTGGAAAACTCCCCAGCCCCTAGAAGCCTCAATTAACAGAGGCTAATGAGAGCCCCCATGTCATAGGGCACTAAACAGGTATGCAGCCGACGAGGCCCTGCCCTGCTCTCTGGGCCTGTGGCTGCTGTGTCCCTGGGCCCTGGTCTGGGGGAGAGGGGTGCCTGGTGAGAAATCCTCCCTCCCTCATTGTCCCAGCAGAATGGAGCCCTGGCCACGAGAATCAAGTCCAGGGGGACACGGGTTACCTCAAAGGCAGAGTTCCTTGTCTTTCAATCCTTCTTCCATCCCTTACTGTCCATCCCTCAAGACCTTGCGGGGCACCTGCTGCTGTCCAGGACCCTGATGGTGGGGGTGGGGATGGGGTTCTGGAGGTGGAAGAAAAAATTCCAGAGCCTGATCTTTAACAATTCATAGTCTACCTGGGAGGAGGGGGTGGCTCACTATCCAGAAAACAAGGAACAGAAACCACGGTTTGGGGCAGGAGCTGGTCAGGGCCAGGAGGCAGCATCAGGGAAGGAGCTGGAGCCTCAGGGATGGAGAGGATGAGTATGAGGGCATGGAGGGCACTGCGAGCAGCAGGCACACCTGGAAGAAAGGGCTGGAGGGGCTCGTGGGGTGCAGTTGGGTGGTGAAGGCAGGATCCTAGGGGCAGGGCAGTAGGCCAGGCTGTTGAGCGGTGGTTTGTCCAACCTCAGGAACTACGGTGTAGAAACACAGAAGGTTCTGGGGTTTTGTTTGCTCAGAGATGGGGAGTGCAGCCGAAGCGTCTAGAGATGGGTACCCAGGAGACAAAACAGGTGCTGGGGATATGGGATGCTGAGTTCATGCCCCCCACCCAGGTGCAGACAGAGGAAGAACAAGTCTCTCTGGATGGGGTCCCCACCTCCTCTGTCCAGTAGGTCTGGGGACAGGATCTCACTTTACCACCCCACCCCCAGGCCAAGCCTGGGTTGACAAACGGGCCCTGCCCCCTGCCCGGAGGAGCTGAGCTTGTTACGCTGGAAGTGAGTCACAGAGCTTTTCCTTCCTTCTCTTTCTCTCCACTTGGCTTGTCTGACACCTTGCGCATCCTCATTCCCTCCCTGTCTCCCCCACCCCACACACCGTTCAAAGTCCATAAACTATAAATAAGTGGGCTATCAGCACAAACTCCTCGACCCAGCGCTGGGGAAGGTGAGGGGCTTGGCTCAGGGTTCTGGTCCGTGCGCGTGTGTATCGGCAGAATGTGTGCCTGTGTGTGTGCATGTGCACACAGGTGTTGCTGAGACTCTGACATGCTGGGTGTCTGTATTTGTGAGCTGTCTGTGTGGTTGTGGGGAATCTGTGAGGGAGCACAGCATACATGTGTCGTGAGGTTGTGGTTGGAGGAAATTTCCACGGGGACGGGCCTAGGGGTTTATCGGCTACGGGATGGGCACAGGTGTATGCGTCGTAGGTCGCCACCACTGAGGGGGAGGGTGTGGGCGGCAAGAGCGCATTTGTGCCTGAGGCGTGTCCGCATGGACATCCGTGTTGTGGAGGAGGTGGGTGCTGGGTGTGGAGGAAGTGCTTCTGTCTGTGTTTGTGTAGGTGTTGAGGGTGTCTGTGCCTGGACCGCCTGCCTTGCCTCTGGCTCTGCAGGATGTGAAAGGACTTAGGACTTGGGTTTGTGACTGAGGCTGGTGTCACACCCTTTAGTTCTTTCCCTCAGCCTGGGCCAGGAGGCTGGAGATAAACCCAAGCCAGCACTGATGGCTATGGGGGCGGTGATGTCACATTCACAAGGGGTGTTCGGGGGAGGGGGGGGCGGGTAGCTCATCCGAGGGAAGCTCAGAAGGGAGCTCCTCAGACTGAGAACTTGGCCTAGGAAAAGAGTGAAGGTAGGCTCTTGGTCTCTCACTCCCTCCTGCTGTCCCTCACCTGAGTCTACCCACATGCAGAGCCCAGCCAGAGAGGGCCCACTGGCCACCAGCGGGCGGGACTCAGCCTGGGCGCCCCAGAGTGAGTGCCCTTCCACCAGCATGCGGGTCTGTCCCCCATGTAGGAGCCCCTCCCGTCCAACCCTGCTCCCAGCTAGATGAAAAGCCCCACAAGGGAGGACCTCTGTCTCCCCAGCATCCCCAGGCATAAAAGAGGGACAATGATATCTACAGAAAGGGGTTATCTGCACCCCAGATGAGCCTGGAGTTGTGGCCACAGAGAATAGAGCTAATCACTCATGCTTCCTTCTCACCTCTCCTACCTTCATAGAAATTGTTCAATTGGATCCTCCCGGGGGTTGGGGGCCGGTGGCGGTGAAGGTCCTTGGGCCGTCTCTAGGGGGCGCTGACAGGCAACCAGCACGTGCCCGCACCTGCCAATGGATTAAACGGGCAAAAGACACGGCAGGCCGAGGAGGGGGCCAGAGGAGCTGTGTGAATGGGAACAGTCTAGCGGGGACTGACGGAAGGGCTTGTCTGTGGGATGTGTGACTTCTCTCACCCACCAGCAGTAGGAAGAGCACCAGGGCTCCTCTGAGAATTCAATCCCAGGCTCACACGGACTGGGCTCCTGGGAGGGGCCAGCCAGGTTGTCCCTGGATGCTGGCTTAAGTCCCCACTCCTGCTGGGATGGAGGAGGGAGGGTGATGAGGGATTACTGGGATGTGCCTGCTTTCCCTCTCTTCTGCAGGCCAAGGCACATTCTCCCTCTAGCGCCCCTCGAGGAGATGAAAATCCATTCATTCAGCCCCAAGAGGTGGCAGCAGGCAGGCTGAGGGGATCATTCCCCAGCATGGGCCCTGGAGGGAAGGGTCGTTGGGGGCTCTGCCCTTCTAAACCCGGTTCCTTTCTCTTGGGACCAGGCTCCCTGCACGCCCACATTACCAGGAGGAAGGCCGCTCCAGGGTCAATTCTGAATTCTGGGGGGTGGTCCTGGTCCAAGGAGGTGGTGTCTTCCTCCACAACCCATCCATAAAGGGCATTTGTGCCCAGGCTACACCGCCCACCTGGGGCTGGGGGCAGGGGCTGCTTCGAACACAGCACCACAGTGAAAGCGGGACAAACGCGCCTGTGTGCGCCCTGGCCGAGGTGCCGGAGGAAGCGCGGTCGGGCCGAAGTGTTAACGGGCCTCCTTCCTGCCCTGCCCATGCCAGCTCCTCGGTGCTCATCCCTCTCCCCTGAAACGCCCGCTTCCGCTCCGTCCCTGGCCACAGACCTGTCCTGCTTTAACAAACATCCCTCTCAGGCTTCGGGTTTATGGCTTTTCCATGTGCCCCCTTCATGTGGTTGGGAACCAACACTCTGGTCCCCAGAGCAGAGGGGTGGGGTGGAGGGGGCTGGGGCTGACCTTGGGGGCTGGGCCTGGCCAAGCGACCTAAGGGGAGGCTAGGATCTTTGCATCAGGAGGACAAGGCCCAGCCAAGGAGCAATACAGGAGGGATGAGCTCTGTCCTGAAGGAGGGCAGGTAAGGGAAGGCCAAGTCAGCTGCAGGGGCCAGGAGGGGTCCCCAGAGAGGACAAGGAGACCACCCCCAAAGGGGACAGCACCAGCCCAAGCGATGGTACTTGTGACTTTGTTTTGTTGTTGTTGTTTGTTTTTTACTTTTTTAAAGTTTATTTACTTATTTTGAGAGGGAGAGCAGGAGAGGGGAGAGAGAATCCCAATCATGTTCTGCACTGTCAGCATAGAGCCCAACATGGGGCTCGAACCCACAAACCATGAGATCATGACCTGAGCCGAAACCAAGAGTCGGTGCTTAACCAACTGAGCTATCCAAGCACCCCACTTGTGGCTTTGTTTTAAATGGAACGTTTCTTTCTTTTCTTTTTCTTTTTTTTTTTTTTTTTTACTGTTTCTTTCTTTCTTTATTTGAGAAAGAGATAACATAGTCTGAGTGGGGAAGGGCAGAGAGAGAGGGAGACACAGAATCCGAAGCAGGTTCCAGGTTCTGAGCTGTCAGCACAGAGCCCGAGGCGGGGCTCGAACTCACGAGCTGTGAGATCATGACCTGAGCCGAAGTCAGACGCTCAACCAGGGAGCCACCCAGGCATCCCTTAAAGAGAATGTTTCTTAAGCACCAAATGTGCCCTATGCAAAGTAAGTCCTGTGATTTTCTTGTCTCATTTCACTCTCACAAAAACTCACTGGTACCATCACCCCCCATTTTACAGATGACAAACCGGGGCCCAGAGAGGTTAAGTAGCACGTGCCCAGATCACAGAGCTGGCTAGTGACAGTGTGATGACTCAAGCCCGGGGAGCGTCCACATGTTGAGGAAGAGCCACTACTCTATGCATTTTTATCAGTCACTGTTGGGCTTTTGTATCTGGGCCTGGGACCGCCCGTTAGGTGTCCCTGAGTCCCTGGGTCAGCCCCAGGAGGGCCAAGAAGGAAGCATTCGATCCCAGGACTGTCTCTGCCTTGAGACCAGAGCCTCAAGCCCCCTTGGGTGTCAGCACCACGTATAAGCTGACGTCTCCCATATAAAGGGGCGCACTGTTGAATGTATGTAGAAGCTGCTGAATAAAACACACCTTCATTTAAAAGCGTGACTGAATATACACTCGCTGCGGGTCATGTATATGTTTTTTCTCAAAAGATTTTAAAAGAACAACTGCTATCATGGGGAGCAGGGGCTGCAAAGCGTTTCGATTCTGTGAGAGAACGTTTGTGTTCAAAAAGTTCAGAAACCACTTTACAAACTAAAACACGGATGCCCTGAGAGGTAGCACATCCTGGGGAACTTTCAGAGCAAGCTGGGGCCCAGGGACCTACTCACTGGGCTGAGGCTCCCTTTTTGTCTGGTCAGGACACCCACCCCCATCTCATCAGAGAAGGGGGCCTGTCCCAGGGGAACCTGGGTGGTCCCGTCGATTAAGCGTCTGACTTTGACTCAGATCATGATCTCATGGTTTGTGAGTTCGAGCCCCGCATCAGGCTCTGTGCTGACAGTGTGGAGCCTGCTTGGGATTCTCTCTCTCTCCCTCTCTCTCTGACCCTCCCCTGTGTGTGCTCTCTCTCTCTCCCTCTCTGCTCCTACCCCACTTGTAATCTCTCCCCCCCCCCCAAAAAAAATAAATAAAATAAGTACACCTTAAAAAAAAGGAAGGGCTGCAGGAGTAGGCCCCAGGAGATCCAACATAGTAGGGCATGGGACTTGAGGGACTAAGAGGCTAGGAGAAACTCAGGGGGCTCCCATCTCCCAGCAATGCAGGGGGAGAGCCCCGGCCTTACTTATCATTTGCTCCTCAGAGTTTTTCCTAACATGGGCATTTGCAGGTCCTGCTGGGGAAGAAGCCAGCTGTGTATGGACAAGCAGGAAGATGGGGGGCCTTTTTCAGTGGGGAAGGTCCCCATACTCCACACAACTGGGCCAAAGGGAAAGACCCCTCCAACCCCCACTGTGGAAGGAAGCAAAGGAACGACATTTCTGGGGCATTTACTGTGTGCCTGGCACTGTGTTTTCACAAGTTAGTATTTTTCCTTTGACTTTCATCTCAACAATCCTGCAAAGCAGATCTGACAACTCCCGTTTTTACAGACGAGCCTCAGAGAGGTTAAAGGCTATTAAAAAGCAGAGCCAGCACCTAAACGTGACCCTATGCGGTGGCCAATCTGTGTTCTGGGGGCTCAGAGCGGCTGCAAAGAGGGCTGAGGGGGAGGCGGGGGAGGCCCAGCCCCCACAGTCCCGGCCCCAGTGAACATCCTCTCTGCCTGCCTTTGTTCACAAAACCGAAAAAGTGATGATGGTTTTCCTTCCTCTCTTTAAGAAAACAACAGAATCAAAACAAACAGAGAAGGGGAACTCCCCTCCCATAGCTTTTGCCAGAAAGAAAAGGAAGAAACAGTCCCAGTCATGCTCTGGGCGGCCCTGTTGCTAGGACAGGGCCTGGAAGAGGAAGAGAGAGGGCCCCTCATGAAAGCTGAAAGCTTCAGTGTCCCCACCGCATGGTCCCACTCCGAGCTCCTTGGCCTCACCCCAGCAAACCTGCCCCGCTCGTGGCCTGACCCTCTGAGTTCGGACACACACAGCTGAGGCAGCTGAAACTTTCCAGAGGGCTTCAGTAAATCCCAAGGAAGGACAAAGAGGAAATTAAAACACACAAGTCCAAGAAAAAAAAAAAAAAAAACAAAAAACAGCTACCAGAATGCACACTGGCACTGTTGACCTCCCATGGCCTGTTCCCACTTAGGGCTCCCAGGCCCTTCCCCATCTCCCCTTCCTGAGCTACCTTCACTGTGGTCCCCACTGAGGCTGTGAGAGCCTCACAGGGTCCCTTCTTTCCTAGAGTCAGGCTTGTCTGTACCTTAGTAGCCACAACAGTCAAAATCTGGACTGGCCCTAGGTTGGAGATATTGTAGGATGCCCACCCTGACCCTGGCCAGGGCCCTCCCATACCACCTAGCTCAGAGAACAGTTCTGGATGTCTTGTGTTGATTGGCTCACTTGGGGAGACTGGCAGCTTCAGAGATCTGCACCGTGCCCCCCCCCCCCCCCACGTAGGATGGCGGCCTTAAAGGCTCAGCAATGTCATCAGCAACGGGTCCTCCTCTCACAAAAACAGCCCATCAGCCAGCCTCACACGTTGACAGGGACTCTGGGGCCAACGGGACCTTTTGAACACTGCCTGGGTAGATTAAGGAATTCGTGGTCTGGGTTCAAGGTCCAATTGACCTTAGCTGGAGAATAGTTTTTCCCCATTGAGACCAGTCTCAGCAAATACTAAGTGAGTAATTAGTCATGTACTCAGTACTGCATCTGGTCCTGTGGGGAATGTATGAAAACAGATGAGGCTCAGAGTCTCCCAGGGACATGACAGAGATGGTGGCAGGAGAGGATTATTCTAAACAGAGGAGAATCTTGGGGCGCCTGGGTGGCTCAGTCGGTTAAGCGGCCGACTTCGGCTCAGGTCATGATCTCTCGGTCCGTGAGTTCGAGCCCCACGTCAGGCTCTGTGCTGACAGCTAAGAGCCTGGAGCCTGTTTCAGATTCTGTGTCTCCCTCTCTCTGAACCTCCCCTGTTCATGCTCTGTCTCTCCCTGTCTCAAAAATAAAAAAATAAAATAAAATAAAATAAACAGAGGAGAATCTGAACAATGGAAACTCTTCCCCTCTTGGAGCTGTGGGAGGTCCGAGGGAGACAGTGCATGAGTAATGTTGCTGTCTGTTGGTTCCTGCACCTCTGGGCTCCAATCTCCCTCTTACATCCCAGGGCTGACCGTTCTCTACACTAGGTGCTCAGTTCTTGGCTGCTGGACAAACAGTCACTGTCTGGGTTTGGTGTGGGCTAAATGAGATGCATCCTGGGGTGCCAGGGTGGTTCAGTTTGTTAGGCGTCCGACTTCTGCTCAGGTCATGATCTCACAGTTCATGAGTTCAGGCCCCACATCGGGCTCTGTGCTGACAGCTCAGAGCCTGGAGCCTGCTTCAGAGCCTGTCTCCGTCTCTCTCTTTGCCCCTCCCCAACTGGTGCGCGTGCACGCGTGCTCTCTCTCTCTCTCTTTCTCAAAATAAAAAAGCATTACATTTTGTTTTAAATAAAAAGCAAAAAAATAAATGAAGTGCATCTTGCATAGGGATACATAACACTTGCTGGCTTTCCTCAGCATTATGAAGATGACAGTTTGCTGTCCCACCGGCCCAGGAAGCTTCTCCGGGGCAGGAACCGTATGATGGCTGCCCTATATCCTCTCCCCGGTCCCAGCTCAGCATTGTGCCGCTGGAGGAGCTCAGTAATGCTCACAGACCAGGGGATAGAGCTTGGAAAGAGGGTCTGGAAGAGTGGGTTCAGTTTCTCCCCAGCACAGAACACCCTCCTCTGCCAGCCCCAGCCCCAGCACACTGTTACTGTCTTTAGGACCTGTTCTATCTGCCTCCTCCAGGAAGACTTCCCTGTCACTCAGCTGGGATCAGATCCCTCCGTGTCCTCGCTGCTTGTATGGTATGTAAGTCTGAATCAGTGCACTGTTATCCAGCCGTTTTCCAGTCGAGGCAGCTGGCTCCCAAGAGAGTGTAGCCCTCTCTCCCATCCCCCACCCCCGCCCCCGTCCCCGTTGCTTTGGAGTGTGGCTCAGCAGCAGCCCAGCAAGATTCTGATGAATGAATTAATGAATTTGCTCTGTGACCTTGAGAAAATTCCCTCTGTCCCATTCTAACAAGGGGAAAACACTGTCTTTCTTGGGTAAGTGGGAGGAAGGGGCCGGGAGGTGGAGGAGGCAGGGCCAGGAGAAGAATGGAGTGGTTTGTGACACTCACCATGGCCAGATGGGATCTGAAAGGGGCTCATCCATTGACAGCCAGGGTGGAGACCGGTCAACACCCCGTGTGCTCCCGGTGGGGGGTTTTCCCAAAGGGGGATGGAAGGGCATGGTCCCCTGGCGGAGCCAGTTTCAAAAAGGAGGTCTATGTTTCCAGGCTCTTCCCATCAAGGTAACCTGGGCCTGGAAACCTTCCCACAGGATCTGCCCTGCCCTCCTGCCATCAGCACCAGCTGTGACCTTGAGTCGGTTACCACTCATCCAAGTTCTACTGACCAGGGCTTAAGGTGCCACCATGGGCAGGTGCCTGGGAAGGAGCCCAGGGATGGAATCCTGGCTGGCTGACCACCCCCCACTGGGGTGTTGGCCCAGGCCAGCAGGTTTCAGGTTTCAGCTTTCAGAATGTTTTCCTGTCTAGGGCACTTTCTATTTTTCAATACTTTTCCTATCACAGCCAAACAACAAAAAAGTAAATAGGTGAGCCTTCTCAGAGCTGGGAGGGTGGGGGTGGGCAGAACCCACCCTGGGAAAGGCCGGAGGCCGGCCTGGAGGGGGAGAGGCCCCTCTACCCCCATCCCCACCCCCCCACCCTTCTCCTCGCAGGGCTGACTCATTGTTTTGCAACAAACAGCAGGCGGCCAGGCCCTGGCAGTTTCTCGAAGTCCAGGCTGGGTTCAATCCCAGCCCTCCCAACGGCCCAGCCGGGCCCGGAACGATTGGGTTATCTCTGCCCTCATCCCCTTTGTTTGGGGCGGCCACTAGCTCACCCGAGGTAAACAGACTCTGGCCGAGTGAGAAAAGGAGGTACCCGTTATCTCCTGAGGCCACAGAAGCCAGGCAGGCCGCGGAGCAGGAACCTCGCAGATCCATTTCCCCTACAGAAGCTCCCCTGTGGAGGGGAGAGGTCTCAGCACAACATCCAGAGCCTGGTGCCTGGGTTCAAATCCCAGCTCTGCCACTTACTGCTGGTGACCTTGGGCAAGTCATTGACCCTGTCTGCTTCCACCTCTCTGTCTGCAAAATGTCGGGATAACAGCACCTACCTCATAGAGTTGTTGCGTTCCTATTTATAAAGGGTTGTATAAATAATGTTAGTTTTTGAAGAGTTATATATAAGCGGTGTTAAATGGGGGGTTGGGAGGGTCTATAAGTAATGTTAAATAAAATAAGCCCAACGCCCAAGGCCAGGCTCTGAGAGGATTTCCCACCCCCTGCCCCACTTCTCCCAGCAGGCCAGCTCCTTCACTCTGCATCCCTGAGCTGAGGGCATTGACGGGCCACAGCAGGACAGGCGCTGAGGCTCCAAGCTCCTTTTCAAATGGAAGTTGTGCTGGGAAATCCTCGAGGGAGGTAGGCGCCAGCCTGGGAGGGTCTGACCACCTGAGGGGTTGCACAGAGAGGCTTTTTGGATTCCTGCAAGAGGTTTTGGAATTTCACAAAGATACCCGCAGGGATGGAGAGCCTGCAGAGGTGAAGTGATGGAGGAGAGGGGGCAGGGCTGCAAGCTCTCCCTGAAGTCCAGTGTGGGGCCTGTCTGGCCATTGTCTTTTCTGGGCTGATTTTCCCAAAGAGCTGATTTCTTAGGCTTCAGTGCAAGATTCAGGTCTTGATTCTGACACTTACTAGCTGGGAGACTCTGGGCAAGTTACTTCCTCTCTCTAAAGCTCCATTTCCTTGTCTATAACAGGAGATAATAATCTCACCTTGCAGGGGATTGAAAGAGGCAACACAGGCAAAGCTTCTAGTGCGGTGCAGACAGAGCCAGGGCTCCATTAGCGGTGGCCTGTAACCCACCCCCACCGCTGTCTCATCTGGGACCTAGGAATCTCCTTACCTCCTCCTAAACTCCGTTTAGAGTGGATGCCCACCTCCACCTTCAACCCCACCCTGATTCCTACATCCTTTCCCATGAGTCTAAGGGCCTGAGGCTGGCTTCTCAGCCTCTTCCTTACTGGTTCCCTAGTGGCCCCAATATCACGCACCGTTATCAGTGTCCAAGAGATTGGGGTCTCCTCCCTCACCAGCACTGGGACCCTAGGTTACAAGTCATGGGTCTTCTCCAAGCCTCTGTCATTCAATCATTCATTCAGCAAACATTTCTGAGCACCTGCTCTGTGCCTGACACTGTACGGGGTGCTGCAGGAACAATGGTTAATGAAATAGAGTCAAAGTCTAGCAAGGGAGACAACTATTAAATATATGTCCAACACACACTTACTGAATGCTACAGAGAGTGGAGGGTGCTATGAACTAATATTTCCTGGAGGGTTCAAGAGACGGTACTCCTGAGGTTTAAGTCAGGACGTGAAGGATATCTAAGAATGAAAAGAGCTGGAGAAGTAGAAAGAGAGAACAGTGTATAGAGAGCAGAAATAGCATGTACAAAGGCCCTGAGGTCACAAGACTTTGGTACCTGTACTGAAAAGAGTCCATATTGAGTGAGCAAAAGAGAGACTCAAGCTGAGGTTGGAGGATAGAAAGAATCAGATCTGGTGGGACCACATAGACCTTGGGAAAGGTTTTGGACTAGAACCACTAAGTAGTTTTAAGGAATGGGGGGATGTGGTCAGAGCTCTTTCAACAATGTCTCCAGCAACTGAATGGTAATAACTTGTGGTGGATTCATGGAGACCAAGGAGGAGACTATCTTTCAAGGGAGAGTGGAGGTAGCTGGATGAGGGACAGCAGAGCTGGAAAGGGGGCACAGCCAATGTTTAAGAAGTAGGTATACTAGGACTCGGTGATAGGGGAGGTGTGGAGGTTGAAGGAGGATGTGTCAAATATGACCCTCAAGTTTCTGACATGTGAAGCTGGGTGGAGGAGAGGAGAGGCAGATTTGATGGAAGGAGGGAATAGCAGGAGTTTAATTTTAGAAAATCTATATTTGAAATATCTGAAAAAAAAAACACTTAAAAATAAAAAAAATTTTTTTTAAAGGCGCCTGACTGGGTCAGTCAGTAGAACAAGTGACTCTTGATCTTGGGGTCATGAGTTCAAGTCCCATGATGGGTGTAGAGATTACTTTAAAAAAAAGAAAGAAAGAAAGAAATAGAAATATCTATATCAAGTAGGTAGCTAGATACATCAGTCTTTTTTTTTTTTTTTTACAGTGAGAGAGAGGGTGCAAGTGAGCGAGGGTCAGAGAGAGAGAGAGACAGAGAGGGAGACAGAGTTCCAGGTGGGGCAGAGGAAGAAAGAGAGGGAAAGAGAGAGAGAAACGGGGCTCATCTGAAGTGGGGCTCATGTTTTTACCCGAAGCAGGGCTCGAGCTCACCGGATATGGGGCTTGAACTAGCAAACCGTGAGATCATGACCTGAGCCAATATCAGATGTTTAACGACTGAGCCACCCAGGTGGCCTGGCTGGATACCTCAGTCTTAAGCTCCAAAAAGAGGTCTAGGAGCTCCTGGCTGGCTCAGTCGGCAGAATGTGCGACTCTTGATCTTGGGGTTATGAGTTTGAGTCCCACGTTGGGTGGAGAGATTACATAAAAAAGTAATAAAAATCTGGGGCACCTGGGTGGCTCAGCCGGTGAAGCGTCTGACTTCAGCCCAGGTCCTGATCTTGCGGTTTGTGAGTCCAAACCCCACATTGGGCTCGCTGCTGTCAGCCTGTCAGTGCAGAGCCCGCTGCTTCAGACCCTCTGTCCCCCTCTCTCTGCCCCTCCCCCGCTTGCGCTCTCCCAAAAATAAACACTGCAAAAGTAATAATAAAAATCTTTAAAACAAAACCAGAAGGTCTAGATTGAGAGTTGGAAATTGTGGACACGGCATCATTCTGACATGGGAATGGACAGGATTGCCTAGGAGAGAGTAAACTATCGGAGCGAGTCCGAGAAGATCAAGCTCAAGGCCTCGGGAACACCCCACTTAAGTGTCAGGTGAAACCGGATCCTCAGTTTTTATCACCTCCAAAACGGAGATAACAGTAGCCCCTGCTCACAGCATGACCCAGGAGTATAGCAAGTAATGGATGTGAAGCACCAGCGCTCAGCACACAGTAAACGCACAGTAAACCATGGGTGGGAAAGCTGTGAGGACACAGTTAGTTGGCAATTTTCTTCATTTGCAAGTGTCAGGAACTCAGCCGAGGCTTAGAAAAAGAAGGGTCTCTTCAAAGGATTCAGGACGACTCCTACAACCAGAGGAAGAACGAATCTCCAAGCCCCGCACAAAGGGCAAGGAGGCAGTCCTCCACTCACTCAGCCTCTCTTCTCTGCTTCCTGTTAAGATAACTTCTTTTTTCATGAATTCTCTGACTTCCCTTCCGTGACAGGGGACACAGCTGCAGGCCCAGTCTGCGTCTGCCCCAGGGGTCTTACTTGCATTCTCTCTGATCCCAAGTTAACAAAATCTCAAGGGAGAAGGCTGAACAGCTCAGCTTGGTTTGGGAACCTACCCCCGCACCACTCAGTACAAGGGAGCAAAGAGACCGGCAGCGGCAGTCACATTGCTGTATCGGGGGTGGGTGGGTGGGAAAGGAGGCCTGCTACCAGCAGATCGCTAGGTGACCCCCTCCAATTAACCCGGAAATGTGCTTGCAGTCAAAAAGGGGGCTAATTTTGTCTCTACCAGGTGATTAAAAACGAAACACAACACCTGGCTACGTTGCCACCCATTGATCCGACACTCCCTTGATAATGACCCCTCTCTCTGCCCTCACCCCAATCACCTGGACTCACCAGCAACCTCATCACTTGCCTCCCGGGCCCATGGTGTTTCCTCACAGGTCCCCCAGTCAGGCAGACCTTGCAGACGGACCACCCCTCAGCCCCACTTTGAAGGGTCCCCTCTTCAGGGCCTTCAATGGGCATCCTGGACCCTACAATTGAAGCCAGTTTCCTAGGCCTGACCTCTCAACTTTGACCACGCTTCTCATATCAGTCAAGGCCCAGCTTACCCCGGACCTCCTCCAGCAAGGCCCCTGACCTCTACAGCCTCGTGCCCCCTCCCACTGACCTCCAACGGCCTGCTGCAATGTTCACTGCTTACATTTCAAGACTGCCTGCTGTATGCGGGTCACTGAGATTAGTAAGTGCCTTTAGCTGCTTCATCTTGCTTACTCCCTGAGTGACCGGCACCACCACCCCTATTAGGCTCAGTGAGATTTAGTAACTTGCCCCGAATTACGTCATTGGTTAGAGCGATAACCAGGGCTTGAATCCGACGGATGGCCGCCCTCCAAACCTTTGCTCTAAACCGGGGGCCAGCAAACTTGTGACCCCACTGGTTAAATTCTGCCAACTGTCTGCTTCTGCACCGCCCGAGCTAGAATGGTTTTCACATGGCTGAAAAAAAAGAATCAAGAAAAAATGTAAAATTTTGGCGCATGGGAAAATCACATGAAATTACAATGCCCTTGTCCATTAATAAAGTTATATTGGAACACGGTCCCGCCTGTTTGTTTCGATACTGTCTATGGCTGTTTTCTCACTACGGTGGCAGAGCTGAGTAGTTGTGAAGGAGACCAGCCTAAAATATTTACTGTTTGGCCCTTCCAGAAGAAGTGTGCCAACGTTTGCCCTAAAAGACACCACCAGACTGCCTCACCTCGTTGTTGTTACCTTACCTTACAGCTCCGTGAGTTCTAAACACCCCACCTGCCTCCAGGGGTTGCTGTCTTTCTGTAAGGCTGAGCCTGCTATGGAAACTTGGAGGGAAAGCAAGGTCAGTTTTAGCACTGTCTGTACCCCCAGGCACCCGAGACTTGACCCAGATGGGACTGAAGTTTCAAGACCTGAGAATGTACAGAAAATCCCTCTCAGCCAACCCCTACCGGCGTCCCCCTGGCTGAGCCAGCCTGTCCATCCCTGGGTGGGCCGCGGGAGACCTTTGTTCTGACAGGATCTGACTCATCTGGAGTACACTCTGGTCTTGTTTAATTTTCAAGGATCTAGCTTCAAGGAAAGAAGCAGAAGGAATGGGTCTTATCCAGAAATGTGAGTCCAAGAGTTGTCCTGCAGACTAAGTGGGATCATGAAAGAAAGCACTAAACCAGAAGACTGGCATGTGCTTGATGATGTGCAGCTCTTGTTTGGGGGGTGGGGGGGGCATGGGGAATTCTGGAAGCTCCTGGCTCTTGCTGGCCTGTGTGGGGCTTTCACGTGTATTAGGTAAAGGCTCCCCTTCCTCCAGCATATGGGGCTCTGCCCACACAAGGACACCCTTGGCGAGTGGAGTAGGAGCTACACTTCAGCTCCCACTCCCACCTCAAGCCAGGTACCTTTGTGCAGTGCACACACTTTGCAACTGTCTGTGGCAGCCCTGCTGGACCTAGAGTAGGGAGGCCCTGAATGGAGTTTCCTGATTCCTTCTCCTCCCTGCCTACCTTGGTCACTACCTTGGGCCAGTCCACACACCCTCCTGGGCTTCAATTTCCTCTCCTGTATAATGACGATGCTTATCCTGTCTTCTTCAGGCAATTCTGAGGATAAAATGAGGGAGCAGATGTGGAAATCAAGGGTGGAGGGTTTTGATGTCAACCAAACGACCAAATGGAAACCTGCCATTTGGGGTCCTCTAGAAGCTATTTACAGAAAGGGCTTTGTTGTTGACGTTTTTAGAAATGATTATGTTATATAAAGTTTGGAAAGCAGAGGGCCTATTACCCATAATCTACCATGGTTAATATAATTTCTACACGTTATCTTGCTGTTTGGGGGGAGGATGGGGGAGGAGAGGTCCAGCGAGGGGAAGATGCTAGAGCAGTACTTGTTGAACTTCACCTGGGAGGTTTGTTAGAAAGCAGGTTCTGATCCAGTAGGTCTGGGATGGGGCCCGAGAGTCTGCATTTCTACTGGGCTCCCAGATAAAGCCCATCCTGGGACTACACTCTGTCACTAGGGTCTAGAAGACCCTAGAGCATCCCAAAAAGGTGGAGCTGGGGTTTCTTTGCTCCAAGGGCGCAGTGGGAGCAGTGAAAATTTCTACCATTCCAGCAGACCTGCCTCTGGAAATGAGGGGCAGGGGCAGTTTCCCAAGACCCAGAGATCAGCTTGGCCAACTGCAGATCTGGAAACTGGGACTGAAGGCTTCCCTGGCCCCACACCCTCGGGGGCGGGGAGACTGAAGCTGGGGAGGCCGGGAAGGGCCGGGTTTCCCCAGATCAAAGCAGGTTCTCCAGCCTTTGATTCACAAACAAGCAGCCTCTTTGGAGGCTGACTGGAGTTTGGGGCTGGCTGGCCTTGGGGCCTGGGGTGAGTGGTCAGAGGCCCCAGCCCCCTTTCTTTTTGCATAACAGCTTGGCTGCCTAACAAAAGGGCGGTCCTTGAAAGGCTGTGAGGGGCTGTTAAAAGCTTCCGGCAATGGTTTAATTGGGGGCGATTAAAGTGTCCTCCCCAGGAAGACCTGCCCTTCAAAGGCCAACCAGGCCTTGCTCCCCTGCCCTCAGCACCTTTCCCCTTGGCCACGCCCGCCATGGTAGCCCTGCCCCAGCCTCTCCCCTCCCCCCTCCTCGCTCCCCTCCACTTCCCTGTGGCTCCCTGCAGACCTGACAGGTTGGCGACTGGCCCCTTTGGTCAGCCTGTCTGGGAGGATTCCGTCCCAGACCATGGACCATCAGCACCATTTGCTCACACAGTTTGGTCTCGTGGTTGAGTCTGATGTAGGAGGGCGGGGAAGGCTGAGTTAGGGATACAAACGACCCCCAAACTGGCCCACCCTGAGCACTCTTGCTGTCTCTCCCCTAGGACACCTAGACTGTCCTCTAGGTCCCTCCTCGAGCTCCCTCACCAGGCCCTCTCCCCAAGGCCCTGGCCTGTCTGGAACTTCACGGTCACTGTTGGGTGTCCCCTGGCCTACCACACATTAATCTCCCAGACATCTGCTGAGGACACTACCTGCTACCTGCGGGGCGTTGGTGGTTCAGAGGTGACCAGACAGGGAGGTTGGGGTGGGGTACTGTGTAAGTGGACACGCCAAAGTGATCTGGTGTGATACAAGGTAAAATGAGGCAGGGAAGGCTCCAGAAGCAACAGAGCCTAGAGTTAGAACATGGTCAGCTGATTTGGCCGATTTACCCTGATGTTAATCTCAAGACCACAGCTGGCTCCACTAACAGACTGCCTCACAACCAACCTGGGGACCCTTAAAAGGGGAAGTAAGTAGACTTTCCTTCAAGTCTAGAAATAGGCATCTGGTACATTTTCCTGGAGCCCAGGAGAGTCTCTCAAACACCTTCTTTGGCTGAGCCACCCTATACGGAGCTCTTAAGGGATGATTTGGATGCTATTTGCCTCTCTTATCCCTTTAGCCCCACCCCCCAAGGTCCAAGGCCTTTCCCTGCAGGGTGCTCTGTTTCTTCCCCCAGGCCCTGTTCTCATCTCCCCCATTAGGCTTTGGACCTATTTTGACTGGCCAGGAATGCTGGGCCCAAGGGTCTCTGGGATTTCCGTATCCCCGGTAAGGAAAGTTCATCCTTTTTCCAGGGTGAGTGTGGAAAAAAAACCAAGCCCCAAGGCTGGGAGGAGGCAGAGAGGCCTAGGACTGAACTGCCAGCTACAGAAAGCCTCCATTCTGATACCTCTGTCCTGCTTTGAGCCCTCTCTACAAGGGTGTCCCTGATTATTCCTCCACGCTCTTGACAGCTTTCCTGCCCTGTCCCCAGAA
Source organism: Panthera tigris (assembly GCF_018350195.1). Taxonomy (NCBI): domain Eukaryota; kingdom Metazoa; phylum Chordata; class Mammalia; order Carnivora; family Felidae; genus Panthera; species Panthera tigris. The sequence continues at coordinate 62,592,273 of NC_056662.1, forward strand.
TGTCCTCTGGTCGTCAGAAGCCCTTGCAGGGCAGGCCAGCTTAGCAGGGGCACTGAGAGGGGGAGGGGGCTGGACCCCCAAACCAGGCAGGTGCCCTGACTTCGATTTTCAGCAATTTCTGATCTCAGAGATCCGGCGCCTGGTTATATCTATAGTGTTGTACCGGCTCAGCACGTCCACCTCTGAGGCTCCTGGCAGAGCAGCAGACATCGAAGATTGTCGCGTGAGCTCTTCACCCATCTCACCCTCAGCCTGGCAAAGAAGCCCGCTGGTGAAGCAGCTCCGAGCTTCCGGATTCTTGGAGGCTGAACCTGAGCGGTTCCTGCACAGGGGTGTGTGCTGAGGATGAGTCATGCTTAAGAAACAGGGCTATGGAAACCCAGAAAAGCGCTATCTGCTCTCTATCCTAGCCGCCTACCGGATTCATTCCTTCACTACTAGGATGGCCAACTAGCCCCATGATTTCCCTGGGACTGAGGGGATTCCCGGAATAAGGAATTTCAGTTTTAAAGCCTCCACAGTCCCAGGCAAACCATCCTGATTTGCTCGGGTCTGAGGAATTTCCCAGGACAGGCTTCCAGTGTTAAAAGCGGAACAGCTCTGGGCAAAACTGAACCTTCCCGTCCTCCCACCCCCACCCCCCCACCCCCGCCCACCCCAGTCTGGCCTCTGTCCCCATCAGTCCCATGAAACACGTACAAAGGCCACCACCAACCTTCAAACGCCAGTTCCCTTGGCCTCTTCTCCCTCCTCCTGCCCCACTGGGGTGGTGGTACGGATGGCGGAAGGCCTGGGCTGTGCCCAGCTGGACTGGAGGGTGAGTTGGGGGTGGGGCAAGGGGGCAGGGGAGCAACAGCCTTGCTTGTCCCACCCTCTCTAAGCCAGTTGCTAGGCTTTATCACTCCTTCACACTAGCTGGCCATTGAAGGAGTATCTCCTCCTAGCCCACCCCAGCCATGCCCTGACTCAGATAAGCTGAGAGGCCACCCGGGAAGACAGAGGTGAAGTTGGGACCTGGGCCCTCCCCTGCCCTGAACCTCTCTGCCTGACGCTTGGCCCAACCTTGGCCAGAAAAGAAGCAGACATCCCCTTGGGGCTCATACCCATGCTTGCATGGGCAATAGTTCCTGTGCTCACTCACAGATGAAAAAAATGGAGGCAAGAGAAATCAAGTGACCTCCCCAAGGTCGCTGGGCCAGACCCATAGAATGTAGGAGCTGGAAGAGGCCTTGCGGCGAGCAGGCCCAAGGCCCTTGTGACACAACTCCATGGAGGCTGTGTTTAGAGTGTCCCCAGGGAGAAAGACTCGTAGATGAAGATCCAGCACTTCTACGTCCCTGCTGCCGTCAGGCCAGCCTCCCAAACCCCCCTAGTCCCAGGGATTGGGGCTCTGTCTCTCACAGGGCTCTTGTCCCTCAGAAGGCCCTCTGCCTGGACTTCCCCCACCACTGAGGCCGGCTCTTTGCTGCCAAAACTCAGCCTTAGTGTTGTGGTTCCCATTATTCCAGGGTAGCCTGACTTTCCAAACCTTCCCTGACTACTCCTGGGCCCCCGCCGACCACCATCCCCACCTCCATCCTTCAGGCCGTGTCTGTAGCCACATGGAATTCCTCGTGGTCTCCAAACATGTTTGCCTCTGCAGGGAAAGTACGCCTTTCCTTCACCTGGATCTGGGGAACCTAGTCCTGCAAGGGTCTGCTTACACGTGTCCTCCTTGAAGCTTCTGCCAACATGTGAGTCAAAAGCACATTCTCCTTCTTCAGGTGCTTTAGAATTTGCCATGTGCCAGGCACTGTCCTGAGTCTTGTCTCATTTAACTTTCACAGCAACTGCAAGCAGCAAGTACTTTACTATTATTATCCCCCTACTCTAGATGAGAAACTGAGGCACAGAGAGGTCAGGTAACAGGCCACGGCTGGAAGAGGACTGAGGCAGGATGCGGCAGTTTGGATACACAGCCTGAGCTCTAGACCACCAATAGCCTGCCCCTAGTAGTGTTTGTACCTCCATTAGGGCCCCCGAGTACATTGGGTGGTATGGAGCCTTTTATGTCCTGTTCCAGCTACACTGGACTAGAAATCCCTCAGGGCAGAGCCGTGGATTGGGATTGGCTTCCTTTGGAAGTCTTAGTATTTGCTTAGAGAGCACAGAGGAGGACCCTTATCTCAGACCCTTACACAGCCCTGGAGGCCCCAGTAGGAGGGAGCACAGGGAAGGACAGAATTCTGTTTCTATTAACTCTCAGCCCAATTTCTCAGGAGTCTTACCTGGTTTCTTTTTGGCTCCAGGGGCCTGGGCCCAGCCAGAGCATGGGATGTGGGTGGGGCAGCCAGAGGGGGTGCTTGGGAGCTCCAATAACCCCAGAACCTCTCTCTACCCCTCTAGTCCCTCCCTCCTAAAGGCCAACTCCATGCACACCCCCTCTAAGAAGCTGTGTCTTTTCTGTTCCCGGGCCTGCCTCAGCCCCATCCTTCCCTTCCCTTCCTGCCTATTTCCTGTCCCCTCTGGGGGATGTGTCTGGATCCCAGTGTGAACCGTCACACACACACACAGGGCTCTTCGGTGGGTGTCAGCTGGGCTCAGGGAGCTGGGAGAGCGGGGCTCTCCCAGGGGAGTGGGGCTGGGAGAGGACACACACACATGCCCGAGAGTGCATGTATGTATGCGACCACGTGCCTGTGGGCGGCTCTGTGCATGCACGTGTGAGCGTGTGTGTGTAAGTGTGATTCAGGTACACCATCACACAGTCCGCTTATGTGTTGAGTGCTCCTGGGTACGTGCAAGCACCCACGATAAGGGAGTGCCCCTGCCCCCAGCGCATCTGACTCCTATGCATCTCTCAGAGCACTCTGCAGCTCTGCCTCACCCCTCCAGCCCACTCTGACCCTCCAGCTCACAGTGTCCTCCCCCTACCCACAACCTGCAGGCCCTGTAGCCCTGACCTGCTGACCTACATCGCAAACACTACCCATTTTGTTCTGGTTCAGGCCTAGAGTTTGGTCACTCTTGCTCCCTCAGGGCAAGGCTAACTCCTTTTCAAATTACCCCCAAAGTCCAGTTTAGGACTGGGGACACAGGCTTGCCAATGCACACTCACTGACCCGGATTAAAACCGCTGCGTTGAAAGGAGCTACATTTCAGTGCATGGGCACACCAGCTTTCCTCTTTCATCTTTAAATTCTTTTCCTCTGTATCTTTCCACCTGTACTTTCCCAATTTGTTTGCTGTCCCAATCTTCATCTTACAAAGTACTTCCTTGTATACCCATATCTCATTCGAATCTCTTGATAATTCTTCAAGATAAGAACACTTATCCTCATTGCACAGATGAGGAAACTGAGGCTCAGGGAGGTTACATGATTCACTCAAGGTCACACAACCTGGAAGCAGGGCCTGGAATCCTCATGCATGAATGGACACCACTCCCTGCCAGTAAGAGGCTCTAGGGCGGGAGGGCCATCTGGACCTGGAGGGGGTTCTCCCTGACCTTCTTATACCCTCTCCATGTCCTGAGGTCACCGTGGGAAGGAGATGAACCAGGGCCCCCAGGGCTAGGGTGACCCCACCCGGCCAGCGCTCCCAGCAGCGGAGAGGCAGTGAGATCTGTGGACATTGTCCCCGGCCCATGGTTACTGATTTGACAACAGTCTCGTTCCTCCTCAGCCAGCCGCACAGTTAATGATTAAGGAAGGGATTAAATATTAACCACCTGTCGGGCCATGGCGTAATGTCTCCGTCTGCACCTGAGCCTACCTAAAAATACCTCCCACCTGCTGTGGGCCATGTGGGCCTCTAAGCCCCTTGCTTCTGACCTCCACCTCCCTGTGCACCCTCCCCAGCCCGGGCCCCTCCTTTTTCCCACTCTCAGCTACCCAATTACACTTCCCATACCCACAGCACAGACCTTAGAAGTTTTTCTGGAGCTTGGCGTCTGCAAACTAAATCACTGGAAGCACTCCTGGTGGGCTTTCTGGAGGAGGAGGATTTACCTGTCACTAAATGCCATGTGCTCCTGGGGCTTGGAGGGTGGCCTAGGTCAGTAGGTTACATTCCTACCTGTAGCCTAGTTTATCAGTGTTCTTATCTCCTCTCCCAACTCCTTCCTGCACCTAAAGATCTCTCTGAATCTACCTGCACCAGGCCCCAACACCCTGGGCTACAGGGATTTATTTCCTGGAAGAATCACAAAGGAGTAGCACCCTCCGCAGCCAAGCCATTCTTTTCTCTTAGCGGTCAGGTTCTGGGGGCCACCTCCAGGAAGCCTCTCAGACTACCCTGGCCCTCAGCACAGCCCAGCCCTCGCTGCCCCAGCTTCCCTCAGCCCTGGGTGATTCAGACTGGTGTAGGCTGTCCCACAGCTGCAGGAAACTGGCTGCATCTGTTAAAATGGCCCTTTGAAGTTCAACGTGTAGCCCATGTGGCCCTCCAAGGGCTGGGGGCAGGGAGAGCTCTATCACACCCAGGCCTGAGGCCTGCCCTCTGGTGAGCAAGCCCGTGGTCGGCTTCCCCACTGCAAGAACCACAGACCGTATGAGCTCACTCAGTCTTTTTCTAGAAAAACTGAATTCTTTGTTTAAGTAACAACTCTCCTGAAAAGCTCTCGGTTTCTGCTCACGGGGAAGCCCCGAGTTTGCCTGCCAAGCACACTCATGGGCTTGAACTACCTTCCCTACGTTTCCTGCAGAACTGCATCCCGGCTGGAAGCCCAGGGCCAGGCATTATCATCCCCATTTTACAGACAGGGAAACTGAGGCTGGGTAAGGTTAAAGGACTTAGCCAGGTTCAAACTGTCAGAAAATGGCAGAGGCTGGCCTGTGTGACCCTAAAGCCATATAAAATGTAAAAGAACCCGACACTGCTCCTCTAACAGCTGCCTGAACCCCATATTCAGCTCTTCAAACCACTTACCGATGGGGTGTGTATTTCCTTTCTCCTTTTTACTTTCTCTCACTTACATTGATACTTGTACTCTTAATCCCATAGGGACGTGTCTGTGTTGGACTCTCCCAAGCCAATGTGCTCCCTGTCACCTAGGCATTGAGGATGTGACCCAAGGAGACTCCACAGGGAGACCTAGGAGCTCTGGGTGGGGATTTCCAAGTCCCTTCGACAACAGGGCTCACCCCTTTAAGATGTTTTATTATGCTCCTTACAGAGACTTCTAGAAGGACCCACAGCCTTCCTTCTTTCTGCAGGTTGTAAATCATCTTACCAGACCCGGACTGCTTAGAATCAGCATTGCACAATGGTTTCCTCACACAATCGCTTGTGTTTGCAGATGAGGAAACCGAGGCCCCCGGAGGTCAAGTGCCCGGTTGGCTGAGTGGCTCCCACATGAGTTCCTCAGGACAACGGTGGCGCTGAGTGCTGGGCTGGGCCTCTGGTTTGCACCGATGGGGACTTCCAGGCCAACATCTGGGAGGTTTCCTTTGGGGGCAGCAGCCTCTGTCTGACTCAGAGCAGAGCCACCCCACCTCACCCTGGCAGCTGTATCCTGCTCCCCTTTGCCATGGTACCTCTCCCGAGGCTACTGCTCCTCAGAGTCTGCCTTCTCCCATTTTGACAGTGACCCTGAGGTTTCCCCTGAGTGCTTAGAAGCCCAGGGAGCAGGCACTTCTCACCCATAAACAACATCCTTTGATTCAGGCCTCCCTGGGAGAGGGAAGGGTAGCTCCCCACCTTCATTCAGGCTCAGACACACAGATCTCCACCCCACGGCCCCAAGGCTGGGCCCTCTGCACTTTTTGTTCTGCGTTCTGAGTTTTTCTCTCACATACACAGCACGATGACAGACACACACTCACAAATTTAAAATTCTTTGATGTTTATTTTATTTTTGAGAGAGAGAGAGCACGCAAGAGCAGGGGAGGGGCAGAGAGAGAGGGAGACACAGAATCCGAAGCAGGCTCCAGGCTCTGAGCTGGCAGCACAGAGGCCTGATGCAGGGCTCGAACTCACGAACTGTGAGATCATGACCTGAGCTGAAGTTAGACACTTAACGGACAGAGCCACCCAGGCACAACCCCCTTCTTTTTTTTTTTTTTTTTTTTTTAATGTTTTAAATTTAGATGAATGAGGCAGAGCCGGGAGGAAGACAGCAACACCCAGTGCCCAGACTTGTTTTAAAGGTGGGGGGGAGGGGCGCTCCTTTTTTATTTGCATCTCTTTTGCACATATTTGCATGGGCTGCTTTGGAAGCTCTCCACTTTCCCAGAGAACACAGAGAAGTAACGGATTTGTGGGCCCAGGGAGCGCCAAGGCCTCAGTGAGGTTCCCAAGTGCCTTGGGTAGGTCTCCAGCAGAGAGGGGACAGAGCACTGAGTTGAAGGCAGTGCAGAGGGAGCAGGGGAAAAGCAGCAGCTCTGGGGATGGGGCCTGGAAGACCTCGTGGGACTTGGCTGCCTTCCTGTGGCAGGGATCCCTGCCCTATGCACTCTTCTACCAGCAGGCTACTGCCTGGCCAGGCCAGGGGGAGGGCATGGGGTTTTCCAAAAGTTCAGGTGCATGGCGAGGCATATTCCTGGGGGCAAAATATCGTACGTAGTGGAGAAACAAGAGGATGGACCCTGAGAGAGGGGCAATTATAAGAGACCCTGAGGCAGGACCAGAGGAAAGGAGTACCCAGGAGGGGCTGGCCCCAGGACTAAGTGTGTCGGGGAAGGTGGGTCCTGCCTTTTAGGTGAACCATCGGTGGCCCGACACTATCTGTCCTTCCACCCTACACATCAGATTTATTCCCCACAGAACCTGAGACAAGGTTCTAGGCAGCCGGAGTTCTGGCCTGACTCTGCAACGCTGGCTGGGTGACCTTGGGTGAGTCTCTATCCCTCTCTGGGCTTTAGTTTCCTCTTCAGTAAATCATCTATGAGCAGATGATTGTCATGGTCCCACCCAGGTCTGACCTTCTCTTCTGCCCCGGTTCCCTGTAGTCCAGGAAACATCTATCTCTAGGACCAAGTTTAAATCTGAGTATTCAAGATCCTTCTGGATCTGGTACCATCCCATCTAATCAGCCTCATCTCTCCCTGTTTTTCCACAGATCAGCAGGGGTAGTGCCCCCCTGCCCCTGCCTCGGCTCTTGCTGCAGCCTCCTTTCCTTTCCCCACAAAGTGCCCCCTCCTAGAACATCTGTCCCTCCCACAGGCCGGCTCCGTGGACACGTGGCCTGTGCTGGGCAAGACGCTGCACGTAGAAAGGCCCTGTGCTTGGTTTAATGCTCTGTCAATGTCATCCTGAAATTTAAAAATTTAAACAAGGAGGCCTGAAATTTCATTTTATGCTGAGCTTCCCAGTTATGCACCTGGTCCTGCCGTCCTGTCCCCACCAGCCCCTCCTTAGTCCCACCTTTCTTGAGAGCCCGCTCTGACCCAGGGAGAAGGTCTGGCCTGGGATGGCTGGAACTACTGGCCCATGAGGAAGCAGAGGAGGCCCTTTGCACATCACAGGCCCAGGCCTCACGTCACCTGGGAGAATGGTTCAGGAACTGCCTGGGAGCATGGAGAACAAAAAGAGGCAGAGACTTTGGCTCAGAAGGAAACCTGGCTTCTATTCCAGAAGGCCCTAATATGATGGGTGGGGCCCAGCCTCTGGCCCAGGGAGGTGGTTGGGCACAGTGGGGGTGGGGGCAAGCCCACATTTTGAATCTCACTTTTGTCCTCCCTCCCATCCTTGCTGGGAACAAGAGAGCACCCTTGTGGGGTGCTTCAGGAGCCAGAGGAGAAGACGCTGGGTACTCCTCTGCCCCCAACCTCTGCCCTGCAGAACTCTCTCCCCAAAGCTGTCTCTCCTTGCACTTCCAAAGAGAAGCCTCTACCTATATACTCCGCTGAAAGGACCCGGGGCAATGCCTTTCCTGTGTGCAAACAGCCTCACTGATGGGGTGGGTACCACCCTTTGGCTGAAGGGGCCTGGAAGGGCAGTCCTCCCTGCTCCCTCTCTCTGGCCTGAGGACCTGTGGTCTGGCCTCCCCAGGGCCTTCTGAGTCAAGCCCCACCCCCACCCCCACCCCCACCCTGGAGCCAGAGCTGCTGCTCACCTGGAGGAGGCTGACTGTTATGTATGTAAAGCTGGGGCCACCAGGCCTGCAGGGGCCGGGGTCCCACTGAACCCCAGGCCAGTCCTAGGCCCCAGAGACTAGAGGAGGGCAGGTGGCATGAGTGGGCTAGACAGCCCCAGCCGGCTGTTCTCCTCCCAGCACCTTCTTTAACCATAGCCCCACCCACATCAGGTAGCTGCCTGTCTCTGGGCCTCTGCTTTGCCTGCCTAACTCCACTCATCCTCCAACTTCTGACTGGAGAGTTTCTTTCCCCAGGAAGCCTTCCCTAAACTGCAGGATCCCCCCGCCTTTCCCACGCTGTTTCCTCAGGAAGCACTTGCCTTTGTATACCTCTAGCCTGATCAGCTCAGGGCTCCCTGAGGACAGGGCTGTGGCATCTCCTCTCCACGACCTCTGGCAGGTCTGCAGATGGGATCAAGCTCATGGGTGTGTGTCAGGGGAGCCAGCCTGGGGCAGAAGGTGAGGGGCAGGTGGGAGTGGGGTCAAGGCAGGATTTCTTCCCTTCCAACACGGGCACTGCAACCTCTGAACGTATGTACCTGTAGAGTAGGCCATTCACAGGTGATAAAGCTGGGGCTCATCTAGGGAAAGTGGCCTGCTTGAGTCACATAGTGAGAAGGTCTGCCTGCATGGACTAAACTGGGGCCCAATGATGCTGGAGACCTCAGCTGCCTGGCCCACATATGTCCTGCAACCAAGGCAGGGGGCTGAACTAACTAACTGACCTCTCAGGGGCCTCCAGGTCAGAATTTGAGTATCCAAGTGACCACAGGCTGAGGCTCCAATTGACTTGCAGCACCCCCACCCCAAGCCTGCAGCCCTCTGACCCCCTCCCTGGCAAGACAAGTGTCCTCCCTCCCACCGGCCCGACCAGCTCCCGGTTCAGCTGCAGAAACGGCCCCAACGTCTCTCTGGAACCCAAACAGGAAGCTGGGGAGAAGAGGGCCAACGGCCGGGGGATCTCTGAGGCTCCTCCAGGAAACATGTGGGGGGAGGGAAACATGTGGGGGGAGGGTGGGGCAAAGACAGGCCTGGGCACCCCACACACTGAGCATCCCTGACCCACCTGCCTCAGGGTCCCCTCATGGAAGACACTGTGGAGAGGGTCTTTTGGAACTCTCGCTCCTGGGTCACAATTTTTTTCCTTTTTAATAGACTTTATTTTTTACTTTTAAATTTATTATTATTTTTTAATGCTTATTTATTTATTACTGAGAGAGACTGAGAGAGCAGGGAGCGGCAGAGAGAGAGGGAGAGAGAATCCCAAACAGGCTCCGCGCTTGTCAGCACAGAGCCCGAGGTGGTGCTTGAACTCTCGAACTGTGAGATCATGACCTGAGCTGAAATCAAGAGCCAGACGCTTAACCTGCTGAGCCACCCAGGCGCCCCTAGACTTTATTTTTTAGAGCAGTTTTAGGTTCACAGCAAAACTGAGTGGAAAGTACAGAGGTTTCCCATATACCCCCTGCCGCCCCCACTATCAACATCCCCTGCCAGAGTGGTACATTTGTTACATAGTGATGAACCTACATTGACACATTGTTGTCACCTGGAGTCCCCAGTTAACATTAGTGTTCACTCTTGGTGTTGCACATTCTGTTTGGACAAATGTATAATGACACCTATCCACTACTGTCCTATCAGACGGAGTAGTTTTACCACCCCCACCCATCCTCTGTACTCTGCCTGTTCACCCTTCTGTCTTCCCTAGTCCCTGGCAACCAGTGCTCTTTTTATTGCCTTCATAATTTTGCCTTTTTCAGAATGTCATATAGTTGGGATCAAATGGTATGTGGGCTTTTCAGATTGGCTTCTGTCACTTAGTGATATACATTGAAGATTCCTGCGTGTCTTCTCATGACTTGATAGCTTTTTTTTTTTTAAGGGCTAAATATTTCCTTATCTAGATGTACCACAGTTTATTTACCCATTCGCCTACTGAAGGACATCTTGGGTGCTTTCAAGTTGTGGCAATTATGAATAAAGCCACTATAAACAGCCATGTGCAGGTTTTTGTGTGGACATAAGTTTTCAACTCCTTTGGATAAATACCAAGGAATGCAATTGCTAGATCATAAACAGTATGTTTGTTTAGTTTGGTAAAAAGCTGCCAAACTGCGTTCCAAAGTGGCCGTGCCATTTCGAATTCCCACCAGCAATGAATGAGAGTTATTGTTTCTCTATATCCTCGCCAGCATTTGGTGTTGTCAGTATTTTGGATTTTCGCCATTCTGACAGGTGTGCAGTGGTATCTCGTTGTTTTAATTCACAATTCTCTAATTGCATATGATGTTGAGATGGGTTTTTCTTTAAATAATCCTGAACTTCATTTTTTTTTTTTTTTTATCAGCCCACCCTAAAGTGTCAAGCACCCAGGGATGGAGATATGCCTGAATCTCAGGCTCTGTTATGTCACTGGCTCGCCATTGGCCTTGGCAAGTCACTTACCAACCTGGACCTGTTTATCAGGCTATGAAACAGAACTCACGGCACTCTTCCCACCTGAGAGAGGTATGGGGGTCTCTATCCGTAGGGTGTGGGTGATGGCTTGGTATGGTGGTCAGTGGGGAATGAGGCCAGGTGCCAAACCAGCTGTGACTGCACAGGGAGCCCCACAGGCCAGGACTGAGGAGAGAGTCGGGGCAGCTGCTGCAGGGATGTAGGAAGCTCCCTGAGAGAGGACCAGAGGGCGGGGCTTGTCAGAGAGCACCTGGCCAAAGAGCATATGCTCCACCAGCTACGTGCACCAACCCCTCCTCCCCACCCCGGGGAAAACGGGACCAGAGGTTCCGAACGAATGCAGGACAGGCAGTGAGTGGTGGGTGATGCAAATTGCAGGCAAAACTCAGGCAAACTGACACAGCTCCTGGTTCTTGTCCCTGGAGGAATGGAGCCTGAGCTCCGCGATGGGAAGCTCAAACAGGGTGAGAGAGGGCTCCAAAGCCTCAACGCCTGGCCCCCTCAAAGCCCTCCTGACCCAGGTGGGGGTGGGGAGGAAGAATCAGCAAGCAGGGCCCCTCCCCCCTTCCTCTTTTTGGGGTCTACGGGCCCTTCAGCCTCTTGCTCCCAGTCAGGCCCTGCCCTCAACAGCAAGACCCAAACAAACCGCACCCCTCTCCCAACTTCCAGAACACGTTTCTTTCTTACCCTACAGAAAAAGAGCAGAATGGCTCATATCCCAAGTGCTCTGATAACGTCTGTTGAATTAAAAAACTAATAATATATGCACATGGTAGGAAAGTCAAACAAAAGAGAAATATTTAAAATAAAACACGCCCTCCCTTCATCCTTTTCCCAGCCTCTGTCTGACAGCAACCAGGTAACAGACGAAAATGTTAGGTCCACACTAGCCCATATAAGCATGCGTATCCGTTAAAGAGAATGTAGAGGAAAGAAGGTTGACGTGTCCCACGGGTCTTCTCTTGCTTTTTTTTTTTTTTTTTTAAATTTTTAAAATGTTTATTTTTGAGAGAGAGAGGAGGGGCGAGGGGCAGAGAGAAGGGGACAGAGGATCTGAAGCAGGCTCTGCACTGACAGCAGAGAGCCCGATTCAGGGCTCAAACTCACGAACTGTGGGATCATGACCTGGGCTGAGGTCAGATGCTTAACCGACTGAGCCACGCAGGTGCCCCAGGCACCCCTTCCCTCACTTTTTTTTTTAATTTAATTTTTTACTGTTTATTTATTTTTGAGAGAGACAGACAGAAAGAGTGTGAGCAGGGGAGGGACAGAGAGAGAGGGAGACACAGAATCTGAAGCAGGCTCCAGGCTCTGAGCGGTCAGCACAGAGCTTGACACGGGGCTCGAACTCATGAACTATGAGCTGAAGTCAGACACTTAACCAACTGAGCCACCCAGGCACCCCTTCCCTTGCTTTTTTAACTTCACAGCTCGACATCTCTCTGATCAGAACACACAGACCCACCCCATTCTTGGGCCACATGGAAATACCATGCCACAGAAGTGCTGTTAGGGGGCCAGTGCTCTGTAAACAGGCCTCTACACAGTGTCTAGTCTCTTGTTAGAGCGTTTGAAATGTTTGTTCACCTCTTTCCTAATCATCCCTGGTCACCCCTGGTCACCCCCAGAACCTCTGTGGCCCACCTCCGAGTCAAGAAATCAGAGTTGCAATTAACCCAATGCAGGCAGAGAAATTCCTGGAGGCAGGGAGGCCTGGTGGCTTGGGCAAGGCATGCACTTTCTCTGAACCTCAATTTTTTTCTCTATAACATGGGGTGACCCTCTCTTAAAGTGGAGGTGGAGTTTTTTTTTTTTAAGTTTATTTATTTTGAGAGAAAGAGAGAGAACATGCATGCATGCACACAGATCGGGGAGGGGCAGACAGAGAGGGAGAGAGAAACCCAAGCAGGCTCCACACTGTCATCACGGAGCCCAACAAGGGGTTCGATCCCACAACCCGTGAGATCATGATGTGAGCCAAAATCAAGAGTCCGATGCTTAACTGACAGAGCCACCCAGGTGCCCCGAGGTGGAGATTTTTAAAAGGTGGTATGGTCTGAAGCATGGGCTTCCAATATACCTTTCTAGAACATGGAGGCTATTTGGTGAGACGAAATTTCCCCTGGAGTCTCCCAGGAACAGGAAAATAATAGACAAGGAAACAGAGGCCCAGAGGGGTTGAGGAACTTGCCCAAGGTGACAGGGCTGGTGTGGGCAGACTGGTAAGTGGACTGACTGCTTTGTGAAGGCACGACCATGCTGGCATGTCCATCTGGGACTGGACGGCAGGAAGAAGCTGGGCAGAGAAGGCGCAGGAGGCGAATAGGAGCCATGGGAGACATAGGAAGCTTCCACACCGGACAAGGTGGCGAACTCACCCGCCTCCATCCCAGGGCAGGGTGAGGGGGTCTCAAGCCCCTCTGCATCCCTCCTCCTCCAGGAGGCTTTGTGAACTGACTTGCTAGAGGGAGTGACCACAGGAAGGTTTGTAGATGGTGCCCAAGGAGGGCTGGGAGGAGGGCTTGACATTATTTAGTGTTATTGTGTGCCACATGTGGTATATTTGATGCCATTTAATTCTTGTATAAAAGACAATTTTTTTTAAGTTGGCTCCATGCTGGGCATGGGGCTTAACGTGGGGCTTAAGCTCACGACCCTGAGATCAGGACCTGAGCTGAGATCAATAGTTGTACCGTGACCAACTGAGTCACCCAGGCACCTACAACAGATGATTTTACTGCTGGGCCATGGACATCCCTTCCTCCCGAGGGTGGGTGACTGTATGGGCCCAGCATGGTAGGGGAACAGAGGCAAGAGGTGATGGATCCTTGGCTCTTGGGACCTTGAGGGCCAGGGTGATTGGGCAGGATGCTTCCTCTGTGTGTGTGTGTCGGGGGGTGGGGGGGGTGACCAGAGAGCCAGGCGTTGGCCACCTCTTCCTCTCGCCTCAGCTCCCCCTTTCGTCTGGCTGCCCTGCCCTTTCACTTTGGCCAGGATCAAAGCTGTGTCCTGAGTCATCTTTGCTTTCTAGCTTTCTGGTTTTTACTCACCTGTCCCCCTGGTGTATGTTTTCTACCTTAGTGAAGAGAATTTTCTCTCTCCCCTCATTCCTATGCATTCACAGGGACACACAGCCTCCTTGGTGACAACTTCTCCAAAGGGTTCTCAGGGGAAGACCCCAAGGTCAAGAGGACCCTGAACCTCCCAAGCCACTGGAAGCCCAGAGGGCAAGCCTTGGCTGGAGGGTCTCTGAGTCAGCTGAGTCAGAGGCTGGCTTTCTTGGAACCAACCATCCCACGCATGTTACAAGAAACCTGTGTGAACCGTGTGCTCCCCTGCCACAGACCTGGCTGGGTTGAACTTGAAGCAAAAGGCCCTGATGGTCAAAAGACAAAGATATAGGCCTTATCTCCTGTCCTTGGGCCGAACTTAGAGTTATTGGGAGCCCTGGCCTCCCAAGACTTGGATAATCCATACCTGCTCCCGCCATGACTCCTTCCCCATCCTTCTCTGAAACTAACCTGAGCTTAGAGAAAGGGAGAACAACTTGGCTGGGCACCATGTGCACTGTCATGAGGTCAGTGAGGGGAGGCTGTGCCATCGGCAGGTGCAATCCTGGAAATCTTCCTGCAAGGGGTGGCGTGATACAGTCAGACAAGGGCATTGGGAAGGCATTGCTGGAGGGACATGATAGGGCAGGAGTAAAGTTACATGGCACGAGTGTGCAATGGGCAGGAGGGTGGAGGTAATGCAATCATTCCTTCAAATTTTTGTTAAACACCTACTGTATGCCAGGCTCTGTTCTAAGCCCTGGGGCCACAGTAAAACTGATCAAAAAAAAAAAAAAAATTCCTGGAGTTAACAGGAAGGAAACCCTGAGGGGGTAAGACTGAACATTTCCTAAAGGGTCTGAAGCTCAGCTGAGTCAGGGTGGGAGGAAGGACCCATTCTAGTGGCCCCTCACCCAGTAAGATCCAGGCCTGTGGCTCCATCTCTGCCACTAGAGCAAAACTCAGTACAGATGGGGCATGTGGGGGCCCAGGCCAACATTACTTCCAAGCAGTTGCAGCCTGTGCCACGGTGTCTTCCTTCTTCTTCTTGTTCTTCTTCTTCTTTTTTACTTAATTTTATCTTTTTAATTTACATCCAAGTTAGTTAGCATATGGTGCAACAATGATTTCAGGAATAGATTCCTTAGTGCCCCTTACCCATTTAGCCCATCCCCCCTCCCACAACCCCCCCAGTAACCCTCAGTTTGTTCTCCATATTTATGAGTCTCTTATGCTTTGTCCCCCTCCCTGTTTTTATATTATTTTTGTTTCCCTTCCCTTCATCTGTTTTGTCTCTTAAAGTCCTCATATGAGTGAAGTCACATGATATTTGTCTTTCTCTGACAGACTAATTTCACTTAGCATAATCCCCTCCAGTTCCATCCACGTAGTTGCAAATGGCAAGATTTCATTCTTTTTGATTGCCGAATAATAGTCCATGGTATATATATACCACATCTTCTTTTTTTTTTTTTAATTTTTTTTTCAACGTTTTTTATTTATTTTTGGGACAGAGAGAGACAGAGCATGAACAGGGGAGGGGCAGAGAGAGAGGGAGACACAGAATCGGAAACAGGCTCCAGGCTCCGAGCCATCAGCCCAGAGCCCGACGCGGGGCTCGAACCCACAGACCGCGAGATCGTGACCTGGCTGAAGTCGGACGCTTAACCGACTGCGCCACCCAGGCGCCCCAATACCACATCTTCTTTATCCACTCATCCATCGATGGACATTTGGGCTCTTTCCATACTTTGGCTATTGTTGATAGTGCTGCTATAAACATTGGGGTGCATGTGTCCCTTTGAAACAGCACACCTGTATCCCTTGGATAGATGCCTAGTAGTGCAATTGCTGGGTCGTAGGGTAGTTCTATTTTTAGTTTTGTGAGGAACCTCCATACTGTTTTCCAGAGTGGCTGCACCAGCTTGCATTCCCAACAGTGTCTTTCTCCTTTAAGGGTTAGAGTTGTTCTGATGTCCACCTTCTTCCCGGAAGCCCTCCTTGGTTGACCTCTCCCCTCACTGGGGTGGAAAAACGGGAGAGCCCATTTTTCTTAGAGGACACTGCCCTCAAGTTTATCAGAAACTTCTTTAAAGTCTAGAAAGGTAGCCTTCTTCAGTTGACCTCACCACCTCTACCTACAAGGACCTGGATGAAAAATGCTGGTCTGTCTTTTAAGAGTTTCGGCTAGGAATCAGAGGCACCTGGTTAAGCATCTGACTCCTGATTTTGGCTCAGCCATGATCTCACGGTTTGTGAGATTGGGCCCTGAGTCGGGCTCTGTGCTGACAGCAAGGAGCCTGTGTGGGATTCTCTCTCTCTCTCAATCTCTCTGCCCCTTCCCTTCTCTCTCTCTCTCTCTCTCTCTCTCTCTCTCTCTCTCTCAAAATAAATAAACAAACATAAAAAAAGAAAAAGGATCTGGGATAGGAATCAGTTATTTGCAGTTGCAAATCCAGACGCTGCAAGATCTCGGGGAAGCTGTTTCTCTGGGACTCAGTTTCCTCACCTGTAAAATGGAGGAAGAGGCTTACCCCTCTGGAAGGGGGTACCACTGGAAGGGGGAACAGTGGTAGCAGCTGGCATTGACTGACCACTAAATGCACGCTGGGCACCAAGCCATGCCTGTCACACGTACAGGCTTGCACATTATCTATCCTCTCAGTAACCTTGAGAGGACAGCATGGGGGCCACGCCCATTTTTCAGATGAGAACGTTGAGGCTCAGAGGGGTTCGTGCATTGTCTGAAGTCATATGGGTGGGTAATTCCAGAAACCCTTGCTCTGAACATATCACTCTCTATAGCTCTGGATAAAGATCCTATTGCATTCTGTTCAATCAGTTATTCATTCAACTGGCAGTTAAGCGGCACCAAGTATTTGGCAGCTGTTGAGTAAAAGCCACAGCCCTTATTTGAGCATCTGGTGGGTGCCCAGCTGGTTCTCTGTTGGGGGGTGGGGTGGGGGGCAGAACAGGTTCCTACCCTCTAAAAGCCTGGTGGTGTGCGGAGATGGGACTTAGCCACCGGATTCTGTGAACATCGGCCACCAGACACCTCTAGGTGTAGATAGAAGCCTGGATAATTCGCGGAACCTCTC
This sequence comes from Panthera tigris, assembly GCF_018350195.1. Taxonomy (NCBI): domain Eukaryota; kingdom Metazoa; phylum Chordata; class Mammalia; order Carnivora; family Felidae; genus Panthera; species Panthera tigris. The sequence continues at coordinate 62,608,937 of NC_056662.1, forward strand.
TCTGCTTGGGCTCCAGCCATGTACTGGTGGTAAGAATGCCACCTTCTAGGGCCGGTGTGAGGATGCCCATCGTGATAACAAGGACATCTTAAGGGACCGGGTTTGGCAGAGAGTGTGTTGAACAAATCGTGGCCATTATTATTAAAGCGAACCACTGGAGAACAAGGGGCGACTGTGCATGGCCACATGTCAGGTTGTGTGTCCAGAGGCGCCTCAGGAGCTCAGAGCGAGAAGAAAGGACCACGGCCACGAGCAGGCAGGGGAGGCTTCCTGGAAGAGCCAGCCTCCGCGGGGTGGGGAAGGGCCAAGCACCCGGGAGCTGGCTGGAAGGCAGGCGTCTGGCCCGCAATGAGGTGTGGGGGGCAGGGAGAGAGGTGCACCTGTTTGTGTGTGTGTGTGTGTGTGTGTGTGTGTGTGAGAGAGAGAGAGAGAGAGAGAGAGAGAGAGAGAGAGAGAGAGAGGCAGACAGCTGGCTCTGAGGCCATCCTGAGAGTGTGAGCTCACACGTGAGCTGTGAGTCTGAACTGGCTCACTGCAGGGCGAGGGGCTCCAATGCCAGGGAGAGGCGTCTGGGACCCAGGGGGCCTCCAAAGGCGTTGACGAGAAAGCAGCTCTGGGGGTGAGGAAGGCAGCCTGCCTCATTTGTGGGGGATGCATGGCTTGTGGCAGAGTCAGGAGAAGCCTAGGCAGACCCCGACGGGCCCTCCTCTCCATTCTGCCCCCTGGGCTGGGATCAAGAGCTGTGGATGTTGGCTCCCGGAGAGGTCTTCTGACCCCTGGCCTCGGCTCCTTGGCCTCCATTATCACCCCCTCCCAGGCCAGCCTACGGGGCTAAGGCAGAAGGAATGGAGAACGGGAAGAGCTGCTCTGTGCAGGGCCTGCTCGTGGCAGGCAAGGGAAAGGCCCAGAATGGTGTTTACATTTTCCCTCCTTTCCTTCTGGTGGCCTGGCTGGCCGGCAGTTACACCACTGCGGTTTGCTGGCCCCGGGGAGTGTCTCCATTACATAACGCCTCACACAACCGCCCCTAAAGCACACACGCACACTCACTGGCACATGGTCAGACACACACACACACACACACACACACTCACACACACACACGCTCTCGAAGAAACACACCTGCACAGTGTCAACACCCTCAGTTGGCAAGGCTGTTGTGTTGGGATACTTTCTGCCATCCCTACTGACAGTTACCCAGGTAGGGGCTCCCCACCCCACCCTCCACATCGCCCTGGTTTCAGTGGGAGAGTCTTCCCAGCTCCTGGCCCTCAAGTCCCAGGTGCTTCGAGCCCAGGAGGCCTGCCCGGGGCTCCCAGGTGATAGCCTCAGTCTCTGGCACCAGCCCAAGAGGTGGACAGCCACGGGCTGCCCTCTAAGAGCCTGGAGATGTGGGGGGATGGGGCTTAGCCGCAGGAGGATCCGAGAACAGGACAGGGAGACAGAAAGACCAGACCCTGGGGCAGGGGGGAGGAGGGAGGGCAGAGTTTCTGTCAGGCAAACTCCAGAAGCTCAGAAAGGGGCATACAGGGAGCAAATGGGTAGATACGGCCTCTAGGGCACAGTGGGGTGAGAGGTACTTCGGGTAACAGTTTTGGAGGGCTACTCTGAGCTGTCCCGCAACTTAGCCGTGCCGCCTTTCGGGGTTCACCTGATGGAAATACTCACACCAGGTCTGAGTGTAAGGATGTTTGTGCTGCCCTGTCCACAGAACTGGACTCGTGTGGAACCTTGGCGGCCATCACCAGGGCCCTCAGGCTACAGAGGACCATGAAAGAAGGTGCCAGCTCCCCGAGTGTGGAGGGGGGCCGACGAGCAGGAGGTACAGTATGACTTGGTTCTGTCCACTGCAACAATACATGAGCATGTGTGTAAATATTTATAGGTATAGCTACACTGTCAAATCTCAGGAATCCCTCACACAAAGAGATTACAAGGTAGTCAGCTTGGCTGAGTAGGACTGAGGAGACAGGTGAGGAGGGACTTTTCCCTTTGTAGCATTGGGCTTCTGCGTCTGTTGTTCGGAGATTCAGAACCAGCAGGCATGAGTTCGGAATTAGAGGAACTCAGAAGGAGGGCGTGTCTAGCAAGGAGCAGATCCTCCCTCCCCCTTCCGAATGGCCCAGCGTGCCCGTGGGGCAGGGCTGGGGTGGCAGGCCTTGAGCACGTGTCTTCATTTCCCCCAGCTGCATTTTCTCATCTGTCAAGTATAAGAGAACAGTGCCATCTCACAGGGGGCTCTGGTTTCGCTGCAGTCCATCTAGGAGCCCTTCCAGGAGCCAGGCTGGACCGTGCAAGGAGGCACACGACGACATTCTTGTTCTGAAGGAACTTCCAGGCTAGAGAGTCCACAGAGCCGTAACTAGCTGGTGTAGGACAACGTGCTCTGTGCTCCTACGCAGGGCCCTGGAGGCTGGGGTGGGGGGTGGTGGAAGGACCGTGTCTGAGATGCAGATTCAGCTGAAGCAGAGGAAGCAGGGGGACACGGCAGGTGTGTTCCAGGCAGGGACCCGGGGCCCAGGGGTGTGAAGAGCATTAGGAATCAGCAGCCCTCAGCACTCCAGGGCAGGTGAGAAGCAGCAGGTTTCTAGGCAGGGCCTCATCCAGCATGTGTGGAAGCTTGGATTTGAACTGGGTGGTGGGGTGGAGGGCAGGGAGGGCACCCCTCAGGAGGGGCGTGATCGCCTAAGTGTTTTAGAAGCTCGCTCTGGGGAATGGTGGCTGAGAGGAGGAACAGCTGGGGGCTCCTGCTTTATTGCTGTCCAGGCAAAAGGGGGGGCCCGAGTTGCTGAGGCAGTAAAGGCAGAGAGAGGGGACAGGACAGTGTCTGGGCATGATTAGAAAGCAGAGTCATGAGGTTCAGGAAGCCTAGGAGGGAAGGGGTGGAGGGAACACCAGGTTCTGGTATCAGTGACTGGATGGATGTGGTATCACAGCTGTGGAGACAGGGGGAGCAGGCCGGTCCACGTGTCTGGGGCATCTGGGAGGAGGTGGGTCCCAGGCTGCCAGGCAGGGCTGTGAGGGGCCACCATGCAGTGGGTGGTCCCTTCATTTCTCCTCCACTGGCACTGGCAGTCCACTGGACAGAGAGGTGGTCTGGGGATATTTTGGACCCTCTTGGCTGAGGGATGGAGGGGGAGCCATCAAGGGCGTCATGGATATGTCCCAGGACTGGCTTTGGAAAAGGACAACCCTTCAAGGGTTAGATGCTAGAGGTTACCTTCCTTATAGTTATTTGCATTTTACAGAACACTCTAGAATAGTAGTGCTGTTCAGTGCATGTGGCTGTCGAGAACTTGAAATGTGGCTAGTCGACTGAGGAAGTGAGTTTTAAATTGTGTTTAATAGGTACTAAATTTAAGTGGTCACTTGTGGCTAGTGTCTACCATATTGGACAGCACAGATGTATCTAGAATTTCTGTAGAAAAGCAGTTGCCACTCTTACCGTAAGCCTTGTGTGGTTGGGGGAGTTTGGTAGAGGCGGGCTAGGGGCCTTCCTGACCCCCCTCAGATTGCGTGTCTATTGGTTAAGTGTGGAAAAAAACCAAGAGATTCAATAACAAATTGTTATATTGCATTTATGCATGCATGTATGTATGTATATATTCATTCATTCATTCATTCATTCATTCTAGCTGACACACAATGCTACATTAGTTTCAGGTACACAGTGCAGTGATCTGACAGGTCGATATTGTTACGCTATGCTCACAAGTGCAACTGCCATATGTCACCACAAAACACTGTCACAATACTGTTGACTATATTCCCAATGCTGTGCCTTTTATACCGCGACTTAATCATTCCATAACTGGAAGCCTGTATCTCCCACTCCCCTTCACCCATTGTGCCCATTCCCGCCGCACCCCCACCACGTCCATTTTCTGTGTGCCAGGTTCTATCCTCACTACATGAGTTAATTCACTTAAGCTTCATGAGAGCCCTAGGAAATAGGCCGGGTATTTTATAGATGAGGACATCGAGGCACAGAGAGCATCGGCAGCTGGCTCGCGGTCTCACCGCTGGCAGTAGCAAAGCTCAGCTTTGAACCAGCCATTTCAGTTTGCTAACCGCTCTGCTAGTCTGCACAGTTTCATCTGTGGGACCCCGAACCAGGGAGGGCCTCTCCTAGACACTTCACACGTGGCATCATATTTCACCCTCATGGACGCTTTGTATAGCAGGAACAGCATTGTCCTCCCATTTCCTATATGAGGAGACCGAGGCTCAGAGATTTGCTCAGGATTACACAGGCAGGGAGTGGCAGTGGAATGAGATTTGAATGGAGGTCTGTTGTAGTCCCTGTGTGACTAGGCCTCTCGCAGAGCAGTGGTGACACCGGCCTGGAGCCCTCCCGTGCCCCTGCTCCTGCAGCAGCTCTGGGCTCAAAGGGCTGTGCTTTGTAAGCTCCTGGCCATGTCCATCCAATGACCTTCCAGGCCCTCCCTGAGAGGCTGGATGGATAGAACATCCAGAAACCAGCCCCTCGGAGCCTCTCAGCCCAGAGGGATTTAGGTCTGCCTTGGTGAGAATTGATATTTACATTTTTACCAACAGCCCTGCGGCACAGATCGTACCTGGGAAGAAGAGTGTCCTGAGGCTGGGTGGGTGATCTCATTTTCCAGAAATTGGAAAATCTCCAGAGGGGTTCCCCCACATTCTCTAAGCCTTAGTTTTCTCATCTGTGGGATGAAAGGGATACACTAGGTCATGATTTTTTTAAACATTTTTTATTTTTAAAAATTTATTTACTTCTTTATTACTATTTTTTAATGTTTATTTATTTTTGAGAGAGAGCGGGTGAGGGGCAGAGAGAGAGGAGGGCAGAGGATCTGAAGCGGGCACTGCCCTGACGACAGAGAGCCTGATGTGGGGCTTGAACTCATGAACTGTGATCTGAGCTGAAGTCGGACACTTAACTGACAGAGCCACCCAGGTGCCCCTACTTATTTACTTTTTAAAGATTTTATTTTCAAGTAATCTCCACACCCAGTGTGGAGCTTGAACTCACAACCCCGGGATCAAGACTTGCATGCTCTACCGGCTGAGTCAGCCAGCCAGGTGCCCCTAAACCTTTTTTTAGCATTAACATGTTGTGTTTCTTTTTTTTTTTAATGTTCATTTATTTTTCAGAGAGAGAGAGAGACAGAGACAGAGACAGAGACAGAGACAGTGTGAGCGGGTGAGGAGCAGAGAGAGAGGAAGACAGAGAATCTGAAGCAGGATCCAGGCTCTGAGCTGTCAGCACAGAGACCGATGCGGGGCTCGAACTCACGAACTGTGAGATCATGACCTGAGCTGAAGTTGGACGCTTAACTGACTGAGCCACCTGGGTGCCCCAAACTAGTAGGATTTTAAAAGCATAGATGAAGCAGGAAATAGACTGCCCTGGAATGGACCCCTGGAAGGCTTCTTGGAAATATGGGTTTATAGACAGTGTGGGAAAAGCCAGGTAGAGAGGAGTGAGAGAAGTAGCCCCAGGAGATTTGAAGGAGCAACAGTTTAGATTCCTTTGGATTTTGCTCCAGCCTTTCTGGTTTCAGGCATATGACAACTACACTGAGCTCAGTTTCCTCATCTTTGAAATGGGGATAGCAAAAGTACCTCAGTCTTGGGAGATATAAAGGACTATCCTTAACATATGTAAAACTTTAGTTCATAAGAGAAGCTCCAAGGGGCACCTAGGTGGCTCAGTTGGTTAAGCGTCAGACTTAGGCTCAGGTCATGATCTCACAGTTTGTGGGTTCGAGTCCTGCATCCAGCTCTGTGCTGACAGCTCAGAGCCTGGATCCTGCTCCAGATTCTGTGTGTGTGTGTGTGTGTCTCTCTCTCCGCCCCTCCCCTGCTCACGCTCTGTCTCTTTCAAAAATAAATAAACATTAAAAACAATTAGAAAAAAAAGAGAAGCTCTATAAATAGTAGCTATTAGAATCTTTAAGGCATTTCCACCAGGAGACCTGTGGGCATGAGCTGGAGGAGGAGGGAAAGCCAAAGGTGATGAAGCAGAACGATAATAGAGTGGTCCCCTCTTATGGAAGGGGATACGTTCCAAGACCCACAGTGGATGCCTGAAACCGTAAGTAGTACCCTACATATACTATGCTTTTTCCTATGCATACATGCCTATGAGAAAGTTTCACCTATGAATTAGGCACAGTAAGAGATGTACAACAATAATAATAAAACAGAACTACAGCCATATACACATAAAAGTTATGTGAATGTGGTTTCTCTCAGAATTTCTTACTGTACTGTACTCACTCTTCTTGCGATGATGTGGTATGATAAAATGCCCACGTGATGAGCTGAAGTGAGGTGAATGACACTGTGATGGAGCATGAGGATAATGTTGAAAAAACAACAGTGGAGAGAAATCATTGAACCCAAAATCTGATGTTCTAATGGAGAAATTGGTGGGAAGAAGGCAGGTGAGAGATCTTTTGAGGCCTGAGCTCACTGCCCCAGCCCCATCCTGTGCCGCCTTGCTCTGTTCTCCACCCTTTGGCACCATATCCTTCTTTCCTTCCCTCTCTGGAACCATGCATCCTCTAACCACAGGGCCTTTGCACAGCTGCTCCCTTTACTTGGAAACACTTTCATTGGCCCTTTGCCTTACCGTTACTTACACTTTGCCTTTCTTACTTTTGTAGGGGCTTTCTGGATCCTAAGTGAGGTCAGTGTCCCTGACAGAGGCTCCCTCAGTATCCTCTCCTTCCCTTTTGCAGCCTGGATTTCAGCCTGTGAGTATACATTTTCTAAAAATAAAGATATAACTCGCATACAATAAAGCTCATCAGGTTAAAGTATATGAATCTACAAATTTTAGTATGTTCACAGGTTGTGGAACAATCACCATTATCTAGTTCCAGAATATTTTCATCAACCCCAAAAGAAACCCCATCTATCAGCAGTCAGTCCCCATTGATCTGCTAGCTCCTGGCCACCACCAATCTACTTTTGGTCTTACGGGTATGCCCACGCTAGACATTTCATAGAAGTGGAATCATACATTATGTGGTCTTTTGTGTCCAGCTTCTTTCACTTAAGTGTTTTTACAGTTCCTCCATGTATCAGTGCTTCATTCCTTTCTATGACTAAATACTAGCCCATTGAAAGGACATACCACATTTTGTTTATTTATTCATCTGTTGATGGACATTTGGGTTGTTTCCACTTTTTGGCTATTGTGAACAAGTGTAGAAGTTTCTTATGTGGCCATCATGGAGCATGCACGAGGTCGAGAGGGGGAAACTAATATTATTATAATAGTTATGAAAACCGAAGTATCACTTTGGAAAATAGTAAGACAGTTCCTCAAAAAGTTAAACACAGAGTTACCATATGACCCAGCAATTCTACGTCAAGGTATATAGCCCAAAGAATTGAACACATGAACACACAGGGGTGCCTGGGTGGCTCAGTCAGTTGAGCGTCCGACTTCAGCTCAGGTCATGATCTCACACTCCCTGAGTTCAAGCCCCACGTCGGGCTTTGTGCTGACAGCTCAGAGCCTGGAGCCCGCTTCAGATTCTGTGTCTCCCTCTCTCTCTGCCCCTCCCCTGCTCATGCTCTGTCTCTCTCTGTCTCAAAAGTAAAAATAGAAACATTAAAAAAAAATTAAAAAAAAAAAGAAAACATGAACACACAAAAACTTGTACACGGATGATTATAGCCGTATTGTTCAACAAGAGCCAAAAAGCAGAAACAACTCCAATGTCTATCAACTGATGAGTGAATAAACAAAATGTGGTGTCCGTATAATGGAATATTATCCTGCTCCACCAAGGAATGAAGGCTGGTTCATGCCACATCATGAACGAACCCTGATGACAACTGATGACAGTGCACTCCATGAAGGCAGGGGATGACAGCTGTCAGCTCACCTGTTTACCCAGTGCAGACATTTACTAGACAACCAAGAACGGTCTGTGGGATTGTTGAAGGGTCCCAGCCAACAGCCCCAGCACCCCATCCCTTGGATGTCTGGACTGGATCTCAGGGCAGCAAGTCTGCCTGAATCACACCAGATCTGGCCCTTGATGACATAAGCCTCCTACCCTGCATTGTTTCTGATTTCTGCTTCACCACATGGTGAAGCCATGGGAGCCCTTGGGAGCCTGGACGTCCTGCAGTCCTGGAGTCCTGGCACACTGGCCTGACTGGACCTGAAGCTTCTTTGTTAGCAGCCAGGCCAGGAAGGGGCAACCAGGTAGCACAGGATCACCTGTCGCTTACCTCGGTGGAGTTCTCCCCAAAGTGTGCCCCTCCTATGCTCAGTGGTGTGGGTTGACAAACAGCAGGTTCCCAATGACCCCACAGTCCCTTCTCAAGTGGTGCAGGGCTCAGAGACTGCCTTGCAAGCAGCCTCTCACCTGTCACCAGGAGGGTGCTGGGATTTGGTGACACAGGCCCTGGACCTGCATTTCAAAGGGCCCCCCTTCTTCCTATAAAACTGGCACAGGGCCCAGAGGAGGGGTCACAGGCCACCCCTCGGCCCAGCTCAGCCTCCTGCAGAGGGGTCGCTGGGAATTCTGTGTTTCGTCAAATATTGCTAGGCTAAGGAGTTTTATTTGAAAATAATTTTAATTAGCTGGAAACTAGGAGTTTAATAAATGGAAAACAGAGAACTTTCCAAGGCCACGGCTGGGAAACACTTGCTTTTTTAAAAATTCCGCCTGGCTTTGCAGGCCAGCTAAGCACCCTGACACAAGGGCCCGATTGCCAGAGGAATCCACAAGGAAAACAAAGCTTATTTTTAGAGAAATATTTTAAACTCGGTTTCAGCGAGCTCAGGAGTTTTCTTGTCTGTCTAAAATCCTTAATATCTTTCCTTCTATTTCAGAACTGCTTCTCACCCCAGAGGGTATAAGAACTCCTATCTGATGAGAGCTATTTCTGTACAGATGAAAATAAAGGGGTCCCCTCCCCCTCCAACCAGAGAATTGTTTCTAAATATGTCCCTGTAGTCAGGCTCAAGCAGCCTGTCCTTGACAGGTGTGCCCAGCAGTAAGGTGGGTCTGGGGTCCCTGCAGGTCTGGAGGCCTGTCTGCCACCTTCCCACTCTCAGCCCTGTTCTGCCCACCCCCCTGCAGGAAGCAGATGACAGCCTGGCCACCATTTCCGGGTTTTGAAAGCAGTTTTTAACTTGAAAGAGGCCTGCTAAAAAGGGCTGCTTTTCCTCTGTAGGTGTTGTTAACACTCTCACCCCCATGCAGACACATCTAGACCCAAACATACAGCAACACCCACAGGTCCTTCCTCACACCCCACAGACCCACACACCTACCCACACAGCAACAGTTACAGATACACTCACACATAGATCCACATATACCTACACACGAGCGTGCACACACACACACACACACACACACACACACATAGCAACAGACACAGCCACAAACCCTGACCCCCGACTCACACACAGACCCCTGAACACACCCATACCCACCCACGCGCGCGCGCACACACACACACACACACACACACACACACACAGCAGCAGCAGCAGCAGCAGCAGCAGATGCACCCAAATCCAGACCCCCACTCACATGCAGACCTCTGAACATACCTACGTACACATACAATCACAGACACGCCCAAGCCCATACCCACACTCACACCCACGGACTCTCAAGCTCTACAGACATACATACCCCACACACATATCGACAGCCTCACATACCAGCGCTCCCCTATAGCATACGGACACAGAACTTTGAACACCTGCATGGAGAATGATACCCTCGAACAGGTGCACTCCCAGCTAGACACACAAGGACACAGATACACGCCCTGACAAACCTCTCTCCACACACACAGACACACCCTTAGACACAGACACACTCATATGCTTTCCAGGTTTAGCAAAAACTGTCAGGAGAGGTTGGAGAACCCACTGAAGCAGGCGTGGGCCCTGGAGGGGCAGTGGCTTCCTGCTGCCCAGCCCCTCACCCACCTCCTGCCTGCAGGGTTCCTCCTGGGCAGGCCTCTGGGCCCTGGCCCTGCCTCTTTTCCTCCCTTCCTCCTTGGCCTTGCCAGCAGCACGAAACTGGAACTGCCCTGGATGGCTACGGGTCTGCACATTCCCCAGAGTGAGGACAACAAAAAAATAAACACAATTAAATCAGGTAATGACAACTGGAGAGTAGCTACGGTCCTCCGATGGAAGGGGAGGCTGGTTGTGGCTGGACCTCTAGGGGCCCCATGGGCTCCCCTAACTCCCCTAACTCAGGTCAAGGAAGGTGCAGAGACCCAACTTGTGCTTTCAAGAGGACTTGGCCAGAGTCATCTCTCCTTTGCTCTTGTCATCATGAGCTAAAGTGGGGGGCAGTGAGTGTCTGGGGATGGTTCCCTCCCAGTTCAAATGCTCTCTAGGGTTTCTTCCTTGCACACATCCAGCCTGGAAGGTTTTCTCAGACCTCCAGGCAGATTTTAAGACCCAGTTTCCTCTGCTGGGCCAGACCTGTGGCCAAGAGCTGTGCCTGTCTGTCCTTCCTTCTCTGGGCCCTCCCAGGCCTGGACCTTTTATCTGGACTCCTGAACCTCTGCAGGGCTTGAAATCCCCATCTATTCCCATCGCTGGGTGGCAGGGGCTTTGGCCTCCTCAATCATTTGTGTTGTGGCTTTTTTTTCCCTTTTACATACTCAGAAGTCGATTCAGACAGAGTGAGGAGTGGCAAATATGTCCATGCATGCGTCCCTTCTCTAAAATAATCTAGAAGGTGGCACGTACTAATTGAGCTGCTTAAAAAAGTACCTTATTTTTTTAAGTTTATTTATTTTAGAGAGAGAGAGAGAGAGAGAGAGAGAGAGCGCGCGCGCAAGCGGGGGAGGGGCAGAGAGCCAGGGAGACACAGAATCCGAAGCAGGCTCCAGGCTCCGAGCTGTCAGCACAGAGCCCGATGCGGGGCTCAAACTCACAGGCCGTGAGATCATGACCTGAGCCGAAGTCAGATGCTTAACTGACTGAGCCACCCAGTCGCCTAGGCGTCCCCCCAAATACCTTATTTTCAAACAGCCCAGGGCAATGCCACTATGAAGACATTCTAAACACCCTCGCATCCTGGGCTCACTTTCACAACTGGCTGCAAAAGAATTTTATCTGGAGTGTAACACAGTCTTGGAGCCAGTCAACTTCAGTTCCGCTCTCCAGCCCGTGACAGGAATCCTGGCTTGTCCTTACTTGCAATTTTTACTTCTAGTCCCCTTAATTTACAAGAAAACTTTCCTAAGAGCGATCGAGCAATAGCAGAGAGTTTTGTTTGCTGTTAATTCCAGCCGCTGCAGAAAGACAATGACCTATATACCCTCCATTGATCTGCGGCAAGAGGAAATTTCTGAATGATTCCCCCCAGCTTTCCATGCTCCACTGAGTCGCGAATACAAAACATCAGATCCTAGTCGGGCTCTCAAACAAACCAATTTTTAAAAATGAATGTGGCTTATCCCAACAAGTCTGACATTCCAGCCCATCAAAAGTACTTGTTTAGAAAAATAAGTTTTGGAATGAAGTGGCAACAAGGCCTTTGAAAGCAGCTTGGCCTAAATGGCACCGCATTTTAGACCTTTCCTTCCCATTGCACATTCTTTATGGTGAAGAGGCCAGGGAGCCCGCAGGGTCTTGCCGCCTGAGCCCTTCTCGGCCCCAGGCTTCCCCTCCCCCCACGGCTGAGGCCCTTAGCCAGGGGCCGGGCATCTGGGAGAACTTTGAAACTGTTCCCCATCCCCTTTGGCAGCCAAGCACCAAAACGCTCCAGTTAACACCAGCGCAATCACCGCTAACGTGAAACAGCTGCCCGAGGCCTGGCGGGCTCCAGACCGCCCCTCCCCCACCCGCCCGCTCAGCTGGGAGACACGGGAGACCCCGCACAGGGGTGCAAGCAGTGGTTGATAGGGCCCAGCTGTTGCAGATAAGAAAACAAACTATCGCTAAATCTTTTACCTACTTTGGAAGAAGTGTCTGAACTGGGAGGTGGGAGGGGTGGGAGGAGGGAAGGGAAAAATGGGAGTTAATTTATGAACCTGATTTTGAAGTTTCGAAAGGGATTGTAGGGGAAAAAAAGTTACCAAGGTTTTGTTCAATTGTGTGCGAATCAGCAGACAAATTGGTGCCCTTTCTTTTTTCTTCCTTTTTCTAGAGGCCTGGGTTGAATTTGCTTTCTGGCCACTTAGAGTCGCCTAAAGCAGACACAAATCCTTTTGCATAAATAACGTGTGTGCTCACTCCCAGAGGAAGCTGTCTGCATAAACAAACATTACCCAGATATAAGTTTGACCTGTTTAATCTTCCTCCCCTTTCCTTCCTCTCCGGACAAGGACACAGCCAGGCTTCCCAAAGTAGAGGCAAAACCCTGGTTCTCCAGCCCAGGAAAGTTTCTAACCCAACCCCCTCCTCTTCTCCAGCTCAGCGTTCTAGTGGCCCTCCATACCCTCCTCCCTTCCCCACCCTAGCTGTTCTGGTCCCTGGGTGTCCCAGCAAAAAAAATCGGACCTTCAGCTGCCACTGCAGACACGTGATCCACTTGGTGACTCACAGGCGGGCCACACCCCCTCAGGCCTTCAGCCAGGGCCTGCCACCAGCCAGTCAGCCAACACTGGGATGCATCTTATTACCAAGGGGAACAGCTAACTAATGCCCTTGACAGTCCAAATAATTACTTTCTTTCAGCTAAAAGAGCTTGCTATAAAATACATAGGGGCAGGCTTTTCTGAATTCTCACCTTGCCAGCTCCCGTGGAAACCTTAACTCCCAACCCCTGCAAGGCCTGGGCAATGCCCGGAAAAGTGGTGGTAATTAAGGTAAGAGGCTCCATGTTCTGGTTAAAAAAAAAAAAAAAAAAAAAAAGCTGGCTTACACATGAATACCTTTTTTCCCAAAAATTTTATTGGGGGAAAACTACAAAACATTTACAGTACAATGTTTACAGCCACAATCTGTAGTGAACTGATTTCCCCAAAATATATTACAACTCAAGTTGACTTATCTTGTTACATTCAAAAACCTACTTCTGTCAAAGTAGTCCAGAGTACATACATACATAGTGCTCCAACTGTACCTACGTACAAACAAACTAAAGCTACTGCTCATTCATCCGCTGTCCAGGAAAGCATTCCTGCCTTTCTACGCACACACAAAAAAAAATAGTACAAGTTTTGGAATCTTCTGTAATGAAACAAGGCATATTCATGTACTACATACCATTTTAGCACTAAGAGGTGGCCTCTTCACTTTATATCTATATAAAAAAAAAGTGGTAAATATCTTTTCCTTTTGTGCAGTTGAACCCATCCTACATTCAAATTCTCTCAAGCACTAATAGAAAAATACTTATTTGGTTGAGGAAGATTTAAGGCAAGTTCTGGCCCTTCCAAAGGCACTGTGAGACTACCCCCACCCCATTATTGCTACATGTCTTTATACGCAGAGTATGTCACAGTAGAATTGGTGGAACGAACAAACAAACATGGGTTTTTTTTTGTTTTTTGGGTTTTTTTTGCTCATGTCAAAAGCTGGAATGAGAAAAGCATGCCACATTTAAACCTGATTGCAAAGTATGTGGTCACCTTTTTTTTTCTTTAAAGTTGGATGGGCTACAACCATTATACATTCTAAGAAAACTCATAAGATATTCCTCAAACTACTTCCACAGCATCAGGATAGATTTCTGTGAAGAAATCATGCAATCTTTCAAAATTTACGTAAACAAGGAAAGAAATTAATGAAATAAATATTACATACAATCTCTTAAATTAAGATTTTTTTTACTCATTTACAATAAAATAACCAAGTGAAGTTACAAAAGGCATATATTACTGTGAAAAGAACATACACTCCACATTTTGCCGATTAATAATGGCAATCATAATTTAACATAATAAAAGAATATATATCTATTGCTTTTCATCATACTTGATAAATACAGTATGAACAAAATTTTCAATGTATACTTTTCACAAGATAATAAATAAGTTAAATAGTTTTTTCATATTGAGTTGTGGTGCAGTGGTGCGAATCAACTCAAAACAGCTAAAAATTCAGCAGTTATTCCCCCAACGATTACAAACTAAGCTCTGCCCAAGGCTTCCAGAAAGAGCAGACAAAATGGTTCTAAAATTAAACATCCACTAAGTGGTGGCAACAAAACCAGTAACCGGTATGAAACTTTGGAATGCAAGGGTTTTTTTTTTTTTTCCAGACGTATAGAACGTTGTGTCAAACAAAAACCTGTCACACTGAAGACTACAATCAAGGCATATTCTTGGTAGAATACTGGATTCCAGAAGCTTATAAGTTTAGCAAGGTGGTGGCTGGCTGGTTTGTTTACACTGGTCTGAGACAAACGACAATTAGGAACTTCTCTCAAGATAAGAGTTCCCACATCTGGACTGTAACTAATGCTTTCAAGTGAAGATATGGAATGGTGGTTGGTAGCTGCTGGTGCTGGGTTGATTTTTTTTTTCCTAAAGTCCCAAACTCATAGGAGACCTAAAAGTTTAAGTGTTTGGTTCTTTGTTCTGTTCGCATCACAACTGCCCTGTTGTGAATATTTTGTTCATCAATACAAAAGTTCGTCGGCTTTTTTGCTCAACAAGAACGAAACTTCGTAATAATAAAAATTAAAAAAAAAAAAAAAAAAAAAAAAAGAGGAAACCGAAAGGGGAGGGGTGGAGGCCCCTCCCGGCACACAAGTTCGAGTCCAAGTGCTCGGTGCGGCCCGCAGTCTGCTCAGGGCCTATCACCAACCCCACTCCCGTGCCTCCCCCACCCCGCCCTTAACGGGGGTCGAGACGGCAGGGGCGCCCTCCAACATCCCCAGAACAGCCTTCCCTTCCTCCTCCTCGCTGGCGCCCTCTTGCCTCAGTCGTCGGAGATGGACAGGCGGCTGAAGATAGGCAGGCGGCGGCCGGGGTCGAGGCTGGGGGATTCGGAGCCGCTGAGGCTGCCGGAGCTCAGGGAGCCGCTCAAGTAGCTGTCGCGGTCAGACAGCGAGTCCGGGGGGCTAGGGGGCGCGTCGAACACGGGAGACTCGGACAGGCGGCGCGGCAGCTGGAAGCTGAAGGGCGGTGAGGGCGGCGCGGCAGAACTGGCAGGGAGGGGCGCGCTGGGCGGCGCCGGAGGCTGCGCGGGGGGCACCAGGCCCTGCTGTTGCTGCTGCTGCTGCTGGCTGCGATAGTACGCCGCGGCTACCGCGGCAAAGTTGTGCGTCTGGATGGCGAGGGGCGCGATGAGGCTGCTCAGCTCTGGGCCGAATGCAAAGGCGTTGTTGGCGCACGAGGCCGACGAGCAGGCCGCGCACTGGGCGCCCGGCGCCAGCAGGTCCTCGGCGCCCCCGGTGCCGTACAGAAGCGCTGCCGCGGCCGCAGCTGCCGCCGAGGCACAGCACGTCGGGGCGCCTGATGGCGTGGAGGCCGCTGAGGCCGAGGAGCAGGACGAAGCGGACGAGGAGCAGGAGGAGGCCGAGGAACAAGAGGGCGGTGGCGGCGGCGTGCGCGACGTGGGGCTGTCGAGCAGCAGTGGCGACTCGAGGCCCCCGGGGGGCTGGTGGTGGCCAGACGGGAAGCCCGAGAAACTGAGGCTGTGATGCAGCTTGGGCCGCGGCTCCCGGGGGAAGCCCAGGTGCAGCGCGTCACGCGCGCTGAAGGCGCGCAGGTCCCCGGAGGCGCCCCCCGACGGCGCCGGCCGCCGCTCGTCGGCGTTGTGGATGAAGTGGCAGCGCGGGCCGTAGGGGCAGAAGCCGATGGTGTGGAAGGTACGGCACAGCTCCGTCTTGTACTTCGGGTGCCGGGTCAGGCTGCGCAGCTCGTGGAAGCCGTGAGCGAACTGGCACTTCTCGCCGTACTTGCACGTGCCGCTCTCCTCGAAGGGCCGGCACAGCTCAGTTTTGTAGCGCGTGGAGTTGATCTGGGAGCCGCCGCCGCCCCCCTTCTGCTGCTGCTGCTGCTGCTGCTGCAGGTGCAAGAGGTGCTGGCTGCGCTC
Source organism: Panthera tigris (assembly GCF_018350195.1). Lineage (NCBI taxonomy): Eukaryota > Metazoa > Chordata > Mammalia > Carnivora > Felidae > Panthera > Panthera tigris. Next base: position 62,624,916 of record NC_056662.1, read on the forward strand.
TCCGTTCTCGCTGAATGAGCGGTCCCGGAATTTGTTCTCCTTGTTCAGCAGGGCCGTGCCGCCGCCCCCTGACTGCTCCTTGAGAGTGCCGTAGGAGGCCGGGCCGCCCGCCGCCCCGCTGCCGCAGCTGCTGCCGTTAGCCGCGCCCGGGAACTTGGGCGAACAGCTGCCGGGGCTAGGCGCGGTGTGGGCGAGTGCGTGCAGGTTGCTGGCCGAGTGCCGTCGGAGAAAGCCCGGTGTGAAGCCCGAGCTAGGGGCGGCGGCCACGGGCGTCCCCACCGCCTTCTTGTCCAGCATGTTCAGATTGAGGTTGGCCAGGGATTTCTCCGTCTGCCAAAAGGAGGGGGGCGAGGACGGGATGAAATATGGAAAGGGAGGGAAGAGTTGGGGCGAGTTGCAGAGGAACTTCCAAGCCTTCTGATTCTTCTTCCTTTTTGCAGATTTCGATTCGGCCCCCACCCTCCGCCCCTACACGCGCAAAAGAATCATGTTCGCGTTGGGAGGAGCCGACTCCCACCCCAGGCCGCGCTCGGTTTCGACATGTGATCCTCAGCCCGTGGGCCGCCAGTCTGGGCGGCGCAAACCCCGTCCGGGAAGCCCCAGGCAGCGTGGCCGCGGTCGGCGCCGGAGGAACTAAACAGCGACAGCGGCTCCCCCCTGCCCTTCCTCCCAGCTCCTTCTCCCCGCCCACAAGGCACGAGCACACACTACAGCAAACTCCAGGATTTTTCCCGACCTCGAAGTCAAGGTGGGGATGGGTGCCCCAAAAGCCGAGGGCAGAGGCAAAGTCTGAAAACTCGAGGGGCTTCCTGCCTGCCCGCTTTACTCCCTCCTTGCTCCCTCGCGTACCTTGCACAAGAAGTCGATATCGTAGAAGGCGGACAGAAGTGTGGTCGACATGTTTCTGGATCCTGTAATGGTCGGCGCTGCAGGCAGGGAGGTCCGGAGGAGCCCTCGGGGCGGCGCGGCCGGGCTCGAGCCACGACGAATAACGGGTGAGGGGCGGGGGAGGAACCGAAAGTTTGCCGGGGGACGAGACTAGAGAGAGGGAAGCAGCGTGGACTGGCTTGAGGGTGCCCGGGAGTGCGGAGTGGGGGGAAAGGAGAAGCAAACAGCGCTCCTCCGCGCCCCGGGGTGCCCGGCCCGCCCCCCCCCCGCGCGGAGCCGACGACAGCTCGCGGACTGCTGGAACTCCGCGGCCCGCGAGCGCGCGCCCTATATAGAGCCCGGGAGCGCGGCAGCGGCTAGGCGGGCGTGCCGGAGGAGGGGACAGAACGCTGACCCCGCCGGGGTCTCCAGGCAACGCCGCCCGCCGGCTCGCGGACGTCAAGCGCCTTCGTGGCCTCCCATTGGCCGCCGCCAATTTTTTTTTCTCCGGGGGAGGGGGCGGAGGCCGTGGGGCGGGGCAGGCTGCCGGGGCGCCCGGGGCGGCGTGGAGAGCTCGGCCCTGTTGGGTGCTGCTGGGTGGCGGCGGGAAGATAAGGCTCCTCTTCTCTGGGGCTGCCCTGTTGGAAATCCACTGCACATTTAAAGTGACCAGAGTTCTGCAGCCCTGGACGTGTCTCCTCGCGCCGGATCCTGCTAGGCGAAATTGCGAAGCTTTTATCTCCCACTCTCGGTTTTATACTGGGCGCGGGAATTGCAAAATGCAAGAATATTGCAACCGTCCGCGCGGCCCGGCTGGCTTGCAAAGGGTGCTTGGGCCGGGAGGCGGGGGCTCTGGGCCTGCGTCCGGTGGGTGGTGGCTCCATCCCGATTGCACGTGGAGGCGCGGTGGGGGTGGGGGCGGGAGCGGCCACGCGGGCGGCTGCCGCGGCAGTCTCGCCCGGAGGAGCCTGGGCCCGTTTCTCCGCCCCCGTCCCCGCCCAGGCTGCAGTAAACAGGGCTTGAGCGCCGGGGCCTGCAGGGCAGGGCTGAGTGTCTGAGGACAAGGCGCTGGCTTTGCTAATCACATCACAAGACCTTGAGCTAGGGCCAAAGGCGCGGAGTGGCGCGGGGCGTCCCGGGCGGGGGAGCCGGCTGGGAGGACGGGAGGAAAGGCCAGGAGAGCTGCGCAGGCCTGGAGGCGACTTCCCGCCACCCCGTCCGTCCGCCGGTCAGCCCGGCCTTCCCCAGCCCTCCCAGGGGATGGGGTGCAGCTGCCGGCTGAGGCTCCCCGGCCGCCGCGGCCGTGGCCGGGCGTGCCCTCCAGGTCCCTTTCCTCCCTGGCCGTTGGGGGCGCCGCGCCCTGCCTTAGCTCGTCGTGGGCCGCAGGCTCGGGCTGAGGCCGACCAACTGCCGTCGAGGACGCTCAAGGTGGTCTTGCCCTCTTTTTTTCCCCCCCTCACCAGTCCCACACCCCAAAGCCCTGCTCTGGGTAATGCCTTTGCCAACGGGCCCCCTCAAGGGTACGGGGCAGACAGCACCCCCTAGCGCCCAGTTAGGCAAAAGCCGCTGACAGCCCGGTCGGGCAGATGTGGGGTCTGGGCCAGGACACTTATCACTCGTCTAAACATATGCTGCCAAAAACTGGAGCGGGCCCATGATCTCGCACACCTGGCAGCTTAGGCTGCATTTGGGCCTAAGTTGGAAGGCCCAGTTCCCTCTAGGGAAGGAAGCAACCCACGCCCCCTTTCCCAAATTGAGGTTATTTCTTGTTTCCTCTTGGTCATTTCCATTCGTTAACCTGGAAGTGGGGGAATAAGCCATCGGGCCTGTCACTCATGGAACTGACGCCTCAGAGTTCAGTTTGCATGCAGTTCCCCCTGCTGTCACTCCCTAAGCACCCACCCAGAGAGTTAGAGTCTGCAGTGGGCTGCAAGCACTTTAGGACCAGAAACCCAGGGCTGGCGTTCAGGCGCTGCCCTTTCCAAGTCATGTGGTCTCAAGCAAATCACATAATCCCTTTGGTACTTGGGTTTCCTTGTAAAACTAAGATAATTCCTGCTTTACTCATCTCTCACCCTTGTCAAGGTGCAAATGCGTTATCTGTTAAGGTGTGTAAAAGATGTACAGGTATAAATCCATATCATTTATTAAAATAAATTGACAAAGCATAAAAATGGAGACAGCCGGGTCTCTGGACTGTGGCCAGATGGGTAGAGGTCCACAGGATCATGCACGCAGACCTGAGGGGCACCAAATCTTGGACCGTCTAGCTTGGAGCCAAGAGCAATGACCCCGAAGGGGGGATTGCTTCAATCTGGGTGATTGCACCACCCAGCCTGCACTGGCCCCCAGGCAGCTGTGACTGACACAGCCCAGAGCACTCAAGAACCCCAACTGTTCTGTTTTGTTCTTTGTTGAAATGACCCCAAACATGGAGTCTGAGGTTAGCCCTGATAGTAGTATTCTAAGATTCCCCTGGGAATGCATCAGGCAAGTGTGTAACAGCCATTTCACTGCTATTGTAGGTCAGTATTAAGATTTCAGATATAAAACCAGTAGAAACTTCTGTCTCTCCTGTCCTCCCAGGCTGGCCACAGCCAGCCATCATCAAAATCTGGGGTAATTCCCAGTCCGCAGCCATGAGAACACCCACTTTGCAGGCTTGGTAGAAGGATCCTGGAGATAACATGTACATATGCTATGGTACATGTTTTGGTAAAGAGCACCTGCTGGTATAAGGTGCTTTTATTATTATGTATCTGCTTTTATTTCATTTTAAATGGAGAGAAAAGGAACGCTGGCCGTTTCCAATGAGTTGGGCTTTACTGGGGCCAGTTTCATAGTTATTGAACCATGGTCATCACTGCATTATGCCAACAATTTCCTGACTTCTGACCCAGTCAGTCCTTCTCAGAACAAAAAGAAATGTTAGACTGGCAACTTTCCATCAAGTGTGGGCCACACAGGATCCTAATTAATTCAGGATCACAAAAAAACACATTTTGAGCCGAATAGTCCAAAACTACCTAGGGAATTTCCTGTTCTCTTTAGGACAAAACTTTGGATTCTAAGTTTACTCCTTTCCTTGCCTTTTCCTACAGAGCTATTTTTCTGTACTTCCAGTATGGCTGTGTTTTTAGTGTTAGGTGGTTTTTTTAAAGAAAAACACATTTGAAATACGAGCTTTTCTGCAGTAGGAAATGATATCAAACTTTCTCTCTTTTAAACTGCCCCTTCAGACCGTCAAACGTCAATAACATAGTTCCAAGTGATTGCTCACCTGGGAAGTATTTAAAAATATTTACAGTCCCTAAAAGCTGGTATCATTCTGATAACCAGGAAGAAAAATGAATATGGATGAGGCTCTGACCAATCCAAGCTATGAATTTCAAGATAGCTGTCTGTGGATAACACTCTTTCTGAAATGAGAAGGAAAAAATGGCAAGCCAATGAAGCAAAAATGTATGCAAGAGCGACACCTGCTGGGTGTCTGAGGCAGAGGGCTGGGTTGGGCTTGGAAAAGGCAGAAAAACCTTAAGGTTGCTAGGTTCAAACACTGAAATGGATAATTGTGTTTTCTGACATCTTAAATGAGAATCTTTTATTGCCACCAAGAAAATGACAGTAAACAGCGTAGGAATAAAACAAGTCATTTATTCTGGCTTTTCTTTCCCTGGATTTCCTTCTCACAGCCAAGGGTCTATGCTTTCACTGGGTGGCAAAATCGAAGTTTCCTGGCATTGCCAGAAACACTTTTGGTGGGTAGGAGCTCTTTTAATAAATCAGACGTCATGTGCAGGTCGCTGCAGGACTTGAACATGTAGATGGTAAAAACAAAACCATCTCTATGAAGTAGATCTATAATTTTCCCAGGATCCAACATTTGGAACATACTTCTGCTGTAGCTAAAATGGAATAACATTTAGAGTTCTGACCCAGTGGGCTGTTTGCCAACTAATCCAGCTCTTCTATTCAGTGGGAAAGAGGAGAGAAAGTCACGAGCTAAAACCTAGTTCTGTACAGTCAATTCACAGAAAATGTGGGCTGACTATGCCTGGACGTTAGAGGCTGTGGGGGAAGAAAAAGGCGAATTCAGGTCCGCAGGTGGCCTGCACCTGGGAACAGAGTAAATATTCAACGTGGTAGCCGCACTTCCTACAGTAGCTGCAATAAACCAGGCTCCCCTGAATGAGTGAGCTGAAGAAAAATTCCTTTGTAGGAAGGGACAGAAGACTAGACTCATGAAGGGGAGAAAATATTTGAATTTATGTTCAACACGTTTCCTGCAGATTTAGTGGGGGAATAATCCGCACCCCACCCCCACCCCCAAAACTCTTCTTTCTTCAACAAGCTGCTTCTGTTCTTGCAAGAGTGAACGGATTCGTTTCTGCAACAGAGTCCGAAGCACTGAGAACAAGGGTGTCTTCCCTTTCCTTTCCTTCCAGAAAGGCCAGCAGCCTCAGGCAAGCCAAAGTCCTTTCTTCCTGAATGCGCAGTCTTGTGAATTCCACCGTCTTCAAAAACTCAGCAGTTGGTGGCAGTTCTCTGAAGAGCTGGGAAAGGAGGTGGCACTGCTCTGATGCTGTCCTGTGAAGATGACGGAGGCTTTCAGGGCTGAGGGGACACCAGCTGGACTTGGAGAGGAGATGGGAGAGGTGCTTGTAGAGGTACTTCACGAAGGTCAGGGTCTCGGCCCAAAAGTTGATTTCTGCTTTTTCAAACAGGTAGTCTTCCACCTAGATTGAATGACAAAGCCCAAAGTCAACATTACAGGGGATGTCGACAGGCTCCAATCCAGACCAGAGTCTGGCCAGACTCAGAGGAGGTATGTCCCCTCCCCCTCCTGAGGGAAGGCCCACTCTTGCCTGTCAGCACCCACATATACATGCCACTCGCAGCTGAGAAGGTCACTTTCTATTTTCATTTCGCTGTACTTCTCCACCAGGGAGGAATTTTCTTCCCCAGACTTAACATGACCTTTGATAAAGATGTGTTTGTGGTTTCAAGTCAAGATATTTTGGGGGCCTGCTGTTGAAAAGGGAACCTCGACATGGGAGTGGGCCCTAGAACCAAAGGTGCCTCTAGAAATTGGAGAGAGGGGGAGGAGGAGAAATCTCAGCAGAAGAAACAGCAAAGGATTACCAAATATGAGGCACTACTCTGAATATGGAACCAAATTTCTATAAGGCTGGGGACTTTCAAGGTTATTTTCTTACAGACACTTAATCTTGTCTCCACATTTCCCATAAACAGGCTGCTTTTTGAGCTCTTGGCCTGTTGGGTATGTCAAGAGGGCCAGCTGAGTCAGACACTGGTGGACGGATACAAATTTCAGTTGACAAGATGCTTTTGCTGCTTCTCTTGGTCCTCAGTTTCCCTATCTGTTGACTCACCTGGAGGAGGCTAATAGTTTTCTCTAAGCAGCAAATACCCGGAAGGGCCCTGACTCTCTGCAAATGTTTCACCTTCAGACCTAACCGTGGGGAGCCCTTAGCTATTCCAGTGCTGACTAATAAACATTCTCCATAATTAAACACTCAACTTCCAAGGGGCCTCTTCCTTTCTTTTTTTCCCCCTTCTATTGAGGTATAACTGACATAGAAAATTACACTAGTCTCAGGTGTACAACATAATGACATTTGTATACATGGTGAGATGATCACCACAGTAAGTCTAGTTACCATCTGTCACCCTACAGAGTTAATATCTTACTGATTATGTTCTACATGCTATACAGGAATCCCCATGACTTATTTATCTTATAATTGGGAGTCTGTACTTTTTTTTGTTTAATGCTTGTTTATTTTGGGAGAGATACCATGCATGCGTGCGCAGGGAGGATGGGCAGAGAGAGAGAAGAAGAGACAGAATCGCAAGCAGGTTCCATGCTGTCAGTGTGGAGCCCGACATGGGGCTCAATCCCACGAATTATGAGATCGTGATCTGAGGCGAAATCAAGGGTTGAATGCTTAACCAACTGAACCACCCAGGCACCCCAATATTTTCTTTGTTAATTCATTTTTAAATGTTTATTAATTTTTGAGAGAGAGAGAAAGAGTGCAAGTGGGGAGGGGCAGAAAGAGAAGAGGACAGAGGATCCAAAGTGGGCTCTAAGCTGACAGCAGAGAGCCCTATGCAGGGCTCGAACTCACAAAACATGAGACCGTGACCCAAGTGGAAGTCGGACGCTCAACCGACTGAGCCACCTAGGCAGCCCTATTTTTTAAGAGTAGGGTCATCGTGGGTCTCAAACTCTCAACTCCAAGACCAAGAGTTGCACGCTCTACCATTTGAGCCAGCCAGGTGCCCATGTTTTCATTTTCTCTGCATAGATACTCAGCAGTGGAATTGCTAAATCACGTGGTAGTTCTATTTTTAATTTTATGAGGAACCTCCATACATTTTCTTAGTGGCTCACCAATTTACATTCCCACAAACAGGGTATGAGAGTTCTCTTTTTTCCACATCGTCGCCAACACTAACTTCTTGTCTTTAGATAACAGCCATTCTGACAGGTGTGAAGTGGTATCTCACTGTAGTTTTGATTTGCAATCCCCTGATGATAGTGATGTTGAATATCTTTTCAGGTATCTGTTGCCCACCTGTATGTCTCTTTTGGAAAAATGTCTAGATCCTCTGTCCATTTTTTTAATCAGAGTTTTCAGATTTTTAAAAGTCAGCATAGAGCCAGTGTGGGGCCCACACCCATGACCCTGAGATCAAGACCTGAGCTGAGGTCAAGAGTCAGATGCTTAACTGACTGAGCCACCCAAGTGCCCCTTAATCAGATTTGTTGTTATTATTGAGTTGTATGAGTTCTTTATTATTATTTTTTGGATATTAACTCCTTATTGGATGTATCATTTGCAAATATCTTCTCCCATTCAGTAAGTTCTGTTAACATTTTGTTGATGGTTTCCTTTGTTGTGCAGAAGCTTTTTAGTTTGATGTAGTCCTACTTGTTTGTATTTGCTTTTGTTTCTCTTGCCTTTAGAGTCAGTCCCAAAAATATCACTAAAACTGATGTCAAGGAGTTTACCACCTGTGTTTTCTTCTAGAAGTTTATAATTTCGGGTCTTTTTATTTTTTATTATTTTTTTTAATGTTTATTTATTTTTGAAGGAGAGAGAGAGAGACAGAGTGTGAGTGGGGGAGGGGCAGAGAGAGAGGGAGACACAGAATCTGAATCAGGCTGCAGGCTCCGAGCTGTCAGCACAGAGCCCGACGCGGGACTCGAACCCACAAACCGCGAGATCATGACCTGAGCCGAAGTTGCACGCTCAACTGACTGAGCCACCCAGGTGCCCCATATAGTTTCAGGTCTTATATTCAAGTCTCTAATCCACTTTGAGTTAATTTTTGTGTATGGAGTAAGAAAGTGGTCCAGTTTCATTCTACTGCAGGTAGCTGTCCAGTTCTCCCAACACCTTTTATTGAAGAGATTATCCAGTCCTCATTGTATATTCTTGCCTCCTTTGTCAAAAAATACACATACATGGGTTTATTTCTGGGCTTTCCATTCTGTTCCACTGATCTATGTGTCTCTTTTTGTGCCAATGCCATTCTGTTTTGATTACTATAGTTTTGTAGTATAGTTTGAAATCAAAGCACATAATATCTCTGGCTTTGTTCTTCTTTCTCAAGGTTGCTTTGGCTATTTGGGGTCTTTGGTGGTTCCCTATAAATTTTAAAATATATGTTCAAGTTCTGTGAAAAATACCATTGGAATTTTGATAGGGTTTCCACTGAATCTGTAGACTGCTTTGGGCAGATGGATATTTTTACAATATTAATTCTTCCAATCCAAGAGCATGGAATATCTTTCCATTTATTTGTGTCTTCTTTAATTTCTTTCATCACTATCTTACAGTTTTTAGTCTTACAGTGTATAGGTCTTTTATTTCCTTGGTTAAATTTATTCCCAGGGAAATATAAATTATTCCTATGTATTTTATTCTTTTTTATGCAAGTGTAAATGGGATTTTCTTGATATTTCTTTCTGGTAGTTTGTTATTAGCATATAGAAATGCAACATATTTTTGTATTTTGTATCCTGCAACTTTACCAAATTCACATGTATTTGTTCTAAAAGGGTTTTTTTTTGTTTTTTTTTTTTGGTGGAGTCTTTAGGATTTTCTATATATAGTGTCATGTCATCTGCAAATAGTGACAGTTTTACTTCTTCCTTTCCAATCTATATGCCTTTTATTTCTTTTTCTTGCATAATTGCTGTGGCTAGCATTTCCAAGACTATGTTGCATAACAGTGGTGAGAGTGGGTATCTTTGTCTTGTTTCTGATCTTAAAGTGTTCAGCTTTTTTCCACTGACCATTAGCTATTTATCATATGTGGCTTTCATTATGTTAAGATATGTGCCCTCTGTATCCACTTCATTATTATTATTTTCTACCATAAATGGATATTGAATTTTGTCAAATGCTTTTCTGCATCTATTGAGATGATCATAATTGTTATATTTCATTTTGTTAATACTGTGGTATCACATTGACTAACTTGTGGATGTTGAACCACACTTGCATCCCTGGAATAAAGCCCACTTGATTATGGTATATGATCCTTTCAATGTATTGTTGAACTCAGTTTGCTAATATTTTGTTGAATATTTTTACATCTATGTTCATCAGGGATATTGGCCTGTAATTTTCTTTCACTCATTCTTTCTTTCTTTTTTGTGGTGTCCTTATCTGGTTTTGGTATCAGGGTAATGCTGGCCTTGTAAAATGAGTTTGGAAGCGTTCCGTCCTCTTCAGTTTTTTGGAAGAGTTTGAAAGGCTAGGTATTAAATCTTTGAATGTTTGGTAAAATTTACCAGTGAAGCCGTCTGGTCTTGGACTTTTGTTTCTTGGGAGGTTTTTAATTGCTGATTCAATCTCTTTACTAGTAATTGGTCTATTCAGATTTTCTACTTCTTCATGATTCAGTTTTGGAAGATTGCAAGTTTTTAAGAACTTATCCATTCTTTTTCAGTTGTCCAGTTTGTTGGCAGAGTAGTCTCTTACGATCCTTTGTATTTCTGTGGTATCAGTTGTAACTTCTTCTCTTTCATTTCTGATTTTATTTATTTGAACCCTCTCTTTTTCTTCGTGAGTCAGCTAAAGATTTTTCTACTTTATCTTTTGAAAGAACCAGCTTTTAGTTTCATTGATGTTTTCCATTGTCTTTTTAGTCTCTACTTAATTTTTTTCCACTCTGATCTTTATTATTTCCTTTCTCCTCCTAATTTTGGTTTTGTTTGTTCTTTTTCTGGTTCCTCGAGGTATAAAGTTAGGTTGTTTATTTGAGATTTTTCTTGTTTCTTGATAATAGGTATTTATCACTTGAACTTCCCTCTTAGAACCACTTTTTCTGCATCCCACAGATTTTGGTATGTCCTATTTCTGTTTTCATTTGTTTCTAGGTGTTTTAATTTCTCCTTTGATTTCTTCTATGACCCAATAGTTGTTAGTAACATGTTTTTAATTGCCACGTATCTGTAGTTTTTCCAGTTTTCTTCTTCTTTTTTTAAAGTTTATTTACTTATTTTTGAGAGAGAGAGTGAGAGAGTGTGCATGCGAGCAAGGGAGGGGCACAGAGAGAGAGGGAGAGAGAGAATCCCAAGCTAGCTCCACACTCAGTGCAGAGCCCGACATGGGGCTCTTTCTCATGAATGGTGAAATCATGATCTGAGCCAAAATTAAGAGTGAGACAGGATGCTTAACCAACTGAGCCACCCAGGCTCCTCTATGACTAATACATTGAATTCTTTATCAGGTAGATGACTTATCTCCATATCATTAAGGTCTTTTTCTGAGGTTTTGTCTTATTCTTCCATTTGGAACATATTTCTCTGTTTCTTCATTTTGCTTGACTCTGTCTTTGCTTCTATGTATTAGGCAAAGCAGCGACCTTTCTCAGTCTTGAAGGAGTGGTCTTATGCTGATGAAACTTCTCACTGAACCTTGCCCTAGTTCTTGGTTGTCTCTTCAACCTTTCTGATTGTCTAAACCACCTGATTTATTCTTAATATTCCCCTGTTGCTGACAAAATGCCAAGACCTGTTCCAAGGGGAGGAATATCATTCAGTACCTATTTTCAGGCTGATTGGAAGCCAGATCCTTTGGTGGCAGCTTTTAAAGTCAACAAATATTGGGGCACCTGGGTGGCTCAGTTGGTTAAGTGTCTGACTTTGGCTCAGGTCATGATCTCATGGTTGGTGGGTTCGAGCCCCACATCAGGCTCTGTGCTGAACGCTCAGAGCTTGGAGTCTGCTTCAGATTCTGTGTCTCCCTCTCTCTGTCCCTCCCCTGCTCATGCTCTGTCTCTATCTCTCAAAAATAAATCAAAATGTTAAAAGAAAATAAAATAAAGTATGCAAATATATACAGTCCTGTGTGGTGGCAACTGTAATCCCTGCTGGCCTCCAGACCAGGAGATCTAGAGGTGTCCCCTGGGCAACCGTTGTAAAAACTGGGGTCCAAGCTCCTTTCTGGGAGGTCTCATGGAGCTGTAGCAAGGCCAAGGGGGAATGCAAGGGTGTCACCTCCTGCTTATATTCCCTGGGAGCACCTCCTTAGTCTCTAGATGCGTGGGAAACCTGGAGCCTGTCCCTTCGGCTAAAGCTCCAGGCTAAGTAAACAGCCCTTTTTCCCATGAAGACTCGGGTTGCATTTCAGTCTGCTGTCTGTGCACTGCCCTGGCGTGGTGGACTGCCAAGAACTGTCTTTCCAACTGTTACCTTCCTGTGGAGCTCAGGAATGCCAGTCCCGTCGGCCACCAGGGTCAGGCGATCAAGGGGTGTCCTGGGCGTGGAGCAGATATGGGTACTGGCTTTAGTTAGACAGCTGGAGAGTGCGGGAGCACACTCACTGGCTTCGGAAACCAAGGAGTCTCTTTCAAAGTCCTCTCCCCTGGTGATCTGAAGACTTACCATTGGAACCCAAAAGGCCAGCATGAGAGCTGCCCCAGCATCTCCAGGGCCCCCAGCGGATCTAGCAGGCTGCCATGTCATTCAGACAGTTTCCTAAGCCATAACTGATCCGTACCTAAGCATCCAGAAGCACACGTTCAGCAGGCACCTGATGCCCAAGTAAGCCTAATGTGCTGCATTCAGCGGGTTTGACACTCTGACCATCCCCCCCACCAACTGCCCTGAGACCCTAGGATTACCTGATGTGTGCTTTCTACATGGACCACGAAGTCCTCCCCCTCTCCCAACAGCCATCCCAGCAAGACTGGGAGTCCGGGGGCCAGCTTGTCCCACTGCTGGAGCAGGTCACACAGCACAGCCAGGGCCAGAGTCAGTGCAATTGAGGCATCCACCTGGCAGAAGGCAAATTCTGTGGAAGCAAGAGAGAAGCAAACGATGAATGTGCTGCTCAGGGCCACCCCACGGAGGCTCTGAAGGACTCTAAACATGAAGGGCCTCGTGTTAATCACTACCACCAGCCTATGGGGAGGCTGGTGGGATAGGCTCCTCGCAGATTACCAACCCATTTCTGAGTCCTGCTGTCTAGACAGCTAGAGTGAGCCACAGGCCCGAACCCCACCATTTCCATGCCCCCTACCCCAGTGCGGTCAGTAGCATGTCCGCCTGCAGGATTAGACATTTACCTCCTGTCAGCCCCTCCAGTGTAACTGGGAGGAAATCAGGAAAGCTCCCCACCCAGTGTCTCCTCTGCAGGCCTGCCACAGCGCCTGGATTCTGTTGGTTTGCCTGTCCCTCTGAAAGCAAATCTTGCTGACCACATAACACATAAATCTCTTAACATTTTAGAGCGGGGCATCAGCAAACGTTTTCTTTTTTTCTTTTTAGCTCTTTTTTTTTTTTTTTTTTTTTTTGAGACAGAGAGAGACAGAGCATGAGCAGGGGAGGGGCAGAGAGAGGGGGAGACACAGAATCCGAAGCAGGCTCCAGGCTCTGAGCTGTCAGCACAGAGCCCGACGTGGGGCTCAAACCCACAAACTGTGAGATCATGACTTGAGCTGAAGTCGGACGCTTAACCGAATGAGCCACCCAGGCTCCCCAACAAACCTTTTCTTAAAAGGCCAGATAATAAATATTTCAGACATTGGGGGTCTTCAGGTCTCTGTCACAACTACTCAACTCTGCTGGAAGCAGCCACAGACAATATGTAAACTTTTAATGTTCCAGTAAAATTTGAATGTCATGTGGTTTTCACATGTCATAAAATATTCTTCTTTTGGTTTTTTTCCCCCAACCATTTAAAAACATAAAAACCATTTGTAGTTTACGAGCTGTACAACAAAAGGTGGTGAGCCTGATTTGGCTCACATTTTGCTGCCCTCTTTGAATTCATTTTCAGACACTCATCTTCCTAGTTGGCCGGGAAAGGGCGCTGAAAGAGTAGATTAGGGTGCAGAAAGAGGAAGCAGGTGCCTTGGGGGAACCATTGCTTACTTCATCATTTTGCCTTAGACAGTCCTAAATATGGATTTGAAGGGAGGCTCTGGGTTGTTGGCACTTCCGCTAACGACCCCAGCCCTCCCGCCCCCAACCTGGAGGAGGTCTGAAACATGGGATTGAAATCCCACCACAAAATGAACCTCTTTGGATCCATCCATGCACCAGTGCTGGTCTTCCGAGGACCCACTTCTGTTGAGGCCTCATCTTTTCCCAAATCCACATTTCCAACTCCAGCACATAGACCTGGCCCTGACCACTGGCTCCCAAAGAGACATGCTCAGCACACGGGGAGAAGCCTCCAAGTCTGGACTGAAAGCTTTGAGTTCTCAGGGTACTGAACCAGACATAGCAGGATGGCCCCCCAAGGGCCTATTATGTGCCAGGCCCTAACCAAGTACCTTCTGTCCATTCCTTCAACATCCTATCGGTTGGATATTGCCATCCCTACTTCACAGGTGAGGGATCCTGGGCTCAGAATGACCCACTTTTGTATAGTCACAGAGCTGTAAGTGGCTATGAAGAATAGGAATGGGCAAAATGTTTCATGGTGCCTGTGGAACACAGATTTGGAAACAGCACCAACATTCTAGACATGCAAGTCTTCACAGTGAGATAAGCAGGGTTGGTGACCCTGCAGCGGGGCCAGTACTACCTGGAACACACCCAGAAGAGCCTACACTCATGGAAGCAGCTAAAAGACTGATGTCACCATCCCAAATCAATCCCCTGGGACAACTGCTCCTTAGTGCCCCTGCTCCCTAGGCTGCTGCCTGTGCAGCCTGGAACCAGGATTTAACTTGGGCAACAGAAAAAGAGGAGGGGGATGGGAGGGAAGTGGGGAGCAAAGGTGCATTTTGGCTGTAGGTCTGGGCCTTGTGTTGGTCTAACCTTTACCTACAATACAATCTCTATTTTTTATTTTTATTATTAAAAAAATTTTTTTAATGTTTATTTATTTTTGAGAAAGAGAGACAGAGTGTGAGCTGGGGAGGAGCAGAGAGAGAGGGAGACACAGAATCCGAAAAAAGCTCCAGGCTCTGAGCTTCAGCACAGAGCCCGATGCGGGGCTCGAACCCACGAACCGCGAGATCATGATCTGAGCTGAAATGGGACGCTTAACCGACTGAGCCGTCCAGGCGTCCCTACAATATCTGTTTTTATCTCTACCTGACCCCTCTGTGTAGTATCTGTATGGGGAGACGGTACAATTAATTGGCATCCTTCAAACCTCAAAGAACTGAAAATATGCACGAAGACCGGCATGGGATTAAACATAGAGCAGAGGTTCAGAACATTCCAGTGTGTGGCCCTGGAGATCATGAAATCTTTTCCTTTACTGCCGCTTGATTTAATAACACAGGGACTGCCACAAAGCAAGCATTCACTAGATGGTTAACTAGGGTTACCGTTGATAATAATGAATACTGGCCTATCAGATCCTTACCGCTCCCACCACTAGGAGGGAGGCATCCTTATTTAACAAATGAGGAAGTTATGCTCATGGAAGCGGGGTAACGGATCCGAGTTTGCACAGTTAGCTGTGGTGGCAGTGAGCTAAGTGGGCCTCAGTGCAGAAGCTGTCCCTACCCCACAGGGAGGCGATGGAGAAACACCCCCGGCACCCCACGGAGATGAAGTCAGACTTGGCTTTATCACTCTGATTCACAAAGAAAAGCTCCCAGCTGGGGGCCATATTTCAAAAGACAATCAAAGCAGCAGGTATTGTGCAGCAGGTGGGCTTATGTGAAACCTTTCACAAAAATCTACCTTCTGATTTACGGCCTGCTCCCCTTTCGGTCTCCTCAAGGCAAGGACTGGAAATGCCACAGTCCACCAGCAAAATCTGTGCCTGCAGCTCAGCAACACTCCGGTTGGCTCCATAAAGAACACACGAGAGTGACCAGAGATGCCGCCAGGAAGGCCAGACTGCTGCACCTGCCCTACCCAACAGGACAGATATCCCCCATCCTGCACCATTTCGTCATGAATCGTGCTGAGGAAGTGGCAGGAGAGTGGCAGGCATGACAGAGGTATAAAGGAGTGCTGGTGCGATGTGGCTAGAGGTGAATCCAGAGAGAATTATAACCGCCCAAATACTGACTCTGCAAGATGAAGAAGGAAGGGAGAAAAAGCTGGGTGGGGGCAGGAGGAGAATTGGTTGGATTTAAATCTCTTTGAGGGGCCAGATGCATCCACCAAGTTTCCTCTTTTATTACCTTGCCCTGGACTAGGACACCTCAGCCAGAACAACCCAGATCTCTACTGGCCAAATGCCTTGTGAAGAGAGGCAGGAGAGTGGGGAGAGGAACTTTTTAGCTGACCATGCAGGCCAGCCAGGCTTAGAGCCTGCTTGGGCTTCTCTCTCTCCCTCTCTCTTTGGCCCTCCCCAGCTTGTGTGTGTGTGTGTGTGTGTGTGTGCGTGTGTGTGTGTGCGCGCGCGCGTGCATGTGCATGCACGTGCCCCCCCAAATAAATAGACATTAAAAAACCTGAAATAATAAAATACAAATAACCCAACGAAAACACATACAAAGGATCTGAATAGACATTTCTCCAGAGAAGACACACAAATGACCAATAAGTTACGGGAAGAGATGCTTAACATCGTCGACCATCAGAAAAATGCAAATCAAAACCATGGTGAGATACCACTTCACAACCACTTGGAGAACTATAATAAAAAAGACAGATAATAAGTAATAAGTTTTGGTGAGGCTATGGAGAAGATGGAACTCTCAGACATTGCTGGTGGGGATGTAAAATGGTGCAGCCACTTTGGAAAACAGTCTCAAAGTTTTGCTCACTCCTAGGCATATACCTAAGAGAGATAAAACACATATGTCCACACAACTACTTGTACATGAATGTTCCTAATAGTCAATACACAGAAGCAGTCAAAATGTCCATCAACCAATGAATGGATAAATAAAATGTGGTATATCCATACAATGGAAGATTATTCAGCCTTAAAAAGGAATGAAGTAGTGACGCATGCTACAACACGGAGGAACTTTGAAAACACGCTAAGTGAAAGAAGCCAGACACAAAAGCCTGTGTATTATATAATTCCACTTATGTGAAATATCCAGAACAGGCAAATCATAGAGACAAAAGGTGGATTGGTGGTTGCCAGAAGTTGGAGACTAGGGAGATTGGGGAATGATTGCTGATAGAAATAATGTTTCTTTTTTGGGCTGATGAAAGTGTTCTGGAATTTAATAGTGGTGATGGTTGCACAGTCTTGTGAATATACTAAAATGTGTACACCTGTGCAGTTATTTAAAAACATTTTTTTAAGTTTCTTTATTTTGAGAGAGACAGAGACGGTGCAACAGGGGAGGGGCAGAGAGAGAGGGAGAGAGACAGAATCCCAAGCAGGCTCCATGCTGTCAGCACAGAGCCTGATGCGGGGTTTGAACCCACAAAACCACAAGATCATGACCTGAGTCGAAACCAAGAGTCAGATGCTTAACTGACTGAGCCACCCAGGCACCCCTGTACACTTTAATTTGGCAAATTTTGTGGGATGTGAATTATTTTGGGCCAGGGGCATGGGCAGTGTGGTAGGCCAAAAATTGGCTTCCCAAAAGATATTCATGTCCAGTCCCTGGAACCCATGAATGTTACCTTACTTGGAAAAAGGGTCTTTGCAAATGTGATTAAGTTAATGGTGTTGAGATGAAGGAAATAATCTTTGATGATCTGGGTGGACCCTAAATGCCATCACAAATGTCCTAACAAGAGAGAGCAGAAAGACAGCAGACACACAGAGGAGGTGGTGATGTGAAGCTAGAAGACTGGAGTGATGCAGCCAAGGTATGCTGACAGCCTCCGGAAGCTGGAAGAGGCAAGGAATTCCCTAGAGCAAGATTCTTCCCCAGAGCCTCCAGTGTGGCCCTGTCGACACCTTAATGTTGGACTTCTGGCCTTGTGAAACCAGAAACTGCTGTTGTTTTAGGTCACCAAGTTTATGGTAATTTGTTACAACAGCCCCCGGAAACTGCTACAGGGAGAATGAAGGGGGACTGCTAAGGGCACGGGTTTCTTTTGGAGTGATGAAAATGGCTGAACTCGACTGTGGTGATGGCTGCACAACTCCATGAATATGCTAAAACCGGTGCATGGTACCCTCTCTGCAGTTGACTCATGTGGCACGTGTATGGCGTATCTCAGTGAAATTGTTGTCTTAAAAAATCTGTGTGCACAGTTGATCCCAACTGCTGAGCACAGTGCATGCCTTGAAAGAGCTCACAGAATATTTGAGCCTGGACAAATACTTCAAGCCCTCATGCTTGCCTGTAGGGCCCGGGCCTCAGGCGCTAGAGGACTCTGCAGAGGTGAGTGGTTGCTCAGCGGGTGGGGAGGGCACCTGAGAAGGCTTCCTGGAGCAGCTGGCCCTTCACTAGACAGTCAGGGCGTAGGTGCTGAGGGTGTGCTATGTGGCCAGCACCGTGCTGAGCACTGTGGGAAAAGCAAGGCAAGTAGCTGACAAGTCCTGTCCTCAAGAAGGTAGTGGTCTGAGAGGGAAGGGAAGGCTTAAACTCAAGCAACAATGAGACATCAGGTGCTCAATGGACTGGTCTGGACCTCATGAGCTGCAGGAATCAGAGGAGGGAAGAAGTCAGTGTGGGAGAAGTATTCATTGGCTCCCAATGGCTACACAGCTAAGGCTAGCGTGAAATAAGCCTCTTCAAATGGCTGAGGTGTACCGATACACATTCATGTCTGTGGTAGGCCTACACAAGGGGGATAAGCATTCAGTCATTTGGAAGTGAGTTGGAAACCCAACGAATCAGCATTTAGAACTAGTTAATCCTTGCCTTCCACCCTTGTGAATGGGTAACTTGGTTGTAGGGGAGGGGAGCAAACACAGGACTTCAGAGCTGCTGCAGTGGGGACTTCCTCTTGTTACTGCCCCAGCCGCATCAGGGCTCTCCTGCCAAGGCAGGCACCTGGCTAACGGGAGACCTTACTTGCTGATGCTCTTGAGGTGAGCATGGGGAGCCCCACAGCCCCGCCGCCCATCTTGTTTCCCACCTCTGTGACGAGGCCCATCTCGGGGCTAGCAGCTAAAGACACAGGCTTCACACAGTGGACTGGATCCACATTAAGTCCCAGGCTTCGAGGACTTCTTCAACTGTACTGATTAAAATGAAAATGCCAACATTGACTTGTTCCAGACGCCAACCTTGAAAACTGCTTCAGACCATGGATTAGACAGTCTGATTCTAAACTGTCATGGGGAAGATGCCCTCTAGACTAAGGCCACTGGTCAGGTCTCCTTCCTGAGAGAGCCCAAGTCAGCACAGTAAATGCTGAGTAAATGGAGATGGGTTGGATGTTCCCTGCCCCTAGCTCTGGAGAACCCAGTTTTGGGCATTTGTCAAACTCCCTCAACCTTGCCATTCAACCATCTCTCTGTCCATCCACCCACCCATTCACCCATCAATTCAAGCTTCTCTCTGCCCATAGTACTTAATGTCACCTGCTGTGTGGGGGGCACTGTGAGAAACACAAGGAAAACCCCAGTCCCTTCTCTGAGAGACAGAAGAGTTTAGTCAGAGATGAGCGGACACATACGAAGGGTCATGAAACAGTCTAAGATGGCATATCATGATGGGATTGACGATATCATTAGTAGCAGGAATGAAAGACTAGAAAAGGGGAAAAAAAGGTGGAGAGTGGGAGGAGGGAGCTTCATGGAGGGGAAACTTGGGCAGGCCAAGCGTAAGGGGCCATGCACGGCTGGGACGAAAGGGAGGAGCAGGGAGATTAGGCCTACCCCTGAGGAGGGGTGTCCGCCAGGGGAGGTGGAGGTGAAGCCGGAGGGCCAGACAGGCTGGAGCAGATGCCGGGAGGCAAAGGCAGTGTTTGAGTGAGGGAGTATTACTGTGCCTTCTTTTTTCTGAGCGAAAATATTTTAAGGTTGCATGAGGCTGTTTCCAGACCACTTCATTATTTTTGGTCTTCTCCATATACTTCTTTACTTCCCCTCAGCAGAGCAAGAGCCTGGATTTTAATTAGTCATGAGAAACAAGTGTGGAACTGAAGCTTGGTTCAACTGCTGACTCTGCCATTCAGTTCTTCCTGAGGCTGCCAGAGCCCCTCTGTCCCTTGCCTCTCCTGACCCTTGGCCCTAGAGCCCATGGCTCTCTGCTCTTCAGGGCCAGCAGAGCCAGCACTCAGAGGTGGTTTCCTGGCGTGGCAGTCAGTGACAGGACTTCATGGCTATACCAAAGGTCATTTTCTCAGCCTTTACCACCAAACAGAGCTCCCCAGTGACCCTTACCCGAGACAAATGGCCCAGAGGAAGGTCCGTGTCCTAAGGAAAGAAAAGGGGTGACATCTCCAGTTCTGAAGAACACAGCAGGAAGTCTGGGTGGGGGAACATGGGTATTTGTGATATTAGCCTCTGTTCTTTATCTGAATATTTAAAAAATTTCATCAAAGAAGAACCAAATGTGCTGGTTAGTGCTCTCAAGGGAAGCCCCAGCCCCAGCCCCAGCATGCACTGGGGCAAGTGCAAGGAGCGCATACAGCACAGACTACTGCGCACACACTCACTGTTCCAAGTCTGTGTGCCTAGGCTACAGCCAGCCCTTCCCTTACACTCCCAACCTGGCCATGCTATTAAGTCTGGAGGGGAACTCTTCCTCCTACTTCTTTTTCTGCTTTTTTTTTTGTTGTTGTTCATTTATTTTCGAGAGAGAGAGAGACACGGAGTGTGAGTGGGGGAGGGGCAGAGAGAGAGGGAGACACAGAATCCGAAGCAGGTTACAGGCTCTGAGCTGTCAGCACAGAGCCTGATGAGACGCTCGAACCCATGAACTGTGAGATCATGACCTGAGCTGGTGGGACGCTTAACTGACTGAGCCACCCAAGCACCCGTTTTTGGTTTTTGGTTTTTGTTTGTTTGTTTGTTTAAGCCCTGAGAGCTATTTTTTAGAAGACAGTACACAAGGAGGCAGAACCCAACCAAACAGAGCTCAAGGGTTCTAACGCCCCAAAGGGCCCCTCAGAAGCTTCTAGACAGGGGTGCAAATAAACCGTTTGGTGTCCACACAAGTCTGGTATGGCTTATATGGTTTTTTAAAAGTCAGGAGATTTCTCATAAAAAATCTGAGTTGCTAGCATCATTTGAAAATCCAGAAAATTAGAACCTGGTGTCCTAGGCCTGCACTTTAATGTGGTAATAGAGGCCTGGAGCACAGCAATGGCTCTGCTCTACAGGAGGCATCAGTGCATCCAGTCTGGGACGACCCTGCTGCCTCCCACCTCACTCCTGTAGGCATGTGAGTTTCTGACTCCTACACCTGAGTACTGAGGAAGGCAGCTAGCCCAGATCCAGCCCCTCATCTTCATAGACCAAGACCATCTACCAAAGCTGTCTGCTCACCAGTCTGCCCCTGAGGCTCTCTGGGCCTTCCCCCCTCCCTTCAACTCTCATGGCTTCAGTTTCCTCATCATCCCCCGTCTAATAGATCTGCTTTCTCATCCTGACTTAGCCAGACCTACTCGTCCCTTGGGACCTGACTCAGGTCCTGTGGTCTGGATTTTTCTAGCCCTCTGTGACCTTTCTCTGCTCATATCTGCACAGCACTCAGTATGCTGACAGATGGTGAAAGAGGGCATTCTGTAGCTGAGCCCCATGTCTTTGCTTTTCCCACGATCATCCATAAAGCAGCACTGGGCACACAGCAGATACCATCCACTTGGCACTTGGTTAGAGTCATGTACTAAGCAATTTACTTAGGACTTGTGTTTCCCCGGGAAATCTCCAACACTGCAAGGCTCAGGCACATATAGACAGAATTACTGTTGTCATTCTACATTTGAGGTTATTGAGCGTTAAGGAAGTCACTCATTCAAGATCACACAGGTTCGCGGTAGGGCCAGATACAAACCCAGGCTTGTCTGACTCCAGAGCTTATATTCTTGACCATTTTGCTAAGCCAACTATAAATGTTGAATGAACACATGGAGGGATGAGTAGACTGATTAATTTCATATAATCATATTTTTGCTCCCACCATCCATTCTTTGTCTTTCAGCCTCCCGCTCAGTGCCCCAGGAGGCTGACTTTATGGACTGTACTACCCACCTGGCTTCTGGCAGGATTTATACCATGGGGAGGGAACACAGAATTTGGAGGGGAGAAAGAGAGAGAAGTCGGGTTTTTCTTTCCCACACTCTCCCCTGTGAGTCACCAAGGTTCTGGCATGGCTGCACCCCTCCCAGTTTAGCTCTTCTTGGGTTCAGGAACCCCCATTCCGTCTGCTTTCAGGGTGGTGGGGGCAGTAATACTAGTCTCTGGGTGCCTCAACATCACTTGCTGCTTCCCTCCACCTAGTGGTTCTCAACCACAAGCAGAGACGATATTGCCCTGTAGGGGACATCTGTCAATGTCTGACACATTTTTGGTTGTCAAGTCAGAGGAGGTGGTGGCTGGAGGCCAGGGATGCTGCTAGCTACCCTGTGATGCACATGATACCTCCTGCCTCCCCCAAATGTCAGTAGTACTGAGGTTGAGAAGCCCTGCCTTAGCTCTGCCCACAACCCTGCACAACTGTAAATAGTCCCTTTGATGAAGTCTCTCCACGTAAACAGTCTGGTAGGTGGATGGATGGAACTTTCCAATGTTCATCAGGAAAACAGGGGCCTGGGTCTCTATTTGGGGCACATGAGAAGGAGCTCATCTCCTCTCATTTCCCCTGCCCCCCCTGCAAGGCAATCCCTAGCTCCCCCCACTCCTCATCAGCTCTCTGGGCAGAAAGGTGGTAACAGGTGAAAAGTAGCCACTTGAGATGAATAGCTTATTACAGAGCCCTTTCTGTCTGGAGGTGGAAACATTTTCCAAGTCTGAAGGGAAAGGATAAAAACACCACTGGAAATTCTAAAAATAGTTGGGGGGGGGGGAAACCTTTCAAATATTAGTAATTTGCTTTTTCTTAATTTTCTAGCCATTTTCATACAGAACAAATGGCCTGGGTTCCCCCAAAGTTCCTGCAGACCTAGCTCCCAAAGGCTGACACCCCCACAGACGCAGTCATAACCCTGGTGCAAACATTTTCCTGGTTGACCCATCATGAAACCAAATCCTTGGTTTTCATTTGAAAGAAAAGATACATATTTTTAAAAACCTGTATTTTTAAAGTTAAAAAAGCTATAATTTAAAAAATGTGGGCCCACCTCAAATCACTGGGTAAATATATATATATTTTCCCCTAATTTTAAAAATGGATCCAGCCAACATGAATAAAAACAAACAAGCATTTCATATGAATTACAAGTGTGCATTTCTTCCTTAGGAGGGCCATACTTCACTGAAAAGGGTTTGATAAATTAAATTACAGCTGGTTAATAGTACACTCAGCTCAAAGCTTATAAAAATGCTTACAATTGTTCACTTCCAACCACACCAAAGAATGAGGAGTGGATTGAAACGAACGTCACTCTCAGGCAACAATGCCTGTGACAAAAGCTGGGTTCTCCTGGGGGCATTCAGTCTGGGGAGAAGGGGAGCACCATCCCCCCGTCTAAACCTTTCAGGGTACCCAGTTATACCCAATTTTGTGCGCAGCTCACTGTCCTGTTTCTTGCGGCTACCTCCTAAGTCAGTGGGAAAGAGTAAGGTGCATGTGAGCTTTGTCCATGGCCGCTCCAGAGCAGGCTAATGAAGGCCTATCCCTGGAGCCCTGGTGTGTGACAGGGTCACAGGGCGAGGAGTGAGTTAGGTCCATCCCAGAGATGCTCTGGACAACAGCATCCGGCCCATGCTTGAGGCCCTTGCGCAAGGTGCGACCCTTGCCAGCAGCACTTCCCCTGTGCTCTGCCTGTTCCTCGGTGATTTTACTCTGCTGGGCCTCCCAAAGTGTTCAATCACCTCCGCCTCTTCGTGAAAGGTAAGCACCTTGCACTTAGGTCACTCATCCCAAAGCACTCCTGGAAGCGCAATCTGAGTCCTTCTCCCCATCTTCCTGACACTGCTGGATGAGCCAGTGAGGAGGTCGAGTACAATGAGGATGCCTACAGACTGAGACGCTGTCCTGGGGAGGGAGGTGGCACTGGGCAACTTGAGCTCTCCTTCTGCAATTAGCCTCCTCTTCCTCTGGGCAGAGTTCAAGGGCTCTGCAGACACATTCCATATTCCTAAGGGACCAGCCTGGATCCTACTATTTCTCTTCTCCCTTTCCTTGAAGTCATTCCAGTTTTCTTTAGTTTATTTCACGACTGGAACTTGTTAAAGGAAATTTCTTCTCAGCCTGAGCTCTGAAGACTGACTAGCTCCTTCTGAGTTCTTCCTAAGCTTCTCTGACCCTCAGAGCCACTCTCCACCCACCATATTGCCTATCTTGGTCCCCTACTCCCTATCTTCAACCCTTTCAGCTTATTCAAATAGGGCTTGAGGTGGGAGAGAAAAAGAAACCAAATGGCTGATTTATTTCAGAAAAGCTGTCATGAGCACAAGGCGCTGTGCCAGCCAGAGGCCAGAGCTCCCCAGAACACATGTCCAATCTAGGCATGGGGCATGCAGTACCGAGCACAAGATGGGGGTCTGCCCAGCTCCCCCAACACACCCGTGGGCTATGGAAGGTAATGGCTACAGATGGTTCTGAAGTGTAACTGAAGACTAGAAATTTGAACTCAGAAAAATTCAGGAAGATAATTTTTGTCTCTTGAGGGCATTACCACTACCATCTCCCAGCCTTATTCAGAATCCAGAAAGGTCTCTCACTCTCAGGCTTTTACAGCTCTAAACAGAACAAAAACAGTCATTGGTAATATAGCATGTTCATCAAGGTATAAATGATTCCTAAAGTCACAAAGTGATTTTAAGATTCATAAACAGTGCTCAAAATGTTAAGCACTGGTGATTTCAAAGTTTCTGGAAATATTAATTTATTTTTGATGTTTATTTTTGAGAGAGAGAGACAGAGAGACCATGAGCAGGGGAGGGGCAGAGAGAGAGGGAGACACAGAATCTGAAGCAGGCTCCAGGCTCTGAGCTGTCATCACAGAGCCCAATGCAGGGCTCGAACTCACAAGCCTTTGAGCTGTGAGATCATGACCTGAGCCGAAGTTGGCCGCTTAACTGACTGAACCCTCAAGGTTTCTGGAAATTTTAGATCTTGAAACTAAGTTCACTCCCAGACCCCTGTGGCCAGGACTCCCCACCAGCCTCCCTTGAATTACTGCCCACCTCTAGAGGCATCGGAAAGCACCTGTTGCCATGGCCCTGGGCTGATGGAAGCGGGGTGGCTGAGGCTGGAGAAGGCTGGGGTGAGGGAAGGGAAGGGAGAGACCACAGAAAAACCTCTCTTCAAGAACAAGCCAAGGAAGAGATAACAATTCAGAGAATATGGGGCAGTGAGTTACTTGTGTTTTTAGCCAACTAAAAAAAGGAGAACAGATCAAACTGTTGCAGGTTGGATTTAAACTAGCTGCTAGGGAGGTGCCTGGGTGGCTCGGTTGAGGATCTGACTTTCGATCTCAGCTCAGGTCTGGATCTCAGGGTTGTGAGTTCAAGCCCCACATTGGGCTCCATGCTGGGCTTGGAGTCTACTTAAAAAAATAATTAAATTAGCTGCTAGGAAGGGTGGCTGGGTGCTCTGAGGCTTCAGAGCCCATTGCCCAGAAGGGTCCACTATTTCTTTCCTTTCAGAACCAGTCTTTGATGGGAAGGGTGGGAGGGAGGATTAGAAGGAAGAGGAATTCTGGGAAGAAGCAGATTGGTTTTGACCTTGAGGATGTTTTGATCTTGCCATGAATGTTACTGCTAAAAATAATCAACACTCAACTAAGCCAACAATGGTTAAATAGCACACGATAAATTCCACAACAACTGACCAAAGAAATCATGTTGTTAGTAACACTGAAAACTGCAAATAATAGCAATAGCAATGACAATGGGGAAAATGCAAGTTGATGGAAACACACATTAGAAAATATAGAACTGATGAGATTTAAACCCGGGTGTGGTAAAACTCTTACTGACTAAAATTTGACCAAAAAAAAAAAAATCAAGTCTTTATTGTTAAATTTACACTTAAATTTAACAGAGCTGACACTTAAGAAAATAAGGGAGAACATCAGAAATGGTTTAACGGCTCCATGTAGAAAACTGATCAAGGAATGAAACTAACTTGATGGGAGTTACACCAGAAAAGAATTTCTTGATGAAAATTAACCAATGTTGGCATAATTCAGATGAAAAAATGCATATTTAGCTAGAATTTCTGACTGTAGTCCTCCATCAAGAAGGAGCAGTCTGGCATGCGTCTACAACCTGTCCCTGAACTCACCTCTCACCTCTTAACCCGACGGGAATCTCCGGCAGTGTGTGCGGTGCTCTGGAGCCCCGGGGCCTTCTGAAGCCCTCTCCTCTGCGTGCAGGTAAGTGGACCTGACGACGGCAGTCAGTCTCCCATCCTCACTGCCTCTCCTAGGACCACCCTCACCCATCGTGTTTTAAGAGCATTGGTAACCTTCTGACCAGCCCCCTTGCTTCCAGTTTTGTCTTCCTCTCCTCCAAGCCATCCTCTTCCACCCTGTAGTCAAGACGATCCCTCTAAAGCCTCCTTTTATAAAAGCCCTCAGTGGCTCCACAAGGCCTGAGTTTCCCAATTCCTCAGCCTGAAGGACTCTTTCTGCCTGGATCCCCTGCCCCATCGTTAGAGGGACAAATGAGTCTATAGCTTTCCTATATCACTCCTCCATCATCAGTAGAGCGGCCATAACAGCTTTGGGGGTTTTAGGTTTACACATTCCTTCATTCTGGACAACTGAGTTCCTTTCTCGATAAATTCTTCCCCTGCTTGGGGCACCTGGGTGGCGCAGTCGGTTAAGTGTCCGACTTCAGCCAGGTCACGATCTCGCGGTCCGTGAGTTCGAGCCCCACGTCAGGCTCTGGGCTGATGGCTCGGAGCCTGGAGCCTGTTTCCGATTCTGTGTCTCCCTCTCTCTCTGCCCCTCCCCCGTTCATGCTCTGTCTCTCTCTGTCCCAAAAATATATTAAAAAAAAAAAAAAAAAAAACAAAACGTTGAAAAAAAGAAATTCTTCCCCTGCCTTGGTCCAGTCTTCTTGTGGCCCCAGATCCCTTTAGCATCCTATCTCTTCCCAGATTGTCTTTCTTCTGATTTCCAGCATCTCTTTGGTGACCTTACTCCCTTCCAGAGAGATCCTGGCTTCTCAGCCTTACTCTTTCACTTTCTTTCCAGATCTAGCAGGATGAGGTCAATGTGTCTTGGGGGCTGGGGCTGGGGTGGTAGATGCCTACTATTCCTTGACAGAACAGACCCAGGAGAATGCCCATCAAGAAGGGACTTCCAGGGGCTCCTGGCTAGCTTAGTCGGTGGAGCATGTGACTCTTGGTCTTAGGGTTGTGAGTTCAAGCCCCACGTTGAACATAAAGCTTACTTAAAAAAAAAAAAAAAAAAAAAAAAAAAAAAAAAAAAAGAAGGGACCTCCAGTTCCTCACAAAGTTAAACCCAGAATTACTATATTATGCAGCAATTCCACTCCTAGGTATATACCCAGAAGAACTGAAACCACGTACTCAAATAAAAACTTTATATCTATGTTCATAGCGGCATTCCTCACGGTAGCCAAAAGGTGGAAACAACTCAAATGTCCATCAATGGGTGACTAGATGCACAAATGTGGGACATCCATGCAAGAGACTAGCACTCAGGCATAAAAAAAAATGAAGTACTGATATATGCTACAATATGGATGAACCCTTAAACATGAAATACCCAGAACAGGAAGAGTCAGAGACAGGAAGCAGACTGGTGGTTGCCAGGGGCTGGGAGGAAAGGGGAGGACAGGGAGTGATTGCTTAAGGGACATGGGCGTTTTTGGGAGGTGAGGGAGCATGATGAAAATGCTCTGGGACTAGATAATGGTGATGGTTGCACAATATTATGAATGTACGAAATCCCACTGCATTTACACTTTAAGATGGTTAATTTTATGTTAGATGTTTCACCTCTATAAAAAAGAAAAATACAAAAAATAAAGGAGCTCCTTGGGGATGCAGCCAGAGAATGTGCCAAAAACAGAGGATGGCAGGTGATTCAGTTCTGTGCCTCTATGAGTTTAAGAAAAGGGGGTGGGTAAGAAAGACCCTCTTCAATGAGTCGTGCTCCCCAGGACACACTTCCCCAAGACTAAACCTGAGCAGGGGTGTGAGGGGTGGATAAAGGTACACATGGGGGTTAAACGAGGCGCACATGGGACTAGCCCTCCCTCCTGCTGCTGGGCTGGGATCATACAAGGATGAGAGGTTTAAGACTTGTGAGGACTGGAGAAAGGTGGCAAGCCTAGGAGGGTGGTCTGAATAGCCGCTGATGAGGGAACCTGTGCTTTTCTGCACGCTTGGTAATAAAGCAAGACATGTTATGTCTAAAAGCACCTGCAAGGTAAAGCTCATATGTAAGTGGATCTCGTGAAATAGAGTTTTATTCAGAGAGCAGAGATCGGATCACAAAGCTGCAAGGAGAAATCTCTTTACCCGAATTACACAGACCCACTTGTCTGGTTTCCATTTCATTGCCTGAGTCTGTTTTATAGTTGTGCTTTTTCACGAGAGCTTTTAAGGGAGGCTATTCCCTGACGTCATGAAAAAAAAATGTCCGAATACAATCACATTACTGAGCAGTGCTTTTGGAAAAGAACACAGTCACGAAGCTCGCTGGTGTCCTGTTTCTCTCCCTTTAAACCCATCCGTCTGCTCTCTGAAAGCAAAAGCTGCAATCCCAGCTCTCCCGGTCCCTCTATCCACCATTGTGCCCAGTGGCACCAACCCTGGAAACGCACACGTCACAGTGTGCTCCCCGAGCAGAAGGGGTGGGTGGGCCGGCAGGGGGGGTGTCCGGTTGGGGCATGCCTGGCACCAGCACCCAGTCCTGAGCCAGCGTGTCTAATGCTGCATATCCTACAATCAAGGTGAGGGAACAGAGCCCCCATCTACTGGCTTTTCCAGGAATCTACTCAAACCTCCTTCCCACTTCCTCCCTTACGCGAAAGCCTTCTTCAGACTTGCCCCAGGCTTGGGAATGAGTTTTCTTAAAAGCTATTATGAAAAACATCTCTTCTCAATCAAAATCTGTTCTACCATGAACAACTACTCCACTTTTTTCAACCTTGGCCCATTTCTTCCTCCTCCTGGAAGAATACTCCTCACTTTCCAGTAGAAGCTGTTTCTTCTTTCCCTCAGTCTCTGACTCAGACAGATGAGCCCCTCCTTCTGCCACTTGTAGACAGCCCTTGCTCCTTCTCTCTCAACAATGTGTCTTCCCTTGAAGCCCATTATAGCCGCATCCCCGTTTTTGTTAACTTCAGCTAGAGACCTGGCCTGTCTCAGTGACGCGGAGTCATTGCCAGCCCACTGGTGACTTCCACACCTGTAAAGATGTCTCTGCCAGTATTTGGGTGCACCATTCTGCAACCTCCTCGATTCCAATGCTTTCCACCTCCAATTTCCCTCTGCTCACAACAGGCCTGACAGCATCTGAGTGCTTGTTATTCCTTAGAATGGTTTCAATCTCAAGACCTCAAGTTCTAAGTCTTTTCATCACTTTTAAATGAACATCACCATCACCAACATTCAGTGAGCACTTACTACGTGTGAGCACTGTCATAAGTACCTCATATGTATTAATTACAACGAACTTCTGAAGGTTTTATGAGCCTCATTTTATAAACAAGGTAAGCGGAGAAACAGGTTAGGATATGGGATTTAAACCACGTATCACACACCACGTGGCCTTTCTAATATCCCCAACACAACTGTTTAACCTTCTATTTCTTCCACTGAGACAACCCCCTCACACATCTCTGACCACATCTTGGACTGTCTCCTCTCTGAGGCTGTCACTTGCCTTTCTTTATATATTCTGGGCTCCCTAGGTCTGCGATGCTCTTCTAGCCCCCAACCCCCACGTCAAGTTGACCTTCGGCCAGTCTCAACGGTGCTCCATAACCATCTCTGCTCAAACCAGGTCACTACTCTACTCTGCGCCAATTCTAGCCGAAGAGACGCGGGACACTGATTAGGCTCTCCATAATTCAAGCTATTTAGTCTCAGCTGGCCTCCCACTGGCCCCTGGCAATTCTTTCATTCATTTTTTTTAATGTTTTTTTTTTTTTTTTTTTTTTTTTTTTTAGAGAGAGAGAAATAGAGGCAGGGAGGGGCAGAGAGAGAGAATTCCAAGCAGGCTCTGCACTGTTAGTGTGGAGTCCTATGTGGGACTCGAACTCATGAACCATGAGATCATGACCTGAGCTGAAATCGAGTCGGATGCTTAACCACCTGAACCACCCAGATGCCCCTCATTCATTTGACTCCTAACTGAACCTCTAAATGAACTGTTTCAACCTTCTCCCTGTCCCTGTATCCCACTGCCTAACCGCTCATTCTTACAGATAATCTTGTCTTCCGCAAAGGATATTGAACCTAAGCTCAAACTTCTGTCCTCCCTAACTTCAAGATTCCTCTAATGATTCTTTTTGAAACATTAACTTAAGGCAGAACAGGGTCTAAGAAATGTTGTCTTAGGACAAGATAGTAATGTTAATATTTATATGAGAGATAGCCCTGGAGAGGGAGGAGAGCCTAAAGACACACGGGAGAAATGGACATCATGGCTGGATAAAGGTCATGGGGAGGGCATCGGGTGCTTCGTGAAGAATGTGTGGAAGTGAAGGGTTTTTTTTTGTTTTTTGTTCTTTTTTTTCTCTGAGTTTGAAGCAGGGAGGAAGAGAAGACGGATGTTATTACAGGGTGGCCTCCTACTTCTGAACTCCTTGAAGTTGGCTTCTGACCATCCTACTACTGGACCTTCTTTTTCAACTCTCCATTCTGACATTTTCTCAGTCCTTTTCCTCCTTGATCTGGTCTTTTGACAGTGTTTGGCATGGCTCACCAACCCTGTCCTCTTGATAGGTTTTCCTTATGTGCGTTTCATGACAGTGGAACCTCTTGATTTTCTTGATGAGTCTTCGTTACTTCCTTTGCCAGGTACCCTCCAAAACTATTACAATGGTCTCCTAAGAATGCGTTTCTCTCTCTCCCTACCCCCAATCCACCCATTTACCTCCCTCATTCATTACGTATTTATTGAGCCCCTACCATGTGCCAAGCACATGGCAATTATTAAACCATAGCTGAATTAATCCCAATGCATAGTTCTGATCACTATTCGTTCAGAAATTTTTACTGGTTCTCTGCCGCAAATGATATCCAGATTCTTTGGCCTGGTACTCCAGGTTTTAGTGGACATCTGTTGTTTCTGTGGCCTAGCTTCCATTCACCTTCTCTGGATAACGGTACCCCACTCTCCCCCTAGAGCCAGCCCCTCCATGTCTTTTAGTCTATGCGGTTTTGGTGGGGCTAGCCTTACTTTACACTCAAGGCATGGGCTCTTGCCCTAGGTCTAAGCCAATCAGGGCATCATGGCCCCTGACTCAGAGATTGATTCTGGGATGGGCCTGGAACCCAATGGCAGTCATTAAAAGAGCATTTAAGGGGAGCCTGGGTGGCTCAGTTGGTTAAGCATCTGACTTCGGCTCAGGTCATGATCTCACGGCTTGTGGGTTCAAGCCCCACGTTGGGCTCTGTGCTGATGTCTCAGAGCCTGGGGCCTGCTTCAGATTCTGTGTCTCCCTTTCTCTCTGCCCCTTCCCCATTCACGTTCTCTCTCTCTCAAAAATCAACAAACATTAAAAATAAATAAACAAATAAATAAATAAATATTTAAGAGTAAAGCAACTTTATTGACACAGGCCTCAAAATAAATGATGATGTAAAGGCCAAAGCTGCTGCAGCCATCTTGTAACTCCAAGGGCAGTGAGAGCCTACCTTAAAACAGAACGAACTGAAGAACAGAGGGGAGAGAAACCAGGTCCTTGGGATACTGTTTGAGCCCTTGAATTGTGGCACATGTGAAGCCAGCACTAGCTCCAGAATTCTCATTTACGTGACCCAATATGCCCCTCTGTGCCGAAGTGGGTTGGGTCAGACAGACTCTGTGACCTTTGTGCGTGTGTCAGTCCTGCTTGATCCAGAGGTCCTCCACTGCATCCTGGCCCCATCTTACCTCACCCTACTTGTTCACTTCACACTTGTACTATACTAATTTATTCCTCTTCAGAACAGGCCTCATACTTGGCCACCCCTGTCTTTCTGGAATGTCCCCCATCTTTCCTCATTGGAATCATACCTACCCTTTAAGGTCCAGTTCTAATGAACTTTCCTCCAAGTGGCCATTTTTCTACAATTTCCCCCAATCACAAATGTTAAAATATACAACCAAACGAACAAAAAATGACACAGAGAGGGGTGCCTGGGTGGCTCAGTCAGTTAAGAGTCCAACTTTGGCTCAGGTCATGATGTTGTGGTTCGCAAGTTCGAGCCCCCTGTCGGGCTCTGTGCTGACAGCTCAGAGCCTGGAGCCTGCTTCAGATTCTGTGTCTCCCTCTCTCTCTCTCAAAAATAATAAACATTAAAAAAAAAATGACACAGAGAAACAGGGCCCAAGGTGGGTAGGGTGCTCCAAACTGATATGCAGAGCTGGGTTCCAACAATCATACCCATCATCCCTCAGGGCTGGGGACTTGTTTTCCCCATCTTCCCACTGGTCTAAAATCTCTGCTTCCGACCCTCCTTGGCCCATCATTTTCCAAAAAGTTTTCCTTGGGGCACGGAAATGTGAATAGATATTTAAAATAGATATTTTTAGATATCTTTTTAGAATATGAATAGATATTTAAAACAAAACAAAACAAAACAAAAGGAAAAACCTCCAAACTCCAAAACCAACCAGAGGTTAAAACAAAAGATTTGGCTATTAAATAAGTTTGGAAAATTCTGGGTTAAACAAAGGTTTTTTGTTTGTTTGTTTGTTTGTTTGTTTGTTTTAAATGCAGGCAGTGCGGGTGGGGGCAGGGTATGTAGCCTTTCTCCCACTTACCCATAAAACAGGTACCAGTGCAGAAGGAAGTGCCACATTCTTCCCTGCAGACATGCTTCAGGGTTTAAGGGAGTGCGGGTTATTTTATATACACATATAAATACCCTATCCTTTGTTCAAGGTGCCTATTTGCTCTGCACAGTGACTATTATGAACACAGAAAACTGTTCATTGTTAAATATGGCATGCTAAGTGGTTTTGCTTTCTGGCAAATCTCCAAACCATAATTATTAAGGGACTCAAACTGCTGAGGAATTCTTGG
Source organism: Panthera tigris (assembly GCF_018350195.1). Taxonomy (NCBI): domain Eukaryota; kingdom Metazoa; phylum Chordata; class Mammalia; order Carnivora; family Felidae; genus Panthera; species Panthera tigris. Next base: position 62,657,441 of record NC_056662.1, read on the forward strand.
GTTACAAGTGGCTTTGATCCTGCTTCTGCCTACTTTCCCTGACCCGAATTTCCACGGGCGTGGCAGATTCTCGTTGTTTCTCACTGCTGAGGGGCATTGAGCTTCGAAGGTGAGGAGTGAACAGAACTCCCAGGTGACCGGGGCTTGGGCCCCACGACAATGGAGATGAGGCCCTGGCTAAATCTCTGTGCCTTTCGGAGCCCCAGATGGCTGTAACCAAGGGAATGCGCGGGATCTGTCCAAGATCGGAGTCGGAATGCTGTGGCCTCTACGATTCAGTTTCCCACACACTCCGGGAACCCAGATTCTTCAGCCTCACTCATTACTGGGTTTCCAGCTGGGATAAAGCCTCCCGTACTAGACGGCTGACAGGACTTTGCTCAGCAAAAGGCCATGGGCTTCGGGCGGGTGAGGCTTTGTTATTTTATTCCCATCAAAGTCGAGAGATCTGATCCAAAATTCTTTGTGCTGCCACTTGGCAAGTGTTGACCTCCAACTCACATAGCTGTCTCCTCCGCAGAGTGAAGGAGACACCTCCACTCAGTCACTCAGTCTTAAACCGTTAGGTCAAACTTTTCAAAGAGCCAAACTCCTTTCTACTGAAATATATGATGAAATGTCAAGGGGGACATATCTATTCCTTTAGCTTCTTTTAAATTTTCCCCTGCCTGGAAGGAGAGATAGGAAAGAACACCCAGATGTTTAGGAGTCCATGACAGAAGGAATAAAAGACACCTTCAAAATAAAGTGGCAAGGTTTTCTAATCAGGTGAAGGAGAAGGATTCTATCACCGACAGCAAGTTTCTGGCTTTCCAACATTAAAAAATATCATTTAGGGGCACCTGGGAGGCTCAGTCGGTTAAGTGTCTGACTCTTGATTTCTTCTCAGGTCATGATCTCACAGTTCATGAGTTCAAGCCCATGTCAGGCTCTGCACTGAAAGCATGGAGCCTGCTTGGGATTCTCTCTCTCCTTTTTTCTGGCCCTCCCCTGTTCACTCTCTCTCTCTAAAAAACAAAACAAACAAACAAACAAACAAAACCCTCGGAAAACAAAAAACCAAAAAATATCGTTTAGCATTTGGATTGGGGATGGAACTATGTTCACTTTTTGACTCTTGTTTTTATTCATATTTTCATACAGCTTTTCTGTAAGACATACGGGCACTCCCATTTTACAGATGACAAAACTGAGGCCAAGAGAGTAGAAGCAACTAGTTCAGGATAGAGGCGACTCCCTGACTCCCAGATCACTATTCTCTCTCCAAGATGGCACTGCCATTCAAAGCTCTGCTTCCCAGATGGGAAGGCACCTTCTGGGTCATGGTCCCTCCACTGGTGGGGGCAGAGCAGGGATGGAGAAACAAGGGCAGGCAGGGAGAGGATAGGAGAAACATAGGCATTGGAGTCCCTCAGGGCAGCGACTAGAAAACATAGGTTCTGATTCGGGGGAGCTCAGAGAATTTCCCGACCCCCATTCATTTGTGGGAGGAAACCAGAATAAAGTTGCCTTGGAGAGGCAGAGAATGGAAGCAGAAGGACACTGGGGCCCTAGTTATTAGCCGCAAACCATGCTCTTCACTGTCTTTTAGAGGCGGCTTCCTGTTGGGAAGGAGTCAGGTGATCAATCACAAAGGGGAGAGAGCTGCACTCTGCTCTGGGCAGCTGGGCCCAGTGCCAAAGGCAAGGCTTTACCAGTACAAGAGGCTTCTGAGCCCCTTCTCCCCTGAATGTGTCAACTTAGCAGGCCCCCCTCTGTCCCCCATTCCAATCTCTCCCACTGTCACTGTGCCCTGCTGGCACCCATCTTAGGAAGATGCATATGAATTCACTCTGGAAATGGGGGGGACCTTTTTTCTAGCTCAAGGTGAACCAAGGTCAATGATTCACACAGCTAAAAATGAACTTAAGGCCACCTATCAATAAAGGGAAAATGAAACACACACAAAAAGTTAAATTCCTCTGCTGTTTAAATTACAGCAAGGAACATAAAACCTTATTTAGTAATTATAACTAACACTCAAATATGTAAACTTTAATTACATGTTACGGGCCAGCGAGAGCAAAACGAGGAAAAAGGAGAAGTGAGGGTAGGGGAAAGCCACAGACTAAAAGAGAGGAAGCCAAGAGGCAGGAAGTGAGGCAAAACTCAGAAGTAGGGAAGCACGTGAGTGGTGGGAGGGGGAAAGGGGGGGGGGTAGGCACAAACAGGGTGATGGGCGGGGCGGTTCGGGAGGCTCTGGGTGTGAGGGGCTTGTGGGTAACTAGCACTTCAAGTCCTACCGATCTTCACCCTTCAACTTTCAGATGTCCCCTCTTGGAATGGGGGAGCCACAGGAGCCCACTGGACTAGAAGTGCTGGATTAAACGGAGGACACCCAGTTAAATTTGAACTTTGGATAAACAATGAATAACTTTTTAGCATAAGTGTGTCCCAAATATTGCATACTTACACAGAAAATATTATTCGTGGTTCATGTGAGATTCAAATTTATATATTTGAATATTTATTTGCTAAATCTGGCAACACTACACTGAAGGTCAAACCATTCTTTGGACCAAAGCCCCATTGGCCAGTATTTACACTGATGGGGGCAGAAATCAAGCTGAAGGTCACTTTTAGAAATGAGAAGCAGCACAGAGGTTTTGCTAGCAGGATAGGAAGCAGCGACTGGAAGATCTCAATCCTTGAGCTCTATATCCTCCTCAAGCTGTTTATTTCCTGCTGTCCTTCTCCACTACCGCTAAGGCTGTTGGCTCCTCTCCCTTCCAAAGGGTTACAGAGACTAAAAAGAGTAACTCTACACATGCTTATGTTGGGACTGTGGGTAACTTGGCTGGTGTGCGGCCTCCTGAAGATTCTGGAGGCTCTGAGGTGGAGTGAGTTTGCAGAACACTAAGGAACAAGTAAAGCCAAAACAAAACCTAAGTTCTAGGGTGCTAAAAAAAAATCTTCAGGATGCCTGGGTGGCTCAGTAGGTTAAGCATCCAACTCTTGGTTTGAGCTCAGGTCATGATCTCATATTTGAGTTCGAGCCCTGCGTCAGGCTCTGCACTGACAGTATGGAGCCTGCTTGAGATACCCTCTCTCTGCCCCTCCCCTACTCTTTCTGTCTCTCTCTCAAAATAAATAAACTTAAAAAAAAATCTTAAACTCAATTTTAGTCACTATAACGTTCCGAGTGACAGGACTGAGCCCATGCCACCATGCTCGTGGGAGAGGGGCAATGAGATGTCGACAGGGGCCCTCCCTGCTGCCCTTGCAAAGGGGCCAAGAGGTCATCTTGGGGCTGAAGCAGAAAGAGCTGCCAGTCCTGAGTCCTGATCCATGGACTCCGGGCTGGATCTGGCAAGGTTACAAATTGAGACAACGGAGAAGGCACCTGCTCTTCTGCTCACCACTGTCCCTGCTCTTTACTGTGACCGCACATCTAGCTGGCTCTCATGCTCCATGCCAGGTCCCCGTGGGCACCAGAGACCGCCATTTGTAACATATGGCCTTCTAGACTTTAAAAAAACTGTATATTTACCTCTAATAATAACTTAGTTTTTCAGACAACTACATGTCATGGGCACCGTTGCCCGTCAGTTCATACAGATCTACTTCATTGTTTTTAACTGCCTCATGCTATGCGCATGTAATGTAAGTTTATTTAATTCTCTGAGTTGTCATGTATCTTTGTGCATGTGCACATATTTCTGTAAGATCAATTCCTCTGGGATTACCTGAATCAATTGGTAAAAATATTAAAAATTTCTGAAGATACCATTAAACTCCCTTTAAAAATGTGCTGATTTAGGGCCACAGGGTGGCTCAGTTGGTTGAGCCTTGGACTTCAGCTCAGGTCATGATCTCGCAGTCTGTGAGTTCGAGCCCCGCATCGGGCTTCATGCTGACAGCTTGGAGCCTGGAGCTTGCTTCAGATTCTGTTTCCTTCTCTCTCTGTCCCTCCCCTGCTCATGCTCTGTCTCTCTCTGTCTCAAAAATAAATAAACATTAAAAAAAATAATAATGTACTGATTTATAGCCACTCCAGCTGCTATGATCACATCTTAGCAATCCTGGTGAGAATGGTCTTTTTATTCTTTGCCTGTAAGATGTGGGGAGAATGACAGGGCCCTGTTGTGTGGTAGACATTTATTACTATTCAGGGTGAGTGTGTTTTGTCTTATGTGTACCATTCTTGGCTGTTTTTTCTTCCACAAAGTGCTTGCTTTTTATCTTTTATTTCTATTATCTTCACTATTGATTTTGAAAGAATTCTTTGTATATTTTGGAGAAAAATGTAATTGTCTATAACATTTCAAGTATTTCCTCTGAGGACAGGTTCATCTGCTTAAACACTGATAGTGATTTCATCTGTTTAGGCCTAAAAGGAGTCTTTTAATTTTTGTTTTGTCGTTGGCATAACTTATTTAGAAGACTGTGTATAAATATCCAAGTGGCATTTTTTGTTACATTTTTATTTTAAATGTCAAGTTTGCTTATGATTTGGTTAGAATGTGGCCTAGAAAGATTCTTACCTTATGGAATTGAGATTTTCTTAGGGGCTCAAAATATAACCAATTTTTGCACATGTTTTGTAGCTCTTTGAAATGGATGCTTATTTTTGTCTGCAGAGTACATATCCAAGCTTTTATTAAAAACATTTTTTTTTTAATGTTGATTTATTTTTGAGAGAGAGAGTGAGACAGCATGAGCAGGGCAAGGGCAGAGAGAGAGGGAGACACAGAATCCGAAGCAGGTTCATGGCTTGAGGCGGGGCTTGAACTCATGAACCCCGAGATCATGACCTGAGTTGAAGTCAGACACCTAACCGACTGAGCCACCCAGGTGCCCCCATATCCAAGCTTTTAAATACAACATTTATAACCTTATTTATGTTTGGTCTGCCTGACCTCATAAATTCTGAGAAAGACAGGTTAAAGTATCCTACTATGTTTGTGATATTAACAGGTTTCCCTAATATTTTTTACAGTGGTTTTTGGAGGGGATTATACTTTGATGCTATTTTACTTGATGTATAAAGGTTCGTGCCTGTGATGTGTTCTTTGTGGATCATACCCTTTTACCATTATCATCATCCAGTGTTCCCATTCCTGTATATCTTTCTACTTTTCATCTGAAATTTTAGTTTGCCTACTATTACTATTCCCATTCCTTTCGTTTGGTTGTCATTTGCCTGGAGTCATCTTGTTCGTCCCTTTATTTTCAACCATTCCACGTCGTTTTCAGTATAACTCTTGTATCAACGTGGCATGTGGCCAGATGTGCTCCTTTCTTCCTGAGTAAGAGAACCCTAGGTGATGTGCCCAGGCCAAAAGAATGTATTTCTTTGCACATCTTGCAGCTAAAGAGGACCATATTACTAAGTGAGAGATCCACAGAAATGCCTTGTGGGGCCTTGGGAGGGCCCCTTCAAATGGAGAGGGCTGGAGCCCTCCACTCCTCTCCCTTCCTCCCCTTCTTCCCATCTGCAATGAGGATGAGATCGTTAATTCTTCTTGCAGCGATTTGGGACCAAGAGGTGCCCCTGACAATAGAGGCCACATGCCAAGACAGTGAAGCAGAAAAACACAGGAAGCCTGGGCCTGGGGCCTCATGACTGAGAGCCGCTGATCACCCTGGACTCCTCCTTATGGACACCGTAAACTTGAGAGAGAGAAACTTCCACTGTTTTGGCTTTTCTGTTATGTGTAGACATCAGGACTCCTGAAAGATACATCAGATTTTGACCCCCCACTCCCCCATTTTGGGGAAAAACTCAATTTAAGAGTTATTGTCATTTTTCCTTTAATATTTGAGTCTCAATTTCTATTACAGTGATATTAGTAGTTACATTAAAATGCTTAACCAACACATTTGGGCATTTATGTTTGAGGAGACTTACTTTAGGGTCTTGCTGCTCTGGGTCTGGTCCCTTGACCCGGTGCATCAACATCACCTGGGGGAGTTGGTAAGAAATGTGAAATCTCGTGCCCTCCCTGAACCTACTGAGTCTGAAGCTCGTGTCACAAGATCCTCGGATGACCTGTGTGTACACGGGGGTGTGGAACCACTGCTTTAGGGGGCACTGGCATCCCCTCTCCTCTTCTGGGTAATGTGTAGTGATTTCCTGGGTTCCCAAAGACAGCCAAGTCCTTGGCAGGGCATTCTTGGCCCCCGAGGTGGCCCTCTCTGGTTTAGCTCTTGTCCTTCCTCTGTCCCACCATCGTCCACTCCTTCCGAGGGCTACTTCTACAGTTGCTTAGGCGTGTCACAGCACTCCCTGGGCACATACTCAGCCTTCTCCTAGTAGCCCACCAGTAGCTACCCCCTCTTCCTTGCACACACAAGTCCAATTTTGTTCTGGGAGGCAATGTGTGCACCTGCAGGTGATATGCCTAGCCCCTTCTGGTACGTTTGTAGCTAAGATGGCCACGTACCTGGTCCTGGCCAAGGAGACATAACAGAGATGGGCTTTGGGGGACACATTCTCTTCCTGGATGAAAGGAACCTTGGGATAAGAAAATTTTATGTTCTTCCCCCTTCTTTCCTACCTAGAATGTTGGGGAGATGGCTGAAGGTACAGCTGCAGTCTTGTAACCATGAGAACAAGCATGAGGCCAAAAGCCAACATGCCGAAGATGACAAAGCAGAAAGACAGAAAGAGCCAGGCCTTTGACTGGGAATCTGTTTCTCTATACCCCCACCTCCTTTCTCTTCTCATCTGCTCCAAACTGATGGCTTCATCTTCAACTCTCCTCGAGCTGGTATAACATGGAATTGAAGTATATTCTAGCCCATTAGCTACATTATACTATATTCCTTATTTTCAATTTATAGTAACAGCTGCATTAAGCCTTTCCTTATAAATATTCACACCCAACTCCCCAAATCTCCCTGCCCACCAAATCCACCACTCGAGAATGAGAACAGTGGGCTTTTAGTTCTCTGAGACTTGGAAATTATTGTCCCCCCTGGGTTAGAGCCAGCCAGCTCCATCTAGGCCAACCTCCCCACCCTCTCCCATCCCCAGGTGGCCGGCCCTGGTTCTCACAGGCTATGTCAGGGGGCACCTCGCCTATTGGGACTGGTATTTTTAAATTTCTGTGGTTTCTGGGGAGTGGATGTTGTAAAATGGAGTGAAAAGAAATTGAAGTTTGAAATTTGGTGAACTTTCCCCTGCCCCTTACATGTGAATAATGACTTGCTGATAGAAGCGGCCTTTTCAAAGATGAAAAACAATCTAAGATTTATGGACAAGTCTGTTAAAAAAGACCCTGCACTGCTGGTAGCCAAGGTGGGAACGTCAGGAGATTCCCAGATGCATTCTGGTTGGAGGGAGGGATGGACAGGGAGGAGCCTGGGGGAGAAGAAGGAAAAAAGACGACGGGAGGGGTTGGAACTGGCCAGAGAAGAACTAGGGAAGGTCAGCACTTGGGAAGATTTCTTATGCCGTTTTCTAAGCTCTAGAGTAGCATGAACGTGACAACCATTTCCAGCAAACGGGGGTGAATGAAACAAATGACACTGCTTCACTGCCATTGTTTTTACGAAGTGCCACTTGCACACACCTTCTGCATGGATGGTGAGGGAAGACGGAGGCCGGGACAACTGTACGTATGTGGATGAATCAACCCTTTACAGCGAACTGGCAATTCTGCTTCTAAGGGTTCTGACCCCCTCACTGTGTGCTTGGGAAGCCACCAGAAAAGTATTCCTGACAGTTTCTCAGGGTCAAGTCTACATTACTTGGTCAGCATTCTGCTCCTTGTTGGACCAGTCTTTCACAGAAACTGCTGTCCCCTGGTCCCTCCTGTCCCTCCCCCAATGGCCAGGGGTGCAGGCAGGACACTCGCGGGAGCAGTCCCCACACTGTGCATCTGGACAGCCTCCTGCGTCTTGTGGGGGCAGAGCCAACATTTTTGAGTGTATATTTTACAACCGCAGCTTCAAAGTATAAAAATAGAGTGTGAAAAATAAAAACAGGACCCACAAGCAGAGCCTCAGTCGCCCTGCTGGTTAGAGAGGTTAGAGAAATAATAAAATGAGAGTAACCAAACTGAAAGCTTGAAGAGGGCTCACTTGCCTCGGCAAGGAAATTCCAGGGCCGGACCTGTGCACGCTCTCCTCAGTGCTGAAGGCAGCTCGGCTCCCACTTAAAACGTCTGTTAGCACTCCTGTCTCCCCTGGGGAGTTATGTACGAAGGAAGGCTTTCTGGCCAGACTGCCAAGCCAGGAGTCTTTCACAGGGACCGACCCAGGCAGGAGGCGCGGAAGGAAAAGCCCACAGAGGCTGTGGGTCGAGGTGCCGCCCGCTTCTGCTTCTTCAAACACACCCAAGCTGGAACTCAAAACCTGAGAACAACCCGCATCCTTTTCCAAACAAAAAATCCAATCTTCTATGTCAGGTTCCATATATTTTCCTACCTCCGTGCCCCATCCCAGCCCCTCTCCACAGCAGAAATGAATTTGCTTAACGGAGTAGGTTGGGGGGGGGAGGGGGGTCTTCCTCCTCAAAGCTCTCATTGGGAACAAATTAAGGAGGAGGGGGCAAGAATAGGATTTTTCTTTTACTTTTGAAACAAATTAGCACACTTGCGACTTTGAGGCAGAACTACTCTGCTCCATGACTGGCTTTTATTTATTTATTATTTATTTATTTATATTTTATTTCTTTAAAAAAATATATTTATTTATTCATTTTTAATTTACATTCAGGTTAGTTAGCATATAGTACAATAATGTTTTCAGGAGCAGAACCCGGTGATTCACCCCCTACGTAAAACACCCAGTGCTCATCCCAACAAGTAGTCTATGACTGGCTTTTAAAAGAAGAAGGGAATTTCATTTTCTGGTATAATGGGACTGCATTGCTTGGGGAGCCCTTGTCAACCCACCCCAATTTAGCCTGACCCTTGAGGCCCAGTGCTGGATCATGAGGCGCCCTGGGGTCTGCCATGAGGCTGGGGAGGGGCCTTCCACTCAAAGGTAGCTGCTCACCTCAACCGCCATGCGCACATTAAACCGTACTTCGGGGGCAACAGCTTAGCCTGACGTGAAAATTTAACACGCCCATCCTCACTGGGATGGAGACCCAGTCTTTAAAAAGCTTACAGTGTGGGTGGGCTCATAACCAAGAAACAATATAAGAGCTAAACAGTGTGGGTCAGAGAGAGAGAGAGAGAGAGAGAAAGAGAGAGAGAGAGAGAGAACAAAGGTCTGGAGGCTTTGTGGGAAAGGAGGGCCTTGGGGGCTGGGCCTTGTGGAACCAGCAACATTTATGTAGGTTGATGACACACCACAAGGCCAATATGGACAAATCCACAGAGGGGGAACTCGCAGGGTGTGTGCAGAGAGATGACCTCGGGGCTCTCTCCTCTAAGTTCCTCCCATTCTTGGGTCTTTTCTAAGGGTGGCCCCCGCCCATGGCCGCTTTAAAGAGGTAACTTTCTCTATGGGTAATGCAATTACAAAATTGCCGTCTTGTTTTCTAATAAAGTTTTGTGTTTTTTTCTGTTTGTTTTTGGGGTTTTTTTTGCATGATGTGTGTGGTCGTAAGAAATGTAACGGGGATAAGCAATTAAATTCGTCAAGTTATTAAAAAAATTGTGACGAGAATCCTTACTTCTTACTGCCTTTTCTTATAAAAACGGTCATGTGAGTTATTAAAAAAAATGTGGATGCCAATAAAGGGAAGCTTGTTGACTTTTAGGAATGACACCTGAGAGGGAAGAGTCCCAACAGTTAAGGCCAGAGGCTCTATCGTATTTATCTCTGTGTCCCCAGCTGTTAGCAAGCAGCCAGGACTTTCTAGGAACTCAGTTAATTAGTACCTGTGTGAAAAGAAGAAGATGGGAAATGGCAAGAAGTGAAGGTCCTATGTCTCCAAATCCATTCTTCCTTCCTTACATAGAAATAGACTTTGTAGCTGTACACACGTCCACTTAGTTCAAAACCATCTTTGCGAGCCTCCCTTGCTGAGCCATGTGGCATGTGACCGAGTCCTGGCTGATGAGGCACTGCTGGACGTGGTGTATATCACGCCCAGGTGGGCCTTCCCTTCCCTCCTCCTCCCTGCTCGCTAGGCTGTGGCCGTGGCAGTGCGAACTGTAACTGCCGTCTGGATCATGAGCAGGACAGTGCCTACTGGAAACGGCGCCTACTGGAAACGGCAGAGCACCAAGCAAGAAGCGGGGGGCCCCTGGTGACCTGTGGACCTTTTATGTGAGGAGGGAGAAATAAGCCACTAACTTGTCCAAGCTACTTTTAACTTGGGTCTCTGTCACAGGTGCCAGATCTATACCCCAATCAAAACACCAGCTGCTTCATGCTTGAAATGCCGAGAAAATACTTCAGAAAGTCTGTCTCGAGATATGCCCAAGTAAGATCCTTGGTTGTACTCTACTAACTTGAGTACTTCGGCTGGAAGTAGGGGTGGGGTGAGGGGAGAGGGAAATGTGGTGGTGGGGGTGGTGGGGGGCGGGCAAGCTGCAGTCAAGGCCAGCCTTTGTCTCTGATTCTCTCTTGACGCTCTCTGCCTTTGCTCCTGTAGACCAGCTCACAAGAAACCATCCTGGAAAACCCGGATCATCGAACTACGGGAGGATTTCCTGCTCATTTAGATGACGCAGGAATGAACTGGCCAAAGTGTATCTCCTCCAATCCCGTTCTCCTCCTAACGCCCATGGACACGTTCACGTCCAAACGGCTTCTGTGTCCTCTTTACAGAGAGCCACTCTGAAAGGCGTCCAGATATACAACACACCAGCCTACACGTGCATCTAAATGCACACGCACGCTCTATGAGTACAGGTACAGGTACTCCCCGTGAAGGGCTGTCACCACCAGAGCCACCTCCCATCCTGTTCTCCTGCCTACGAGAGCTTCTGCCATGTGGATTCTTACAGTCAAAGGAGAGCTGTTGGAGCAAGGAAGCCCAGGTGATCATGCTCGGAGACTTGAGGATAGAACGTGGGGTTCTGTGGGCAGGACAAGGGCTTTACAGGCTCTGGTTACCTTTCACACCTCTTGGGATAACAGCAGGATGCTGAAGAACGAGGGGCTACTATAGTGCCCAGATAGACTTTCTTGGGCAGGTATGTTGTGACAGTCCCGGTCTGACACTCATTTGGTTTGGGGGCCTGGAGGAAGAAGGTCATCCTCTGGTCAGTCTACAGGTGGACAGAATAGGGCTGGTACAGTGGTTGCATGCTGCTCTATGTGGATGAAAGGCGTGGAGGGAGTGCTGGGGAAGGGCTGACTCTCTGAAGAGTTGGCCTGAAGCTGGAGTGGGAGGGGTGCGGCTGGCCACCCTGGGGGTGAATGAAGATGGGTCACCCTGACACCCTGGTCACCCTGACAGAGAAGTGACCCTAATTCCTGAAACGGGATTAGAAGGAGGAAGGAAGACTGTTTGCAATAGTTACAATTTTTTTTTTAAATGTTTATTTATTTTTGACAGAGAGAGAGAGATAGAGCATGAACGTGGGAGGGGCAGAGAGAGAGGGAGCCACAGAATCGGAAGCAGGCTCCAGGCTCTGAGCTGTCAGCACAGAGCCCGATGTGGGGCTCGAACTCACAAACCGTGAGTTCATGACCTGAGCCGAAGTCGGATGCTCAACCGACTGGGCCATCCAGGCGCCCCGACTGTTCGCAATAGTTAGAAGAGGAATCCTGCATCCTGGTGTGGCCTAGCCGAGGAAAGTGAGGGGGCCTGAGGTCAGAAGGGGAAAACACAGAGACTGGAGCTGAGGCCAGAGCGGGAGAATGAGGATCACTGGGCACTGGGCTTGTCCTGACTAAGCGCGTCAGTGCCAGAGAGCCTGAGCCCCAGACCGTGGGCTTATCGTCACCCTCAGGGGTCAGTCACCTTGGGCCCAGGAAGCTTGGCTTTCAGGAGCAGCAACAGTGGAGGCAAGATGATGCAAAACTGACCCTTATTTCCTCGAGAGGAGCCTGTTGTTGTCTTTCTGGGGCTTAGTCACCAGGAGGCCATGGAAACAATCCTATCACCCCAGCAACCAGGCTCAGCCAGGGCACTCAGTGGCAGCGGCAGCCTGCTGCCAGAATGAAGATGGGAGCATTAGTTCGCATCTACTTTTGCACATGGGGTGGGGGGATAGCTGCCAGTGACACACTCGCTGAGACGCAGGTGAACGTCACGGCCAGGCTTCCGGGGACACGGTGATGGGGCAGGCAGTTTGGTGCACGGTAAGTGGAGCCGTACTGGGAGAAGAGAGGACCAGCTCCTGACAGCCACCCTCCTTCAACAGCGGTTTCCCTTCACCCTCTTCATGTGGTGCCAGGGGCCCGCTGGGAGTCAGAATCGAGATTCCCAGCTTGCTGGGTTTCCTCCCCTGGAACCCTACTGACGATACAGACGAACACCCAGAGACCCTGAGAGAGAGGCCCGGGAGAGAGCAAGGCCGAGGAGCACCAGGGCTCACTGCAGGGTGTGGTTTTATTGCTGGGAGATGCCTGGTTTGGTAGAACATGCTGTTCTTCCCACCCCTGTGAGGTTGGAGCTCCTCCAGGCCCTCTCTCCAAGGCGGTGTTCCCTCTCCTCTGCCCTTACCCCACAGCACCTACCTCACGCCTTGACCCCATCCCAGGAGTCCAGATTATTCTCAGGGGCACCCCTACGTTTCTGTCATTTCTTTTCTTTTTTATAGGATTTTTTTTAATGTTTACTTATTTTTGAGAGAGAGACGGAGTGCGAGTGGGGGAGGGGCAGAGAGAGACGGAGACATAGAATCTGAAACGGGCTCCAGGCTCTGAGCTGTCAGCACAGGGCCCGACGTGGGGCTTGAACTCGCAAACCACGAGATCATGACCTGAGCTGAAGTTGGACGCTTAGCCGACTGAGCCACCCAGGTGCCCCTCTGTCATTTCTTTTTTGTAGGGCAAGGCCTGGGGAGCAGTAGAGAGAAGTGCCATTCTGTGTCTCAGTGGGTTTGGGTTATAGACCTTTTCCCCACTAATTACGTGACCCTGGGGGCAATCATTTACCTTCCCTTGGCTTCAGTTTCCACAGCTAAAACCCTCAAGCCCTGTGATCCCCTTTAAGAAGGGGATTGGGAAATGGGGACAAATCAGCCTTGATGTAGGACCTCCTGCCCCCCCAACCCCTGCCCCCCTGCTGCAGACAACTCCCACTGCCTTCCCCAGGACAAGCTCTGTGTAGCTGAGCTCCTGGGTCCCTAAGCCCGTTTTCCTGGGTTGATTCTAGTGTCTTCCTTTCAAAGACAACAACAGTAAATTAATTTAGAAGACTTTCAACACCCCTCCTCTGTTAACTCCTAGGCTCCAAACCTAGAGGGCTGGGCCTAGAGCCCCCTGTCTGTCTCAGAGGAAGTGCCGAACACAAGGCCTTTGTCACTATGGAAACTGAGCTCCAATGCTGGCTCGATACTTCTCTGGCATGGGACCCTGGGTCCATTGCTTCAACTCTCTGACCTTCAGGTGATTCATATTTAAAATGGAGCCAAAAGTAAAATATCTCATGGTGGCTGGGAGAATTAAAAGAAGGAAGAGTGCCTGGCGGGTGATGTTCTGTGTTCCTCTACCCCTGCCACTGGCCTACTCAGAGTGGGGAAGAGGCCACAAGAGGCCCCAGGAGGAAGGCGCCCCCATTCTCAGAGCTACTGCCCCCAACTCAAGGCCTTCCAGATGGATCCATCTGGCACTGGCCCCAGTCCCCTGACCAGGGCCTGAGGATCTACTGGAACTCCCCCCTGGCTGGTCACCTCCCCGTGCCAGGCCCATGGGCCGCTATGGGTGAAACTCTTGCTCAAGGAATTCCATCTGGTGCGAGGCAGAATGAAACGATGAGAGAGAGGTGCAGCTAGTACCTGGCTCTGCCACAGTGGCCTTGCCTCAGCATGTGCTCAGTTCCTTGTTGAATTAACGTCTCTGGGAAGACAGGGGGCCCACCTCAGGACACCACCTCAGGACAACTTCACAAACAAAGATAATCCAAAGAGCTCTGCGTCCCTTGCCTTAGGTTGACTCTGAAAACACTCATCTCTTCACTGTGTTTAGCTGCTGCAGTTGACAATTCCTCCACTCCTTCATCCAACTGATCGTCCAGCAGTGAGTTTTTGTGGAGCGTCTACTATGCGCCAGGTGCTGGGAATACAGCAGCCAGCAGAAGAGACAAAAATCTTACCCTCTTGGAACTTTCATTCTGGTGGAGGGAGACATAGAACAAAGCAAAGAAACAGTAAAAGAAGACAGTGAAAGGACTAGGTGGAGAATTCAATCATCAGGGTGAAATCACAGCAAATGATTAGGTGGCTGCTCTAAACTGGGTGGTCGAGGCAGACTCTCTGTGGAGGTGACACGGAAGCAGAGATAGCAGAGACTGAAACAAGGAGGTTAGCTGTGTGGAACCAGGAAAGACCCGGTTCTTCCTCAAGCAGAGGAAGTGGCTAGTGCCAAGAGCCTGAGGCTGGAAGGAGCCCGGTGAGTTAAAGAACCCCGAGGAAGGCTGGAGTGGCTGGAGTAGAGAAAGAGAGGGAGAGAGCATAGTTGGAGATGAGGCTGCAGAGAGGCAGGGGTGAGGTCGGGTACGGCTTTCTATGGTACTTTAGGAATTGGCTTTTATTCTGAGAGAGAAGGAAAGCCAAGGGACAGCTCGCAGCAGGACAGCACCATCATCCGACTTACTTCCTAAGAAGAGCCCATTAACAGCCTCGCGGACAAGGGACTGCAGGTAGGTAGGAGCAAAGGCAGGAAGACCAGGCTGGAGGTTTCTGCAGAAGCCCAGGAGAGAGGTGATGGTGGCTTGGACCAGCAAATGAAACAAGTCTGAGGGGCAGGCACTTTGTAACTATTTCTTGAATGAATATGCCTGATGTCACCATTTTTTGCTTCATACTTAAAACAGTAAGAGAAAAAAACCTGCGGACCATCTAGGCAGGCATGAAAGGGGGACTGAGAAAACAATTCAGAATTTAAAAAACAGGCAAAAAGAAATGACAGAGGCAGGTCAGGCCTGGAGACACGTGTGAAGGTTCATTCTGGTGCAGTGGTTATCTGATTTGGGTCATTCTTCTCTAGAAGAATGTACTTGGTATAGACAAATCAGGTTACACTCAGGGAGCAGAAAGCCCTCTAATTCTGAGCCTGGGGCCGGCTCTGGCACCCCAGCACAGAAGAGACACTGTGGACAGTGTATGTGAGCAACTTAGGGAAGAAGCTACAGGGAGGCAGAGGGAGGAGGTAGGCCATACTGTGAGGGCTCTTCTCCCAGGACCACCAGGGAACTGAAAACAGCAGGGGGCCTCCCCCTACCCGCCCCCCACCCCCTCCTCCTGCCCAGGCTCATAGCTGGGTGGGCAGGAGGCCTTGGCGGACAGTCCTAGAGGTTCCGGGGGTGGAGCTGCCCATGACTCAGGCCCACAGCCCTGGGGCTTTGCTGACCGGGTGTCACTGCGGGGCCGCTGTGTAATGTCACAGTGACCTGGCCTCCCAACGTGCTTTCTCAAGGGTTGGAGCCTATGAGATGTGTTAGTGCTGTCATGCTGTCGGGCTCTGTGTGGGTGGCAACTGTGCATGTACGCACGTGTGTGAGGGGGTGGGGCGTGGGTGTTGGGGGAGGAACACAGTTTTGGGGAAATTGGGCAGGCATCGGGTCTTTTCTTCTTCACCTTGCCCTAGTCTAGCTGACTGTTCCAATTTTGCCCACAAAGCCACCTGCCTACGGCCCCCTCCTCCAACCTCTAGGTCTCAATTTTTCTACCTTCTGCTCCTGTTCTGCCCTTTTGCCTCCCTGCTAAGCTCCTTTGTTATTCTGGAGTCTCCAGGGGTCCTCAGGCCAAGCCCGGACTTCCTGCCATGTCTCCTGGGTAACTGGGGGCTGCGGTCCCTGCAGCCCTGGGCTGGTTCCCTGGCCCCACAGTCAGGAGACCCAGACCTGAGAGGTAGGAGTGAGGAAGAACTGAGCACTACAAGGGCTGCAAACTGTTAGCCTGCAAGACCCAGACAGTGGTCACTCAGGACAGCTGTTCCAGTTGTTGCTGGAGCGGATTCCCACACAGAGCGTCGGGCTGCCTGTTCTGGAGCACTTGCTTAGCTCAGAGGGCGCTCCAGTCTCCTTAGGAACTGGGGACTGACCAGTTACTGACTGTTAGGTGGCCTACTGTGGTCAAAGAGAAGTCCATCAATACAAACTGAGCACCCACAGTGTACCTAATAGGAGACAGTCTCTAACTCACGGGCAAGTTAGGAAGATAAAGCTTAAAAAAAAAAAAAGCACACGAGAGAGAAAGTGATTGGAGAGCAGACAAATGAATGGCAATGTGGGGTGATTCAGTAACCAAATAGAGCAGGGGTTCAAAGAAGGGGAGATCCTGGGAAGCTGGGGTGTTATAGGTGGGACTGAATGTGTCACTGCAAAAGATTTCTATTTGGCAGGAGGAGCAGAAGTTTTACATGATTTTTGTGGGTAAGAGACCTGGTGGGAGAGCAGGATCAGAATTACTCAGGGCATCAAGACTCCAAGGAGAACTACCAGTTAGCTATGCTTGAGCAGGTGGCTTGCTTCTCTCTCCCTTCCTTTCTCCCTCCCTGTGTGTGCATGCCTGTTTGTCTTTCTTAAAAGTCCTTTCCATTTTTTACAGGAGAAGTTTCTCCCAAGAAGTCATCCTTCTTGAACCTAAACACTGACGATAGGTATGAGGTCTGGAGCTCTTTCAATTCCTCCCCTGCTGCTTTTACCCAGAACTCTGCCTAACTGGAGAATCACACACATTTAGTGAGTTAAATGTAAATACTGTCCAGGTTGGTCCCTCACCCCTACCCAGTGGAAGCCCTTGTTCGAATGGAATCCAACATGATATGCTGATGTGCACAGAACGGATGGGAGTGAGCTGCTCAGGTGAGAGTGGGGGGCCCAGGAAAGCAGGAGCCACAGAGCTGATGGCCTTGGGTGATTCCTACTCTGAAAACTACAGCTCTTTCCACAGCCACTCAAGGCTGGAAGTGAGGTCAGTGCAGGGAAAGAAGGTGGAGCCTCACCTGGAGCCCTGCCCATACCCTTTCTTGTCCTGGTTGCAAATTTCAATCCCCTACTGCTGAGTCCTAGAAACACCATCTCTGCTGTCCCTCTCGGGGTGCTCTGTGGTTGATCTAGAGTAGGGAGGTGGAGAGGGTCGTGCTGCTGGGGCTTCCTGAGGTAGAGCTGGTGAAGCTGAGAGAGCCCCCGGGGTGCTCGGAGAGTTGATGGGCTGTGAGTCTCACCTTCCAGGTGGCCGTGTGGGATGAAGCACGTGCAGGAGGTCAGCAGGCATAAATGTGAACAACACACACACACACCTTCCCGAGGACTATTTAGGCACGAGGTTATTTTCTCCAGGCGTCTCAGAATCATCAACTAATGATTGATTCCACAAATTATACCTGAAGCCAGACGTGTGCAAAGCGACATGCTAGGGATGCAGTGTGAAACCACTGATTTGATGCTTGTGTCTTCTTCTGTATCTTCCAGCCCCTGCCCTGCTAAGGAGTGCCAGGGTTCCCAGGATAACTATGCAGTGTGCTGCACAGGGCAGGACAGAGCCGGACAGTTCGTTCTGTTCCTATAGCAGATAAAGGCCCGCTTTTGCCCTCGCAATTTCTGTCACCCCTCTCCCCGGCGCCGAAAGAATATTCTGTCCTGGATCACAGTGCCTTGTGGCCTCTATGGGCCCTTCCCAATTCCTGGTAGTTTCATTTCCTGGGAGGCTGCAGCTCAGAGCCAGAGGCTCACAGGTTTGAGGCCTAGAAGTCCTCTCTGCTTTCCCTTCTCTCCCACCTCCCACTAGCACCAGCAGCAGTCTGCAAACCGGTGAGTCTACCTGCCATGTTCTCCTATCCAGTCCCCAGGGACAGCGGCTCGTGAGGACCCTCGCCACCCACTCCCAGCTGGTCTCCCTGCCAGGGGTCTCCCTCCCTCACCCCAGCCAGAGCCATCTCGCATACCGCTGCCGGAAACAGCTCCTCAGATACACGCTGCTGACAGCGCTGCTCCCGTTTAAAGCCCTTTCCAGCCTCCCGTCACTGACAGAAGGAGGTCCTTAACTTGGTGTTCACAGTCACCCCAACTGTGCATGCCCTGTCTTCCCGCTTCATCCCCCACTCCACTCCCCTGGCCACACGAGGCCACTCTGCTCCCCAGTCAGCTCCCAAGGTCCCCCTGACTCCAAGTTCTGGCTCTGGCTTCTTCTTTGTTGAAATGCTCCCAGGTGTGTCCCATTTATCCTGTCTTTTGGGCCAGCCCCACTCTCAGGGACCTGAGACCGCACAATCCCTAGACCGCACAATCAATATGCACCTTGCATGTCCCTGTGCCCCTGGCATGCTACTACACAGTGTATTCGCAAAGTTCTCTGTCCACATCCAGCCCTCATTGTAGGATGGGATCTGAGGCAGGGAGTCCTTGTGTTTTATTTTATTCTTAAGAGGAAAAGTGAGAATTATTATTATTTTTAACAATATTTAGCTTCCTCATCGAAGACATTAAATACTACCGTGATTTAGTAATAACACTGTACTGTGGCATTCATTAAACCATTGACTTGAGGACAAGATGAATGACATGTATTTGCAAGCTATTCACGATTCAGGAGTGACAATTAACTTTGAACACCACAGAGCAAACCATTAGTGGTGTATTCTACAAAATCCCTGCTGCTGAAGGAATGTGAAAGGTTCCCATCAGCTGCTTGATATCCTTGAGAGATGTCAAAACAAGACAATACTGTTCTCACGAATCAGCTGGCTGAACTTCCGACTTAAGCGAAAAATCAGGGTGATCCTCAGGCTTTGGCTACTTTTCAGTCCCAAGCAGAAATAGATGTATATTTTTTGCTCGAGAAAATCAAAGCTGTATTATGGAGGTTCTACGCATTGCTACCAGGCTGAATAAAGACTACATGGGGAAGTGCTGAGAGCAAATGTCCCCACATGGTGACATTATACGTTGCTGGGACCTTTGAAGAACCTGGCTTGGGTCTGATTTTCTGGAAGCAAAAATTCACTAAAAATGAGTAAAAAAGGGAAGGGGTGGGCAGGATGTTTTTATATCATTCAGGGGAAAGGAGTCACAGCGGGGGAGTCATGACACAGTGGACTGCTGATAAGCCAGTCGGATGGTCTAGCGATATATGTTGTGTTGGTGTTTTCAAGTTGTGGAATTGGATTTTTAAAAGACATTTTTATTTTGAAATAATTTCAAACATACAGAAAAGATGCAGGTATGGCAACTCCACATCCGTGTCTACTATTTATACGCACACACAGTTTTTTTTCTGAACCATTTGAGAGTACTAGCAGGCACTGTGTTCTTTTACCCCTAAACATTTCAGTTATATATTTCCTAAGAACAAAAATATTCTCTTACAAAACCACAGTACGGTTGTCAAATTCAGGAAATTTAACATTGATCTTAATCTACAGACAGTATTTCAACATTATCAGTTGTTCTAGAAACTTCCTGTACTGCTTTTCACCCCTCTAGTACCGGATCTGGTCCAGGGTAACATACTACATTTATTTATTTATTTATTTATATTATTTTTTTAAAGTGTTTTTTTAATTTATTTTTGAGAGAGAGAGAGAGAGAGAGAGAGAGAGAGAGAGACCGAGTATGAGGGGGGGAGGGGCAGAGAGAGAGGAAGACACAGAATCCAAAGAAGGCTCCAGGCTCTGAGCTGTCAGCACAGAGCCTGATGCGGGGCTTGAGCTTGTGAACCACGATATCATGACCTGAGCCGAAGTCAGATGCTTAACCAACAGAGCCACCCAGGCGCCCCATGGTAATATACTACATTTAACTGTTACAGACTGCTTGTCTTTTTCACACCTCAGATCCTCTTTTTATAGGTCACGGTGAGGAATACAAAAATAGACAGGTAGCCTTTTACATTTATTATTCTCTCAGAGGCTTTTTTATACATGGATTTTTCCATGTGAAAGGCACTCAATATATAATTATTAATTTGTATTTCTTGAGGAAAACTTCAAACTAGAAGGGGGGGGAACACGGTAACACTCTTTTACTACAGGTGAACTTGAAGAAATTCAGAGAGAAATAAAAGTAGTCGGGCAATAACTATAAAGATGAGGAGGGACTAAGTCAACTAATGAATTTCAATATGCAATAACCTACCCTGTTTTTGGTGGAGAGGGTCTTAGAGAAATCTAGTGAGTGTTATATTCCACCAAATATTTACGGAGCAATTGCTGGGTGCTCTGTGTGTCCTTCTAAGGAAAACACACAACTGGAAAGCGGAATGAATCACTAACGGCAGAATTACACATCCAAGAACTCTGACGGGGTGGGAAGCGGGTGGGGAGACGGCCGCTTGCGCATCACTACCGTGCACCAAACTGCACGTCTTCCCACTGAGAGGCGAAGCCGGTCCTGACCAAACCTGCTCTGGAGCAGCACCACCAAGAGATGATTAAAAAGTCAGCTTCTCCCATATATGCCATTACAACACAGGACTCTGGTAGGAGGATGTTCACATACTCCAAGGGAAGCTTCCAAGATCGTCAGCCACTGGGACGAGGAACCCTGAGTTGGTCACAAACCCTGAATTGGTCACAGACCCTGCATGGCTATTCCCCCTCCCATTCTGCTGTCTATTGAGGTAAACTTCTTTGCTCAGCCTGTGACCTCTTGCCTCCAAATGGTGTTCTTGCTTCTCCTTGGGATGGCTGACCCAGAGGTCTTTCCTGACACCCCAAGTGCAGGGAGCCCAAGTCCACCAGAGCGGTCACCCTCCCAGAGGGCCACTCGTCCAGAGGTGTGACCTTGCTTCTGCTCCAAGTTAACTTGACTCACACTCAGCTGTTTCTGCCACATGTAAAAACTCACAGAAGGACAAAATGATGGACCTACGATTCCTGGGTTATGCAACCACACAGATAATCAAGACTTGGCCTTATTTAAAAAGGATGACCACGTAACTAGCAAAAGGCACTGTTTATTAGATTTCTATCTTCGAAGACAATTTTTGTCTATGATGTCCTAGAGCAGGGGTCAGCAAACTACGGCTAACAGATCAAATCTGGGCAGCCACCTATTTTTGTAAATAAGGTTTTATTGGAACACAGTCACACCCCATGTTTACCTATTTTTCAGGGCTGCTTTCCCACTAGAACAGCGAAGTCGAGACAGAAACCAAATGGCCAATGAAGCCTAAAATATTCACTCTCTGGCTATTTATAGAAAAAGTGTGCCAACTTCTGTCTAAGAGAAATAAGGCACTGCAAAAAAGGGTAAGAACGAGGTACCTGTTGACTGGCAGGTGTTTTCTTGTGACATGGCGGTTGCCACAGTCTCCGTGGCAGCATCTCTGACGGCCTGCTCCTCACTCTGCAGGAGGGTGAGGACACATCTCCAGAGAGCAAGTGTATCCTGCAGTTCTAAGAAGACCAAAAGGAATTCAAATGACTTAGGGTTCAATTTACAAGAAGGTACCAATACTGCTTCAAATCTAGGGTGGAAGAGGACAGTATTTAATGAGCAACAGCCATTCCTTTCTTCCTGGATACTGCAAGAACGGAAGACTTGGCAGTCAGATAAACACTGGAAGAGAGAGGGCCCTAAGGGGAAAGGTTTGGAAAGGTCTGTTTTTTGAGGGGAAGGCTTCTGGAGGCAACCAGCCCCAGGCAAGGCTCCCCACAAGGTGCGGCCCGGCTGACTAAGGCCCCGGGCCCAGCTGTCCACAATGACTCACGATTCTCAGGAATGAAACTTTATGCATAAAGAGTGCTTTAGGGAAACTAGCCCAGTGTTGATTTGAGTGACTGCTTGAGCTTATAAATTCTGAAAGCAAAGTTTCAATCAAGATTATACTTTGGGGAGCAAGAACTTTTGAAAAGGGCAGAGAACCATGCACGATAAAGATAAAGACACCAGCCTGTGCCACCTCTACGTGGAGCCCACTATCTGCCCACCACTGCCCCTGGGCAGGAACTCTAGCTGGTCCCCGTGCTAGGTGCTGCTGCAGACAACGGGGTAGGGAAAGACAGTATATGCCCCTGAGCCCCTGGGTGGCTCAGTCGGTTGAACATCTGACTTCAGGTCATGATCTCACAGCTTGTGAGTTCGAGCCCCACGTCGGGCTCTGTGCTGACAGCTCGGAGCCTGGAGCCTGTTTCTGATTCTGTGTCTCCCTCTCTCTCTGCCTGTCCCCCACTCATACCTGTCTCTCTCCCCCTCAAAAATAAATAAAAATTTAAAAAATTAAAAAGAAATCACAGATGGAAATGTATGGCTGTGCCTCACAGCAGGGAAAGATCACAGTGGACTGGTGTGCCCCAGGCAGCTTTGATGAGGGAGGTGAGAGGTGGACAGGGCCTCACAGAAAGGATATATGATGTATAGGGGGTGGGCCCAGGCTTGGGCAGAGTCACAATGGGAGGGCCACAGGAGACCATACTCATCATCCCTAGCCTTTCAATGGGGGCCTATCCTGTTGAACTCTCCTTCGGTCTAAGGACCTCATCTGCCCACGGAGAACTTGATATCAGAGTCACTAGTGCTTTAGTCAAACCAAGAACACCAACGTTCCCTCTGGGGTTTTGTTCTCTCTTTTCTGTTATAAATCTGGCTTTAAATTTTACACAGTCTTTCAGAATCTATGCACTCTAATTGTTCTCTCAGGTTTAATATTTTCCTTTCTTAATATTTTCCTCTTTAACATGGTCATTTATACTCTCAGAGATCTTCAGTCTTCCCTTTTTAGTCCATTTTGATTTTTCTTTTTCCTTAAATGACTTTGTTCTGTCCTTGACTGGTCCCCATGCACTTTTATGTCCTTTGTCTTTCAGTTCTGTACCTATTTTTCATGCTCTTACAGGCCCTCAGCCACCACTGACCTCCTTCCTTACTGCCTATAATGCTATAACCAGCTCCAGGAACTGATGATGAACCAATGGCTCTTAACCAGTACTCAATTTCGCTCAGAATTCCAAGTTATTTCACACACATTTTGCCTCATCCGAGCTAGGGTTACAGTGGCCAAAGTTACCCAGAAAATGCTACAATTGCTATCCCCACTGGAGAGGCTTCACCAAAGTTTTTGGTAAAGCTTTGCTCTTATTCCTCTGGGTCTGATGATTAAATCCCAATCACTGAAGGCCCCTTCCAGCTCTCCTTTGGGTGTAAGAAAAATGTGTGGAAGTCATTTAGAGGAAAGAATTAAAAAGATATCAAAGACAACTTTGTTTCCCAGAGATATCCAGACACATGAGACATTTCAATGGTCTGAACTGTGCTAACACCGAAAATTTGAGTCTCACCGTCTAAAAGAACAATTCTTTCCTTGAGTCTGTAAATCCTTTCTCCACAACTCCACTGAGAGCTCTCTGCATGCAGGGATCATGGCTTATTCTTATTCTTTGAATCTGCTTTTCACATTAACCTCAACACCAAGTCCTATTGATTTGCTTCCCAAATGCCTTTTGAGCCTGTCCTTTCTTCTTCTTTAATGCCCCGGCTTCACCCTGACCCATTCCTTTCTCACCAAGATCATTGCATCAGGCTTCCTGGAAGAGGTGACGGTTAGGGTGAGTCTTGAAAGACAAACAGAAGTCATTTAAGCAGCAGTCTGTTTAAAGAACTGTTCCCTACCGATGATGCACGCAGCCTATGTTTGGGAGTGGTGGCCGATGAGCAGGGAGGGCTGGGCAGGGCACCAAGCCATGTGAAAGGGTGTTTAGATTTTATGCTGAAGGCAATGGGAACCCACTCAAAGGCTTTAAGCAGTGGAGTGAAACGATCAGATCTGTATTTCAGAAAGACCGCAGAGGCTTTTGGAAGCATTAAGGAGAATGGCTTTGAGGGCAAGATTGAAAGAGGCTGTTGGTGAAAAATGAGGAATTGGCAAGGGTTGGTAGGGGCAGGGGCAGGGGTGGCATTTGAAAGAGACGAAGGTACGGTGCACATGGGTGAATTTTCACGTTCCCTTCTTCTTAACCCTGGAGTATCTGTTCACACTTTTAGCACATTTGGCACAATGGGCCTCCCTGTGCCCAGGACACTTACCAAGAACGGGATCCGGGCTGGTGAGCAAGAATGGTGTAGTGCTGGTGAGGGCTTCGGCAGCGGCCAGCCTGGACTCTGTGGGAAGGTGTTCTCCACAGGATGAGGCGACCAACCGAACCCACTGCTTCAGTGTGGGGACCATGGAGTCCCTGGTCTGAAAGCACAAAGCATATGGCAGTTCAGCAGATGTGGTCAGGGGCTGACATGGTGTTAGGGACGAGCTACATACACCCCATTGGATCTGCAAATTAGCTCTTACTGCAGGGGGAAAATGGTATTTTAGTTGCTTTTCCAACCCAACTAGGGAGAAATAAACAAGCCCAGGGGAGAAAATCTGACTGTCTTTCAGTAATACTGAGTCAGTAGAACTAGTGAACAAGTTTCTGG
Source organism: Panthera tigris (assembly GCF_018350195.1). Classification (NCBI taxonomy): domain Eukaryota; kingdom Metazoa; phylum Chordata; class Mammalia; order Carnivora; family Felidae; genus Panthera; species Panthera tigris. Next base: position 62,681,850 of record NC_056662.1, read on the forward strand.
AGTCTTTCTGATGCAAATCAGGGTATCAGAACATCAGTGTATTTGATATGTATCGGTATCAGAACATCAGTGTATTTGGCAGCAGTTGTCCCCAGGAATGAGATGCTCCTGTCTTTAGTAACAGAACCTCAGATTTTTGGCTGGGCATGTGGGTACCCAGCTGAAGACTACATTTCCCAGACGTCCCTGCACTTGGGAGTAATATGTGATTAAGTTCTGACTAACGGTACACTTTTAGTCATGCCTTAGGAAACAGCTATGACCTTCCCTTCCTAGGTTTCTCTTTCCTGCTAGCTGAACAAGGACAAGATGGTGGAAGTTGAAGCAACCGTCTGGGACCATGAGACGGAAGTCATGTTGAGAACAGCAGAAAAAGCAACAAGGGCCTGGCGGCCCAATGCAGTCCAGCCACCATAACTGCTTTGACTGCTGTGATCTAGTTTAAGCCATGGTATTTGTGAGTTTCTGCTACAACACTTACAGCAGCTTCCTCACTAACACTGTTGTTTAAACAAAGCTCTATTTTTTTTAAAATACTAATAGCTTTCTTTATTGAGATACAATTCACCATATAATTTACCTATTTAAAGTATATAATTGAGTTTTTAGTATATTCACTGGTTTATACAACCCATTTGCCACAGTAAATTTCAGAACATCACCAAAAAGAGAAATCCCACACCATCCTCCATCCTGTCAGCTCCCCAATGACCCAGCCCTAAACCACTAATCTACTTTCTGTCTCTATGGATTTGCTTATTCTGGACATTCCAAACTGACCAATACAATATGTGATCTTTTGTGACTGGCTTCTTTCATTTAGCATGTTTTCAAGGTTCATCCGTGCTACAGATGTATCAGCACTTCATTACTTTTTATGACTGAATAATATTCCATTGAATGGACATACCACATTTTGTGTACCCATTCATCAGTTGATGGACATTTGGATTATTTCTATCTTTTAAACCCTGGTTTTCTACTTATTCTACAAAGGGGATTATTGTTCCAAATGTACTTTATTTCCCCTATCAATTTAAATGTTCAAAATAACCATCTATGGGGCTCTGTGGAACTAAACCAATGAGCAACTTAGACCTTGAGGAACAGGCCGGCTCCCAATGTACAAAGAAACTCAGGTCTTCCTGGGAACTTCTTTTATGTGTTTCTCTATGGTTTTGTTAATTTTTCTCTCCCTGGAAAACTCCCAATTTTCATCAAATATCATTTCATTCAAGTACCACAAAGTGCCTTTGAGATGCACATGACAACTGGTTAAAAGCAGCTGTAGATGAGAACACTGTCTTCTGGCAGATGTGATAGGCTGCCCTGTGACTACTTTCTTAGAACTTGTTTTTTATTCCCCTCGGGGATGTAGCTTTGTTTTTTTCCAGTAAATCCTCTCCCTTCCTACAAACCTCTCCCACTCAAGCCCCCAACACACACCACTGACTTTTTTTGGCTCTTTTCTCCTAGTGACCAGCCAGCTTTAGCCTCCTGGCACACTTAGCTCTCACCCTCTGTTCCTTCTGAACTCAGTGACCTCCTCTGTGAAGTCTTCTCTTTAGCATCCCTACACTCCCTTCCTCCTCTGAAATCCTCCAGCCTCCTCTCTAACAGGGCATTTAATATCACAATCTAACCCTCCTTCTCACTCATGCCACTGTCCCTCCATCCTTGTTCATCTTCTGATCTCCAAGTACCTCTGGCAGTGCTCCTGTAAGGGACTGGAACCTGTGAAACTGTGCTGCCACTATCACGGTGTGGTCATGTGTAACCAGGAGCTTCAGGTACTTTTACTACAGTATCTACTGCCTTCTACTTATAATAATTCTCTGATGGAGGGGTGCCCTGGGTGGCTCAGTCAGTTAAGCATCTGACTCTTGATTTCAGCTCAGGTCATGATCTCACGGTTCATGAGAGCTCCGTGTCAGGCTCTGTGCTGACAGTGTGGAAGCTGCTTGGGATTCTCTTTCTCTCTGCCCCTCCCCTGCATGCATTCTCTCTCTCTCTCTCTCTCTCTCTCTCTCTCTCTCTCTCAAAAGTAAACATTAAAAAAAATAATAATTCTCTGACGGTGGTAGCTTTCTTGTACACCCCTAAGTACACATGTATTTGTCTTAAGGCATCTTCCCAGGAAGTTGTTTCAGTTACTTTGGTTCTGCCTCTCCCCCAAAGGACATGGGAGACAGATGAGGCACATCTGGCCCTCTATACAAAGCCAGCTAGGCCATGTTTTGGGGGAATATTTAAGCCTTAGCAATGTATTGTCATGCTCGGTTGGCCAGGATGCAATCCTAGTGACTTGCTCACTCATTTTTTAAAATAAAGAGTCTAGCTAGAAAAATAGGGGGAAAAAAAAGGGTTTGAGCATGTGTGTGTGTGAGTGTGTGTGTGTGTGTGTGTGTGTGTGTGTTCCATGGGAGAAGGCTGTGTTATCCTCAGGGACTCTAATCAAACGTGCCCAGAACAAGAGAAAAGACATGCCAATGGTGGAAAATTCTTCACGAGTTATACCCAAAGTGAAAAATCCACCTGAATAACATTTGGTAGAGGCCACATGTGCATACAGCAGTGGTTCTGCTTGCTGAGACATCTCACTTTAATTGACACCTTCCCCGCAAATGTGAGCACAAAAACCTAGGTCCTAGGCCAGAGGCAGAATCAGCCTTACCTCCTCACACGTCTGCATGCAGTGGGCAATCACTTTGGAGGCAAGTCTCAGAGCCACACTTTGAATTTCAGACCTAGAAAAAGCCAAAACACACACAAAATAAAACCAAACCTACTTTATATACAGATGGGTTTTTGCATCAGTCTGTAATCGATGCCACTGTGAATGCTAGAAATGCTCAGCTCATCACCATACAAATGCCTCCAGAAGTAATTACCTTTTGATTCTTAATGTGAAACTCTAACATCATCCTATGACTTGAGCTTAGAACATGCTCCTAGGTAGAGTTTTAGAAAGAAACACAGGACCTGAGCCTTTAGGCCAGGACTGTGCGCAAGTTCATTATATAACTGACTGCTGGGACCACGTGTGATGCCGAGGTTGCACAGGGGTATCAGGCACAAACCTTTCATTGGAAGCAATATCCATCGTCCAGATCAGGAACTCCTTTGGGGTTAAATGGATACAATGCTCCGTCTCAGGAAGCCACTCACTGGGGTCCATGCGATGAAGAATTTTCAGTATCTGTGTGTGTCAGATCCATGGGGGGAAAAAAGCTCAGGAGAAAGTCTTCAGAAGCCCAATAATCATCACTTGTACCGTTAATAGGAATCTATCTTTCAAATAGGTCCACTGACTTATTTCTCCCTTAATACTTTTGGGAGACCAAGACAGGGTGGAGTAGTGACATACCCGAGGGACCTTAGTGACCTGGGATCAGAGTCTAGATGCTCCAATTCCTAATCAGTGCCCTTTCCCCTTTGATGATGCTTTCTCGGTGGCCGTGAATAAAGCCATGTCAATAAAGACCACCCTTTGCCACATTCTACAGCCAATTTTCAATGCTGTCTTTCTTAGAGCACAGAGTGGCTCACTCCCATTCTCTATCTTGGCTTATTGCCATCATCATTACCACTGTCATGAAGCCATGACAAGTACTATACGAAGAGTTCTTGCCCACTAGACACTGCATCTCCTTCCTGCGGCTGCGGGAGAAGCCAAACCCAATCGTGCCTACACAGTCTTGTTACGGTGAGCTTGCCAAAGAACGTGGGGAGCGGAGGGGATGGTGAATACAACAGAGACTTTACCTTGCAGAAGCATTCTGGGTGATTTTCCTTCATGGCCAACATCAAGAATGTCCCTCTCATATTCCACAGCGGCAGTCCCTTCTCTCCTAATCCAGAGGCTGCTGTTGAAAACCTTTCCAACAGGGCTTCTAATGTCAGCAGGCGCACTTCAGGGAAAGAAGACTCCAACAGCTGAGAGAAGGATATGGGAATGTCCCTTGCCTGCTCTCCAGCCTGGGCCTCCACTGCCCACACTGCAGCGATGGCTAGTTTGGTGAGGCTCTGGAGGTACTGGGGCAGGCCTGGCACTGTGAAGGTATAGGGGAATCCTGTCATCAGCTCTGATCTTGAGATGATCCTTCTGATGTCCCCCCAGAAGCCAAGATGCTCCAGAGCTGAAAGAGCAAAAAAGCAAAGGGAAAGAGGTTATCACTTTATTCAAAGTTCCACAAAAGGACAGTGGACACTGCAAAGCTCTGGGTACATGGGGGTGGCACTACCAGATGCCTTTCTTGAACAGATTTCACATGAATGATGTAATAAGTGACTAGCCCATGTAGGCTCAGAAGTCTGAACTTACTACATTTGCCCAGAAGCAATTTCTGTTTAGGTAATTCACAATGTTGCTATCAGAAGATGTGGTCCTGGCACCCCTCCCCAACATTCAATAGGTATGGACTCAGGAACCTCTTGAGTCACTAGGCCTCAGAGTTGAGCAGGATAAAAGGCCAGCTAGTCCAAACTTCCTTTAGGGGCTCAGTTCCCTCTCCAGCACCTTTCCTTGGAGGCTCCTGATGGACCTCTACAGTGACTCGGAGCTCACAAGACAGGCTATTCCACTGTTAGCAGATCAAAGTATCACCAAGCTCTTTTGGGAGTTCCTACTCACTGGCCTAATTTTGCATTTTGTGGTTCCCAATGAGCCCTTCAGGCATTACAGCCCCAGTCTTCTCTGCACAAAACACCCTTGCTTCCTTTAGCTACTCCCCACACGGTGGGGCTTGCCTTCTCTCGCTATTCTAGCTGCCCTCCTTCGGTCATGCTTCACCCCTCTTGAGGTCTGGCCCCGTAGAATGGAACATGATTTTCTCACATGATATGACCCACAGGACGATGGCTTTCCCTGTTCTGACACTAGGTTACTGGAGGCACATCACACTTGTTGACTCATGTGGATCTTAAAGTCAACTGAAACCACAGCCTTTCTTTTTTTACATGGTCTACTGAGGGTGGTGAGTCATCTTTCTCCCACCTTGTACTCAGTACTTAGATCAGGACTTGTTTTCTTTGTTTGTTTGTTTTAAACCCAAGTAGAATCCCTGTTAAATTTTATCTCCCTGTTAAGTTTTATGGCCTGCCTTTTAGAGTGCCAAGATCTCTTTGTACTCTCACTTCTGATCAAAAAACACTTATTGCCTGCTTACTATGCACTGGGTGCTAAGTAAAATAAGAACACTGCCCATAAGGAGATTATAGTTCAGTTTGAGAGTGAGAAATGAATGACTAGGTGATTCCAATACAGTGGTGTAAATGATAATGAGTCTTTAAGGGGAAGGGAGGGGAGAATGTGTTGGAGCCACCAAAGCAGAGCAAAGGTTCAAAAACATGAACCAGAATGGACCACGTGGGGAACCACAGTCTGCTATCACTACAGCACAGAATTCGAGATGGTGCTAGAGAAGTACTGTGGCCAGGACCTGCAGAACCTCCTGGGCCACATGAAGGAGCCTGGACATTCTTCTGGAGGCAAGGGAATGCCACTGGGGCGTTACTTCAAGTGACAAGGTCAGGCAGTAATCTAGGAGAGAAGGGATGAGGGCCTAAAGTGAGGAAGGGCTAGGGGAAGATGGATTTGAGAAGCAGTGAGGGAATCAAATTGGCAGCACTGGGCACTGAATGGGGGAGGAGTCTTGGGTACCTCCCAGAACCCAGATGCTTCACACAACACATTCATCATCCAACAGAAGTTATGTAAACCTCAGTTTGACAAGCATGCCATAAATGGCCGCAAAGAATTAGTGAAACTGTGGACTGAGCCGGTGTGGAGGGCAGAGGGTATCAGTGAGTGTTACAGGCAGCTCCTAGCCCCGTCCCCTACCTACTCTAAACTCTCCCCAATTCATTAACTAGCCACTTATAAATCCTCCTAACTTTACCATTTACCTAACTGTGTGTGGGATTTTACCTACAAGAACATCAGGACAGACTTCATCAAAGGCCTTGCTGAATTAGGTATCTCATAACTCAGTCAACACTACTGACTTCTAGAAAACTATCATAAACATAATAGAAATATAAAAGATAATGATAACAGAAAAAACTTACTTGAAATTGCAAAACCTTACAGGCTTGCGATAATCCAGGGATTAAGAATACAGAATATTCATGTTACACATCAAATTGCTGCAAAAAGAAGTTTGCCCCAAAAGGCAAAGTGGGGGCTCAGGCTCCCATATGACTGTGCCCCACGGAAAACACCACCGCCAACTGCTGCCTGTGGTTGCAGACACACCTTTGCTCTTAACTCAGAGTCTGCAGAAGTCCAAGTTCAAGTGGGAGGTCAGCCATCTTTACAAAGCAGCAGGGAAGCCCCAGACAGTTGGGATCCTCAACCTCTGTATCACTATCTCTATTTTCTTCTTTTTTTTTTTTTAATTTTTCAATGCTTATTCATTTTTGAGAGAGAGAGAGAGAGAGAGAGAGCGCGCGAGCGTAGCGCACAAGCCACGAGCAGGGGAGGGGCAGAGAGAGAGGGAGACACAGAATCTGAAGCAGGCTCCAGGCTCTGAGTTGTCAGCACAGAGCCCAATGCAGGGCTCGAACCCACAAACCGTGAGATCATGATCTGAGCCGAAGTTGGATGCTCAACCAATTGAACCACCCAGGTGCCCCACCATCTCTATTCAGTGCCTAAAAACCTATCCCACTACAATTTAGTGATGAGACCACACCATGTGGTCTTCAGGTGCCACTTCCTCACTCTTCCCACCCACTGCTGCCTCAGGATAACACTGCCTTAAAAAGGAATTTCATTTGTTGGCAAGGAGTCAGAAACATGGCTCAGAGATCTGCTCTTTAGAACATAATAAGAAACAGGAAGAACTGTCTAGGCCATTCTGGACAATTTTCAGACGAACCTGTTATCTGAAAGGGAGATACTCCAAGCAGAGTGCATCATTCACTAGACTCAAGAGCCAGGCACCCAGCCCCACTTGCTTCCTCTAGGGCCTTGACAAAGGATGACATCATCAAGAACCCAAGGACTGAAGGCACTGCCCTAAAGAAATGGAAGATGGGGGACAGGCTTAGGAAGGTCTCCTTTGGGACTTCTTGGCCTACGTTGCCAGTGCGGTTCAGTACAATTCCATAAGCATTTACTGAGCATAAGCATTTACTACGTACTTTGGGAGAGAGAGATTCAGAATTGAGAAAGAAAAATTACTTGCTATTAAAAAGCTTTATAACTAATGGGAAGATAAAGACAACTACAAAAATTGCAAAATGCTTAGAGCTCTACAATTGTTAGCAAGAAAAGCTACATTTATGTGGCATGCACTATAGAATGTTATATACCCATTATTTAATGCTAGGAATAATAATTACTTTTAGAATTGACACTTGAGTACTATTCTAATTCCACAAGTATTAACTCATTTGAAGAAGTAGGTGCTATTATTATTCCCATTTTACAGATGATGAAACAGAGAGGTTAAGTTACTTGCCCAAGGTTGCAAAAAGAGTACATGAGTCAATGAAGGACCAGAACGAATGTGATGGGCACTTGCTTTCTACGGGGGTGGGGGGGGAGACAAAATAAAAACTTTCACGAGGAAACAACATTTAAGATGGGTCCTGAAGGCTGCCCAGAGGTGCCTGACTGGAGGTGGAAATGGCAAATGCTCCAGGGGAGGTTGAGAGACAAAGAGAGACCAAGAATAGGTTCGCTGAGTTAGTGTGTCAGCCGAGGAGGAGTCAGGTCAGAACCACAAGCTACGAGTTATCAAATGACATTCATTTAGATACTTTCTCCTAACTACTTCATTGTGCACCAAGACCCAAAGAGATGACCTAGAGCACAGTTTCTCAAACTGGAGTGAGCATCAGAATCACCTGGAGGGCTTGCTAACCCACAGACTGCCGCCTGCGCCTCATCCCCAAAAGTCTGATTCAGGAACTCTGGGGAAGAAGCTGAGAGTTTGCATTTCTTTTCTTTATTTTTTTTAACTTTATTTATTAATTATTATTATTATTATTGTTTACTTTTTGAGAGAGAGAGAGAGAGAGAGAGTGGAGGAAGCATAGAGAGAGAGGGACACACAGAATCCAAAGTGGGCTCCAGGCTCTGAGCTGTCAGCACAGAGACCGACAACAGGGCTCGAATCCACGAACCACAACACCATGACCTGAGCCAGTCTTATGCTTAACCGACTGAGTGAGCCACATAGTCACCCCTAATTTTTTAATTCTTTAAAAATTTTAGTGAGAGAGAGAGCATGTGCACGAGTGGAGGAGAGCACACTCAGTGCAGAGCCTGATGAGGGGCTCGACCCACGACTCTGGAATCACTGAAATCAAGTGTCCCAAATCAAGTGTCGGAAGCGCCACTGAATGAGCCACCCAGGTGCAGTTTGCCTGTCTAATAAACTCCCAGGTGATGCTGATGCTGCCCAGCCAGGTGCTTTGAAAACCACTGCCCTCAAGTGATAGTTCTTAACCAGAGGTTATTAAAACCACACACACCTGAATCCCACTCTGGCCTATTCTAATCCAGTTGGCTTCAGTTGGGTGCAGACACCTATAGTCTTAAGAAGCCAACAGCTAATTCTGCTGTGTAGCCCAGCTGAGAATCATGTTCCTGAGACACGACTTTCATAGGGGATCTGTAGGATTTATGCATGTGTGGGTAGGCAGGGGTTTGCAGTCCCAAGCAGAGTACAACTGATTCCAGCCCAGTACTTCTTTATAGTGTAGAGAATTCACCACACCCCTTTTCTCTTACAAATAAAAACATCAAAGGAGGGAAACCACTAGGAATTCAAAAGAATGAACAAGTGCTGGAATGAAGGCCCCTGGCAGGCCTCAGTGCTGGCTCCCGGGGTACAGGTTGTTTTAGGTGCAGGATGTAGCGGTGAAATAGAAAGACCAGGCTCCGGTCTCATGGGGTTCCCACTTACATGGGGACCACAGTCCACCTCTCCCCCTGGGCCTACATTGAGGGCGTCGCGAGCTGCAACAGGAGGCTGGAGTTAGAGATGACCAATACTTTAACATAAGCAGCTGCAGTGACTAAAGAAGAGGTACGTATTGCTTTCCTCTCTGACCCAGTGGCTTCTGGGCCCAGGAAGTGCGTTCAGTTCACCTGGAGAGCTTTAGAAAAACACCTATGTCAGGGGGCACTTAACTACATGGCCCGGGCAAGCCTGGTTTTAAAGGGATATGGGTGACTCTAGTGTAATTCCTCCAGGTTTGCCACCTCCTGCTTTACCAGCTCTGCACCCACAGCAGGTAAGACAGAGTCCACCAAATGTTTTTCACAACTGGGACCTCTCCCTGGCCAAGCACGGTTTCATGTCCTGTGCTACCAAGTACGTTTGAGAGCCTAGGTCAACACAGGGTACTTATTTCCATTTCTGTCCGTGACTATTGTCCACAGCATGCAAAAAACTGAGGTTAGTTCTTCGGTGGGGTGCCTCAGTCTGAGGTTTAGCACCTTTCTCCTCTGGAAGATAACATTTCTGTTTGCAATTTCAATTTTGATTGCTTTGGGTTTCTTCCTTCCGATCTTTCTTGGAAAGCCAAGTGTTCCAATGAAAGAGTCCAGTCCCTCCTTTAATGGCCCCATCTTATTTTTCATAAATTAGATGATTTTTTCAAACTTATTAATTGGGAGTTTTTTCCAGCCCTCCTTATTTGGAAAGTCTTTGGATTTTCTCAACAGTGCAGTCACCCAAGTAAGTGTGACTGATTTTAAACATCCAATTTGATTTCGTTTTTGAAATTAACTTTTTGTTTCTTTAGAGCAAGTGTATTTCTAGCCTTCAAAGGCACGGCTTAATGCTGGATTCACTTGGAAGGGTAATACCTCCAGCTGTGCTAAGTCCTGGTTCAATGGGGAAATAATTCCCCAAGTTTGGAATCCAAGGACCGAGAAAATGTCAAAAACAATGTGACAGACTGGTATATGTTGCCAGCTTTTTATCTTGTCAAGGAAGGATGTTATTTATTTTTAAAAAAAAATTTTTTTTTTAACGTTTATTTATTTTTGAGACAGAGAGAGACAGAGCATGAATGTGGGAGGGTCAGAGAGAGAGGGAGACACCGAATCCGAAACAGGCTCCAGGCTCTGGGCGGTCAGCACAGAGCCCGGGGCTTGAACTCACGGACCGTGAGATATGACCTGAGCTGAAGTCAGACGCTTAACCGACTGAGCCACCCAGGCATCCCCCCAAGGGCAATTCTTTAAAGACATTTGGCTTTAAGAAAAATTTGCCATAATATCATTTGGTTATAGTTTTATTATGAAAGCGTCACCAGGGTGCAGCACAAGGGAACTGTAGTTTTGGAGAAGCTGGTAACAGTTTCCTGAGTTTGATCTGTTTGGACAGCATGACAACCCTAACAGAGGTCTCCTCTGGGGGAACCGCAGGGACTTTGCCGCGTCCCTTGGGACAGCGAGCAAAGTGTCTGTGTGAAGGAACGCAGTGGTCCATTCACACAATTCCCTCTGGTAATCTCTGATGTGTTATCTTAGCAGTTCTTGGTTCTTTGGCAAGCTGCAGATTTCAGTGTTATGTCTGCAACCTGAATAGAGATTGCTAAATTAACTGCATTTCAAAGGTGCCACTCCCTAACTAACCAAGGTAGGGTGCTAACATCAACCTGGTGCCGAAAGAGGATTTAAAAGCAGCACATATATATATATATATATATATATATATATATATATATATATATATATATTTTTTTTTTTTTTTTTAGTTTATTTTTGAGAGAGAGAGGGAGACAGAGCGAGTGAGCGAGTGCAGAGGCTGGGCAGAGAGAGAAGGGGACAGAGGAACCAAAGCCGCCTCTACACTGACAGCAGAGAGCCCGATGTGGGGCTCAAACTCACAAACCATGAGATCATGACCTGAGCCGAAGTTGGACCTTTGAGCCACCCAGGCGCCCTGCAGCACATACTCTGAGCAGGGAAAGTCAGTGTCCTATGTCACAAATCCTGTCTTATTATTTAGGGAAGTCTGTCTTCTCCCCAGAGGAGGAGCCTAGCCCCAAAGGGCAGGCCTGTGGGTCATTCATCTTTGATTTTCAGCTACTCATATGGATCTGTTAAAATTTCTTAAAAAAAAAAAAAAAATCAACATAATCTTAAAAAGGTGCATGTTAATCTAAATAGCTTTAATAAGGACCTTCTGGGAAAAAAAAACATGGGATGATATCATTGCTACATAATTATGGATACAGTGGAGTTTCGCCATAGGAGCATTTAATTTAGGCGAATTTAACTCTAAGCACTCAGCAGACAGATCGGAAAATAACAATTAAAATAGAAGGCAGTTTCACCTGGCACCCCAGTCACTAAACACATTCCCGGAAGGGTGGTTGTGCTGCTCCCACAGACCAGAGGTTCTCAGACTTTAGTGTGCTCTCTTGCAGAGCTCCTGACTCAGTTGGCCTGGGGCAGGGCCCCCCAGATCACAGTTCTAACAAATTCCCAGGTGATACTGATGCCGCTATGCAGGAACCACATTTTAAGAACCACTGTCTCCACCCATCTGAGATCATCTGTGCTTCCTGCGGTGTAAACACCTTGCCGCCATGCTGAATTCGTGTGTGACTAGTGTTTACTGGTGTTTGTTTTTGAACACCACGGCCCCTAATCATAAGTCAACCCCTTCATCTAGTGTTTGGCCAAAAGCTCCTGGCCTTCACTGTGAAGTCATGAATCCAGATAGCCTGATTTTGTGTTGAACTGGCCCAAGTAAAATAGGAAAGAAAGAGTAAGTGTGCTGGCCCCAAGACAGCACTTCCTTGGCCCAGCAGAGATGGTTATGGGGGACGCCAAACTCCCGGTAATCACATTAAACATGTTCTACTTCTAAGTAGCTAGCTTTCGGTACCCATGAAGGGGGGGAAGGATCCCCAGGATTGAAAAGGCCAACCAAACAGAAAAAAATGGTTTCACTGCTATGGAATAAGTCACTTACCGCGATATTGTGTAAATGACAATGATACTGATTATGTCACTGTGGTAGTCACTTGCCACTAAGAATCAGAAGTTTTTTTTCCTTTGCCTGACCTTGCACATGCTGTTGCCTCTGCCTCAAATGAATGAATGAATGAATGAACAAATGAATAGATTTCTCTTTCACATACTGAAAAGGCTCTGAATTCTCTGATACCAGTAGGTCAAGAAAAGTTTGCAGATGGAACTGTTCTAAAGTTTCTTGGATCCTCCCCCTTTCTCCCAGAATCTCCAGCTTCCTTAGAAAAGTTGGGCATGAGCAAATACAAAGCAGACTTCATTTTTAATTCACAGCAACATGGACAGTGTTTTCTATTTCAAAGGATTGTAGCTCTGGTCAGAGAGATCTGCAGTCAGATCCAACAAAAGTTCCTACCTCAAACAGTTGACAAACTGGTTCTAAAAATAATCACAGATGACAATTTGTACACTCTGTGAATGTTAATGTCCCCTTGCGCAATTTGTCAGTAAAAAGTATATATATATTTGGGGAGAAAAGGAAACCATAGGAACTGCAACAACAACAACAAATCAACTGATTTAATAAATCTTGGCTTCTCCTTATCGAAGGGAAATTCCATTCCTGGATTTAATCCTCTGCGCCTCCCAATGCACTGTAATCCTGACCCTGGGGGCCCCTCCACTAACCAACATGTAGAATGACCTGGTGGAAGGATCTGGAGACTAACTTTGTCTTGAGAAACACCATGAACTGGTGCTGGCTGCTTATTTCTTGCCTACTTCTGTTTCCAGGTCTCTGAACCCCTTTATGCCCTGTTTACCCGTCCCTTTGAAAATATTCCCTCCTTCCCTTGCCCCCAGCATATTCTCAAAGGCATGTATTTTTTTTTAAGCACAGAATTCCTTATCTGCTGCTGTGGAAGGAGGATGAGCTTCTGAGAATACCATCTGAAGACTATCTTGTCAACCCATGGAAATAAAAACCTAGTCCCTGTGCTTAGGGTGCTTGGGAGACTGCTCTGGGAGTGATCTCTAAAAGGATTTGGGCTAAAAATGAGCTCATCAGGCATTGGGTGGGACCAAGGTTTACTTCTGGACTCCACCCACCATCCCATCGGCCCCTGTCCAACACAAGGGGGAAGTCAGGAAATACTTGTGGATAAACACATGACAACCCAAAGACACAAACATAAAATTACTTCTGAGCAAACAGTGCTTCTGGTTCTTTGTCAGTGACTGGCTACTAAGGACAAGATTAGGAAATCAGGAATTTCCCTAGCATCACACTCTAGACGTCCTTGTTTAGATCTGCCTTTTCCCCACAAAAGACCTGGGGCTTCTGTTCCACCCTTAGGCAATGAGATACAGTGTGAAATCAACTTGAAAGGAGGTAGCTAGCTGGGAAGATTCCTTTAAGTAACTGGGGCTTACCTCTGTCTTGTCTCCCGGGATAAGAGAGAAGCCAGAACCACCTATCTCAGTCCCTTGCAGGTGCCACAGTTCACAGTTCTGGGAAAAACTGACTCTAAGACTCAAGAAGTTTCTGGCACTACTGGGCTGCGGACTAACACCCACACGAATGATGCTGTGAGGTACAGCAGAGCTGGCAGATCCAACAGAGTCTATGTTATTTAGTGTGAAATCCAGCCCCATCACGGAGGGAGAAGTTAAGTACATTCTGCCAGATGAGCAACGGAGGTAAGCCTGGGAGTAAGTGTACCCGGCCATGGGACCAGCAGAAGCTTTGTCTCCTGCTCTGGATGAGATGATGCATTTCTTTGTTTTTGCTATCAGTTTTAACTGCTGATAGCTGCTTTTCTTTTCTTTCTTTTTTTTTTTTTCCCCTCCCTGATAGCTGCTTTTCTTCCAACACTGGATTTTTTCCTTTCTTGGGACATAACTTTTCAAGTTTTCATATATATTTTTTTAATGTGACCTTCATCACCCCGGTCTTCAGAGCATATTAGCCCCATTGTACAGTTGAGGCATCAAGAGGTTTCAAAACAAAGTGATGCAAGTGGTTTTTGCTTCAGGCCACCAAGGTTTCACTGTTACAGGAATTGCCCTTGTGCCATAAACAACTAGAAAACTGGACAAAATGTGACAAATTGCTGTTTATAAACATTAGATATGGGCAGGGTGATCCTTCAGAGACCAAACAAACAAGGTAAGCCTCACCACTGCCCCAGACTACTACCTAGAGGCAATTTCCATAGAAGGGGAGCCTCAGAGCCCAGAGATCTTGCTGAGTGGAGAAGATGAAAGCTCTGAGTTTGGGGAGGCGGCTGGAATTTGTGGGTCAGAATAGTGAAGACGAGGTATCTGTACAAAAACAAAGATCTGCAGAGGCAACCTACTGAGTCTCTGCTGAACACCGATGTGCTTGTACAAGGGGTGAAACTCCATGAGGCTGCGGAAAGGACCGTGAGAGCCATGAGCCCAACAATTCTGGAAGCTCAGCTCGGCTCCTGGTAGTTCATTCTCTCACCAGTTAGAGTAGAAAAACCTTGTAATACATGGGACATCAGGTAGAGACCGAGAAAGCTCTTGTTAGTGGAGCTACATTTGCATTAAACTAAAGGCTCCTCTTCAGATTGGACCGGCCAAAACAGAGCTTATTAAAAGCAAGCCCTGGGGGACCTGGGGGCTCCGTGGTTAAGCATCTGACTTTGGCTCGGGTCACGTTCTCACAGTTTGTGAGCTCATGCACCGCTCTGGGTGAGCTCCACGCCCGCTTTGGGTAAAAACATGAGTCCCATGTCTCTCTCTCTTTCTCCTTCTCTCCCTCTCTTCCTCTCTCTCTCTCCCTCCCCTTTGCTCACTTATGCCCTCTCTCTCTAGGAAAAAAAAAAAAAAAAGGAGGCCCTGGAATGGATCCAAAAGCAACCCAATGGATCCTAAGTAACAACCATATGTCAGAACAAAGTCCAACACTTTTTTTAATTTTAATTTTTTTAACTAAGTTTTATGGCCAAGTGGGGCTTGAACCCACAATCCTGAGATCAAGAGTCACAGGCATCCCTAAAATCCAACACTTTAAAGGAATAAAATAAATCCAACACTCAACAACATAAAATTAATATTGTCTGGCACCAGTAAAAAATTATATGCATGCAAAAAAATGGGAAAATATGACCCATAACTGGGAGAAATATTAATAAAAACAGACCCCAAAGTAACAATAATAATAATGGAAGTAGAAACAAGGATATGATAACAGCTACTATAAACATGCTACATATGGGCAAGAATCTAGAGAAACATGGAAAACGATGAAGAGAAATATGAAAGATATTAAAAGGACACAAATCAAACTTATAGAGCTGAACAAGATAATATATGAAATAAAAAAAATACACTAGATGGAGTTAGCAGCAGATTAAAAACTGCAAAAGAAAAGACTAGTGAATTTAGAGACATGAATTAGAAGCTATCAAAAACGAAACACCGATAGAAAAAACTGCCAGGGCATCAGTGATGTGTGGGACAACTTCCAGTGACCTAATACACATCTGAGTGGAGTCCCAGAAAGAGAAGGAAAAGGGAAAGGGCTGGAAAAAATATTTGAAGAAATAATGGTGTTGGAACAATTGGCCTTTTGTATGCTAGAAATGAAAAAGAGAACTTCAACCTTATCTCATGAGATACGTGAAAATCTGGTTGATGTCAATCAAAGAGCTAAATGTAAAACCTTATATATAAAATTGTAGAAGAAAACATGAGCAAACATCTTGGTGGCTTTGGGATAGATAAAGACTTCTTTACTAGGGCACAAAAAGCATAAAACAAAGAAAAAATTGATAAATTGGACTTCATCAAGATTCAAAATGTTTGCTCTTCAAAAGACATTGTTAATGAAAAGATAAACAACAGACAGGTAGAAAATATCTATTTGTATAAAGGACTTATATTCAGAATAAAGAACTCTAAGACTCAATAAGAGAACTCAACTTAAAAAAGAAACATGCAAGAGATTTGAATAGACATTTTACCAAAAATATACATGTATAGAAGAACTACTAGAGGGACAATAATACCAAGTCTAGGTAAGGATGTTGAACAACTAGACCTCTCATATAGTGCTGGTGGGAATGCAAAGTGGTAAGCCCCTTTGGAAGACAAGTTTGGCAGTTTCTTGTAATTCTTATCATAACCCAGTGATCACCTTCCTAGGTTTTACTTAACAGGAATAAAAACATGACCCACAGAAACACTTCTACATGAATGCTCAGAGCCACATTCTTCACAATCTCCAAAAAGTAGAAATGCCCACATGTATTTCAACTGGTGATTTAATAAAAAAACCATACATATAATGGAATACTACTCAGCAATAAAAAGTCATGAGTCACACCATACTAATAAAAGTAAAAAACAAAACACGTGATCCATCTCAATAGATACAGAAAAAGAATTTGACAAAATCCAACACCCTTTCACAGTAAAAAGACGCAACAAACTAGAAATAAAGGAAACTTCTTCAACCTGTTAAAGGATTATCTATGAAAAACCCACAGCTGACAACATACTGACTGGTGAAGAAAGCTCTCTCCTTAAGGTCCCAAAAAGACAAGAATGTCTGTTCTTGCCATTTCCATTTAACACTGTACGGGAGGTTCTAGCCAGGGCAATTAGGCAAGAAAAATAAATAAAAGGCATCCAGATTGGAAAGGAAGAAGTAAAAACTATGTTGCACATGACATGATCTCATATATAGAAAATCCTGAGGAGCCCCCAAAAATTCTAATAAATGAGCTCAGTAAGGTTGCAGGATAAAAGATTCATATACAAATATCAACTATAGTTCCATATGGTAGCAACAAATAACCTAAAATTGAAATTATGAAAATAATTCCACCTACAACAGCATCAAAAAGAATAGCATAGGAATAAATTATTTAACAAAAGGCGTTCATGAAAGAAACGTCACTGAAAGAAATTGCTGAATATCTAAACAAATGGAAGGACACCCTGTATTCTGATCTGAATACCTGAAGACATAATATTGTTGTAATGACAACTGACCTACAGATTTAACACAATACCTATGAAAACCCTAGCTAGTCTTTCTTTCCTTTTTGCAGAAGCAGACAAACTTCCTAAAATTTTATGACAATATAAGGGACCCAGCCAAAAAACTCTCGAAACAGAAGAATAAAGTAGGAGGACTTATATTCTGATTTCAAAAGTTACCAGAAAGCAATGAAAATCAAGACAGTATAGTTCTGCCATAAGGACAGACATGTAGAACAATAGCATAGAATTGAGAGTCCAGAAATAAATTCATATATTTATGGTCAATTGATTATTTGACCAGGGTACCAGGACAATTCAATGGGGGAAAGGATAATGAAAGTCTTCCAACAAATAGTGCTGGGATAAATGGATAGCCACACGCAATCCTGAGGTACGCTGGACCTGTACCTCACACCAAATACAAAAATTCACTCAAAATGTATCAGAAACCTAAATGTTAAGAGATAAAACTATATAGTCTTTAGAAGAAAGAAGAAAACATGGGTACAAATCTCTGTGACCTTGGATTTGGCAATGGTTTCTTAGATTTGATGTCAAAAGCACAAGCAACAAAAGAAAAAATAAACTAGATGTCATCAAAACTAAAAATTATACATCAAAGGACATTATCAAGAAGGTGAAAAGACAACCCACAGAACGAGAGAAAATATTTGTAAATCATATAACTGATAAGGGATTAATATCCATATATATAAAGAAGTCTTACAACTCAAGAATAAAAAGACAAATATCCCAATTTAAAAATGGGCAAATGGATGGAACTAGAGGGTATTAAGCTAAGCAAAATTAGAGAAAGACAAATATCCTATGACTTCACTCATACGAGGACTTTAAGATATAAAACAGGTGAACATAAAGGAAGGGAAACAAAAATAATATAAAAACAGGGAGGGAGACAAAACAGAAGAGATTCATAAATATGGAGAACAAACTGAGGGTTACTGGAGGGGTTGTGGGAGGGGGGGATGGGCTAAATGGGGAAGGGGCACTAAGGAATCTACTCCTGAAATCATTGTTGCACTATATGCTAACTAACTTGGATGTAAATTAAAAAAAATAAATTAAATTTTAAAAAATGGGCAAAGAATCTGAATAGACATTTCCCTAAAGATGATAAACAAATGGCCAGTTAGCAGTAGAGAGTATGTTCAACATCACTAGCCTTTGATAAAGGAAATGCAAATCAAAAGCACAATGCAATATTGCTTCATGCCCACTGGGATGGCTATAATAAAAAAGATGGACGATAACAAGTGCCATCAAGGATGTGGAGAAATTGAAACCCTCATACGTTGCTGGTAGGAGGAATGTAAACTGATACCATCTCTTTGGAAACAGTTTGCCAATTCCTCAAAAAGTTCAACTTAGAGCTGGCATACGGCTCAGCAATTCTACTCCTACGTCAATACCTAAGAGAACTGAAACCATACGTCCCCACAAACACTTGTCCATGAATCATAACAGTATTGTTTATAACAGCCCAAAAATCCATCAACTAATGAATACATAAAACATGGTATACTGATCCAATGGAATACTATTCTGCCATAAAAAAAGAACAGTGTTGATTCATGATCCAAGATGGATGAACCTTGAAAACATTAAGAATCCAGACACAAAAGGCCACATGCTGTATGATTCCATTTATATGAAGTGTCCAGAATAAGTTTTCAAAAACAATTTGCTTAACTAATTTAATGGACACAGATTATCTGTGATGAGGGCTGTTGGAGTGGGGCAATATAGGAACGCAGAGAAAAACTGAAATCACAGATGATCTGAGACCCCAGCTGCTCATTTGAACAGTATTTTCCTCTTGGGGTGGAAATGTGGGTAAGAAGGTTTCATGACATAGCTCCGTTACAGGTCTAGACACTCGGCCCAACTCACGCTACTACGAGGCTCTTAATTTTGGTCATGGAAATGGGCACTGCACCAGGAACCAGGGAAGCTTGACTATTTCACTAACTAGCCGTGTGACCTTGGGCAAGTCACTTAATTGCTATAGTTTCCGTTCCACCTACTGATTAAATGGTCTCGAAACTCTAAAATTCTAAGAACCGTGGGCCTATGTACTCAGCACCAAGGCTTGGAATTAACGAGGGGTAAACACCACATGAACCTAGCAATCTAATAACACATCCTGTATTATTCTGACTTCCGAAAGGCAGCTAGAATCATCTGCTTATTTTAGGAGCTCACTGTTCCCTGGGAAAGATACTTTTGGCAAAGGCAACCATTCAGATGACAGTTTAGTGTTTTGGAGAAAAGCAACTAATTTATTGACAACAAAGCCTGTTTTTTTTCCTTGAAATTTCATAGCTGTAGGCCCAGAAATAAAAAGTCCCCAGAAGACTTTAAAAATATGTTCTCAATTCCCTTTTATCTCCCACCCAGAGCTGACAGAACAGCACCAACTGTGTCATATTAAACACATCTGCATCCAACACCGATAAAAGTGCATGACCAAGGGAACAGATAAGAATTGTTTTCAATTTGTTCAGATGGGATTGGTTAAATTTAACCTAATTAGACCAAATAATCAAAGCAGGTGTTTGTAAGTTGCCAATGTTTTTATACTCTGTAATTGTTTGGCTATATTTCCCAGGAACTTAAGTAAAGGAAGTTAGTATGTCATAAAAATCATTGACCTTATACTTATTCATGTCACACATATATTATTCACGTTCCAGGTGGTACAAATACAAGGCATTGTTGAATACTTGTCACAGATTTTAGCATTTGACCATCATCAACATCTAAGCTGGCCTTTGGGAGTGCTTACATTACCTAACTTCCATTATATAAATACAAGCAGTAATAAATGAGAGCCTGTCTTCTAATCTTACATTGATCTACAAAGCACATTGACTTGGCATTTAGACTACTTAGGGATTCTGACTTCACTCTCATAAGCTGGTCACTTTTAAGGCATTTAGAGGAAAAATAATAACAATAAAAGTTACATTCTAGTAACACAAAATGTTTATTGCATTTGGCGGAATGATGAGATCTGAACTATAAATCTCAACTAACAAAGGAACCACAGAACGCAGTCACCAGCAGTCTGGAATTGGGAAGTGCTTCATGTAGTGGCCACTTGTGAAGGGAAAAAGGGCAGGTGGCTGCCTGGGAGCGGTCAAGCTTTCTCTTTCTAGTAACTGCTTGTGTCCCTGGTACACTCTCATGTTATTGCATATACTGCTGGCACAGGAAAGACAGAAATGAGGCAAGAAAATCCCCATGAAAGCCTATGATCTGGAAACTCCTATAGAGGGGATCCCTCTCTAAGGCCTGGGGGTTCTACGAGAGAGGAAGAGGAATGGGAAGACAAAACAACCAACAGGGTTCTAGGGCACTCCTCCCCAAGGTAGAGATTTTCCTAATTCTGGCCCCGATTGGGCTGCGGGGCCACAGCGTCGACGCCTGGAGAGCCAGGCTCTTCTGTCTCACTACACATGAGACACTTGGCCGGTTTTCTCTGTGCCTTAGGTTTCCTCACGTCTAACACGAAGGACCACTAGTACCTCCCTTACTAATGCACACAAAATGCTTGGCACAGTGCTTGGCATGGCGGTAGGCGCTCAATAGCTGTTGGTCAAAAATTATGATGATCCCGGGGCACCTGGGTGGCTCAGTCGGTTGAGCATCTGACTTCAGCTCAAGTCATGATCTCACGGTTGAACCCGCGTCAAGCTCTGTGCTGACAGCTCGGAGCCTGGAGCCTGCTTCGGATTCTGTGTCTCCCCCTCTCTCTACCCCTCCCCCGCTCACGCTCTGTGTCTCTCTGTCTCTCAATAATAAATACATGTTAAAAATTTTTTTTAAAAAAAATTACGATGATCCCTATAAGGAAGAGGGTATTGAAAATGCTTCCTGAGGACAAGAGTATGCCGGATATCCTATATACATTTCAGGGGAAGGGAAACAGCCTTTTGAGATCACTTATACTCTGTGGAAGGAGGATGGAAAATGTCCAGCCTGAGAAGGAAAAACTGAAGGTGGGTTTCCAGTGAGAATGAAAGCTCTGTCTCCCATCCCTGCCCAGGCCTGCAAGGCAACCCCGAAGTGCTTGTGGCAGTTAGTCCTCTTCTTCCTCACCCCCCAGTTCCAACTGGAGACTATAATTTTCTTTCTAGCAGGAAACTGATGCATACGAATGATGACAGATGGATTCAGAAGAGGAAAAAGAATACAGGGGACAGAGCGTCCTTGTGGGTTTAAATCACGTTAGAACTCAAAACAAAACCCCCAGATCTGGAATTTTTAAAACCTAGTTAATGGCTGAGGAAACCTCAAAGGCTGGGGAAGCATGAAGATAAAAGTCTGAATCACACAAAACACATCATTATCTTAAGCTTTTCTAATCGTCTTCTCTGCCTTTCCCCCTCACTGTTTTTCTCATTGTTTATGCCCCAGCCCCTCAATGTGGTTCTAAGACACTTTAGAGATAGAAATAGCTTTCCAAGGTCACGTACAGAATAGTGTTTGAGAGGAGATGGACAGACCCTCCTCCAACCAAAAAAAGTTTCCCTGAAACTGATACTACTTCACTTCTTTCGGAATAATTAAGCACTTTCAAGATTCAGTTAGATTCATTTACTGCTGAAATGCAAGTACATACACCCATATGAATAAAACAGAATCATGGTGTGTAAGATTCATAAAATGGAAAATAAGAGAAAGAAACTCCCATGATGGCGCCATTCTAAGACAAGTGTTTTGAAGCACTGTGCTGCCTTTAACTTCAGTCTGGTTCTCTGCTCCCCACTCCCACCTCCTAGACCCCCAGTGCCGATGATCACAAGGTCTGGACAAATCCCCCTGACATTCCATTAATGGATTTTCAGTTACATTCTTTTTCAGCGACAATAGGAACTTGGTTCATAAGGGTCCTAAGAATTCTATGAGGACGAGGGCAAAGAAGGAAATGTCTCCTTGTCTTAAAAAACCACACAATGCCACTCTTTGTCTTACGTCCTTCAATAATCTCCTTTTGTCTACAGGGTCAAGTCCAAGCTCCTCAGACTGGCCTACGAGGTCCTTCGTGATTGAGTTCCTGCCTCTGCAGCCTCCCTTCCAGTCACACCTGCCTGGTCTTGAACTGATACTCTGGTCATTGTCCTAGCTCTTTGAAGGCTGTGCTGACTCGTGTCTCTGTGGCTTTGGCCATGGTCTTCCTTCTGTCTATAATGCCCACCTTTACCTTGACCATGCAGTTAATCTCTACTCACCCTCAAAATTCAGCTCAACTGAAGTCTCCCCGCCTTCCCAAGAAAAAATGACCTTCCAGGGGCGCCTGGGTAGCTCAGCTGGTTGAGTGTCCGACTCTTGATTTAGGTCATGATCTCACAGTTCGTGGGATCGAGCCCCATGTCAGGCTCTGTGCTGCCAGCATGGAGCCTGCTTGGGATTCTCTCTCAATCTCTCTCTCTCTCTCTCTCTCTCTCAAGCCCCACTTGTGTGTGCGTGCTCTCTCTCTCAAAATAAATTTAAAAGCTTAAAAAAAAAAGACTTTCCATTCTTTGGTGCTTCCAGTGTATCCCACACACACTTCCTTTGTAATACCTACAAACCCTACTGTGCCTACTTACAAGTCCAAATCATATGCATGTGTATCTCCAGTTACAGGTGCTCAATGAGTCTGATGCCAACATGTCATTTCTGATGAATAAAGAAGTAAATGAACAACAACAAAAAATGACCCTTTTTTTGAATCAGTCAGAGGGGCAGGAGCATCCTTAATCAAGTGGATTTCCTGACATTCTGTCCCAGGTATGCCATGCTTCAGTATTTTCCTAGGAAAGCAGGCATTTCTTCTTTCCCAAAGATGTTTAAAATAAGAGGAGAGCTGTGAATGTGAGGGGCTGCAGGGTACTGGATTAGATGCATGTTTCTAGCTAGTGATAATGATGATAATAATATTAACAGTAGCTAATATTTATTAAGCACTTATTCTGTGTGATGCAAAGCACATTCTATACATAGGAATTTACATATATTAGTTGAAAACCAGTCTAAGATATAGATCCTGTTATCACCCCCAATTACAATTGAGAAAAACTGTCTCAGAAAGGTTCATTGACTTGCCTAAGGTCACAAAACTAGTAAATGGCAGACCTGGGATTCAAATCCAGGGATATGGCTTCAGAGCCTAAATGATATACTCCCTTACTCTCAGCTTCGTGAGCTAATAATGGGGGTAGATATGCACACATTTACAAACATACACATGATATAAACATAACATTTGAATCAGAAAATAAATTTACATCTGACTGATGCATGAATTTAAATAAGACTTTGTATCTTGATGACAATTGTTACTATTCTAAAAACTGAGGAAAACTCTGCATTTCTATCAGTTAATAACAAACCCTCATAGTTAGGGCCTGCTATGTACTTAGCTGGGGGACAAGGAATCTACAGCACGATCCATTCTTTCAAGTTACTTGCAAGGTAACACTATAATGTCATGACATTATTTCAAAATCATATTGTAGTCTACTCATCCAAATAAGTGATCATCTTGTTTGGTGATATATTTAGCTGTTGCTCAAACTGCCTTTGGAAACAATTTATGAAACATATAAGAATAGATTTCATTACTTTAAGCTCATAGTTTGTTTTTATCCTGAACAGTGCCATCCACTTTAATTGCCATCACATTTGACATTTGGTTAGTTCTAAAAATCTAGTTCCATCCTCAAAGAAGGAAAATTTGTTAGTACTATTTGTGTGAATGTACTATAAGATTACATACATTCATACAGATAGACACAGACATGCACACGCATCTGTGGCTTATGTGGGCAAACACCAAAGGACTGGATAAAATCCTTACTTGTCTGTTAGGAATATAACATGAGCCATATATATAATTTTTTATGTTCCAGCAGCTACATTTTTTAAAGTAAAAGGAAACAGGTGAAATTAATTTTAACAATACATTTTATTTAGCCCAATATATCAAAAATATTATCATTCCAACATGTAATCAATATAAAAAAATTAACGAGAAATTTTACATTCTTTTTTTCATACTAACTCTTTGAAATGTGGTGTGTATTTTATTCTTACAAAACATTCCAATTTGGATGGACCACATCTCAAGTGCTCAGGAGTCCTGCCATATTGGGCAGTGCAGGATAAAATAGTTAGGGCTATGGCTTTCAGAACAGAATAAGGGCAAGAGTACCCACCCCCACGCATCTTACTCTGCAAAGTACCTGAAGAGGGATGATGCATCGATCCAAGTGCAATACTGTTGAGTAATAAACCACAGCTTGTGACCACATTTAACTGGGGTACAAATTCCAAATACTGCAAGACTTTGGAGGGAAGGATGGCTCAAAAAAGGCCAATGTCATCTTCCTGAAGGAGACCAGCCATCAATAAAGGGTGGGTGGTTGGAGAACAGAGTAGGGAATTCCAAAACACTCAAGGAATGTCCCTCCGGACAAGGAATAAAGATACTAATACATCAAGAAAAACTTAGTCCAAATAAACTGATGATTACAGTCAACCACTCTAACGACTGGACTTGTTAGTCGTGAGCAACTCTTTCACCGCCAAAGTCCTTTAGCTACTAAGCAGAGAAGTATTATAAAGCTATATGGAATTTGGAACTGAAATATAAAAATAGAGGAAACCCAAAAACAACTTATTTGGTAACACCCAATTTATAATCTCTGCACCCTAGTTCAAGTGTAAAATATGGTGGCGCAACCCTGGGATTTCCTACAGCGAAGGTGATCTATAACTTATTGTGCAAACCGGGACACTTGTAAGAGTAAAGGGGGGCACCATTAATAATTATGCTGGGACAAGAGGCATAAAGTAGGCCCGTTTTACAACTATAAAACTATATGATCCTATTCTACCAAACGGATACAACAGCTCCCCCTGTGCAGGGATGTGGAGCTGATGAAAGCCCAGGCAGGTTCTTCTTACCTCTGCATGGCCACAGGGGCTTTGTGGGCTAATATACATTGATCTGGGTGAGATGGTTTCGCACCTCCCCCTCAAAGCAATTTAAATTGGTTTGAATTTGGGAACAGGCTTCCATATGGACAGAGCCGGACTCTGACAGCCTGAATATATTTACTGAAGACAAGAAATCATTGACAGACTAAATGTAACAGAGGAAAAGCCTGGCCTGCTTGTACTCAGAATGTGACTTTGTAATTGTAGCCTCTTTTAGACAGGCCTAATCAATTAGAAGAGGCTGATTTTAACCAGTTGCAGGCTCATTACCCTGCATTCCAGTTTGTGTTGATGAAAATCAGTTTCAGTCTGTGGCCTGGAACTCATGTACAGCACTTCCTGCAGCCTCTTATATAAACACATCAAAAAAATTTTTTTTTTTTAATTTGGAGTTGCCCTTCTCCATTTTAAGAAAACCACTCTGTGAATCATGATTAAAATAGAACAATTGTAATGTGGATCTGGGGCCCCATACCAGGAAACATACTTGACCAAGGAACATACCTCAAGGCAGAGCTTAAAGCAGTGAAGGGCAAATTTGAGACAGAGTCTCAGGTATGCAGGCTCCAGGATCAAATGAGCCCAGCTCAGTAAGGTCCACGGAATGGAGCAGAATGGACTCTCAGTTACTGAAAATGACAAACTACCAAAGAAAATGCATGGAAGAGGAAAAAAAGCCAAGGTGTCTGAAATACAGAGGGCATCTGAGTAGAGTCCAAGCTCTTTCCTGAATGATAAAATTGAAAATAAATAGCAAACTTCCAACTAAACAAGGACAGGTTTCCTTGAGAAGCTTCTATGAGGTAGCCGTATGACGCTATGCTTAATTTTGATGTGTGGTTAGTTTCACAAAAGTAGAAGCTGGGGGAGTGTGTGGTACAACCACTCGAAACCCCACCTGTATTTCAAAGATCCGTAATTGTTCCAAAATATGATGTAACTATGAATCATACCTGGCTGGTTGCCTTTTGTGGGTTTGTCAAGGCAGCGAGTCAACAGGAAGAGAATATCAATATATACAGCTCTGGTCACCAAACATGGATTTTGCCTAGAAAGGTAAAGAACAGCAGATAAATTGATATTTTCTCTCCCTGAGGCTTGGGTCACAGAAGAGAAAAAGGTATTTTGTAATAGGCATATCATGAGGCTTACGGAGTTACGGTGAATGCTAAAAAAGACAGATAATCACCAATGGTGAAGAGACGTCAGTAAGTCAAGTGAGGAAATGAAATCCTAGAGCATATGGTGGAGGTTGGGGATACACAAGTAAAGAACAGATAAAACTCTATGCTCTGGTTCCAAATAAAACAAACTGAAAACAAACAAAAACCAATATCCTATCCTAGTTATTTGAAAACAAGGAGATTGGCAGAGGGAATTATATTCTATTATTTTCCTCTTAAGTGGACAGATCTGGGGGAAAATCATTGGTTACGAGTATCACTGACTTAGCATTTTGGAGAAGGAGAACTGCAATCACATAGGACAAACCATACCTATGGACTTAAAATAACCGGCTGAAAAACAAACACACAGAAGGGCTAACAAACACTGCGACAGACATTCCTTTCCCAATAAATGGAATTTTTTCTTCTTTCAATATGTGGAGTTCACTTTACTCTTTGAATCACATGCTGGAAAAAAGTGGGCCTGGATTTAGAGGTCTGGATTAAAAAAAAAAAGGAAAAATGAAGACTTTCTTTTGAGAACAGTGCTGAAGGTCCCCTGGCTCTGAGCCTCAGTTCAGACTGACCATGAAAAGGGCCCCAACCTCCTTGGTGTACTAATAATTCAGCCTAAGTAGTAAAAACAGTAGGCACAGGGGCGCCTGGGTGGCTCAGTTGGTTGAGCGTCCGACTTCAGCTCGGGTCACGATCTTGTGGTCTATGAGTTCGAGCTCCGCGTTGGGTTCTGGGCTGATGGCTCAGAGCCTGGAGCCTACTTCCGATTCTGTGTCTCCCTCTCTCTCTGCCCCTCCCCTGTTCATGCTCTGTCTCTCTCTGTCTCAAAAATAAATAAATGTTAAAAAAAAAAAAACAGTAGGGACAGATCTGGGTTTGAATCCTGGCTTTGCTGCTTACTCCTGTGACCTGAATCACATTCCTGACCTGTACAATGGGAACCCTAATCACCACAAAGTGAGTCACTGTGAGCTTCCGAGGTGGCACAGCGACCAGAACACCGCCTCGCAGCCTGGTCATGGCACATGCTCCATCGGTGCTTGTTCCCGCCCGGTTCTGCTCCCAACCTAAGATCATGGGATGGCACAGGGATGCTGCCAGTGAGATTCCATACACTTGGCCCCTAAACCCATCCGTCTCATTCCCTGCATTTTAACAGTTTTACCATTTCCCTACTCTGTCCCAAAATGCCCGTATTCTAGGCTGGCAGATGAAAAGCAAGTCAGATACTTATGATTTAAAACAAAACTATCTTGTGTCAAGGTCTCTCTGTTGCTGACCTGCCTCATTTCTGTCCTACTGACTTGCTTCCTCTATAGTAACTGCTCGCTCTGACTCTTACCCTACCATGACCCATTGCTTATATGTATACCCTACATTTGGCCTAATTTCATACCTGCACCTAGCTACTTTTTTTAATGAGCTTTAAAAAATAGGTAACATGTGCACGTGGCATAAAAATAATTCAGCATAAAAGGGCATGTGGTGAAAATTAAGTTCTTTTCCAACCACTGCCCTCTACTCATATTTTGCTCCTTGGAGTCAACCACTATTACTAATTTTCAGTATGTCCTTGCAGGGACATTCTGTTCATTTATAAGCATCTATCTATAGTTACCCACTTGTTTATTTTTTACAGAAATAGTGGTTTACTATATGCTAAGTTCTAGGCATTACTTTTTTTCACTTCTATATTTTGGATATCATTCCATTAAAAACAGAGATTTGCCTCATTTTTTAAATGGTTGTAGACTGCTCCCTGTCAGAGGTACCAATCCCCTTTTGGAATAACGCAGATTGTTGAAGATACTTGGCTAAAAACGAGGAAGAATATATACGTACATCAATTTTGTAAATATAAATCAGTACTCAGGGGAGAAATTCCTAGAAGCTGAATAGATCAATCAAGGTATTTGCACATTTAAAATTTTGATGGATTTTGACAAGATGCTCTCCAAAAAGATTATACCAATTTACACTTTCACCAACAGCATGTAAGAATTCTAGTCTCCCACAACCTGACCAACACAGTGCACTATTAAACTTTTTGACTTTTGCCAGGGTGAAAAACAAGATCTCATCATTTGAAGTTGCAATTATTTTCTTATAAGTGAGATTGATCATAATTTCATATGCTTTTCAAAAAAGATACCTGAATTGCCTTTTCTATGCAATGTTTTCAACTCCCCTGTCCGTTATGTTGTGGGTCTTTTCTTTATTGGTTCATAGGAGCTCTTTGTATATTAAGGAAACCTACTTTTTGTCACATGTGTTACAAATGTTTTTGCAGTTTATCATTTGTCTTTTAACTTTATATATTTTTTGCAATTTAATGTTCAATTCTATGCAGCCAAATATATTAGTATTTTTATTTATGCCTCCTGGGTTTTACACTTTTATATAAATTTTATATAAAATTTTTTAATTTTCCCACATTTTCTTATAGTACTTTACGGTTCCATTTTTTGTTGTCGTT
Organism: Panthera tigris; assembly: GCF_018350195.1. Lineage (NCBI taxonomy): Eukaryota > Metazoa > Chordata > Mammalia > Carnivora > Felidae > Panthera > Panthera tigris. The sequence goes on from NC_056662.1 coordinate 62,710,477, forward strand.
GCTTAAAACTTTTATCTTTTTGGAATTTTTCTCCCTAATCCTCCCCCTATCTTTTTTGTTTCTATCTCATTTTCCCCAGTTCTCTTAATTCTAATTTCCTGTCTTTATTCTTCTACTCCCTGTGAAAGGCCCAGCTTATGAAAACTTCTTTGATGGTATAATTTGCAATTCTAGTGTTGCCACTGTTTAACAGGTAGGACTTCCCTCTGCCACAAAAAGGGGCACTGAAGAAAGAAAGTGAGAAGAGCCAATGCTGGGGTTAATGAATCATTAGATAGGTAGCACAGGGCTGAGTAAGTGGCCTGCAGGTAGCAGATGGAATCCCCTCAAAGCACTAGCTTTGAGCTAAGTCCTGGGAAGTGAGGTACATGAGATGATTTCTGACCTCAGAGAATTCTGTCCAGTTATGGAGGCAAAAATCACGGCAAACTTTGGGACAGGATGTAAGGAGTTAAGAGAAAGAACATCAAGGTGGACTGGAGAAATGAAAAAGGTTTATGAAGATGTAATTCCAACCGGGCTGTGAAAGATGGGAAGAATTTAACTAGACAAAGTTGACAGGGAAGGGCATTCTAAGAGGCGGCAACAGACGTGGGAAGGAATTAGTCTGGCTTGTCCACAGACCTGGGAAGATCAGGGTGGGAAGATTAGAGAATGTGCTGAAAAGTAGGAACAAGAATAAGGCAGGCTGGGCTTTCAGGACACAGGATACTTCATTCCAACTGAGTGCTTCTTAGTATAAAAATGCACTGCCTGTTCCCATATGGCCTTAGAGTCATAGCTTTTCATCCTGGATGTTTTCCTGTTGGTGGAGCCATACAGAACCGTAAAGGGAAATTTCTGGAAAGCTGGTTTGATTTTCAACTCTGATGAGGAGCCTAGTTTCCATGATATTTTTAGCTAAGTTAATGTATTTTTTTAAAATTTCTAAATGAATAGAGGAAAGGTAGGCAGTCTTTAGGGCTCCATGCCTGGTTGAAGTGCTCTGTATCTTTTTTGGACCTGGCACCGGTTGTCGACCTTGCTGGACTCTTGGGACACTTCCGGGACCACTCTGCCCCCATAACAGAGAGGCTCTGGGCCAGGTCTGACACAGTCAATGAGACTGTGGGGGACTCCCTCAAATGCTGCTGCTTTGGATTCCAGGAAACAGAGGGTTGGGCCACAAAGGAGTCCATCCTTGGCTTTTCCTCTGAGACAGAATCAGAGAAAAATTCTGGCTTAGAGTCCACTGTTCTTGGCTCTACCCTCAAGGATAGCCATGGCCACAGCCTCAGCCACAATCACAGCCACATAATATCCCTGTCTGGAGTTAGAGTTGGGCCTCACTCTGAACTGGCTTCTAGGTCAGGAAAATAATTGTGTTGTCTTTCTCTTTCTCTCACTATTACTTGGTATTTATTCGGACTTGGGAATGGTACACTGTGAGTTCAGGGTGAGCCAGAGGTTTGTTCTCGGTCTGTGAAGCCACTTTGATGATGGGAATAAAATCCCAGGGAACAGCAAGCCAGCTGGACAGGAAACCAACCCACAGGGTTTTGGTGGGCTTGGGGATTTTTTTCTACTCCCAAATGGAAAAATCCTGGCATGGGGTATGGTATAGTAGAGATTTAGAGTGTTCAAAAAAAAAAAAAAAATCAGAAATGGTCAGGGTCTAACAGATGGGCTGAAAGACGGCAGAACGGAGGCTGTGGAAGGAGCAGCAGGACCCGGGTACTAGGAGGACCAAGTTTACATATATAAAATCGAACAAAGGGCTTGTTAAGAATCTCACTTTCTTCTATTTTTTTAAACATTTGTCCCTTGACAAATAACCACCTGAGAACCTGATTAATCCGTTTCTGCCTTGGGAAATCTCTGCACTTCATTAAACCTCCTGCCCTCTCTCCTGGAAATTGGGGGGAGGCAGAACGCAGGGCGGAGAGAGTAGGGCTCCCCAGACACGTCCACAATGGCCCCAGTGTCTAGAGGACAGCAGGAGTTCCTGGGAAGTCTGAGATAAATTATTCACTTCTCCTGTCCCTTCCGGAATCCCGGTGGCTACAGAGGTTCTTAACTGAGGCCCATTCATTCGGAAAACATTAACTGAGAGGCTACTGAGAGCTCTCAGTAGTGCCAGGGTTTGGAAATATGAAGATAAAATGATTGAGTGACATAGTCACTGCCCTCAAGGAACTTAGAGTCCTGAATAGTGTTCTAAATTGTAGGTTATGACCCATTTTGTTGATTATGAAATCAACATTCATATGAGTGGTGACCAGCATAACAGAGAGAAAAGAAGGGAGGGGAAGGAGAAGAGGAAGGAGGGAGGGGAAACAGAGAGGATTTGGGGCAACAGAGGCAGGGAGAGGAGGAGGATAAGAGGGACAGAGAGGGAGGAAAAGAAGAAGGGAAGGAGGGAGGGAGGGAAAGGGAGGAGGAAAATATAATCAGAGTTCATCAAGGTGTACTATTTCCTTCACTTGTTTCCATAAAGTCCTTGCCCGGGATCAGTTTTTAATAAATTACCTTTGGTGTTAGAAGTCAATAATTTATGAAATGCAATTATTTTAAATAAAAACATTGATTGATTTGTTCTCCTTTTTTCCCTTCCAGGTAATAAACCACCCCACATTATACTGAATGGATTCAACAGGGTTATGCTTGGTATCCAAAGTGATGGTGGATATGTTGAAAGCAAACATTCCTGAAACTAAATATGCTACAACTTGAATAAATTTCCTCTCTGTTGCATTTTTTTTAACAGACTGTTCATGTCTTATATAAATATTATCATAATCTCAAACTATGCAAGAATTCATGTGTGTATACATATATACACACATAGACACAGCACACATACACATTAGGTCATATGTAAAATTATCTGTTTCAAGTGATTGTCAAAAAATCTTGAAAGCCACTAGTTTAGTGGGAGAAACAAGCAACCAATCATATTAGAGTATGAGGGGTGGCCCAAAAGAAGGGTTTGACAGAGTAAAAATTAAGGATGGTTGAAGAGGGACCTGCCTAGTCCTCCTGGGTGAGTCAGGAAGTGACTTGGCAAAAAGCTGGAGAATGAGAAGTCTGGGATACAGAACATGGGCAGAGTGACCCCAGCAGAAGAAGCAGCATGTCCAAAGACACATGACATGTTTGGAGAATAATGAGAAATGCAAAGGAGACATGGGAGGGGAAGACAACAGGAAATCATAGAGGATGAGTGAAACACCCAATGGGAGAGCTTAGGAGTGACCTTTCAGAACTCAAAAGCCCCAAAGGGTTGAAGCTGCCAGTGGGACCCCACCAGCCCAATCCATGCTGGAAAGCTGAGATCCCCACTCACTAGTGTGAAGCTTTGGTGGGCCCCCTAGAAGGGACAGACAGTTCACTTTGGGCATACTACGCTCTCCCAGAAGCATTCACTGTCATCTTCAGAGGGCTGGAAATAGCTGTTATGGCTGTAGACTGCTAGTGTCTGTTAAGGTCTCTAAGTCAAATGACTGTATCTGGACTTCAACAGAGTCAGGGTCTGAGATCCCTCTAATATCCAGAACTATCTAATATCTAACTATCTAATATCTAACTATCTAATATCTAACTCCCCTAGAAGCCTAATCAGACTCATGACTTAACCTCATTAATCTAGAAACATTTACTGAGTACCATGGGGGATATCCTACTTGGGACAGAAAGGGAGGGAGAGGAGAAAGTTCTGATCTTGCAGAGCTTATGGTATAAAAAAACAATCAGAGGGAATGTCATGGAGGAGGGGGTCTGGAGACACGGAAGGATTTGGCTCGGGAAGGGGAAGAAGGAATCCAGGCAGGAGAGCTCACTGGAGCAGATACGATGGTGAGAACATGCCTGCCACATGCAGGGACCAAATGAAGGCCAGAAAGTCAGACAGGTGCAGGTGACAAGCATGATGGCTTAAAATGACTCTGGAGCTCGAGTCCTAGTAGGGGCTCATCACAACCCATTGCGGGCTCTAATGCTGGCCCCTACACAGCCTCACTCCTACTCAGACGGCTTCCGCTCTCAACCACAATGCGCAAAAAGCACTAGCAGCCTCTTACCATGGAGCCAGCCAGGGTGTTAATGAAGTAATATCCCAGGGACCACCATCAGGCCCAAAATAGGATGGAAAGAAGAAAACCAGAAAAAGTAGGTGGGGAGCAAGGGGAGAGAAGGCAGGTGAGAAGTGGGGGAAGGGGCAAGAGAAGAATAATGAGGGAGAGGAGGTGGTAGGAGAGGGAGAGGGGGAAAAGAGTCTAGAACATCCTCCCATATCCTGCTACAATCTCCCCAGTGACATATGTCCAGCCACACCATGTCCTTTATTGAAAGTTCACTTCAAAGCCTGTCCTCCAAGAAAACCTTCCCTAATTAACCATCAGAAAACAGTCTCCAAGGACAATCCGAATGGGCGACCTGACACAGTGTTTTGCTGACCATCCTTTGGTCTCCCAGAGATCCCGCTGGCCATCTTTGCAAACCTAGGCAGTTCATGTCTCTGCATTGGTAGCTGCCCACAGACCAGAGTTGCCTCTCCTTACATTTGGATATAAAAGGAAGAGCTGTTATGGGTTAGGAGCCAGGAGGTACTTCTTTGATGCAGGCCACATTAAGTCATATAAATGTGGAAGTGTAAATTAAATAAAAAAGAACCCCTCTCTCCCTGCTGATTTCCATTTTTACCACAGCCCCCAGCCAAGCAACCATCACATGGCATTCTTGGAGGAACAATAGGGGATTTGTTTAAACCAAGATGCCAAATGGTCATGAATTGCAGAATGTATATTTTTAAACAAGTTATTTTCCCCCACTGTAACATCCAGAATTTAGATCTGTATGCAGGGCCAGCTGGCAGCAGCACGCAGGATCTGGCTGGCTACCCAGGGCTGCTCGTTTACCTTGCCCTCCCCTGAGGGGGTGTGACGGCTGAGCTGCATTTTTATGGTACGCTCCAGCTTCCATCCAGCCTTCCTTGGTCGGAGCTTTGCAAGTGTTTATACTCACACCCACATATAGAGGCTGCCCTGTAGCCCTCCTACTTGAATTTTCCTTTTAAAGTGAAGCCATCTTCATGCCCTGCTCTGGTGGTTGACCAACTCATAGGGAATTGACCGAGTTGCCATGCCCAAAGCAAGAGACCAGGAGCTGTGAGCCCCAGCTTCCAGCATTGCGCTGCACAGCACATGGGGCTTCCCCTGGAAAAGCAGCTTTTGTTCCGGGGAATGGAATCTGTGAAAACAGGGCCCCAACCACTTTACCAGGGTTCTGGGTAGGCACTCCACAAGGCACAGGCAATCTGTCGAAGGCACCAGGGCACTGCGTAGGTCAGGGCCCAGGCCACAGCTGCCTCTGCTTCCCTGGCAAAACTGCTGCTCAAGAGGAAGCCCGCAATCTCAAGGCCAAGGCTTTGCCTTTTCCCTCCATTAAGGCTCACCTGCCTTTTCAGAAGACCCTCAGGGAGCCTCCCACACCCCCCCCAGAGGCCCTCATATTTTTCCATCTTTCTATTAGGCATCTTTTTCTCATTAATGTACTAACACTCAAGTTATGTGCAGAGAATGAGGAAAAAGAGACCTTGTGTGGGGCTTGGGATTTGTTCAAAGCCTGGGGAAATCGTTTTAGAGGGTGTATGTTTTTTATTCCTTTTATGAGAGATGCATGTTTCCCCCCCTCTGTGACTTGTTTAAAAGTAAAGTTTAATATGCTGCCAGAGAAATTGCTGGTTAATAACTTAATAAGCTATGTGCTAGGAATTATGGGAAAAAAGTAGTATCCAAGAAAACTTTTATTGTACAGTTTGGGGCTTGGAGGATATATAGCTTCAGTTATTATATAAAATGTTAACAGAAGTCCCTTTTCTTTTCAAACCCTGCCTTCTCCCCAGGATTATTAAAAAGGATAAATAAGTAAGGTGAATAAAAACTTCGAGAAGCTGCATGAGAAGTCTGTATGTAGATCACAAGGTGAGAATTTCCAACAGCACAGTCAACAGAACTATGTTAACGTGCACTTGGCAAAGCACACACTTGGAAATGATCCCTGGTAATAATAGTAATGATGATAATCATAATATCAACTACCTTTTATTAAAAGTTTTGTCTTCAAAAAATACTTCTACTTTATAAGATTCTTAAGAGGGAAGAAAAAAATAGGCATTATTATTCCCATTTTTTACAGATCAACAAAGTAGCTCATATAGCTCAAGTGACCTGCCCAAGATTAGGGCAAAAACTAAGAATAGAATCAAGGTTTTTTAGACAAATTATATCTATGTGTCCCAAACACAATCAGATGAAAAGTGAGACACCATGCCAAACAAGGAGAGTATTTTGGTTTGCAGCCACAGGCTGTGGTGTTGTGTCCTGTATCCAGTCTGGTGAAAAGCCAGGCTCCAGGCACAGCCGTTCCTGTAAGGGCCAACAGAAAGGCCCATTTTCAACCTGGCTGATTATGTTGATAAAGACTTAATTATCTGACAATAGATGTTTCCTCTATTTGCTCAGCTCTTCTGTACGTTCATGCCCATTACTCACCACATCCTTCCTTGCCCTCATCGGTTTCCCACCATCATGTTACAGCTTCCCCCTTTACAGATAAAAATGGAGTCCCAAACAAAATGGAGTCCCAAACAAAATGGCTAGCCCCGCATGGTTGGTTTAGAATTGAACAGGGACCAGAACCCAGACCTGCTAACCTCGAGTATACTCTGCCTCTACTCAACTTCACAAAGTGCATACGCAGGTTAGAGACTTTTCCGTTCCCCAAGTCCCTCTCAACGTGACCCTCCCTGTGGTCACCCAGAAACACAGGGGCTTTGGGTTCAGGCAGGGAGCCCTGGAATAAGTACCCCAAACTGCTTGGGAAAATGTTATTTCTAGGGGTGTGCGGGCCAATCCTATCACTAAGGAAGCCTGGGTATCATGCGCAGGGGATAGGAAGGATAGTGAGACTCTGAAGGGTTTCTCTTGAAGCTGCTCCTTTGGTCTATTCATGTAAGACCAGTCCCCATGCCCCAAAAGCCCTCCTGGAGGCAGCTGAAGCCTGGTCACGCAGGACACAAGTGCCAGGGCTGAGTCAGCTCAGTATGAGGGCAGAGAACCAGGAGGCCAAGCAAGGCCTAAAGAAGCGTCCTGCCAGGTCAGTGTGTTGCCTGAAGACCTGCCTTCAGCTAAGGGTACTGTCTCCAAAGACTGCTGCTGAAAAATAGCAGTATGATCCGGGAGAATGAACTTACATACATATTAGAACTTAGTAACATGCTAGCATGATTTGTTGGCCGGCTCAAGGGGCAGTGGCAGTCAGCTAGCTGAAAGTAGATTTCTAAAGGAAGAGGGTCTTCGATAGCTAACTTTTGATGGCAAAAGGTCTAGAGCATGGGTCCCTGTCCAAGGAGGGCAGTTCCTGGAAAAGGGTGTCGGGCAGCCCAAGGGCACGGGGTTGCAGAATATGCTATGAGGATGATCAGGCCACAGTAGAAGAAGGAAATGGATCATGAGGCAGAAAATAAATTTGCTATTTATAGCCCAACATGGGCCACCTCCAGAGCCAGCCACATCTATCAAGTAGGAAGCTGGCTGGCTCATCCAAAGAAGGAAGTAGGAAGTAGGAAGTCAAGTAGGAAGAAGTCACCTGCCCTCTTGTGCCTAATTTCTCATCTACAAATACTGGTTTGGATTAGATTCCTATTTTGAAATAGGAAGTCGGGATGCTCCTCTTAGTCCCTTTTGGAGCCCCCAATGGGTGAGGGGCCATGTGGGTGGGCCTCCAGGCCCCCACCCCTGCTTGTACCACATATGTTCTCTCTACTATCTTCAACACCTTGAACTCCCACTTAAGCTTCTACTTAACGAAAGGATTCCACTGGACTAGATGATCTCTAAATTCCCTTCCTGCTATACATTCTGTGGCTTGATGGTCCTCTTGGCAATGCTGAGAAGACAACAGCCATGCAGTCTACGAAGCACTCAGGAAGCATTTCTCTTCCCATTACCAGCTGCCAGGCAGGCAACAGGGGCTTCCAGGTGACAGAGAGCTGGTAGATGGCTACCAGGGAGCTTTTGCTAACCACCAGGAGGGGCTGGAAATTTTATTGATCACTGGGAGAGGCTGGAAAGATTTAACACACTCCTCAGTGTATCTCTTGTGCATGGAGACAGCAGCCTATTTACCAGTGTAAGCCTAAGCTCACTGACTTCCTCTTAACTCTTGGATCAAATCCAAATTCCTCTGGCTGACATTTAAGGCCTGCTACAACTGGTCTCTTATCAAATCTTGTACTGCTCTCCAAAACACACCAGGTCTTCTTCAGCTCTATCCCTCACTGGCACACAATATACCACACGTGTTCTCTACAGTGTGCCCTCACCCATGCCGTCCACAATCTGGACATGCTCTTTTCCTACCACCTTTAGTGTTTCCAAATCACACCAATGCTCTAGGACCCATCTCAAATACCTAACTCCCCTATAAAGCAAAGCCTCCCCTGACTGTCCACATTCTTTTCTGAATCCTTGTACTTATTATATGCACTATAGAATTAGAACTTTTTTATGCACGTCACTGTTGGTTGTTTCACATGGATAAGCTCTCTTTTCAACCAGACTGAACCATCACTAAACTCTGACAACAGAGACTCCATTATATATGCCTAAAGTGGTTCCCACAATGCTGAGCACTGTGCTAAGATTCCTTCCTTTGTACTTGGGCAATGAGACCTTCACAATTTATTTAGCAACACAGGCTCTCTATCAGTCTAACCTCACTCAATTCTCCAATCGAAGAAAATTAACCTTATCTAACAATTAAATCTCAGCCAGCCTTTAAAGACTTTTCCCTCCCCCTAGAAGACTTCCTTGGCACCCCAACCCCACAAACTGGCTCCTGTCACACCCTCTGACCTCATTCCGGAATCCACCATATTCTTATTTATTTACAGTTGATGAAATCCATACCTGTTTTATTTACGTGGTTTCTGAAATAGGGATGACATCGTTCATCTCTATGTTCCCCACTGTGCCTACTACATGGCTTTGTACTGTTTGTGAATCTGAATTGGCTGGAGTTCATTGGGAATGGTTCCATGTGTTGATTTATCCAAAAGATGGAACATGTTACATGCTACAGGGAAAAAAATAACCCACTATATTAGTGTTTTACATAACATTAGGAAAATGTGTTGAGGACACTTAAAGGCTGCACTCCTTTGCAAGCTGGGCAATGACAACATTGCCCAAATCTTCCAACAGCAATACGTCTATAAGCCAACAGCTACAGGTGGAGCAAGACAGATATTTCAGAGTCCTTTATCGAACTAAGTGCCATTTCCAGGTTAGGGTTGCAGATTTCTATATTTGAAAAGTAGAAAGCATCAGCAATTGGCAGCGGGATTCTTGATGTGTCATTGCCTGGAAGACCTATTTTTATTTCTCACTGCAATATGAAGAAGCTTTGATCTTGGGCAACTTGCTCAAAGGCTCAGTTTAATATATTGATCTCTTGTGACTACTTTTACCTGACAAGTTTCCATAAGCTCAGACTGTCAACAAGAAATACCTCATATATTCTCAAGCTTCACTTCTTCTCAAACACCTTATTCCTTCAAAATGTGACCTATTTTTAAAAGGAATATAGAATGAGGAAAATGTTTTGTATCTCGTCCACTGGTCTGGGTTGAAACGTGTTAACTCAATGGTTCTCTCTGTTTTTAAAAAATACAAACAGGATCTCATCCCGAGGTATCTTGCTTGACCTTAAACATTTCTGAGAAGTTTGAGAGAGAAGCAAACAAATCTCAACAAGCTTGGGTCTGAGATACACCAACTTCATCTCTCTCATCTTTCAAATACATGTGAGGCTCAAGTAGGTTGAGCGGGAGGGCTCAGAGTAGTCCTAATGGCAATCTCCGTCCCCTGTAAAATCTGGGGGTTGAAAGAAAAACAGTTTTAAAAAAGAAGGGGGGACAGGAGTATTGGGAATACATCTTTTTTGGAAAAAAAAAAAAAAAAGAGCAAAGAAGAAACAGACCGAAAAAGCAAAACCCAACCCCCCAGCAATGCCTGGAAACTTGCTATGTAACCAACCCATCCATCCCTGTTAGGACTTGCTTCCCTTAAAGTTTTGGCAGGGACCACAAATGATAGCCTTAAAATGCCACATGAGCATCAGAATATTTTAACAATCCTTCTTGACTGGATTCATTTCAGCAGCATGGGAGCGAAGCAGCAACCTGCAGCTGTGGCATAGGGCTGAGGCCTCTCTTTATTTCAAGCAGTTGCAAACGAAGGACCTCTTCCTTGGGGGGTGGGGGGGGGGGTGGTCCAGGAGGCACGAGGGATTTGAGAAGGGCTAAGGAACAGTGGGAAAACCAAATCGGACCTAAACCCCTGTATTCCTGCCTAGGAAGTATACTCTCTTGTGTGAATAAATTTGGTGGCTAGAAAGTAAAGGCCATCTTCAGCTGTCAAGCAAAACAGAATCCCAAACCAGAACTTCTGCAGCTGGCCACAGACACCCCCTGGGGCAGAAGTGGGATTGCCTCACAAAAAAACCATCCTAGCTTCATCTTCTGTGAGCAGATTTTCCTTGCACATTTAAATCCAAGGCCATCAAGGAGCTCACCACTCTGCTTAGTTGGGCCCAATAACCAAGAAAGAAAATGGGGAGAACAGATGAGAGTGGACAAGGGGGTGGACAGGGAAGGAGATGTGGAAGTGGCTGGCAGTGAGCACTGGGGACATGGAGGAGCACATGAGAAGCACACGCAGGAGTGAACAGGGGGTGTCAGGAGCACTGATGGGGAAGCCGTATGGGGAGGTGGAGGGATCATATAGCCAATACTTTTTGCAAAAAAGAACTAACTTGCTGTAGCAAATCATTAAGTCTAGCACGAAGAGTGGTCTTCAGCAAACATTAGTGCCCTCCACCATCTCTTCTCCCCATCAGGACTGTTTTACTCAAAACTGTATTGCCCAAGGTTGTTTTCCTAGTAACCTTGGGACCTCTTCTTGTCTTCCTGAGAGGCTGTTTTTCTCACCAGATTATCAGACTGTTATTTTCATAATGATAATGCTCCCTGCATGCCAACAAGCACTGGTCCTACCCTAGGCACTGAGGCCACTGGGATGGCTGCCCAGACAAGGGAGTGTACATTCCTCATAGGAAGTGCTGGAGCCATGCAGCCCCTCCGGGAAGGTCATCCCAGGTGGACGGGGAAAGAATTCTGGGCTGACACCTTCAGTAGTCTTAGCCTTCTCCTGTGTCCCTAAGCTCCAGCTCTTAAGAATGAGGGTGTGAAGGTGGGAGTATTTCAAAGAGGCATGGATTGGATGACCACAGTGACCCTTGGCCCTCAAAATATGTACTGTGTTCCAGAACCAACAGCATCATAATTGCAAGAGAGCTTGTCAGAAATGCAAGATCTCAGGCACCATCCCAGACCTACTGAATGAGAGTCTTCATTTTTAAGGAGATCCCCAGGTGATTCACGTGTACATTAAGGTCTGAGAAACACTGTTCTAGACAATATGTAAGGTGACACCATTTAAAGCCTGACATAAAGAAACCGAACAGCTATAGAGAATGGGGTGCAGTATAAAGAGCCTCACAAGGAAGAGGGACCTAATGTTAATTGTTATCAGATAGAATCTCACCCCTGCCCTGGTCAGCTGTGAGAAAACAAACAGATCTCCTAACCTCTCTGAGCTATATACTCTCCCATATGCATGAGGATGGGAGTGGACTGCAATGAACTTCATGATTCTTTCCAGTTGAGAGTTTTTAGGTCTAGGATTCTATTGAATAAGACTCTGTTCTGTTGACTACTCTACAGTGAAGTTTGGTTTGAATAGATAGTTGCAGTATTTAATACAGTCTGGCATACAGCAGGGCTCAATAAATATTTGCTGAAGAAAGTGATACAGGTATATAGCCTATTCTATTCAAGCCTTACCTCAAAAACCAAAAATGAGCCATAAGCTTCTAGGACAGTAGACCACACCAGAGCATCAGGTTTAAATGGCACTTCTGATGGCAACTGACATAACTTAATATATCTTTGCTGAGGCATCTTTCAAGTAATCTATCCCAGAAATTCACTCGTATATGAAAGTGCACAACAGTGTGGCCCCTCACACTGGCACATCTGTGGCACTAAAGAGGTAATTGACTGTATCTTCTGGGTAGCAGGCTACAGGAATGGTCGTTCCAACTTTCCTAAATGATCTGTGGCCTTAGAAGAAAACACAAGTGCCCTCTAACATAACTGCTACTTTGCTCGATGTTCATCCTTCATCTTCTTTCTCAAGGAGATGTGAGACACAATAGGGCACAAGAACACATCAGTAGCTCTCAATCTGACTGAATTTTACTATCTCCTGGAGAGTTTTAAAACTACCAGTTCTTGGGCCACACCCTCAACCAAAAAAAAATCAGAAATTTTGGAGGGGGAACCTGGCATCAGGTTTTAAAACCTCTCCAGATGATTCTAATATGCAGCCATCAGCATTAAGAACTACTGCCTAAAGTAAAAACTCACCATCAGCCAATCTGGGTACTTAATAAATGCCAATACCAAGAGTCACAAACTCCAGAAATCTTTACATCTTGTAAAACTACAACTCTATACCCTTTAAATGCTGCTTCCTCATTCCCCCTCCCCCGCCCCTGGCAACCACCACTCTACTCTGTCTCCATGAATGTAACTACTTTAGGTATTTCATGTAAGTGGAATCAGAACCACATTTGTCTTTTTGTGACAGGCTTATTTCACTTGGCATTATATCCCCAAGGTTCATCCATGTTGTAGCACTTGTCAGGATTTCCTTCCTTTTTAAGGCTGAATAATATCATGTTGTCCATATATATCACATTGTTTACCCATTCATCCATCAACCGACACTTACATTACTTCCACCTTTTGGCTATTGTGAATAATGCAGCGGTGAACATGAATGTACAAATATCTCTTCAAGACCCTGTTTTCAATTCATTTGGGTGGAACTGCTAGATCATATGGTAATGCTATTTTTAATTTTTTGAGGAAACATCCTACTATTTTCCTTCTTGGCCATCATCAAGAGTTTTTAATAATAATAGCCAATACTTTCATGAAACTGTTAAGTGAAAAAAGTAAGCTCTAACTTATAGCTACAGCACAACCTCAACTCTGTTAAAAAAAAAAAAAGGCACAGGAGAAAAGATGAAGTAAGTACATACATAAAACTGTGAACTAGAAATGGTGGTTTCCACCCAAATGTTGGTAAAAGCAGACTTAAATTCTCTTCGCTTTCAAATTTCGCACTTGCCTACTTTTCTAGGATAAGCATACACTACACTGACAACCAAGAAAAAAAAAAGGTGAAAAAAATTTAGTGGCGCACATTTTTCTTCCTGGTCATCCCATCATCCATTGTACTTATTTAGTCTGATGGTTCATTCAGTTCACCACATTTATCTAAACACACACACACACACACGCACACACACACACACGCACGCGGGCACAGACACACACACACACACACACTTCTTCCTTTTATAACCAAATTGATTTCCGAAAAATTTTAAGCCCCAAATAATAATTCCAATTCTTAATCAAAAGAGTAAGTCTTTTCACCTCTTAGTCCTATTTGACAGGGCTTTCGAAAAGTCCTTCCTATTTAGGTGGGGCCTACAATCCAGTTGGGGCAGCAGGGCTAGAATCTGTCATTTGCAAGGGTGGCAGACGGGGCCACACAGGGAGGGGGGGCTTGGGGAGGGGCAGTGGCGGCAGGAGACTGCTGATAGCCCTAGCAGAGCACCTGCAGCCAGCCTCTCCAGGCCTGCCACGGACCCCAATGCACACCCCACTTCTGGCCTGGGTCGGCTTCATTTTCCTTCAGTAGCCGGTAAACTGCCTTCTCGCCATGAGAGAGACACTGACCTGGACTGAGGAGGGAGGGATGGAGGAAAAAGGGGAAGGAAGGAACTTGAAGGATTAATGAGCTGATTTCCATAAAGGCTTTGACATCTTGGAATGAAAAGCGGCCTGTAAGAGCAGAAGCCCAGGCCTCTCCTCAGGCCATGTTGCCAGCTGGCCGTTCATCACCAAAAATTCCCCAACAACTCCATGGCTATTGCTTAACCACCTCATATAAATCCCAATTAATCTTGCAAAGTCAAAACATAAATATATGACAAAAGTCTTTATTTTATGTGCTCTCAGTTTCAGGGTCAAAATTTTAAAAACCGAATTGGTTGGTTATCCAATGGCTCCAAAGAATTTTTTTTTTTTTAAAAAAACCTTCTTCGGGAATAAAAGGACAAATAAATGACACCCTCACTAATGTTTATGTACTTATTGGACTGAATGAACTCAAGTCAATAATCAAATAAATTGTAGAATAAAAAATTTAAACTTTCTTTTTTTCAATAACATTAATGTTTCATAGCTTATACTCAAAAGATACAGAAAATCCTGAGTAGGCACAAAGGAACATTTATTCTTCTTTCATATGTAAATTGCTAGAGACATAAAGAGTCTCTTCAGCATTAGAACTGAAGGTTACCATCCCATTAGAACTGGGAATACTCCACATTGCCACGTCTTTCAGGGGAAAGGCAGGTGATAACGTGAACACAGGGGTTGGCTTCAAGAATGGCCCATTAGGACCCAGAATGGGCTCACGTGAGCATGGAGGTATTAGACACACAGCTTCCCACAGCAACACTCTCAAAGGACCTCAGGGACAAGGCAGGTGTGTCTCACGGGGCAGGCTGAAGCTTCATCACTAACATTCAATTCTACACTTTTCTATTTGGGGACCTCAAGGTTATCATGTCAATGGGGTGGATAATACAGAAAAACTGATACACAGCTCTGGAATGAATTGTGCTCTGGCAGTGTGCTTTCCTCCCAAATTTTATTTCAGGCTCTGAACACATCCTGATTAATACGGTAAAAGTGTGTTGGGAGCAAGAGGAAGCCTGGTTAGGAACCACCTACAGACCACCCACAAAGTATAAAGTTCACACTTGGATAATAAAGAGTTGACTGTACTGGAAACATAAAAGCAGCTTTCCTAGACTCTCAGCAAGGAAGGTGGAAACGCAGTGAACTGCGGTGATTCATGCTTTTGTTTTTTAGGGCTGGAATGTCATGGAGAAAAATCAGAGAAAGTGCATGTGTGGGGGGGGGTGGGGGGGGGAGTGATGATGCTGAAAAACCTAAATAGAAAACTGCAATAGGGACCAGAGGGAAAGTTAAAGAGGCCACAGTGTCCTCTCCAGCTGAAGAGGAGGCTGAAGGCAGCTTGGTCACCCATTTTTAGGCACTGACTGCACAGCACGAAGGTCCATTCAAATGCTGGCCTGTTACACCATCTGCTCCTTCCCACCCAACAAGAAGGAATGGGCTCAGGAAGCCAGCAGATGATGATTTTTTATGACAGCCATGAAAGGGTAGCAGGCTAAGGGGGCAGAAACTCTTTTATAGCACTTGAAGAATAGGAGATTCAGGTTCTCTCTTGGGGCGTTCCTGGATGGAAACAGAGATTTCCATAGGATGGTTCCTGGAGAGCCCTGACTTCCGGATCCCCAGAAACAACAGCTAGGAGGACCTGGCCTGCTAACTGATAAACAGATGAGAGCACAAATGTGATTATAATTCCCTATTCTCCCAAAAAAGGCAGCTTAGGGGAGTTACCTAAAAGCCACATGAAAAGCAAACGATACTAGGCTCAGAGGCAGTTTATGGTCAATCAACTCGCTCTCTCTACATAAAAGAGAGAAAACAAAAACTGGTCTAAAAATAAGAGGTAACCATCACTTTACTGGCATTTCAGACATGAGAGAATTTCCCCATCAATATCCCCATCCAAAGCTATAGGTATTTAGACAGACATGGAGACTCACACATCTACACACTGAGAAATTCTTCAGGGGCTCCCTTTTGCCTAAAGGTTTCCTTTAGGAGCTTTCGCCAAGTGGCCTCCATGTATTTCCGCGGTCTCGTGTACCTTCTACTAGGTTCCAGAAGAGCTACCTTTATAGTTCTCCATCGTCGCCTTGCCATTTCACGCAGTCATGTTCTTGACTCTGATATTACTCGAGCCCAGAATGCCCTCCCTGCCCCGGCCACTTGGTAAAATTCTACTCATCTGTTGAAGGCCCTTCCCCGTCCCTCCTCTGGGCTACTCCTGTGCTTATTACATACATTTCTTATTACCCTTGTCATATGGATGCAAATTATTACCTTACCTCCTGGATGTGAGTTCCTTGAAGTCAGAGCTAGTTCTTCTATATCTGCGTCCCTTCCATCTCCTAACACAAAGGCCACAGGCTACAGCCTGTGTTCAATAGACTTTGTTGGATTACACGGACTTTTGGGCGTCATACTATACCCGTTTCCTGCCTCCAAAAGGTAGGGAGCCAACAAAAGGGAACAAAAGTTCGTTTTTGAAAAACAAAAAAGGTTTCTATGTTAGACAACCAATGCACTGATTCCTAACCAAATGCAAGACACTCCAGCATGGAATGTGGTAGCATGTGGGCCTCTGCTGGACCCAGTGTGTTGGAGCTTACAGAGGACACAGTTGGGGGGGGGGGGGCGGTCCTTGCAGTAACACTCTCCTACCAACATCAGAGTCTTACAGACACAGATTTGAACACAATGTTATAGAGAGGACTCCCTGCGTATTAAATGAGAAATTCTTTTTGTTCCATCTTTCACATAGTAAATGTTCTAAGTTCCACAATAAATTGACAATGGCCAGAGTGAAAAAATAAATGTATCCACACTCCTTTGCCTTGATTATTCAAAATTCAAGCTATTCTACTACCTACCTTACAAGGGGCAACTTCCACGTCTTTTTCTTATTCACACCCTAATGGTCTCCCCGTACCTATTCAAGTCTTACCCCAATCTTTAATCTATGAATTGCCATGGCGCCTAAGAGTTTGTACCACATGATTTAGTCAGTTATTGCCTTTCATTGCCATAACATCTGACACAGGCTTGGGCACATGGCAGGTATTAATAGAAACAAGCTGATTGGTGGACTGATAAAAAGCCGTATTACATGCCCCCCAGCCATAGAGCAGTTTCAGAAAAATTGTCAGGAAAATATTTTTCTTTCTTTACCACAACCCAAAGTTCTAAAAAGATAAATACTCCAATAAGTTTATAAAACTCATGCCAACGACTTTTAAAACTCCCACAACTAGAAACAGCAATTCTCCAATGTATTCCTAACCCCTGATAACTCCTCGCTCATGTGGGGTTTTAACATACCTCTCGGCCAGCCAGAGTTTGGCTCTGGTACAAACAGCAACGTCAGCCAGCTCCTGCTGAAAGTATGTATTCAGTCTGTATTTGGAGTCTGAGGAGGCTTGTAACAAATGGAAAACCTAAACCAAAAAAGAGAAAAAGCAATATCCTGCTGTGAAAATATATTTTTCCTAAATGCTCAGTTCCTCCCTGTTAGGTTTCCTCAAAATATTCCCCTCAAAGAAAACAGACACCTGCAGAACACAGCTCTGGTTTCTTTGCAGAAAACCACTTTGGTGTGGGAAGACACAGCAACTGGTAAGAACCCTATGTCCTCGATCCCGGCCTATGCCCTGGGTTCCCTGCACAATTCCAAGCAAAGGGGACTATTCAGGGACCAGCTATTTGATCGAAGAGCTTACTAGCTACAGAAAACCTATACATTGATTTTAGCAAAGAAAGGCAAACGACTTGCTCTATGTTAGTGGTCTCATATGAAAAAAATGTACCTTTTCAAAATCAAAGTCTTGCTGAAGAGGGAAAAATCAACGGTCTCACAGTCCAAACTGGCTCATGTGCTGGGTTTATCAGAACAGTCTTGGCCAAAGAAGCAGGCCACAATGATGCCTGCCTTTGCAAGCACAGGGTAGTGATGTTTGTAAACTGTTTAGATTTTATTTTTAGCAGTTCTCCACGGAGATGTCCAGAATGGAGGCACCAAGGCAGACGCATTCTATTCTCACTCTATGTGACATTACATATTAGAATTGAGCAGAGAAAGACAAGTCCTGTTGTATCTCTAGGTGGCTTCTATTTAGAATGAAGGCCACAAATCCAGCAGACCCATGACTGTGTGCATGTGCACGCAGCTTACGTAAGCATGTTGTGGATTCATGCTCAGTGATGACATCAATGACACTGCGAGGAGCACAAACCTGCACCTGCAGCAGAGAGAGAGATCCTCTGACCTCAGCCAGTGCCAAGGAGAACGACGCATGTCACAGAAACCCTTCAGCCCCATTACCGAAATCAAAGGGGGGGGGGGAGGTGGGCGGAGCAACACAAGTATGGATAAACACACTGAGAACTTTGAAAGTCTATTTTAATAATTAGTCTGTTTTCTTTCCCTATTGTGTCCTTCACCAGAGCTACAGATGACTTCCTAAGCAACAAGATTTAACTTTTTCTCTCCTGCCAACGAGGAGCATTAAGTGAAAGTTAAATATGGAAGGGAATAATGAGAAAAAGGAAGAGGCCAAGATAAAAGAGATCCAGAATCATCAGACCCCTAAATGGGAGTGAGCTGGCAGTTTTCCTGGGTCAGACGTCTGCAATTACCAACAACAAACACATGCAGAGCACCTTTGGTTAAAGAATCAAAATAACTGTGATTACTTTACTATATGTAACTACTATTTTTTTTTTCTTTTTGTCGTCTAAACACAAGTAATCGTATAGGAGAAGGCACACAATCCCGATGTGGAGACTTGAAAATGCTTCCTCTAATAATGGATCTGTTATTCAGAGGCAACAGATCAAGTATCACTACTTCACCACACCCCCGCAGGGACACAAACCGCCCGTCGAGAAGTCTGGAGAAATGGGTCTGGCTGGGGCTTCTGTTCTTCTGTGGTGACTGCCAGAAAAAAAAACACCTCCCTCTGCCTGAATCCGCACTATCCTGAAGGAGTTGGCAAACTCACTGGGCCTTGCTTTACTTTTCTCCACAGCTGCACACAACCAACCACCAGGGTTTTTCATGGTGTCACAGGATCGTAATTAATCAGCAGACACCAGCAAAATACATGACTGTGGAATTTACTTGTAAAGAAAGCTGTGAGATTTTCGAATGCCTCTCATTTAGAAGCAATCACCTCAAAAATAACTCCTGATGGATGTTTAAACTTAGTCCTATATTTGCTCACCTTACTTGGCAAAAACAAGGCTGTTTTTGAAACGCTTCATAGCTCTGGTTTATGAAAATCAGCCTCCAGGTCCATCAATTCTGTCACCTTGGGCACAACCCAGACAACAATTGTGATCCTGGTTATTCACCAGGAACGGAGAGCAATCTATTTACATGGGACAACTGCAGAGGGAGGTACACTTAAAAGAACCGCGGTGGAAAGAAGCATGTAGGAGAGACAGGGCCAGAGAAGTGAAAGACAGGGTCACAGAAGTCAAGGGAAAACCGGGCAGGGAAGGAGAGGGAGAGCAGAAGACAGGGAGAGGGGAGAAAAGTTTTGTAAACAAATGTCTGAAACAAGTTACTGTATTTGAGATCATTTTTTTTTCTTTAAGAAAATTAATGACTATATTTGAACACACGGCTACCTTCACATGACATTTAGAGGGTTTGTTTTAATTTGTTCAAGCAAAATGAGGCCATCGTTTGGGGTGAAGTCCAGAGGTGAGGCTGGGCCTCTGGAACTACGGTCCAAGGTCAGGGCCAGGAGCACCAGGCAGCTCCCAGGATCTGAAAAGACGGTGGGGGCAAAGTGATTCCTCCTCCTACCTCCTTCTCTGAAAGTTCTGGTTCAGGAGAACTTCCAGGCCAGGAGTACAGTCTGGCCCAGGCCTGGGACAATTTGCAAACAGCCTATGATATAGGACTGCACTGAACCCAAAGAGAAAGCGAAGCTGTGTGACCCACTGAATGCACATGAGCAGTCTAAGAAGTGTAGTGTCACTTCAGGTGGCCCAAACTTGTCACAAATATTTAAACAACAATTACTACTAGGCACTATCCTAGGAGCCTCTGCACAGAACAAATGAATGCCTGCTCCCCGCAGCTTACATCCTAGTCACAGATAAACGGAAAGTCCATAGCTTCCCTGACTGCCTGGTCACAATTTTATGACCTGCACACAGCATCGCCATCACCTTCCTCTTATGCTTGGCCTCACCCTCCACCAAGTCCGGTGCAGAGCAGGAACTGAACAAACATCTGCTGAACTGACGCCGGTATGTGGTGCCTCTTCCCATACGGACTCTGCCTTTGGGACACATGCCCTTGGGTTTGGTGAGTTGCTGCAAACACGTGTGAGGAGAAGACAGAGCTGAACAACACTGCACCCCTCACTGCAGTAGGGAGAGCAGGGAGGCCAGATCAGGGCGGGGAAATGCAGCCCTGTGGGAGGAGTACAGGCTCTGGAGCCAGGTGGACATGGGTGTCCACCGTTACTAGCCGTGGGGCTTTGGGCAACTTACCTAACCTCTGCTTCCTCAGTGAAACACTGTATAATAGTATCTGCAGAAAGACTCAAAGGAATATATACTACTACTTGACACATTAGGCACATGATAAAAATGTTAGTTCTCTCCCTTTTCCTGTTTACTCCCTCCCTTCCAGCCCCCATTCCAAAAATAGTCAGAGAAGGCTTTGCAAAACAAGTGATATTCCTATTTGGCCTTAAAGCAAATCTTGCCAGAATCTGGGGAAGACCGTGCAAGCAGAGGAAACTCAATTATAAAAAAAAATCTGAAAGGGTATTAAAATATCAGTATCGCCAACAAAAAGAATAAACTTTAACGTGAATTATGGACTTCAGTTAAAAATAATGTGTCACTAATGGTAACACACATACCACTCCAACGTTAAATATTAATAACAGGAGAAAACTGGAGAGGAAAGGAAGATATGGGAACTCTCTGTACTACCTGATCAGTTTTTCTGGAAATCTATAATTGTTCTTTCTTTCTTTCTTTCTTTCTTTCTTTCTTTCTTTCTTTCTTTCTTTCTTTTTTAACGTTTATTTATTTTTGAGACAGAGAGAGACAGAGCATGAACAGGGGAGGGGCAGAGAGAGACGGAGACACAGAATCGGAAGCAGGCTCCAGGCTCTGAGCCATCAGCCCAGAGCCCGACACGGGGCTCGAACTCACAGACCGCGAGATTGTGACCTGAGCTGAAGTCGGACGCTTAACCGACTGAGCCACCCAGGCGCCCCTATAATTGTTCTTTAAAAAACCTATGAATGGAAGGAAAGCATCAGGACTGCTCAGGGAACAGCAAGTAATTGTGTGTGACAAGGGCACAGTCAGCGGTGTGTGGGGTGATAGAAGACACAGCTGGAAAGAGGAGTCAGGTCAGAATGAGGAGGATCTTAAATGCACCAGCAAGGGACGCATCCTCTGTTCTGTAGGTGGCAAAGGCCGCTTTAGAAACAGTGCTCAAATAATTAGATGTGTCATTTGGAAAGGAAAGACCAGGGCAGTGTGGAGGCTGGAACTGGAAGGGGCAGGATGACCAAGATTACTATTAGTCTAGGCTAGAGGTGGTGAGGGTCAAAACCAGATACTGAGAGCCAAGGATGGTGGGTGGGCTCAAAGCAGCTGCAGGTGTTTTCTTTGACCTACACGGTAGTTTTAGCCCGTCATTTAGGAACTGGGAGATTTCACATCAGAATCATTCTGATTTCCAACTTCTTTTGAAAAATCAGAAGACCTGGGGGTCAATAGTCACCTGCGGGGGTCCAGTTCACTGTCACACCCACGACTGCCTATTATTCGTGGGCCTAAGGTGGAGTGTCAGTGTCATTTATCACTGCTTATGTGCCTTTTTCTTTCTTTCTTTCTTTCTTTCTTTCTTTCTTTCTTTCTTTCTTTCTTTCTTTCTTTCTTTCAACTTTTGGAGAAACAAGAGGAAAATAAAATATTTCCTGAGCTCAGACTTCTTTCAAAAGTTTCAAAACAAAGGATTGGACTCGGAGGGCCGTGTGTTTATCCTCGTCTCCCTTCATTCACTTATCTGCCTGGTGCTGATAGGACTCTGATTTTGTGAGAGCCCCGGTCCGGATGGTAAAAGGAGTGGAAAGGAGAGGAAAGGATACATTTGAGAGACATTTTGGAAGCTGAAGAAGCAGTACTTGGCAACTTGGTGTTAGACATGGAGTTGCAGGTCAGAAAAGAGCCTCTTAACTCAGGCAGCCGGTGATGGAGAGCCATCCTCCACTACGGGGCTCACAAGGGAATAATATCCCGTGGCAGGTCTGGGAATGAGGAAAAGGGATCTCATGAGTTGGGTTAGGAATATCCACTTGATGATTGCTCTAGTCAGGGTAATTTATCTTGGAAAGCACGAATTCTTTTGAGAGTGAAAAGGACCTCTATTAATGACCACCCTGGGACAAAGGCCAGTGGGTTGCCTCTAGCTTCTGCAGGCCCTTAGAAAAAAAAGACTAGAGTGGAGGAAGAGGTGTCTTTGGCAAAAGAAGCAGGAGGAAGCTTTGCCGACTTGAGATGGTTGTAACCCAGTCAGAAAGACAGAAAGCACATGCAAACAACCAAGGGCAAACCAGCAGCACCACCCAGGACTATCACAGGCAGTGGGACTGGCCAGAAGATGCCCTCAGGACGGGAGGCCAGGAAGCAGCTGGCAGCAGGCTAGTGTCCTTGCCCTTGAGATGCAAGCCCCGAGAAACTCCGGGAGAACCAAAGAGGAATCTGGAGAACCTGGAAGCAGTTACTCCTTGCCGACCCCCATGCCTACTCTAAACACAGAGAGACTCGGGGGAGCCCCCAAGCATCTGTATGAAGCACTGGGTCCATTTGGGCAGCTTTGAATCTTAAAAGTGACTCCACAGGAGCGAATGTAATACTCTTTGAATAAGTGCCACAGGCCTAAAAAGAGTCATGAGGCAGATCTCTGAAAAAACTTGCACTGCACCAGTAAAGTATGTCTGGTTTATGCTGCTAGACTAAAATAGTGACTTGTGTTAGACAAGATCAAGATGATATATGGCTGTTTGGGAATGCAACGCCGAGATGGGTTTTCCTCTTCACCAAGCATGGCTTCCAGGCAATTTTCCCCCTTATAAAATCAACAGCAGCTGAGCTCCAGAAACAGCAGGATCCAGCAATAACAGGACCAGGTTAGGCAGGCTGTGAAAAAGGACAACTCCAAAGAGAAAAGAGATGTTCATTTCAGAGGTCAGATATAAATGAGCTGAATGTATCGTAATCATTCACTATCCCAGACTTGGAAGATCAGCACCTGTATCCACTTTTGCAACTATATTTTCTTAAACACAAATCCTATTCTTCTTTTGCAGCATGCAGACTTTGGGAGAACACTTTTGCCCCTATCACATTCAGCCAAGTATAAAATTTCTGTATCTGCCATTTTGCCTTGCCTTCTCTCTGCATTGCCCCAACCCCCACGGCTAAGTCAGAGCCACATTTTTCCAAGCTCAGTGTTTACACAGGATTTTATTTCGGCTGGTAAAACATCTGTATTTTTTCAGGGACTTGAATAAATGATCTATGCCGGGAATGTACAGTATAGGGTGATGTCAGGCCCCCTTTTTCTCTCTCGACTCACTGGGCAGAACAGGCAAACATTGTTGCAGCCTGTAGTTGGGAATGTGAATATTTATCCTGTCGACTTAATTCATACAAACAGAAGGAAAGGCAGGCAGGCAGGAGTATTTTATGGCTTTGAGTCAGACTGAAAGGGGGAGGGTGTGAGAAGGGGGGATGGCTGAGAAAGGAATCTAAACTTTCTAATTCACAGAAACATGCTTAATCATACAAATGTGGAGAAAGAGATACAGCAAAAATTATTTAAAAGGTAGACTGCATTTGTATGTGGGTGTGGGGTGTGTGTGTGGGCGGGTAGGAGATGGGAAAGCAAGAGACAGTTCTCCAACTTCTGTATCTTTTCTAATCACTACAATAAGGTTTAGGATTTAATTGTTTTCTGCTTCAGGTCTATTAAATCGTATCCATAACCAGACCACAGGCTTCTTAGGAACACCTTCTTATCTTCTGATTTCCACAGTGCAGGGCACGGTGCTTACTGGGAATATGGACCCACCCATGCCATCTGTACAGGGCTCAGCGTATTGTCCTTTTTACTGACAGCCCAATCGACGGGAGGCATGACCATGGGACACTTCAGCTACTCAGCCTGGTCACCCCTACAAGAAAGGGCTTGGTGGGCAAGTGCCACCCATAGTTACCCACCAATCGTAGAGGGCAGGCCAGGAAGCATTTCAAGTGGTTACTCCTCCAAACCTCAACCTATTTATCAGATGAGGACAAATCCTTAGGAAGGTCTCGGGAAGTTCCCAAAAGGTGACACTTGGCTGTTGCTGCTGTCAGAAAAAGGGTGCTAATTGTGATGTGTAATTACTTCCTAGTTGACACTGGCTTGGGGAAGAGAATCACAGGAAACAGGCCATGAATATCTTTAAGGACTAATATGTACACACACACAAAGTCTGTAGGGGTCTGAAAGTCACTTCGTGTGTCAATTCATTCCCTCCTTTCTGTGAACACTCCCCTTGTTCTAGTTCAGGAACCAAAGATCTTACACCTGGAAGATGAAAACAACTCACTGGTCTCTGCCTCCAAAACTTATTTTACACTTGACTACAGAGAAACTTCTTAAAGCCCTGACTGTATCACTCCCAAGTTCAAAATCTCTCAATGACTTCCAATTGCCTGAAGAATTTGCTGGGCACTGAAGTCTCGACTTACTTTTCTGTTTTTACCTCCTATTTCCTCCACTTCGTCTATCTATTTTGTAGCTGAATGGGACAATTTCCCATTCCTGACAACTTACAAATGCTTTTCTGTCCAGGATGTTCCTTCTATTTCTCCCCCCCCCCCCCACCCTCTCCAACTCTGCCTACTGAAATTCCATTCAAACTGTAAGGCCCAGCTAACATCACCTCCTCCATAAAACCTTCCTCAGGTTTCATCAACCACCACCCCCCTCTCTGACCCAAGACATATTCTTTTCCTACTCAGTGCCCAACGGCTTATTTAATTTGATTTTTTAAAAAAATTTTAATCCTGTCATCATAGTTATCAATCCACAATTTCCTTTCCTGGAGTATAGCTCTTTGAAGGCAAGGACTGTGCCCTGTTCTTCATAGTCCCTGGGCCCCAAGGATATGGAGCTTTGTCTGGTGTAGAGAGGGGTTCCATGAATGGAGCATTTAGTGAGTTGGAACTCACTATGAAGCATGCCTCCCTTCCAGGGGTGGCAGGAGCACAGCCTATGCTCAGAGCAGCAGCTGGAGTGCTAAAAATGACTTTCTAAACTCTCCCCACACAAAGGGGTGGGAGAAATACACAGTATTAATGAGAGAGTGAGTATTCATTTGTCTTAGATCATCTTTGGCCTGGTGCTCCAAATTTTACAATGCAAATAAGAGTCCCCTCACCCAGAAGAAGTGTCAGGGGCCCTGAGCTACTGGGTAAGAGTGAGGTTGAGAAAGTGATGTCAGGGGCACTTGAGTGGCTCAGTCAGTTATACATCTGACTCTTGATCTCAGCTCAGGTCATGATTTCACGATTCGTGAGTTCGAACCCACATCAGCCTCTGTGCTGATAGCACGGAGCCTGCTTGGGATTCTTTCTCTCCCTCTTTTTCTGCCCCTCCCCTGCTTGTGCTTGCTCTCTCTTTGTCTCTCTCTCAAAAACAAATAAATAAACATTAAAAAAAAAAAAAGAAAGTGATATCAAAGGTATTCAGTCTTAACCTCACTTACAAAAGTTTACATGTAAAGTATTAACAATTTCCACTGATATAATAATATCTGTTCTAACCAAAGAGTTCCTAACTTTGGAACATAAGATACATTTCTGTAAAGGTATGGATAAAATGTTTTAATTATTTGTTTGTTTGTTGTTTAATGTTTATTTATTTTTAAATTTTTTATTTATTTAAAAAAATTTTTTACTGTTTATTTTTGAGAGAGAGAGAGAGAGAGAGAGACAGAGTACAAGTTGGAAAGGAGTGGAGAGAGAGGGAGATACAGAATCTGAAGCAGGCTCCAGGCTCTGAGCTGTCAGCACAGAGCCCAATGCAGGACTCAAACTCACGAACAGTGAGATCATGACCTGAGCTGAAGTAGGATGCTCGACCGACTGAGCCAGCCAGGTACCCCGATGTTTATTTATTTTTGAGAGAGAAAGAGAGACAGAGCGTGAGTGGGGGAGGGGCAGAGAGAGAGAGGGAGACACAGAATCTGAAGCAGGCTCCGGGCTCTGAGCTGTCAGCACAGAACCCGATGCAGGGCTTGAACCCACAAACTGTGAGATCATGACCTGAGCCGAAGTCGGATACCTAACCGACTGAGTCAGCCAGGTACCTTGGATAAAATGTTTTAAATTACAAATTTTTTTTTGTAAAAGATATCCCAGTTTAACTTATTTAGGAGAAGCTTTATTATGCTTGCTGATTTATCTCTTCTATCTATCTGGATCTTCAACTCTTGAGTTTCCTTAACAACAATACTGAGATAAATAAGGATCTCTTTGATGTACCAAAGCTTGTTGATGAAAAATAATAAGGATAATTTGTTCAGTCAAGACAGTTTACTTCAGCAATACAGGAAGGAGGAAGGAAGAAAGGAGAAAGGAGGAAGGAAGGAGGTGGTGGAATAAATGAAAAAAAATTAGTCATAAATCAATAAATGTTGAAGTTGAGTGACGGGTACATGAGGTTCATTATATTATCCTAACTACATTTGTGTATATTTAAATATAAGTTTTAGAAAAAGGCTTTAGGAGAGAAGAAGGTAAAGAGAAAGCAGCTATAGGTCACAGAGATGAAATAAGTATAAAAAGCTTATGATGTAGTACAAGAAGTTATGTATATTAACAAATAAAATGCATAAATTCTAAGACAGAACACTAAGCACTGGAAGGGAGAGAAGGGAGTCCAGAAGATGGTAAAAGTGACATTTAAACAGTAGTGAAGAGGGGTGCCTGGGTGGCTCAATTGTTTGGGCATCCAACTCTTGATTTCGGCTCAGGTCATGATCTCACGGTTTGTGAGTTTGAGCCCCGAGTTGGGCTCTGTGCTGACAGGGGAGGCTGTTTGGGACTCTCTCTCTCTCTCTCTCTCTCTCTCTCTGCCCCTCCCCCATTTATGTGTACACACTTGAGCGCACACACACTTTCTCAAAATAAATAAATAAACATTAAAAAACCACTATAAACAGTAGTGAAGAGACTAATGTATTCAACAAAGGGTATTAAGACAACCAACTAGATCTTAGGGAAATAATACAGTTGGGTCCCTACCTTGCACTGAAATAAATTCTAGATGGAGAAACTAATCAAATGTAAAAAAAGAAACTACAAAAGTGCTAGAAGAAAACAGGAAAATATTTTATAATCTTCTGGTAAAAAATGGGCTTTCTAAGAACGAACACAAAGCCACAAACTAAAAAAAAAAAAAAAAAAAATAGATGTATAAATATGTCAATGTAACAACCGAAATCTCTGGGACAGCAAAAATTAATAGGAATATTCAAAACCAAAAAAATAAGGGGCAAAACATTTGCTAATTCCTTCAAGGAACAAACCTCTTGCAAACCAGTAACAGAAATGAAAGTCATGGAATGAAATATGGCTGGGAATTACAAGCTTTCTCCATTCATAGCACCCTTACACCTCAATAATTTTTTCATGGTGCCTCCAGGCCAAAAGAAATATCGAACAGTTCCATTTATTAAGTAGTTAGGTCCAAACAACCTAGGAAGTATTTATGCCCTAACAACTGCGAAACTGTTTGAAAAAATAATACACATAAGTTGAAAGAAAAAATATTTTGATTTCATTCTTTAATAACCACAATTACTTACTAATGAGATGTGTGTGCCTGTTGGATACTTCCTAACTTCCCAAGCCTTGGAGTCACTGGACTCCGTCACCCTCATTCCTATTCCACACCGACCTTCCCATGGTACTTGTTTTTACCACAGCAACTATCAAATACTCAACTTTGCAAAGATATATGGCATCATCAAAAGGAGCACAACGTGAGCTAAGGTTGATAACTGTATGTTAATTCAAGCTACTGGCTCCTATAGTATCTCACAGATGGCAAGTATCATTGGGCTTCTCACAAAAATTTAAAATATCCCACAGCACTTTGGCACACTCTTTGGGAACTGCAAATATTTAGCAAGAAATATAAACAAGCAATTCACAGACGAAATACAAATAGCCAATAAACACATGAAGAAATGTTTCATTTCATTAATGTTTAAGGAAGTGCAACTAAAACAATACTTAAAAAAAAAACTGATTTGCACAGAAAATTTTGTTAAGTGGGTAGGACCCACTTAGTAACTGGGTAAGGAAATGGCCACTCTCATTCATCACTGCAGGGAGTATAAATTGGTCACAGACATGTTGGGGGTAGCCAGCAGGGCCATTTTGTTGCACATATGATATATTCCATACAAATGGTAACCCTCGGAGATGGACAAAGCGGCAACTTGGAAGTCTGGCCGTTGCTATCAAAATGTAAAACATGCTGCTTTCTCAGTCTTGCAATACCCACTTCTAGGAATTTATTTCACAAGAACACTTAGAGGTATGGGCAAAGATAAAGACGCCCAAGGATGATCTTCGGCAGCACTGACTGCAACGGGAAAATTCAGAATCAACCAATACAAGACCAGTTGAAAAAATTACAGAATACTACTACAGGTATCTCATCATATAGAGTCAAGGTATACAAACATTTTTTTAAGCATTTATTTATTTATTTATTTATAGACAGAGACAGCATGGGTGGGGGAGGGGCAGAGACAGAGGGAGAGAGAGAGAGAATCCCGAGCAGGCTCTGTGCTGTCAGTGCAGAGCCCGATGCAGGGCTCAAACCTACGAGTTCATGACCTGAGCCAAAACCGAGAGTCGGACGCTGAACCGACTGAGCCACTCAGATGCCCTACGGGCATTTTTTTTTTTTTAAGCTATAAATTTATATGGACAGACATGAAATTATCTCCAAGACATACTGGTAAATGAGAAAGTAAGCTGGAAAAAATAGCATGGTCCTATTTTTACTGATGCCAAATTATTAACGGCGAGGGTGGGATTGTTTACAATAAATGTTGCATGTTTCTGGAATTTAGAATGTTTTACAATAAGAATGCATTACTTTTTTAAACAATTCATTTTGAAATAATTACAGTTTCATAACAAGTTGCCAAAAGAGTAGAGTTGGTGTACCTTCACTTAGCTTCCCCCAACTGTGACATCTCACCTGTCTGTAGTACTGCATCAAAACCAGAATACTGACAGTGGCACATTGCTGTTAACTAGACTACACACCTTACTCAGCTTTTGCCATATTTTACATGTATTCATGTGTGTGTATGTGTGGGGGGTGGTTTCATCCCATGCACAGATTTGGGTAACTACCACTACCACTAAGACACGGGACTGTCCTAGTACCACAAGGGAAGAATGCATTATTTCTGGAGTCAGGAACAATAAAAGCTAAATAATACTCTTTTTATCATGTATCCCCTAACTCCATACTCAATGTGAAAATTCACACGCTACGTCAACTGGGACAGGTGGCTGTGTGCTATTTCTCACCAAGAGATAGAAATCAAAGAAAAGGAACTTTTCAAGGCATGAAAGACAAGACGTTAGGACTTTTCCAAGGCTCCTCCTGCTCTTCTCGGACTTTTCAGATCTGTGCCCAGTGTGGGTGGAAGAGCAGCTCAGAGGAAAGAGCCACGGAAGGTAGAGAAGGCTGGCCATGGCGAGGTGCCACCAGGGGTGGGGGAACATTCCTGAGAGATGCAGTCCTATCTCCAATACTGTCTCTCGGGCAAACAAGAGCAAAGGAAATACAAAGTTATTATATCAATTTGCATGTCCCAGATTTTAGAGCAGCTGTAAAATTTGCCTTATAAAAAGAACTGACCCACAGAAAACTGGCTTTTAGCATGCTCTCAGGCTGGTAACGCACATTACTCCGAGCTGCCCAGTGAGGGGGTTTGGGGCAAAAGGCCCTGCAAGCCTGGACCCAAGTGACAGCCAGCCTCAGGAGCCTGCTGGCTTCCAGCAAGCTGTGGTAACAGAGACTCCTCTTTATGAAAAATGAAGATGGAAAAAAAATTTTTTGCGTCTTTGGGTTGCAGCTTATTTCAAAGGTCATCAAAGTAAACAAAAGGGAAAGACTGTGAATCTTTATAAGTCAAAAAGTGACAACTGTTTATAAAGCAACTGTTTATATTTTCACATGGAGGAAGGAAAAAAATGATTCTTCTAAGCCCCTAGGAATGGAGGTTTGGGTGGCTCCCCCTCCACCTCGTTTGTTTGCTCATTTGCCATTCAACACCTCCCGCAGTGAGTACAGTTGCATCCATTTTATGCAGAATTGTAAACGTCTACTGGATGGCTGGGATTTGTGGAATAAACCAGGCAGTGTCTTGAGAAGCCAAAGCCACTGTCGCCCTTGTTGATAACTGCCTCCCACCATCATGCCGAGTACTGTGTAATGCCCAAAGCCATACAGACAGGCTGCAGTAAGGTCTCTCCAACTCTTGAGCCCAGTTTCCAGTGAGGGCACCTTTGTTCAGAGAGGGATGATTCTCTGAATCTAATGAGGGCAAAGGGGTCAGTGAAACCAGTCCTTACAAACCTCCTCTAATACCTCAGAGTGAGCAAAAAAACCTTTTTGCTTATGGGTTTTTCTGACAATGAACTGTGGACAATTATCATGGACGAGCCTCTACGTGAATTTCCTATTAGACATATTCTAAAATAATGGGACTAGATGGCATTAAAATAATCATCAACAGGTACTTTTTTACATGGGGAGCTGTGTGATCCCCAGTCCACTATACAGATTTTGTATTATTTCCATTTATCCATTAAGCCTCAGCTAGTCAGCCCCTTTTGTGAAGTTCTCCCTCAGAATTGTGGGTAGAGCAATTTCTCCATCCTCTCATTCCATAGTATGTATTATCTGAACCACTCATTTGGCACCTAAGATATGTTGCCTTGATTGCTATTTATCTTTTTGTGTAAACCATGTCGTTTTATCTCCTACAGAGCCTTACTGGAATGCAAAAGTTTGTTGATTTGATTTTAAATTTAAGGCAATTACCATGTGGGCTGAGATAAACAGTACTTTCAAGGCAACAGTTAACTCAATAGTGAAAGTAAACACCAAGACTGCTTGCAAATGGGGTGGCTTGCAAAGTAGAATGACCAATGAATGCAAGTCCTCCAGATGGGAATATGTTTGTGGCCTGGGCCTTCAGCCCACTACTCCTAGCCTACCAGCGCGTCTTGTTATCTACATGAATTTATCATCCCCCAAGCTCATCTCCAGGAAACTCATGATCTTTCCTCTCAACCTGCTTCAGCTCAACCGCTGGTGTCTCAATGAAACCATTCTCCCAGGCACTGGTAAGTTTATTTGTTGAGTAACTGGATGAACAAGACAGCCACTCTCTCTAAGTAACCATCCACAATCCACTCTGGCCTGCCCCTTTTCCCTATATTGCTGGAAGGCAATGAGAATCAAGTTTAGAAGTTGTCATGCGTCTCTCCCCATCCCCCCCAAACAAGCCTCCTTGGCCAGTTAAGAGACTGACTGCAATGGGGCGACAGGACATTCCTCTTGATGTCCTTTCTGCTGAGAAACTTGAGACTTTGGACCAGTGGTCCTAAATGTGGAGTGGTTTTACCCCTGTGGGCCATTTGGCAATGTCTAGAAACATTTTTTGGTTGCCACAACTGGAACGGGGTGCCATCAGCACCTCGTGGGTGGAGGTGAGAGATGCTGTGAAACATCCAGCAGATCAAAGGGCAGTCCCCCAAGACAAAGAATCATCCAGCCCCAGATGTCGGTAGTGCCGGGGCTGGATGAGGTGGAGAAACCCTGGCCTGCTGTAACAGCACAGGCTTTGCAGTCTAGTTGGTGACTTCGGGAAAATTATTTACACTCTCTGAGCCTCTGTTTCCCATTCTATAAAATGGAGCTGATAATACAACTCATCTCATGAGGCTATCATGAAGTCTAAAAGATAATTAATGTGAAAAGTACTTTGTAATTACGCCTTTAAAAACTAGTCATTCTTATTAATGGTTAGCAGCATGCCCATGTGTGATTTTAATTTTGCAGTGCACTTCAGGCACCGCTAGGTGTGGGCGTAGAAAGGAAGCTCACCTCACCTCTCTCCATCTATCTGGGGTATCCATGTTCTCCCAGTTCTGCATTATTAAGCAGCTTTCTTAACTCCTTTGTGGAACCTGCTTATATTCTTTTTATTTGGCAGTTGTTTTTGCTTGGCCACTGGACTTCTGCCTCGTGCAGTATTATTCCTCAGCAATACTTTTCTTAGTGGTCTCTGATGATTTTCCCAGAAACCGTGCTTTCTGACTAATCATCTTACTACAGCTCATAATAATGACCAAGTGTATGGCAAGGATGAATTAATGATTATCCCTCAGGGTAATCATTTGAGAAGTATAAGTAGAGTACTTATTACCAAGTTTGCCCTTTTTGTCATAAGCTACATTTTCCACCTTTGTGATTTATATCTAAGAATAAGCTGTGCCATTCAGTGTCTCAGAAGAATCATTTGGTGACCCTTGAAGATATTAGTTCTATTAGTTATGAGTCTCAAGAGGCTTATCCTTGATACTTTTTCCAACTGAGCACGCTCCATAAATTCACATATCCAGAGGAACAATTCCCAGCTCATTTGTCCTGCCTAGGAGAAGCAAACACTTTAAAACAAGCTAAGTAAGCACATTCTTATTTTCCTATTTCCTGAATGACCCAAATCAGGTAACACTTTAACGAATACTTTAGCTTCTACCCATTTCATTTCTTGGGTAAATCTGGAAAGTCTGCTTTCATTTTATTCAAAGGAAGCGAAGCAAAGCATCTTTCCTGGGGCTTTTTGTCTCACAAAATGGATATCTGGATATTTATATAGCAAAGCCTTATGGTCTTAAATTGTAGTCTTTTTTTCCTTCCTATTTCAAATTTTTATTTAAATTCTAGTTAATTGACATACAGTGCAATACTGGTTTCAGGAGCAGAATTCAGTGATTCATCACTTACATACAACACCCAGTGCTCATCCCAACAAGTGCCCTCCTTAGTATCCATCACCCATCTAGCCCATCCCCCACCCACCTCCCTCCATCAACCATCAGTTTGTTCTCTATGATTAAGAGTCTTTTATGGTTTGTTTCCCTCTCTTTCTTTTCCTCCCCTTCCCATATGTTCATCTGTTTTGTTTTTTAAATTCCACATATGAGTGATATCATACTGCATTTGTCTTTCTCTAACTTATTTCGCTTAGTATAATACTCTCTAGCTCCAACCACATCGTTGCAAATGGCAAAAATTCATTCTTTGTGATGGCTGAGTTATATTCCAGTGTGTGTGTGTGTGTGTGTGTGTGTGTGTGTGTGTGTGTGTGTGTGGTGTGTGTGTGTGTCTGTATACATACCACTTCTCTCTTTTTTTTTTAATGTTTATTTATTTCTGAGACAGAGAGAGACAGAGCATGAATGGGGGAGGGGCAGAGAGAGAGGGAGACACAGAATCTGAAGCAGGTTCCAGGCTCTGAGCTGTCAGCACAGAGTCTGATGTGGGGCTCGAACTCACAAACCGCAAGATCATGACCTGAGCCGAAATCGGTAACTCAACCAACTGAGCCACCCAGGCACCCCATCACACCACTTCTCCTTTATCCATTCATCAGTCAGTGGGCATTTGGGCTCTCTCCCTTGTTTGGCTATTGTTAATAATGTTACATTAGAGTTTTATTTGTGTATGCATATGTCTGCATGTATTTAAAATTCTGTAGATTCTTGATTTTTTTTAAAAAAGATAATACAGTGGTTAGTTCCAATCTTCTTGAAATTAATGGTGGACTCTTAGTAGAGTAAATCATGTCTCCATAATGGGCAGAATCTTAGCTACCATGAAAAAGAAGTTTACTCCGAAATCTTTGAAGTGGCAGAGGAGGAGGAGGATTTCTCGCTTGATCCAGAGGGAAGGCCTTCAACTTTGGAGATTAGCGGTCATTTTATCATTAGAAGAACAAATGGAAAGGCTGAGCTCATGCTAGCATTATGAGGAAGTTGAGCAAGATGTTCACCAACAGGGGAATCTCAGTTTGTACGTTTGTGGACTAAGAGCATTGCTCTTACAGATATAACATACAGTCCCTGAGGATGGGAAAGTGGTCTTTAATCAAGGAGATTAAGTTTCCTGGTATTATTCAAATAGGCTGTTTATGTAATGTGATGAACTTAAAGGCCCAACAGAGGTACTAAAACTGACTTCTCCTAACTCAAATATATTAGCCTAAAGTAAGGTTTTCCAATCTCAGCACTATTGACACTTGGAGACAGGTCATTCTTTGTTGTGGGTCCTGTCCTGTGCATTACAGGATGTTTACCGGTATCTCTGGCCTCTACCCACTAGAGGCTGATAACATACTGCCAGTTATGAAAACCAACAGTATCTTCAGACATTGCCAAATGTCCCCTGTGGAGGAAAACAGCCCCCAGTTGAGAACCACTGCACTAGGCATTTTAATCTATATACTTATACCCTGTATCTTCTCTATTTTTGAGAGGTGGCATTTAGTATAGTCTTTGTCCTTAAGAAGAACCTGACTCTTTCATTCATTCTGCAAATACAATGTTTCTTGAAAACCTGCTTATGTCCCTTCTAGGCAGAGTGACGAGAATGCACCAAGGCCCTGGGGCAGGACCAGGCTGGGGTATTGAGGAAGGTTCATGAGATTAGCATCAAATGAAAGGAGGAAAGCAACATGAGATGAGGTTTAATAAGCAGGGTGGTCAGATCATTTTGGTGCTTATAAATTATTGTAAGAAGTCTGGGTTTATTTAAAGTGTGATGGAAAATGACTAAAGGGTTTTAAACAGGGGATTAAGTTAATCTCATCTGTGTTTTACAAAAGTCCTTCTGCCCTAGATAGAGAGTGGATAGAGGGGGCAAGAATATAAGCAGAGAGGCAAATGCAATTGTCCAAGCGAAAGATGAGGGTGGCTTGGACAAGGATAGTGGTGTAGAATGAAGAGTAGAGAAGTAAATGATACTGGGGATTAGGTGCCAAGCCAAAGAAAAGGAAAGAATCAAAACTCGATCCCCAGATTCCATCTTGAAAAACTGAGTGAAATAGTGGCTCCATTTACTGAGAATGTGGAGATCAGCAGAGGCTCAGGTCTGTGGCTTGG
Source organism: Panthera tigris (assembly GCF_018350195.1). Lineage (NCBI taxonomy): Eukaryota > Metazoa > Chordata > Mammalia > Carnivora > Felidae > Panthera > Panthera tigris. The sequence goes on from NC_056662.1 coordinate 62,745,719, forward strand.
TCAGGGGGTGGAACAGAATTTACATTTGCTCAGATGAAAAGGCATCATCTTCTGGCCCAGTGAAAGTGCAAGTTAAGGTAATTTCTACTCCCTAGGAGTTTACGAGTTATTTGAGGAGACAACATACAAGTACAATACAGTCACACCCTCTGTGGGAACAGGGTCTAAAGCCAGTGGCTAAGGTGAATGCTGTGTATAGTAAGAATTGCCTTGAATTGTATTCAGCACAGCCAGAGACACTGAAGGGACCATATATTTACAAGTCACATCTCACTGTTCACTCCAGGATACATACTCACTGAGAGAAAAGTCAGTATTTGACAGGCAATTTGTGAACAGTCTTTTCTTAGTTTGGCACAGATTTAGCAAGTTAAATGGGTTGTAGGCAATTTTATTAAATAAAAAGTAAATCAATTTCACTTTAAAAAGTAAAATACAAACAAATGAAAACTACTGTCTAGTAAACTATAATACCTAGGGATTCAGTTAATAAAAGATCTAAGTAAGGTGGGGTGAAGGAAAGGCTCATTTTCTGAAGAATGTGAAGTGTTCCAATAAGGAGAAAGCCATAGATAAAGAGATTTGGAATTGGATCCGTATAATTGGTAGTTACCTTCCATGACCATCTGGGTCTTCCTCTTTCTCAGGTTTCCAAAAAATTTCAGTGAAAAACATAGACAATTTAATTGTTTCAAGAGAACCGGGGTGCACAGGTGGGTGGAGAGGGAAGGTACCCATGACATAGTGGAGGAATACCAATAAGAAAGTATAAGTTTATGTACAGTAGTTCTTAATCTTAGAGGAAAATGAGACCCAGAAACAAACCAACCATCAAGGTTCCCAATGAAGTTACTATCTAACTAAAACCAGAAATTAAGATTCTGTACATTTCTGTGGGAAAAAAGGTACTGCAGTTCCTCAAAAAATTAAAAATTAAAAATTGACCCAGCAATTCTACTTCTAGGTATATATTTAAAAGAACTGAAAGGAGGGTCTCAAAGAGATATTCCTACACCCATGTTCATAGCAACACTATTCATAACAAAAGGTGGAAGCAACCCAAGTGCTCAATGACTAATAAAGGAATGTGGTACATCCATACAATGGAATACTATTCAGCCATAAAAAGGAAGGGAATTCTGACACAGGCTACAACATGGATGAATATTGAGGACACTATGCAAAGAGAAATAAGCCAGTCACAAGGAAGAAGAAGAAGAAGAAGAAGAAGAAGAAGAAGAAGAAGAAGAAGAAGACGACGACAGAGGAGAACAAACAGCATATGATATCACTTATAGGAGGTATCATGAATGGTGAAATTCATAGAAATGAAGTAGAATGATAGTTGTCAGGGGTTGGGGGAAGGGAGAAATAGGGAGTTGTTTAGCTGGTATGAAGTTTCAATTTGCAAGATGAAAAAGTTCTGGAGGTTATTTGCACAACAATGTGAATACACTCAATATTATTGAACTGAAAACTTAAAGATGGTTAGGTAAACTATATGTGTATTTTATTACAAAAATTTAAGAAACAAACTTTTAAAAGCTTCCTTACATTCAAGTCACCGATCCTCAATAGTGTAACATTGCATTCATATTATTACTGGGATATGTTTTAAATTCTCTGATTAGAGAGTTCCTCATCTACTAAAAAGCCTTTGGGGGGGGGGTGGTAAACGTACCAACTGGCATTGTGAGCTTGTATTAATTAGATGCTCATAGAACCACATTTTGATTTCTTTTAATCCTTAAAAAAATTAGCATCAGGTGCTAATTAAAAATAGTCAAATCTATCCTTCGAGGCAAGCTATAAGGTTATAATACTAACTGTAGGGAAAGGAATAATTCTCAAGGGACACATATGAGCAGACAGTAAAGATCTGTTTTACTGCTTTTCTAGTGTCTGCTACTTTTCCAGTCTCTCTGCTACTATGGAGAAGGAAAATGACAACCATCAGACTAAATTCAGAGACAATATCAATTTTTAATTTTTATTTTTTAATTAATTAATTAAAGTAGGCTCCACGCCCAACATGGGGCTTGAACTCACGACCCTGAGATCAAGAGTTCCATGCTCAGGGCACTTGGGTGGCTTAGTCGGTTAAGCGTCCAACTTCAGCTCAGGTCATGATCTCACATTTCGTGAGTTTGGGCCCCATTTAGGGTCCTGCACTGACAGTTCAGAGCTAGGAGCCTGGAGCCTGCTTCAGATTCTGTTCCTCCCTTTCTCTCTCTGCCCCTCCTCCGCTTGCTCTCTCTTTCAATAATAAATAAACATTAAAAAAAAAAGAAAAAAGAATCCCATGCTCTACCGACTGAGCCAGCCAGGCACCCCCAAAGTCTAATTTTTAAAAACCTTCTCCACTGCAGACTATTTTTAAAGTATTATGCTTACCAAGGAAAATGTGGTTGAGGCTATTAGGCTGATCAGTATATGTCATATATAAGTCATCAGGAGGCACAAAAGTTTGTTTTATATTCACATACTTGTGAACCATCAACTCTACTTCCTATTCAATAGTTACTCTGTCTGCTCACAGTTAAAAACCTAAACATTTTCAGCCCCTTTCATTATCCCCACTGCACACCACTTTTTGTTTAATCTGTTGATAACTTTTTTGCCCCATTCACCTATGCTGAAATCTGTTCACAATCGCACAAACTCACCAACTCAACTTAACATCCAGATTGTCTTTTACTGCTTTTTTCCATCGCCCCAACTCTTACCCAACCTAACACCAGAGGTCAAAGAACCTATTGGCTCTAGTTCTTAACCTTCCTCTCTAGGCTCACAGTCTGTGACAAAGACACCTCTTTCAATACCACCAGGTCTCCAGCTGTAAAACTGGAACAATATAACTGACCACCCTCTACTGCTCTGGATGAGGACTCAGGATGTGCACTGCTGACCTCCTTGATCCTCAGGAGATGTGTCATGCACAATTATTTGTGTTATCTCTGCCCTGGTTTCCCATAACCCTTACTTCATGCCCCTTGATCCTGACCAGACAACACTGTGTTACTAAACAGCTCACTCAGTCTCCTGCTTCCTCCATTCCTGCCTTTGGGCAAGTCTTGCCAGCTGCCCTTTAAACTTGGAAGAGTCTCTCTTCGCATCTGCCAAGCTACTAGTTCAAATGCTTCCTCCTTACTCATGTCTGTCTGCCTGCTCTCCACATGAATGACCAGGAGGAGCACCCTTCTTAGAGCAGACAGGTTTGGGGTAGAAAGTAAGTAATGCAATGAAATCCAGAACTTTTTTGCCCATTCAATATTTGAGCTTAGAAATTTCAAGATTTTCTTATTGCTCTTCATGGTCCTTCAACCTCGGTGGCAAAGTACGCTGGGACATAATAGCTATTATTAGGGGATAAATCTCTGTTATCTTCTGGACCTGACATAAGAATCTGGACCTGTCTCTTAGATGAATTCAGTCTTGTACACTGAATCCTTCTTCCACTCTTAGCCCAATGCCTTCCAAACTTCCCTGATCATAAGAATCACCTGCCTTTCTTGCACATTAGAGTTGTTTTTTTTTTTTAATGTTTATTTATTTTTGAGAGAGAGACAGAGTGTAAGCAGGGGAGGAGCAGAGAGAGAGGGAGACACAGAATCCAAAGCAGGCTCCAGGCTCCAAGCTGTGAGCATGGAGCCTGATGCGGGGCTCGAACTCTTGAGCCACGAGATCATGACCTGAGCCAAAGTCAGACACTTAACCGACTGAGCCACCCAGGCACCTCCCTTGCTTGCACATTAAAATGGCAGATTCTGGGGTCCTATCTCAGACCTATACACTCAAGATTTTCATGAAAGGAGCCTGGGAATCTGTATTGTAAACACTGTCCCAGTAACTCTTGTGTCTAGTGAGTTTGGGAAACATTTGACAGTCTATCAGGTCTTCCTGTTTTCGTCAGTGTCTTACCAACCAGAGGTCTGAAGACATATCAGCCAGAGGACCTAAATTATTAGGGATTAGTTATGAAGATTGTACCTACACCAGCCATGCCGATAATTTGACTTAAAATTAATACTATGTGATTTTCAGTTTCAGATTTGCTGGTTGTATCTCATCAATCATACTGCAAGATTCTGGGGATAAAGTTATACTGTTTTATATTCACTCAATGCTTAACTAGCACAGCATGCAGCGTTTAATTGGAACTCAATTAAAAGCTTACTGATTGATCAGTAAAGTACCGCCCAACTCAAAACAAAACAAAACAAAAACAAAACAAACCACCTAAAAACTCCATGTCTTAAAGCCTACTTGAGTAGCACTGATTCCTTCCCTCACCATCAGGTTAAATGAGAATGAGAATGAAAACTTAGGGTTTGCCTCTTGGCTTGAAAGAGTAAGGCAATTATTCAGCGATTTGGCCAGATTTCTAGAAACTATTGTTATGTCTTGTCTGACTGCCTAGATTTTTCATAGTAGAGTCAACTTCCTTTCATCCCTCAAGGATTACTGCTTTGACCCTGTGTTCTTTCCACCGTCATGCTGGGGAGATCTCAGAGTTAATGATTTGCATCTGATGGTGCATCATAAAAATCTGAGTAGCAAGCCTACTTTCAGGCAAGGACACACAGGAACACTTCTCAGAAACTAACAGAAGTTTCATGCTGATCACTGCAAATGTTCAAGGATGCTTCCTTCAAAACATACTTATTCAAAACATGAAGCCCATTCTAGAGTAAAATCTAAATGAATTATATCACATAGAAAGGAATGTAGGGCCCTTGCTAAAAAGTGAAAGATTACCATTTATATACTATTCAGGAAAATAAAGCTGAGCGAACAATATGAAGCCAATTTATTCAAGAAGTTAATACTAAAAACAAAAATTTCAGTGGAGGTATTATCACAGCTATGTTCAGTATTACACTTTTCAAAAGGATGAATCCATTCTCTGTTAAATAAAAAGCTTCAAATGTAAACAATGAATAGTCTGTATGATGAGATCCATCCCTAAAACTGAGCAGATTTCTAAATCAGTGCATAGACCAGGCTATTTATAAACTCTACTTCCCATCAACCTCAGCACGATGTCAACTAACAATAACAAGTTAATGTTTTCCAGTAATCTTCACTGTGCCATTTAATTGCCAGCACTCAGGCCAAGGTAAACTCAACGGCAACAAAAGAGCTAACATCACAATCAAAGAATAAGATTAATGAATACTGCATTTCTGCTTTGAAGTGAACACTGAAAACCATGCCCATAACATACTCTTTTCAGCCGTTGGACTTCAATTGTGCCTACTGGTCTATACAGAGATTTGAAGGTAGAATTTAAAAATATTCTCCCTGTTTTTAATTAACTACAAGCTTTAGTCTTTGAGGAACTTTTTAAAATGAAGAACATCCTCTCTATAAAATTATAAAGTGTGTAACTCCCCAAGTTATCACACACCATTCCTAAACCTTGACCACCATTCCTAAAGGTTTTTTTTTTAACTGAAATACAACCAGAAAGTGCCAAGTCTGAAGTGTAAAGCTTACTGAATTTTTATATCTGCTTAATTATAGTTTTTACTTATAATAACATAACAACAAATGATTCATTATATAAGATTATTATAAATTATCACATTTGTTCGAAAAAGTACATTATAACATTCCTTTGCATTGGTGGTTAAACGATAGAATTCCCACCTCCCACGTGGACTTAAATATTAAAAGCGGATACTGACTGTTCATAATACAATCAATAGCAGCACTCACTCTTTGTGGGGGTGGGGAGATGAATCTTTAGAAGTAAATAATTTGCCGTTTTATATTAAAAATATACAGTAAAAAAATGGTCTTACAAAAATGTAGACAAAAAAAGAAAATCCAAAATATGCCATCTTTTGCTACAGAGAAGTATCATTGACTCTGATTTTCCAACTCTTTGATTCCTTTTTTTTGCCTTTGATTCTTTTTTATAACTCAACCCTGAACACATCAACTCTTCAGTAAACAAAATGAATTTAACCTTTACGTTTTTCCAACTAAAACCGTTTTACTGACTGTGGACCGAATCACTTCAGTCTGTTTTTCAAAACCTCCACAATTTTTTTGTCACTTAATTGCTAAAAAGGTCCACTATCATTTCTCTTTTCTGGTGCCCTAAGAAATCACTTGTCCTTTTAGGAGCTATGTTTATATGCTAACTTTCCTCATTGTTTAAATATCTCCCACCCAAGCCAGTGATGGATTATAAAACCCAGGTCCAGGCCTATACAGCTCATCCTGGTTTCTGATGGTTGAGATAACTCATCCCTAGGTGTTAGGTTTTTGTCATCACTCACCCAAACACACTCTCACATCTTTTAACTGCCTGTTGTCACCTCTTCATGATAGAAACTTCTTTCTTGGTAGGCTACAACAGTGATGTGTTCAGCTAAACAAAAGTACACATATCAGTGGCAAATATCTAAGAAACAGAAACACTCACAGGATACAAAATAATTGGGAAAAAACCAGTCTGAATGCACAAGAAATTTTTTTAAACAAAAACAGTTAAAAAAAATTTTTTTTTAAACATTTGTTCATTTTGAGAGACAGAGAGAGACAGGGTGTGAGTGGGGCAAGGGCAGAAAGAGAGGGAGACACAGAATCCAAAGCAGGCTCCAGGCTCTGAGCTATCAGCATAGACCCTGATGCAGGGCCTGAACCCATGAACCGCGAGATTGTGACCTGAGCCAAAGTTGAATGCTTAACCAACTGAGCCACCCAGGTGCCCCAAACAAAAACAGTTTTTAAAGACCTGCTGGTCTATTATTCAAATATGGTCAGTAATGCGAACTACACTAAAATAAACAAATGGCTGTCAAATAGTATATCTGTTAAGCTGAACCCAAATAACTTCAGATTAATTTGTAATGACCATTCATGGAGAAAAGTAAATTTGTGTGCAGTCTTAATGTCAGAATCACAAAAACAAAACTAAAACAGTAAAATCCAAATTAATGAGATTTCCTCTTTAATTGAGAAAAATCTTACTTTTTTTAATGAATACAGTGAGAGTGAATGTGGCTGTTAAACTAGAGTTCCAAGGTCAGAAGTTTCTAATCTCTCTGAGAACTTTGCATTGTAGGTGTAAAGGTCCTCAATCTTCAACCGAATCAATACAGCTGACAGAGGGGAGCTTCCTTGATCTACTGCACAGCATTTCTATGTTCCATGTCACATGCATGCATATGTACATACATACATAAATGGGCCATTCAAACTATATCTCAAAGTCATAGAAAGCTCAGCCTCCAAAGTGACAAAAGTAAAGCATTAGTCTAGTAAGTATTTAAAAGCTTTAGATTATCCCAGAAACACTTATTTCTAACACTACCAGTAGGAAAACATAGATGAAAAGAAGAAACACCACCATACCTTTTGGATTACTGAAAAACAACATTAATCTAGCCCATTTATTCAATAGCCTTTACTGAGGGTTTAATGTCAAATGCTATGGAAGTGTATGACATAATCATGACATGTTCCCATGGTTATTTAAGGTACACTATACAATGTATAGTTTAAATCACAAATGGTGACTCAAAATTAAAACACAAAGCCCAACATTTTCAGTATCCCTATGAAAACTGGGCTTTACAGTACTAACAGAACCTCCAATATAACTTTCATATATACGAGGGTCTGTTTCTCCATTTTGGCCTCTGATATTTCTTTCTAATGATGAGTTAGTATCATACTTTTTATTATGGAGAATGATTATAAATATTAATGTATCTTTATATTCTGTTTTAGGATTTGATGTGGCCAGTTCTATAATCCGTGAGCTTCTTTAAAAAAATTTTTTTTTCTAGACACAAAAGGCCTCAATGAAATGTTAGCAAATCAAATCCAATAATTAACAAAAAGGATAATACATCAAGAAGAAATGGGTTTATCTCAGCATGGCAAGGTTGGTTCAACATTTAAAAATCAATGTAATTTGCCATATTAACCCATTAAAAAAAAAATCTAATTCTCTCAGTAGAGGCAGTAAAAGCATTTACAAAATTCACCATCTGTTCCTGATAAAGATTCTCAGTAAAGCAGAAATAGAAGGAAATTCCTTAACTTGATAAAGCACCATCTAGGAAAAACCTAGAGCTAATACCCTATGCAATGATGATAGGATGCATGCTTTCCCCCTTTGCCTGGGAAAAAGTAAGAATGTCTAAGCACACGACTTCTACTCAACATTATACTGGAGGTCCTATCCAGTTTAATAAGGGGAAAGAATGTATATATATGGCATCCAACTGAAAGAAAGAAATAACATTGTCTTCTTCATAGATAACATGATTCATCTATCTATGCAGTAAAACCCTAAAGAATCTATTTTTAAAAGATATAAAACTAGTAAGTTCAGCAAGATCTCAGAATATGAGGTCAATATATGAAAATTAACTATGTTCTCTAGAGATTGGCAATGAACATTTAGAATTTGAAATTTTAAAAAGTTATCATTCTTGATAGTATCAAAAACATGAAATATCTTGGGATAAATCTAACAAAATATGGGTAAGATGCATCATCCAAATATTGTGTATTTATAAAAA